>NW_027492181.1:0-626592 GCF_021521415.1 Bidens hawaiensis
ACAACTGCTACCGTTGTAGGTATAATTCCTCTATAAGTGAATGTATGGCAAATTAAACTAACAAAGCTACTAGGGTGAGGGTCTCCATAGAAGTGAAGTATGAAGATACAAAATAATAGTTATTTCCTTCAAATACAAAGCAAAATATTCGAAAAAAATAATTTACTTGGAAATTGCCAAATGCGAGTGGCACATGGGAAGGGTTAACCCCAAAAAAATTAATGCCATCCATGTTTGAAAATAATTTTGTTACTGATCATTACCAAAACTTGTTGGATCAAACAAATACTTTTTCATACTTGGGACCCAATCCATGATATGTGCATACCACATAGACTTTTTATGTAATTTTTTCATAACTCAACCCGACATCAATCAGACACATATCTAAACTAACTATGCAATTTTGTTTATTAATAACTTGAAGCTTATAATATATTAATTGCATGACTCAACCCATTTTCATCAATCCATATTGGCCCCTACTAACGTAAATTCTTGGATTCGCCACTGCACTAAAACTAATCCTATAGTACAGAATTCGGCCCTAGAGGTGGGTACTACCGTACTATTCAATTATTGGGTTAAACATGGCTTGATGATTCTCTATCACTTTGTAAGTTACACATGGTTTGTTTATCGTTGAGAATGTGGATGGTATGGATTTGTCGATTGGGAATCTAGGAATTTCTTATGCCAATTATCAATGATATTGATTGCCCTATATCTAATTCTAATGATCGTATATAAAAAAAGTTGGGCCTAATGCAAAGCTAAGCCTAAAAAACCATATCTTAATGCTACTTTTGGCTGATGGGCTTGGGCCACACTATCAAGTATCAACTAACACTAATTTTATCCAAAATAAATAAAAGTTAACTGGTTGGAACTTGGGACTAAAAACAGTTGCATTGAAATATTTTAGTACAAGTAGAGTAGCAGAAACGTACCAAATTTGAATCAAAATAACAAAAACTACAACTGATACTAGATAATTAAACCTTAAATTAACTTATTTAGGGTCACAAATCACACTTTATTCTGTTCAATTCCTTCCTGTGTAAACGTAGAACAAACAGCTCTCTACGTCCGATGTTCTTCCTTCATTAGTTCACCTGCACACAGACTTCCAGTTCTAAGTAAATGTAGTAAAATTGAATGAGTTAATTTCGGAAGTAATTACACGAATGGCCCCTTTTGGTTCAAATTTTCAATTACGTTACTAGTGTTTAAAAGTTACAAATAGTCCAAAAAAGTTAACATGGTACGTTTGGACGTTAAACCCATGTAAATTTACCCATTTACCCCTGTTCTTAAAAACAAAAATAAAAATAAAGTTTCTAACCATTAAATATTTATAAACTTCAAAGAAAACAAACAAAAACCTGTCGGTACTTAGTAAGTTGGTAACAATGTAACATGCATTAAAAATAACCTGTTTTGACCCAAACCCATTTCAACCCAACCCAACCCGACCCATTTTCACAATTCTAGTTCTTTGCTGTGAAAAAAGGATGAACATTAAATAAAAGATATATATTATACATGGTCCGAAATTGAGATTGCATTTTTCGGGAAGTTGCATTGCCATGCTCCGATCAACACCAGAGATGGGCGGGCCGTTGACCAGCACACACAAACAAGGTTGACCCAAGACACGAAGAGCCGAGCAACACGAATCATTTGGAGGAATTGGGCTAAACGGTGCAACTGAGGCCCGACAAGGTATCAGTTGGACAAAGCCGAGAAGAACGTGCTACCACAAGGAAACCCCATGCTCCCCTGCACCATCACCGCCAGCACCACCACAATAACCGCCGCCATCATCATTCTATTTTCTTTGTTTTCCATTTTGTATTAAATATTAAAATTATTACTTTTTTTGCAAATATTGTTTAAACACATTTATAGATGGAACTTTGAAGCCATGTGTATCACACATGATGCCTGTCATTCCTAATTATGTCTGAACTCATATGTCATGATTGATGTATGTGATACATTTTCATTGATATAAACATAATATTATTTTCATGTACCTTTTTTTCACCAAATAACTTATTAATTATCTCCTTTGTTTCCTTTAAGATTAATGACAGCAAGCTCCTTTTCTACAAAGTCTCCAGCACAAATGGGTGGGTAATTGTCGGCAAGAGGCGATTGTGCAAAATGCCCAAGCGGTTTTAGCACAGCATCCGACGCGATATGTGAAAATAACTACCAAAATAAAGAGAAAAACTTTATATAAAACCATATATAATGAAACACAATTTCATTTTTCATATAAAAGATTAATGCTCTTACTGTTGAGGATACTCTCCAAAGGCTTCGGTTTTGTTGTGATGCTGCATTAATTGCATCGAGTGTTCGGTTATTAACCACAACTTCGTGCATACCGGCTATACACTCGCCAGCTGTTAACCATTCTATCTGCAAACTCAGAATTTGTATACATTTTATAACCCAAAAAATAAAAATTGAACGAACATCTAGCTTTGATAAGTCTATAAATGAACCGAACATTCAATGAGTTGTTCGGCAAGAAGTTTGTTAATTTTATAATTGGAGTTGGAGGACAAGAACAACGCTTGTTCATTTAGTTACACAAACGAAGATGAACACATGCCTCGCTCGTGCACTCAAATTTGTTCGCGGTGTTCGTTCATTTTGCCCGTTTGTTAACGTTCGTTTGTTTAAGTTCATTTTTATATGTTTCTATAATTTTTATATCCAGTACAATTCAGTCTGTTTTTTATTAATATTTTAAGCAGAACAGATAGATGTTCACATTTACCTTTAGTTGGTTTTCGCTCAGTTATGTTAGCTTATGTTCATTCATCAATGTTCAGTTATGTTTGTCTCTTTACGTTCATGAACTGTTCCTTTACATTGTTAACGAACGAACATGAACACATTCATTTTCGTTATGAACGAACACAAATAAAAAAGCCTTGCTTAATTGTTCGTGTAAGATCAATTGTTCTATTAAAGTTAAAAAACAAACATGAACATGCCCTATTCGTGTTCGTTCGGTTCGTTTGCATACCTAGGCTTTAAAAATCTCAGTTCAGTGCAAATGGAGGTGACCAAAAGCATGTTCATAGATAGTACAACCATTATAGTTCTTATTGAAAGTCAATGTTTTAATCGCGCGCTGTGATAGATTTTAACTAACATAATCTAGGATTAGATTTCAGCATCTTGATCAGGAATCATAAGAATTTTGTACCTGTTTTTCCCGTCTGAATAAGAAGACATCCGACTGGAACTTTAACCTCTACTTTCTTCCATTTCTTAACCAAATACTTAGACCCGGGAATCGACTTCTGCCGTGAATTGTTAGGAAGTTAAGGTCATAATGGTATCCTGCAAAAACAGTGCCCTCTTTGCCATGGCGTTTAAGGTCACTCCCGGTTGGAGCAAGAAGATGTGGGCCCTACGATTCAGAAACTTGAAGTTCAATTTGGCTATAATTTTTGAAGTTAAAAACTTGAAATAATCTATAAAAGAACAACACTCACTTGCTTCATTAGACTAGTGAATGCGTCATTTGGCAGACCAAATCCAATTGCTGCCATTTCAGCAACAGCCTGAAGAAAACAAAATCCAAATTATTATTATTTTTTTAAGTCAAGAAATGATAAATAACAGAATATACAGACCTCTATTGCAGATATCATTTTAGAGCCCCATGAATCCATAGTTTCTTTCCATTCGGGAAAACCATCAGTATAACTGGCTCAGAGTTCAACTCCTAAACACGAAATATGCAAATCAATACCTGTAATAAAAAAAACTACTAATTATGTTTTAATGAAGAATAATTATGCAAAACCTGAAACTTGGTAGTTGATGGTCGAGGTCCGACTCGCCACATATACCGCCACTTAGGATCCGGGCCCGTTGGAATCAGGGGCTGGCTCTCTTTAGGCAATGATTTCAGCTTCTTTTGCATTTCCTCATCAACCAAACTTCGTGGGAACTTCAACTCCTTCTGGTGTCACACCAACCTGTTATAGCATCAGAAACTAGGAGTGTGCATTAAACCAAAAATACCGATCCGAAACCAAAAAATTAATCCGAAACCAAAAACACCGAACGGAAACAAAAACCATCAGTCTGATTCTATGTTTTTGTAAAAACCAAACTTACATGGTTTCGCATCCAGTAAAAAACAAAAATACCAAGCCAAATCGAATTTCTAGATTTTTCATTTTTTGTTTTAAGTAATTTACAAGAACTTAATAAATATGTAACTCAAATATTTTAGCCCAAATATGTAATAATCAATTAGTTACTAATTAACATAACGATTTAGGCATAAATTTATTGTTTATAGCCAATATTATTTTTCGACCCAAAATTTTCAACCTCAAATGACAAAACCGAAAAGAACCAAAAACGAACAGTCTTCAAAAAATCAAAAAACCAAAGTTTCGGTTTTCGGTTCGCTTTTAACCCAAAACCAAACCATCATAAAGATCAATTTCTAGGTTCAAAACAAAAAAAGCCCAATTTTCAGATAAATTTCACATTCCAAATCCACAATCAGCTCAATTACATTTCAATTCAACCAATAATAATAATAATAAAACAAATTCAATTTATCAATCCTTTTATGTCTCGCGGGTCTGACAATTTTCACTTTACATAACGCCACACCCAACCCGTTCCCGAACCCAATCAGCCCCGGTTTTTACAATAGTAACGGTTCCGGGTCTGACCATTTTCTCTTCACATAAACCGGGTAAGACCCACGTGACTCAAACCGATCAGACCCGGTCCGGGTCGTGAGAATACCACTAAACGGGTCCGGATCCGGGTCGGGTCAAAGACACCATTAACAAAATCAAACCTGATAATGAAGATTAGGACGCTCTTGAACCCGTTTCAAATCATCAGGCAGCTCGAAATACCTCTCCATCATATCAATAAACCGATCGTTATCTTGAGCAGAACATCTCGGATCTTTAACAAGCAATGCTCCGGTTTCTCTTAGGGTTTGACTGACCGCCGAGCAAATTGACTGCAATTGTGGGTTTAATATTAAACCCTCACCGCCGCCACCGCCGTAATTGCCGGATTTTACGGCCAGATATGGGTCCAGATCGATCACCGGTAACTCCATTTGCGTGATTGAGATTTGAGAAAGTGGTGAGATCTAAAAGATTGATGCTTGTAGTGTAAATGGCGGGAGAATTGTTTTATCTTTACGGCACGGAAGGTGTTTGCGTATGGGATACATGTAGTGTAGTGTGGTGGGTTTTGGGTTTTTAAGTAGTGTTAATTGTGGTTGGTTATGGAGTTAAATGAAAGATTTGGATCAAAAGTGTAATTTGGTGATAGTATAAGGACGGTTTGTGTAATTAGCCTGAGCGTTCCCTAAAAAGCATATTATTGGCTATCACGTGACAGTCGTTCTGCCGCCACAAGAACACACAGTGGGACGACAACTTAGATGGGGTTCAAACTAACAAACTTTACACAAAGCTTAGCTCAAATTATTCATAGCTAGTATCCACCTAAAGTGACACATGTAAGAGTCGAATTTAAGTCTCAGCTGGAAAACCTAAACCTCTTACCACTATGCCACGGGTGAAGGATTAAATATAAAACTATTTAATATCATTAATTATTATTAATATATTTTAAAATTTTGAATTTAATTAATTATTAAATAGGTGGATATATCTTTCAAAAAAAATTAAATATGTAAATAGATATCATATAAATTGTAAGAGTATATGCGATATCTTATGTATACAGACAAGAATAATAGCATGCATCTACAATGCTCTAAGGCTATATGTAGTAGTGGAGAGGCTATAAAATGAGACGTTTTGCGTCATATGACGCCCAGTCAACAATAGTATTGTAGCCTTATATACATACATATATATATATATATATATATATATCGCACACAGCCTCAATATAATAATAATAATAAATAATAATAATAAACAAGGGCGAGAAATACCCCCCCCCCCCCCGTTATCGCCCCAAAAATCGTCTGGGGCGGTGTTTGCACCCAAAATCGCCTCATTTCGCCCAGACTTTCCGCCCACTACACTTGGTCTAATAGGTTAAGTAGAAGGTAGATTTCGAATAAAAAGCACATAGACATTCTCATTTTTAAGAAAATATGATCATTAGGAAATCCCAAATGAACAAGCAAGCAAGGAGAAGAGGCATCTTCATATAACAATCTATGAGAATATAAAATCTTGAAAATGTATGATTATAAATATAATATTTTTGTCAAAGTTCTTGTATTGTAATGAGAAAGATGAACACATTTATACAAGATTGTCTTCAAGGTTAGTTGGGCCTCAACCACCGTTAAAGGCCCAATATAAAAAAGGGTTGAAAATTGTACTTTATACACACATATACATACACTCACGATTTATATCAAATACAAAAGCAACTGTTCAAAGCGTGTCAATCAGATAAAACCATAGTGGCAATCCTATAATTGTCACACCCCGATCAAAGGCGGCGGAACATTTCGGGGTGCAACGTGATTGAATAAATACACAAGATACTATTAAAGTGACAATATTTAATCAACTTATTAATTTCATTCAATCACCAAAGTAACACATATTGTTCATACAAATAACATCAAAACATAAGAAATATATATTGTTCATTCTTCTAATAACCTAGCGGTATCAAAATAGAATGACGTCTTCAAACTCCAACTCAAGTAATAATCAAACCTGTAACATGCATAAAATAACATTTGTCAACACGTATGTTGGTGAGCAATTTCATAGTTTTGAGTATATATAATATGAGTGAAATCCACAAACGTATATGAGACTATAAATAAAAGCATCAATCATGGTATATAAAACATATGTAAATGAGGATCCTTTCTAATCGGTAAGAATACCGACATACTTGGATAATGAGGCCCTATTCTACTAGCACAAGGCTAAGTAGTTAGGGGAGCGTATGATCATACTTAATGAGGCTCAACAACAACATAAAAATAAACACTCGCGCACGTAAAGCATATGAGACATATAACACACAATAGAGCAAGTATTCTAGCATCATATACCCTAAAGTTTGTGGTTTGAGAAATGAGTATAATATAAATCATTTTTGTTTGAATAAGTATGCATGTTACCCCCAAAAGATAAAAGTGAAAACGGGGGA
The DNA here is from genome assembly GCF_021521415.1 of Bidens hawaiensis. Lineage (NCBI taxonomy): Eukaryota > Viridiplantae > Streptophyta > Magnoliopsida > Asterales > Asteraceae > Bidens > Bidens hawaiensis. Next base: position 7,171 of record NW_027492181.1, read on the forward strand.
TGAAATGTACTCAATTTAACTAAGTAACTTGAAAGATTGATTCGTGAATAATCGGAGATCGGGTTTAACGAGCAAGACCTAGATTAAACGAGTCTTAAATTAGTAGGTAGTCTTGGAAGGGTTTAAAATAAAATATGACAAGTAAAGTAAATAAATGAAGTTTATGGTTTTAAAAATGTAAATACTTGGGAAATTAAAGACATGTTCTAAATAGTAAGTTTACTCGAAACCGGGTCTTGGTATTTCATTCATAATTATTACTCAACCTATGTTAAGTAACTTGTGTGGGTTATAATGCACTAATGCAAGACCCTTTAGGTATATGAACACCAAAACAAGGTTTTAATCGAGTGTTCGGATTTGTTAACTTGGGTCTAGATAATTAACTAAACTCAAAGTTAACTTTCCAAAATGTTTTGAGATAACTCAATAAAATCGAAAGACTTAACCAAGTATATAGTTCTATTATGAAGAACCTTAACGTCCGTTAAGTGTGTATTTGGTATCACCGGTCCAAGCTTGTTATAAGATCAAGTTGGATACCGACACACCAAGTAAGTTGATAAAATACTTAAATTTAGTTTAAAATACATTCTTGAAGAAAAGATGAGTTTCGATGGCCAAAAACACACTTGTGTGTCTTAGGCAAGTGAACTTGGTTTAGTTCGGTTTTGGTTCGGTCTTTGACTTGGAATGATGCCGAGGATGGTTGCCACATACCCAAATACCATAGAACTATCAAAATGGTTTTAGAAGTTACAAGGTTCAAATCTTTCATAAACATGTTTATTTAACTATTTTAAACAAAACTAGTAAACAAAACTATTTAAAACAAAAGCTAGTAAACAAGAGTTCGGTCTTGATTCGGGTCTAATCTCGGGATGAAACCGAGACTAGTGACTTCATACCCAACACCATGGAACTCTTTAAACATGAATTAAAACTAAACTACTTACAATATAAACAAAAGCATTAAAGGGAAATAGTATAAACAAGACTAGTAAACAAGAGTTTGGTCTTGGTTCGGTCTTGATTCGGGTCTAATCTCGGGATAAAACCGAGACTAGTGACTTTATAACCAATACCATGAAACTCTATAAACATGAATTAAAACTAAACTACTTACAATATAAACAAAAGCATTAAAGGGAAATAGTATAAACAAGACTAGTAAACAAGAGTTTGGTCTTGGTTCGGTCTTGATTCGGGTCTAATCTCGGGATAAAACCGAGACTAGTGACTTCATAACCAATACCATGAAACTCTTTAAACATGAATTAAAAGCTAAACTACTTACAATATGAACAAGACTAGGAAAGCATTAAAGGAAAATAATATAAACAAGAACTACAAAGAGTTCTCCATGTAGCCTTGCCTTGTAGCATATCACCTCCCGAAGAAGATGAAAGCCGAAGGAAACAAGGGGTGCATATTATATATATGTTGTGCCACAAGATATAAATTAATAAGTAACAAACAAGAATTAAAGAAGGTTATTGCTTGATTATTAAGAACCTTAGAGGTTAGAGATATGAACTTTATTTGGGAGAGAAAGAAGATGAATGAGCAAAGAATAATGAAGAGGATGGGGTTGTTTATATAGGGAAGGAGTCAAACTTGTTTTCCTTGTTTTATATCAATACTTGCATGTGTTTTTTTTTAAAAAAGGTTTAAATAATACAACCTAGTAACAAATCCAAAAGCTAAGAGATGATTATGAAACATAAAAATCCAACATTTTATATTAGTGAAAGATTTGGTTTACAAATCGGGTTGGGTTTTGATACAAATACAAATACAAAAAAGATCGAAAATGACGAATGTTACAATAATTATAGTCGTCTTCTTCTTCTTCTTCTTCTTCTCAAATATGATATAACTAGTCTCTAACAATGACTTGATGATAGTGATTCTAAACACCGGTAACTTATTTGTTTAAGGGCCAATTAAGATTTCCCTATAGATACCTTTAATAGAGAATGCAAGGAGATTTCATAACTTACCATCATCGTTATTCATTAAGATTGATTAGAAGAGTTATAAACTTCTTAAGAACACTATTGAGTATTCTTACTCAATCGCCCATCAAATTAAGGTATCGTAACGAGAATCATGGTTTCATCCCTTGCATCAAAGATAACCGTTCCTACTAGTATATATGGTTAATTTGTTTCTACCAGTATACATGGTTAATTTGATATCTAACTTATATTCTTGATTGAATTTACATATTAGTGATTTATATTATAGCACATGTTTTAATGATATAATCAACATAATTGCACAAGTGGATTCTGTTTTGTTTTGTTTTGTTTTTCTTATTTTTTGGTTACATTTTTGTTTATTTTCTAATAGAAAAGGTACAAATGTTATTTTATACAAAATTACATCACTTTAGTAAATAGCTTTCTAACAACATCGTTTATATAGATACTCATTTGCTAAATTTAAAAAGGAAAAAAACACCATTGAAACTTGAAAGGCATTCACAATTCTGTATGCCTTGTGTGGCACAATTCAGAAATAAACAGTTTTTTTTTCGCGTACTCTTGTGTATGCAATTCTCCTTCATGATATTGCAACACTTTCTTGGTGCAATTCTCTTGTGTATGCAATTCTCCTTATAGATACTCTTTACATAGTTTTCCAACAACATCGTTTATATAGATACTCATTTGCTAAATTTAAAAAGGAAAAAAACACCATTGAAACTTGAAGGCATTCCTTGTGTGGCACAATTCAAGAATAAACAGTTTCTTTTTTTCGCGTGCTCTTGTGTATGCAATTCTCCTTCATGATATTGCAACACTTTCTTGGTGCAATTCTCTTGTGTATGCAATTCTCCTTATAGATACTCTTTACATATTATTAAAGCAATACAATTTGTACACATGTCATTCAACTAGCCTTTTCACATCAATTGTCCACATGTCATTCAACTAGCCTCTCCATATCAATTGTCCACATGTCATTCAACTAGCTTCTCAACATCATTGCCAAGTCATCAAACATTTTTTTAATAAATCAAAAATTAGTTGCGTGGACTAGGATTCGAACCTGGGCTTTGAGCGAGATGAAAGTCTTAATACATAGCACACAAACCATCCAACTAAGCTATCTTGATGTCTTTAAAAATGAAAAATATATCATATATATTGAAAAAACACATTGTATTGGAAGTGGACAATGGAAACTAACTCAAAAATGGAAATAAATCTTATGTATATTAGTGCATGTCAATCTTTACAAAATATTAAACAATGAAAATTAACTAAAAAAGAAAGTCTATATATATATATATATATAGGGTTGGTATCATTTAAGAACTCTAAAAAAGTTAAGAACTCTTAGGAACTCTAAACAACCAAACATTTTTAAATTTTTTTTATATATTAACATTATATAAAAGTAGCTTTATCATATTTATATAAAAAATTTTGATTACATATATTAATCACAAGTTTACATATGTGTAAAATTTATGTACTAACAAATTTACATAGGTGTAAAACAAAACAAATATATGTATAAAAACTAATTTTCAAGGGTTCCTTTAAGTTCTTAAATAATTTATGAGTTCTGTAATGATACTCATCATATATATATATATATATATTATATTTATATATTAATATTTTAATCTCTTTCTCTCTCTCGGCTTACTAACTCCACCATCCACCATCTTCTATATTCCGGTAATGTAGATCGAGATTAATCGTTTTCCGGTAAGGTTATATATTATACTTTAATGGCCAACAATGTCATATGATTTTCCGGCAAGGTTATATTTTTTTCCGGCAACATCATATTTTCTTCCGGTTATTGTAGATCTAACCTTTTTATCTTTATGTTCATCGTTAACTGATTTTTTTAAAATCAGTTTAGTTTCTAAATCAAAAACGGCAATGAAACTAATATTTCTACGTATTTACGTTATTTCGGTAAGTTTTCCGTTTATGTGTTATACCTATAACGATGAGTGTTTTATTTTTATTTGAAGTTTAATATTTTTCCTGTTTTTTTGTTATACATGTTTTTCTTCTATGTTCTAAATATAAATCAGCTTCATCCATATTCAGTATCATTATTTCTTTTTTTCGGTAAGACACTTTTAAATTATCCGGTTATAAATTATAATTCTAATATTCCATAATATCAATTTATAACAAAACTTTATTATTTCAGGTAATCTACCCGATTGATTTACGAAAAATTTGATTTTAGTTTCTTAATAAAAACGGAGATACCATAGTTATTATCATTATTTGTTATTTTCCGGTAAGACATTTAAATTTTTCGGTTATAAATTAAATATCAAATGTTCCATAACATCAACATTAATATTCTACTTTATGATTTTAGGTGAATGTCACGAGTCATACAACCTAATTTCAATTTAAATTCTATGAAAAAATCCGAAATACCATGGTCACTCTCACAATTTCGTTTTTTCAGTAACACCTTTAAAATTTTTCGGTTATTAATTATAATTAAAATAATCCATAATATCAATATTAATATTCGATTTTATTATTTCAGGTTGTTGTCCCATTCATATTATCTAATTTCACGGATTGATGATGACTTTATTAGATGTATTTTTTTATATTGATGTATATTTATTTTTTGAATAATCATGTATATTCGTGTACATATTTAATTATCCCATTAATACAATTTATTTAGTTTGATTTTCCTTATTTGTTTAAATAACCGAATTAACATGGATATTGTAACTTAAATAATTTAATTATCCCAATCACACTTTAATTAACATCAATATTGAATATTGACTTTTCTTATAAATAATGGTTCATAATAATAATAATGATTTGACTACAGTATATTATTTTATATAGATTTAAATTTTGATTATATTTTAAAACTTACCTTATATTACCGTATTTTTATAATTTACAAAACTATTTGATTTCTATTTATATTCTAATCAAAAAAATTTATTATCGTTATAAAATTGATCACCACATATAAGTATATGTAATGGATAGTTATAAAATTGATCATGCACTCAAATTTGACCTTACATATTTAAGGTCAATGTAGGTCAATGCTTTGAATATGGTAATTCCAAACAATATTGGTATATGATTAACCATTAATTTATAATTAATGGTCCATAATAATAATGATTTGACTAAAATAAATTTTTTTATATACATTTAAATTTTGACTATATTGTTACATTTAAACAACTTAATTTTAGAATTAATGATCAATAATTCATACTTGATGTTCTTACTAGTTAAAGTGGTTAGGGAACATCGATTCTAGAAAAATTTTCAATAAACCTACGGTAATAGCCGGCCAAACCTAAGAAACTTCGGATCTCGGTTGGCGATTTTGGAATCTCCCACTTAGAGATGGCTTCAATCTTAGCGGGATCGACTTGAATACCGTTGACGTTAATGACGTGTCCAAGAAATTGCACCTCGTGCAACCAGAACTCGCATTTCGAGAACTTGGCGTACAACTTCTCGGTTCTAAGAATTTCAAGCAACGTTCGAAGATGGACTTCATGATCGGCCTTGGACTTAGAATAAATCAACATGTCGTCGATGAAAACGATCACAAAATTATCCAAGTAAGGCTTGCAAAAACGGTTCATCATGTCCATGAACGCGGCTGGCGCATTAGTAAGTCCAAACGGCATGACCGTGAACTCATAATGTTCATACCTTGTTCGAAACACGATCTTTGGAATATCTTCGGATTGGACTTTAAGTTGGTGATAGCCGAAACGAAGATCGATTTTTGAAAAGAAGCTAGCACCTTGAAGTTGGTCGAAAAGGTCATCAATACGATGGAGTGGATATCAGTTCTTAATTGTGACTTTGTTCAACGCACGATAATCGATACACATATGCAGGGAACCATCCTTCTTCTTGACAAACAGTATTGGCGCTCCCCAAGGTGACGAACTTGGTCGAATAAAACCTTTCTCCAGTAACTCATCGAGTTGTTTCTTTAAATCTTTCATCTCAGTTGGCGCTAAGCGATACGGGGCTTTGGAGATCGAAGCGGTACCGGGAATAAGATCGATCCTAAACTCTACTTCGCGATCGGGAGTAATTCCGGGGAGTTCATCAGGAAAAACATCAGAAAAGTCAGAGACTATAGGTACGTCTTTTATCTCCTTTGGCTTTGACTCTTCAGTGACGTAGGCCATGAATGCTAAGCATCCTTGGTTTAAACATTTGTTAGCCCTAATCATGGAAATTATGCTAACGTGGCCAGCGTCTTTGTCCCCTTCAATTCGAATCGTTCGTTTATCGGGGCTTGAAGTTCAACGGTTTTACTATTGCTGATGATACAGGCATGGTTATCGGATAATCAATCTATACCAAGTACAATATCAAAACCAGCCAGACTCATAGGCAACAAACAGATAGGCAGAATATAACCAGCTAAAAGAATTTTTCCATTTTCAAGGGCTTCGGAGATCTTAACGATTTCACCGCTAGCAGTCTCGACGCTTAGAGTCTTATCTAACTTTATTAAAGGTTCGTTTAATAGACTACAAAAACTATAATATATAATACTCATATTTGCACCCGAATCATATAAAACTCTAGCATAGGTTTCGTTGACTAGAAACGTACCGGTGATGGTTTCCGGCAAGTCAACGGCTTTCTTTGTGTCGAGTACGAAGACTCGAGCGTTTCCTTTCTTGTCTTTACCACTTCCACCCGCACCACCAGTCGCGGGTTTGTTCTTTGGGCACTCGAAGCTCAAATGGCCCATTTCCTTGCAATTGTAGCAAGTCATCTTCTTCTTCCAACAGTCAGCAGCCGCATGACCCGTACGGTTGCATGACTCGCAGACTTTAGGAGGCGGGGCGAAGTTGCATCGACCCTTGTGATACCTCCTACAGGTCTTGCATGGCGTAGATTTGTTTCGATTTACACATTTGCCTTTGAAGTTGGCATTTCCTCCAGCTCTCCCTTGGGTGGTTGTTGTTGTAACCTTCTTGTCCTCTTCCTTGTTGCGGACCATGCCGCCCATCAGATAACTGGCTAACTCCGTCGCGGAGTCAGTGGTTTGAGGTAGGTGTGACCTCACCATGTCGCGGATTTCCCGTGGCAGTCCCCATATATACCTTGTAACCTTGCTGGATTCAGGATTCACCAGCTGGGGAACTAGACGGCAATACTCGTGAAACTTTGTGTTGTATTCACGGAGATTCGTCCCCACGACCTTAAGATTGAGAAATTTCGTTTGGATTTGGTCGGTTTCATGCATGGGACAAAATTTTGCCATCATCAACGCTTTAAACTCATCCCAACTCAAATTATACATCACTTCTCTCCCTTTGCTCATCAACAGAGCATTCCACCATTCAAGTGCTTCACCCTTGAACATGAGTGCAGAATATTGGATCTTTTCCTCCTCGGAACACTTGCTCGTTATCACAATTGTTTCCATCTCCTCAAGCCACCTCACAGTCGTGATGGCTCCTTTGTTACCATGGACCTCTTTCGGTCCATAGTATTTAAAATCTTTGAATGAACACCCACTAATCTTCATTTTCTTAAACTTTTGCCTAACTCCCGCGTCGGTGTTAGACTCATGAACACTCTCCTCGACTCGAGATGGATTCGGACGGGATTTAGCGAAATTTCGGGAAGGATTAATGGAATGAGAATGTTTTGTTTGTCTAGATTGAGACCTAGCCGTAGACTCTTCTCTCACCGCGTCCTTAATCATCTTTTGTATTTTATTCATGTATTTTTGGGGAATATCTTCTTCTTGATTTCCCATGGGGTCTTTCCCCTTTTCTTTTATCTCCTTTTCTTTTCTTGCATTCTTGTTGTTATTGCTTTGTTCAGACATTTTTCTTTTTCTTTTCAATTAAGTCTGAAATTTTTAACAACGTTTCTTTTATTAAACACCTAATTTATTACACACACACACACATATATATATACATATATATATATATATATGTTTCGGTCAAAAATTAACAAACTAACTTTTGATCAAATTAGTGCGTGAGGCGAGGTGCTTAATGGTAAAAAGATTGAACATGAGGATATGATTACGAGGGAAAAAACCCTTGATTATGATAATCTTCATTTCGGTCAAGAGTTTACAACGTATCTTTAGTCTAATCTCTTCGGTTAAAGATTATGAACTTAACTTTTGGTTGAATTACGCTTAATTATTATGATCTCCGGCACAAAAAACCCCCGGACGATGAAAACTATCACCGTCGATATTATTAATAACAAAATCGGTGATTACAAAGGTTGGAGCTGATTAGTAAACGTAAGCTAAGTGATACAATGAGTACTAACAGCTAAACAAGTGAACTGTGTGTGTCCTATCGATACTATCAGCTCGAATTTATAATAAGAAGATTACAATTGTTATTCCGATTATTCGGGAAACCCTAGACTAAGTCTTTAACAAGCCGTTACTGCCCACGTTGTTTGTTGGCGAAGTTCAAGTAGTATTCCGTTGCAATCCACGTTCTTATAAACATATTTAACACATGCTCTTATCTGCAAAACAATCAGATAATATAGGACAATTGAATTAGTCAACGTACCTTCCTCAGAATAACCGCTTAAGTCAACATCCTTAAGTTAGGCTCAATTCCGAGGATAAAAAATCCGCACCCAACAATTGCCCCCAATTTTTACCGCGTGACAGCTGTAAAAATTTTTAATTTTAAAATCAATGTTATCTCTACAGTTTGAAATGACGTGTTGCGGGAATCGAGGAGATTCTACAACTGTTCCTCTAGGTTATAATTAAAGCATTCCCAATCTTCTACACCATAATTCTCTTCCACCGATTCATAATCAGGTTAGTTCTCCTCTCTTGTCTTCTTAATTTCTTGAATTTTTTCTTCCGATCCACATAAAAAATGAGGAAAATAACCCCTCGTGCGCCCAATCCTTTCTGTTTCGCAACCTCAGAGGATTTCATTGACCAAGCTATCATTCCGGCGACTGAAGAAGACCAGTGTCTTTTCAAGGATCTTGACATCAGGTTCTTGAAAGATTCAGGTTTGCTGCCTTCCGAAGCCATTATTAGACCTTACGACCCCAAAACCAAAGCCGACTTTTCATCCAAAACCTGGGTGTGTTTCTTTTATTATCCCTTTTCGATCGGCCTTTCATACCCGTTTTCCCCACTCATACAAGAGTTCTTTGACGTGACCGGATTCTCGTATTCACAAGTCATGCCGATGGTGTGTAGGATTTTGGCAACAGTAGACCGTTTGAACAAAACCCGTGGACTATCCATAGGTGTGCCTAAGATTGCTGCAACTTATAACCTCCGGACTCACGGATCCTTTCGCTATTGTCTTCAATCCAAGTCTAGCCGTCTTTACATGGTTCCCAAGGTGTCCGGTAGCGACCCTGATTGGAAAAAACATTTCTTTTTCGTTCGTCGGGATTCTATTCCTGATGGGATGAACTTGCCTACTAAATGGGTTCATAAGGGTAGGAAATCTGTAGGATAAAACTTCTCTTTGCAAATGATTCATCTTAACATGGTTTGTTTTTTGACAGATGTGTTTGAGGATTTGATAAAGCTTAGGAAGGATACGAAGAAAAGGCTCAAGGAGTTGTTCAAGATTCCAGCAGAGGAAAGGGAGTTTTGGTTAGAGGAAGAAATAGGAGAAACGAGTGTGATTGCTGCAAAACCCGCTGAGAGCATGAATTCTGGTAAGTGTTTTGGGGATATTAGGTTTTCTAGGGATTTTGTTATCTTGAAAATAACTCAATAAACCATTGTATAGGGATGCCGAAGCCAAAGTCTTTTAGCTTAGTGGATTTGGATGATCTTATTGAGGATAGGACTGTGGTGAAGCAAGAACACTCCAACTCACTTTCTCCGTCGGTGAGAGTCCCAACAACTCGCCAAAAAAGCGCCGCACATAAGAAGAGGAAAGCCACTACTTCGGCTGAGACCGAGCCTTTTGCTGACATGATCATTACTGATGCTGTGGAGAAGCTTCAAGCTCTTGCTAAATTTCTTGGAACAGTAAGTATTTTTTGCTTATCCTGAAAATAGTAATCTGCAGAAAAACTAATATTAATTTGGGATAACAGAAAACCGAAAGTTACCGTCAGATATACCAAGATGCTGAATTGTCCAAGAGAGAGGCCGAAACCAAGCTCGCCGATCTTCTACAAGCCGTTGACACCAAGGACCAGCTACTCAAAAAGAAGGACAAAGAGATCTCGGATCTCAAAGCCTCATTTGAGTTGGAGAAGACTGAGTTCTTCGAGGAGACCAAGAAGTGTGCAGCCGCCAGTATTTTGGAGTCGATGATCAAGATGTCAGAGGAAGCACAAGCAAAAGGTCATATGATGGACTCCTGGAATTCTGTGGCTTGGAAAAAGAAGCTCTAGATGCTAGGGGGGAACCCGGACTATCTTTTCCTGCATCATAATATTAGTATAACTTTTTTATGACCTATATTGGCATCCTTTCACTTTTTCCATTCTTACAAAAAACCCAAGTTTTATGAAAAATCTTTAAGTAATAGTTTAAGTTTTACCAATAAACCAATATCAAGTCATAAAATTTAAATAATATGAAAGATAAAATACTTGCAAATAGTAACTCATCAGAACCGTGTATTAATTAACCTGGAAATCGTCTAGACCTTCTTATCCTAGAAATAAGATCATTGTTTAGAATATCCCTCAAATCCTGAGGATTTAGCAATAGAATTGTAATATCAGCATTATCCTGAAAATATTTTTAGAGATTCTGGCAACAAGGTCTAAATAAACTGGCGACAAGGCCCTTTAGAAGAGATGTTAATCTTTTAAACCTTAAGAATGAACTGGCGTCAAGGCCCTTTAGAAGAGATGTTCTCAAACCTTAGATTATGGTACGTCTACCATAAACTTGTGATTCAAACCAATAGCCGAGGATAACGAGGTAACAAGTCACTATATTTCATGTGCTGGCCCCGCTTCTCGAACTAAGGCCGAATAAATCATGCGCTACAGGCGTCTTTAAGAAGAGATGAAGATGCCTTAAACCTCAAGATTCAAATCAATAGCCGAGGATAACGAGGTAACAAGTCACTATATTTCATGTGCTGGCCCCGCCTTTCAAACTAAGGTTGAATAAACGTGCGCTACGAGCGACCTTAAGAAGAGATGAAAATCCTTAAACCTTAGAAGAGGTGAAAATCTCTCATACCTTAGGAATAAGCTGGCGACAGGGCCCTTAGAAACTTCATTTCATATGAGAATCCCTCATATCTTCAAAACAGTCAACTCTAAGTGAGGGGTGGGTGTTAGCCTTGCTAACACCCCTCCGATGCTTAAGTCAGTACTTTGTTTGAAGAATAATAATATTAAAAATGAATAAAAGTATAAGTTTGAGTACATACCTTGACTGTTTAGTATAACAGTTATCATCGGGATAGGAGTCTTACATGAAATATTTTTTGAGGTGTATAGCGTTCCAAGCCCTTGGTAGTAAGTCACCATCTAAAGTAGACAATTTGTATGCCCCCTTTCCTGCTTCCGAATCGATCAAGTAAGGACCTTCCCACTTTGGTGCGAGCTTCCCATCCGTAGGATTGGTAGTATTTTGAAAAGCTTTTCGGAGAACCAAATCCCTTTCTTGAAACCTTCGAACTCTGATATTCTTGTTGTAGGACTTTGCTATCTTCTGTTGATAAGAAGCCATTCTGATCTTTGCCAAATCCCGGAGTTCTTCTACCGCATCTAGATCTTCAAGTAGACTTCAAGTGTTATCTTCGAAATTTTGATGAGTGACTCTGGCCGTCGGGATAACCATCTCTGTGGGGATAACTGCTTCAGCTCCAAACACTAATGAGAAAGGAGTCTGACCAGTAGCATTCTTCGAAGTGGTTCTATCTTCCCAAAGAACGAAAGGTAGTTCCTCGGCCCACTTTCCTTTCTTAGACCCCAACTTTTTCTTCAGGTTATTAATGATGATTTTGTTGCTTGATTCGGCCTGTCCATTAGCTTAAGGATGGACAGGTGTTGATGTGATCATCTTGATTCCCCAACTGGCACAGAAGTTAGTTGTTCTCTTGCCAATGAATTGCGAGCCATTGTCACATACTATCTCTTCCAGAATCCCAAATCTGGTCAGGATATTGCGCTTGATGAATGAGATAACTTCTTTTTCTCTGACTTGAACAAAGGCTTCCGCTTCAATCCATTTCGAGAAATAATCTATCATTGCCAACATAAAGAATTTTCCTCCTGGAGCTCTTGGTAATTTCCCCACGATATCCATTCCCCACTTCATGAAAGGCCAAGGGGATATAATAGGATATAATGGTTCTGCTGGCTGGTGCAAAATGTTGCTATGTCTCTGACATGCATCACATTTCTGAGAATAATTCATAGCACCCCTCTTCATCGTTGGCCAGAAATACCCCGTCCTCGGGATTTTGGAGAATAGTGCTCTGCCCCCAGTGTGATTCCCACAATCTCCATCATGGATATCTTGAAGAACTTCTTGAGCTTCTGCCTTCTCCAAGCACCTAAGATATGGTCCTGCAAGAGATTTTCTGTATAATATATCATTCATTATAGTATATAGGATTACCTTTGTGCGAAAAGCTCTTGGGTTTTCATCCTTGGGGATAATCCCATCCTGAATATATTCCTTGATTGGGATAATCCAAGAACTTTCATTATTCTCAGAATTCTTGGCTCCCACATCTTCGTCATCTTTTGATATTTCATTGACACATTGCTCTTCTATTGTTGGGATCAGGATATGTACGATAGGGATCTTGACACCTTCTGGTATCCTGAAGGATGAAGCTAAATATGCTAGGGCGTCTGCTTCAACATTCTCTTCCCTAGGTACTTGCGAAATACTAAACATTTCGAAACATTTTGCTAGTTTTTTAACTAGCTCTAGATATTTCATTAGTCTGTCTCCTCTAATAGTGTAAGAACCATTAAAATGATTAGTTAATAATAATGAATCAACATGTACTTGAATAAACCTAATTTTCATGTCGATGGCTAGTTGTAATCCTGCTGTCAAAGCTTCGTATTCTGCCTCATTATTTATGGCTTGAAATCCGCAGGATATGGATTGTTGTTGGTACATGTGTGTCAGTAGTTCATAGTCTAGCATTTGTAATCGAGTCTGTAATGTAATTATGTTTATGATTATGTTTATGTTTTTGTACGTGCGAAGTTGTCAACAAGTTCGCTCAGGCGAACTTGTTGAACCAGCGAAGTTATTGACAACTTCGCCTTTGGCGAAGTTGTCGTGTATATAAACTGTTCAGCGGAACAGTTTCGAGTGTTGGTTTTTTAGGTTTTCGTTTCAGTTGTTCAGTGAACGTGTTACGTGTCAGTGTCTGTAATAGTGACCTCGAGTCACGTGTTCGGTTATCAATATAACGTGTGCTTTCATTGTTCGTGTGTTTGTTTATACATCTTCTGCACTCGTATCTAACTACGCAGGGATTCCGCACCTGCGCAGATAGCGACATCCCGTGTACGATCCGTCCAGGAGCCTACAATTGGTATCAGAGCCATCGGCTCGATTGTGAGGTTCGGGATTTCACGCGGGTGTAGAAAACGTCTCGTTTGACCTATTCGCGAGACGTGTTTTTGTTGGGATTGTGTTTTACTCGTGTTTGACAGTCATTTTCAAGCCATTACATCGATCGGAAACTGCTAGATTGACGAAATCAGATCTGAACAGTTTCCTTGTTCATCGGGCGAAGTTATCTCTTCAGGCGAAGTTGCCGTCACCGGAAATAGGGTTTCGGCGAAGATATAAGGATTAAGCGAAGTTAACCACAACTTCGCCTATCCTCATAAGTTCGCCTCAGAGAAGTTATCCTCAACTTCGCTCACCTCCCAAGTTCGCTTACCTCCTAAGTTCACTCATTCTAAGCGAAGTTATTCTTAACTTCGCCCAGCCAAGCGAATTTAAGACCCAGCGAAGTTACACTTTCCAGCAAAGTTAACTTTCAGCGAAGTTATTCTTAACTTCGCCTACTGTGCTGTTTGGAAGATTTTTTTTTAAATTTTCGGGTTTTCGTGTTTTTGCAAAGATGTCGTCAATTAACATCTCCGATTTAGTCAAGATGGAAGTAGAAGCGGGGTCTGCCACTAAGGCCCCGAGGTTGATGAAAGGAACTGACTTCGTGGCATGGAATGATAGATTCATCCAATACATTAAATACCAGGATGCAAAAATGTGGGTGTGCATCCAGGATGGATATATCCCCCCAACTATGCAATACGAAGGTCGGGATGTGGTTAAGAAGTACAGCAAAATGGAGGACGAAGAAAAGAAAATGTATGAGGCCGAGAGCAAGGCCCATGCAGCTATAACTATGGCACTTCCTCAAGAGGTTCTCCACACTTTCAGAAAGTACACTTCTGCGAGAGAGCTTTGGGATGCTCTTGAAAATAGATTCGAGGGGAATGTGGGTATCCGAGCATCGAAGATTAAACTTTTGAAGACCCAGTTCTCCGTCTTCAAATTTTTGAAGAACGAATCACTGGATGATATTATCACTAGATACTATCATCTAATGACAGAACTTAGCAATTATTCGATTGCTTACCGAGAAGAAGAGATCGTTGAAAAGCTTCTCGATGCTCTCCCACCGAAGTGGGAAATGTACACCGTTCTTATGAGGGAAGACAGAGACTTTCCAAATTATGATCTGGAAACGGCAGTAAACAAGCTCAGAACTTATGAGCTTAATATGGTTCGAAAAGAAACACCAACAGATCAGATACAAGACCCTGGTATGTATGGTGCAAAGGTTAACTCAGGCTCAAGTTCGAGGCCTGAATCTGCTGCTTATTACTCAAAAGGGGAGTCAGGTTCTGACTCTTCTCATGAAGGAAACGTTTCTGTAAACTCGAATGGTGATGTCTGTTTCATTGCTGGAGGATCAAGTACTTCAAAGCCTCAAGCATCCACAAGTGGTTTCTCTGCAAATGCCTCAAGCAATAATTATTCCAAGATGCCTATGAGTGTAAAATCTGCTGAAGAGCAGTTTGCAGTCTATGCATCATTTATTGCTTCCTACGAAAACTACATCCAGGGGAAGATTGTGGACCCTGCTGTTCTGGATGAGGATTACGACCAGATCGATGCTGATGATCTGGAGGAGATGGATTTGCAATGGCAAATGGCAATGATTGTGAGGTGAGTAAAACGGTTTATGAATAAAACTGGGAGAAAGTTTGTTGGTGGTAGGCCTGGATTCGACAAATCTAAGGTAAGGTGCTATAATTGTCAGCAATACGGCACTTTGCCAAAGAATGCAGAAATGAAAGAGTTGAACGTGGACAAGGTCGGCCTACACAACACTCTGGAGTTAATAGAGAGATTAATGCCATGTTGACCAGAGAGGCAGGTGAATACAACTGGAACCTGCATTCAAATGAATCTGGTGAGCAAGCGAACATGGCTGAGGCTGAAGTTAAAGAATGTGAGAAGGTTGATGGAAATGAGAAAGCTACTGAAGAAGAAACAGCTTTCATGGCAGATGACAAGGACACTCGCTCCGAGGTAAGTAATAAGAATATTTGTACTAATTGTGAAAATTTGTCTGAGCAACTAACAACAATGACTGATCAGTACGTCCGTTTAGATGCTGATTTTAAAACTATTAAAGAAGATCACCATTTTACGAAAGCAAGAGAAACAAGTTATAAAATTAAAATAAAAGCATGTGAAAAAGACATTCAAAGCTTAAAAACTAAACTTGCTGAGAAAATTGAAATAATTGATCTTAGTTATGAAGTTTTAGAAGAAAAAACTAAAGTGATTGCTGATCGGGATAAACAGATTGCTGACCACCAGGTGAAGGTGGTGGAACTGAATCGCAAACTTGAGCAGTTCAGGAATTCCTCGGCCATCCTTGATCACCTCGTGAGTGATCAAGGTACCTCTGCAAAGAGGGGAGGAATCGGTTATCACGAAGTTCCACCACCCTTTAACCACAACTATACTTATAATCCGAGCGTTCAGAAATCTGTTGATTTCGAGGTTACTCAGACAACTCCCATCAAGGTTACAAATATAGAACCAAGTGTTAGCTGTGGCGAAACGAGTTCGCCTGTTTCTAGTGTGAATATTTCTGTTTCGAGTCCAGTCTCATCGGATTCGGATAAGTTGTCCGAATCTGGTCAGACAAAAGAGAAGGTATGGTTACCCACCGGTGGAGATAAAAGTAAAAATTCTAAAAAGAGTTCTCCACTCAATCCGTACGTCCCACCTTATGTGAGACGAACGGCTGGTAACACTGCCTCTACATCCAAACCAACATTTGACAAGAAAATGGAGAGTCGATGTTGCTTTAGATGTAACAAGTTAGGACATCTAGTTGCAGATTGCCCTTTGAAGCCGAGATTCAGAGGTGTGAAGCCAAATAAAACTGAGTATAAGCGTCATTTTGTTACTGCTAAAAATGAAAACTTTACAAAATGCCAAAATGTAACGAATTCAAGTTTTCATAAAAACAAACCTCAGTTTTACAACCAAACCACAAGATATAACACTTACAATTCACAAAGGTTTGGGAGGCTTTACCCTCAATCTGCAAGGAGATTTCCTAACAGGACTTACAGAAATTATCCTGATGCTAACTTGAGAAAGCCAGGGTACGGGACGTATCGATCCAAGACCAATTGGTCTTGGGTCCCAAGATTCTAACTCTTTGTTTTATTGTGCAGGAACAGTTGAACAGGGCTGCCAACAATCTTTGGATTGTAGATAGCGGCTGTTCCCGGCACATGACGGGCAACAAACACTTGTTGCAAGATTTAAAACCTGTTCAGGGAGCAAGAGTTAGTTTTGCTGGTGAGAGCGGTGGTAGGATTACTGGTAGAGGAACAGTGTCGAATGGGAGAATGACACTTGAGAATGTAAATTTTGTGGAGGAGTTAAAGCACAATCTGCTGAGTGTGTCGCAGATTTGTGATAAAGATTACACTGTCCATTTCATGAAGAATGAAGCGATAGTATTGAAGCCTGGTTTTCAGATACCAGACGAATGGATAGTAATGAAAGCTCCACGTGAAACGAATACATATGTGATGGACATGAGGTCTACTGAAATGGCCACCGGAGAATCTTGTTTAATGACAAAAGCAAGCGAATCAGAATCAGAATTGTGGCACAGGAGAATGGGACATATTCATCTTCGGAAGATGAACTTCATTGTCAAAAATGGGCTTGTGATGGGCGTTCCCTTAAAAAGTTTTAACTTTGAAGACAAATGCATAGCCTGCAAGAAGGGAAAACAACACAAGAAATCCCATCTCACCAAGAAGATCAATTCTATTGCCGGTACTCTAGAACTACTTCATATGGATCTCTTCGGTCCCGTGAATGTAAAAAGTCTAGGTGGTACTTCTTACTGCTTGGTGATAACTGATGACTACTCGCGATACTCGTGGGTATATTTTCTGAAAACGAAAGACGAGACGACTCAGATGGTGAAGAATCTAATTACAAAAGTTGAGAACGTCATGAGTAAATCAGTTAAATTCATCAGAAGTGACAATGGGACAGAGTTCAAGAACTTTGAAATGGAAATCTTCTGTCTTCAGAAGGGAATTGAACATCAATACAGCGCTCCGTATACTCCGCAACAGAATGGAGTGGCTGAAAGGAAGAACCGAACGTTAATTGAAGGAGCCAGAACTATGCTGGCAGACTCGAAGCTTCCTGTGATGTTCTGGGCTGAAGCAGTTGCTACAGCCTGCTATGTTCTGAATAGGGTGTTAACCGTTAAGAGACTTGGAAAAACTTGTTACGAACTTATGCATGGAAGGAAGCCCAACTTGTGCGGTCTAGAACCATTTGGGTCTCCTTGTTCGATTTTGAAGACTAATTCGAAATTTGGTGAAGTAGCCGATGAAGGAATCTTAGTCGGTTATGTAGTTGGGACTCCCAACAGACGGGTCTTCAATACTTCGACTTGCAAGGTGGATGTGGTTTGTAACACCGACATTACTAGTTACCAATCGCCAAAACCAAGCAATGGACCTGCTGAGCTTTTCGACTATGTTAAGCTCTTTAAGTCGTTTAACGTACCTGATTTAGAAATTTCTGAAGAAGACGAAAGAGCTGTGACGAAGATGATATTTGATGAGGAAGAGAATCTATTGCAACGACAGCTGATTGAGAAATCTCAGCCTTCCACATCAAACACTATTGGTACCCCTACTGCCTCAACTGAAGATGAATTTATTAATCCTTTTCACTCTCAGCCAGAAACAACCATAGATGAAATCTCTTCAAATTTGGAAGATAATTTGCATGTTGGTGCTGTTCCGACCACGAGAATTCACAAAGATCACCCATTGGAGAATATTATAGGTGATGTATCCTCCAGTGTACAAACCAGAAGTAGCTTGAATGAGCACACCTGTGTTTATACAAGCATAAAAGAAACGGGTATAATGAATGAATGTTTGTACTCCTGCTTTATAAGCCAAATTGAACCAAAGAATTATCAAATGGCTTTAAAGGACAGCTCGTGGGTCGAAGCCATGCAAGAAGAGTTGGCTCAGTTCGAGAAAATGGAAGTTTGGACTTTGGTTGAAAAACCAAGGAATGTGCACGCTATAGGCACAAAATGGGTGTTCAAGTGTAAGAGAGATGATAAGGGAATTATCGTAAGAAATAAGGCGAGGCTGGTTGTTAAAGGTTTTAATCAGCAAGAGGGTATTGATTACAATGAGGTGTTCGCTCCTGTTGCCCGGTTAGAAGCGATTCGATTGTTTTTGGCGTTTGCTGCATTTAAAAAGATGAAGGTATTTCAGTTGGATGTGAAGAGCGCGTTTCTAAACGGGAAAGTTGATGAGGTTGTGTATGTTGAGCAACCTCCGGGTTTTCCTGACCCAGACTTTCCTGATCACGTATACAGGTTGAGCAAGGCGTTGTATGGGTTACATCAGGCACCTCGTGCCTGGTATTCAACGTTATCAGACTACTTGCTGGAAAATGGTTTTGAAAGGGGATTGATCGACAGTACGTTGTTTGTGAAGAGAGAAGGATGTGACTTCCTGCTGGTTCAAGTCTACGTGGATGATATCATTTTTGCTGCATCAAGAGTATCCATGTGTCAGGATTTTGAGGCTGTCATGAAGAAACGATTCGAGATGAGTGCTATGGGTGAACTAACTTTCTTTCTAGGATTGCAGGTTGATCAGAAGAAGGACGGGATGTTCATTCATCAAACGAAGTACGTTCATGATGTGCTGAAGAGATTCAAGATGGAGGACAGTTCTCCATATGACACAACAATCTGCGTCAATCACAAATTGGGCGCTGAATCAGATGGTGACGCAGATGTGGACCCAACTCTGTATCGGGCGATAATAGGTTCATTAATGTATTTAACTGCTTCTAGGCCTGATATAATGTTTGCTGTTTGTCTTTGTGCACGTTTTCAGGCAAATCCGAAAGAATCTCATTTGAAAGGTGCAAAGAGGATACTACGGTATCTCAAGGGCAAGCCGAAGCTAGGGTTGTGGTACCCAAAGGGAGGAGACATTGAACTGGTGGCATATACAGATTCTGATTATGGAGGATGCAATCAGAGTCGGAAGTCGACAACAGGAGGCTGTCAGTTTCTTGGAGGAAGATTAGTTTCCTGGTAGTGCAAGAAACAGACATCAGTTGCAATCTCAACATGTGAAGCTGAATACATGGCAGCATCCAACTGCTGTTCTCAGGTTTTGTGGATTCAGCAACAATTGCGCGACTATGGTCTGAATTTCTTACTCACTCATATTTTAATTGATAACACTGCCGCCATCTCAGTAATTAACAATCCCGTGAAGCACAGTAAAACTAAGCATATTGACATTCGTCATCACTTCATACGGGATTGTGCTGAGAAGAAACTGATCAAGATCGAAAAGGTTGATACGCTGGAAAATTTTGCTGATCTGTTTACAAAAGCGTTTGATAAATCCAGATTTCAAAACCTAATTGAGCTGAACGGGATGATCAATCCCGAGTAACCATGTCTTTGTATTTATTAAAAAAATAAAAAAAAAAAAAAAACGTCACTATTGCTTAAAATTAGTCGGTTACCTCCGTTTGACGGACATATCCACGGATATGTTTTGGTCCTCGTTTCTACTTAGAAAATGAGGGTCGCCATTAACCAGATGACTGAAAGTGACCGGGGCAGTTATGATGTGTTTTCTTTAAGTCGCTGAAAATTAGTCGGTCATACATAGTTAGAAGGACACATACTGGTATGTGGTCGGTCCAGTTGATCCATTGGATCTTCAGGATTGCCGTTTACCTGAAGACTTTGACTTGATCGGGGTGACTGAAGTCAAAAGTTTTGTTAATGGGAAATGAAATTACTTTTCAAGTCTATTACTTCGTATGAAGTAAATGTGCTATGTTTAACAGAAAATTGATCCATCCTTGGAAAATGATATATATACTGATTGTGTGTGCTTAACTAGTGAAGTTATTAAGCTTAAAAGGCTTTAGAACAGTCATTGTATGTCATGGTAATTTTTATGGTGCGTAAAAGTGTATGTGATACTAACTTAAACTACTCGATTTTACGTGGAAACTCCTTAAGAGTGTTGAATGTCTTCATACATATCTTTCCGAATGATAGGCAGAAAAGCGACTACCCAGTCATACACGAGCCCGTGAGTGTTCTGATTCCCGTAAAGAAAGCATTTCAAGACACTGCAGTGATCCAGATTCGGGACTTGCAGTGGTTTAGTACTCCGAAGTCTATAAGTATGTATCGTAAAAAAAAAAAAAATGTGTATATTTTCAGTACTTATGAGTCATAGTCACAATCAAGACTTCTCAATTCTGGAGTAAGAAAAGAACGGGAAGCAGACAACGAGTATCTACAAGTTAATCAGACACTATGGGTCGAAGTCAATTCGGGGTGACTTGGGTATAGCCAAATACGCTTTGAGAATAGATAGAAGGCTTCATTATCTTTGAGTTGTTGCCTACTTAAAATTTTGAGCTCAACTGAACCTTAATCCGTATCACAGAAACGATGAAAACCATTTAAGTTATTTACATGCCTACAACCTGTTTCTCTATGTCATAATACAGCTAAACACGGATCCAAGTGACAGTCACGTAGTTAGTATGATTCCTGTTAGGATCTTTTCTAAAAACGTAGTGGTCCCTGACTAGACTGAAATTTGATCCCTTATTTCGTTAAATTTTTATAAGTTTCTCTATTTTTGTAGTTATATTATTTTATAACTGGTTACTTGGACATGATCATTTTTGTTTAACTCTTTTTGGAAGCTTCTAATGTTAAGTGCAAGATTTTTCAAACTTAAAGGGTTGATTTTGAAATTACGGGCGAAGTTGTTGAATTCGGCGAAGTTGTGCTTAACTTCGCCTAGGCGAAGTTAAGCGTAACTTCGCCTGAACAAACTCTGCCCTATATAAGGACTTTTAAATCTGGAACAGTACCATAATGTTCAAGTTCCGGCGAACATAAAATCAAAAACCAAATTTTCCGGCGAACTTGATTTCCTTTTCGATTTCGATCTTTGTTTCCAGTTTCTTGTGTTCATTGACGGTATGAGTTGTCAATATCATTCCCAAACATACTCGTTCGTTATAGTTTTACCCGGTTCGAGACCTCGGGTCGTCGAACCTTCAAAACCTAGTTTTTCAACCGTGTATTACGTGTTCATGGACGACCTTTTCGTCTCAAAACCATTAATATAAGCTGTTCTCTACTCCTGGATCTTCAAATCGTTGCGAAAACATCGGATCTATGCCCTTTGAATCTGAACAGTCGCCGTTTCAGATTCAGGCGAAGTTAAGGTTTAGGCGAAGTTATCCACAACTTCGCCAGGAGATTAATTTCGCCTGTGGCGAAGTTATCCGTAACTTCGCCTTGAACTCAATTTCGCCTGTGGCGATGTTGTAATAAGGCGAAGTTATCATCAACTTCGCCTATACCAATTCACTTAACAGCTCTTAGACGAACTTACAGATGAAGCGAAGTTGTTCCCAACTTCGCCTCACCGTTAAGTTCGCCTATACAGGTTTACTCACAACTTCGCTCGTGGTACATAGCGAACTTGTGAGTTGCTTACACATTGTCTAACTTGTTTTGTTTTGTGCAGATATGGCTGCTATTGGCGGTGCTGGTGGTGACGACGGTGATGATCAACGACAATTCTTTCCGGCCCATAATCAGTATATCATTTTAGATCCAGACGCAAGAGGCGTAGAAGACTACAGGGAGATAATCACATTTCTCCAGCGATCAAGAGTCTTTCATGCGATCACAAATACACTGCCCATTTCACTGCCTAACATTGAAGACTTTTGGCAGACAGTGTACTATGATTGCAGGCCCGAGCCTCCGGTGATGCGAGCAACCGTAAATGGTCATGACATACAGTTTTCTTCGGAAGATATACGGTTGGCTTTGCGGTTTGGGGAAGAAACAAGAGATGACCCAACGGAGTTCGTAGCTCCTTTTCGTGATGGAGCGTATTTGAGGATGGGTTATTCGGGTCCACTGGGGGACTCGCAGAGGAGGAAAGGGTTTTTGCTGGATCAGTGGCGCTTCCTGATGCATGTGTTGATTGTATGCATGTCTGGGAGGAAGGCAGGAACAGATGGGATGGGCGCGACGATGCAGTCTGCCATGGCTGCACTGACGTACAACCGACGATATTCCTTTAGTCAGATGATCTTTTACGAGATCGATCGTCAGAGAAGGGCTGTGGCGCGCGAGAGATTTATCATGTATCCTCGATTCTTACAAATGATTCTAAATCATGTCGCTCCGTCGCTACCGCAGAGACGCCCTATTAGATACGTCGAATGCGTGACGAAACGTATCTTTGCTCAGTGCCGCACTTCGAGCACTCGTAGCAAGCCTGAGCTGCGTCCCAGGCATACTCCATTATTCGGGTATCTCATCAACCCGGGGTATGTTCCTGCAGGAGGGGACGAGTTCAGAGACCCACAGCCACATCAGGCGGCAGCACCCCATGCTGTACCAGCTGCGCCTGCTGTATCTACTGTGGTTTCTGCTGCTGTGCCAGCTGCTGCATCTTCTACTGTGCCTACTACTGAAGATGTAGATCTTGATGCTGCTTTTAGTGGACATGGTTTGTTTGATATGGATGTATCAGTTTCTCAGGTCATGGATGTTACTAGAGCAGTTACTTCGGTAGCTAACTCCGATCTTGACGAAACGTTTGCTGAAGCGAGACGACTGATGGTGTCTCGGGAGAGAACTACGGGAAAGAGGCCGAGAATTGTTGACGAGGATGATGAGGAAGTTGATGAAGAGGAAGCAGTTCAGATTGTGCTCAGACGTTCACGAAGAGAACGGACAGGTATGGGTTCGGGAGCTGGAGAATCTTCGAGGCTGGTACGTTTTGCTCCACCTGCCTTGTCTGATATGTCTCTTATTCCTACTACAGCACAGGTTACTGCTGTCGAGACGTCGGCCCCAGCAGTTGTGTCTCTACCACCCCAATCGCTTACTACACCGGTGGTGGTTGCACGATTTGTGGAGGTCGACCGTCACCACTACTGCAGGGGTTACCAAGTGTACCACCTGCGGTCACTTCTGCTGCTGATGTCCCGCCAACTCCAACGCCTACTTCTGACAACGAAAGGATTGCATCGCTAGAGCGGATTGTTGCTGAACAGACAAATACCATTCAAAGCCTAGTGGAATCCAATCGACTACAAGCAGCCCTCCTGGTTGAACACGGACAAGTAATAGATGCCTTCAAGGTATTCTTGGCATCTCAGGGGGAGAAGACTTGTAGGGGAGATGAGTTGAGGACGAAACGGAGAGAAGATCATGACGATGATCCCAATGCACCGGAAGGTGCAGGTGGTGAGCTGCCAAGAACCTCTCAGGCTCTTGGGGCTTCCACAGCTGAGGGGGAGTCTACAAGTGCAGCCGGTGACGACGTTGTAGATGTTGATGATGATGCTGATGTTGAAGATGTTATAGATGCGTTGAAAGAGTTGGATGAGGAGGATGATGAGTTTATGAATGAAGATGATGTGCTGCCTGTTGATGAGATCGAGAGGATCGGAGAGCAGATTACTGTTGAAAACGTGATAGAGGAGGGTGAGATTGTAGATGACTCCGTGGAACACGAGATTCCGGAGGTTGAGAGACCAAAGTTGGGTGATGAGAGCGTGGTGAAGATACTGAATGGGAGGAACAACCGAATTGGAAGGAGAGTTGTGCTCACTGGTTCATAAAGACGAAGAAGCCGGCGGTCCCTAAGATGTTCAGAAAAAGTTACAATATTAAGGGATACGCAGAAGCTAAGAAAGGTATTATCTGCTGGTTATATGACGAGCAGCTGCGGCTCTTCGTGATCAAGAGATACGATGGCATTCAGTACTTCAGGAGAACGTTGAGATCTCTAAACACACTGCCAGAATGTGAGGTAAAAGATTAGCCAGACTGGGATTGATAAACAGAAGTGAAGACAACATGGCTAGAATCATCGGGAAGATCGTGTGGAAAGAGTGCGTTAAGAGAAAAAGTTTGAGCTACTGAAACCACAAAAGGGGAAACTTGTCGAAGACAAGGATAGAGGTCTGAGAGTTAATGGAAAACCTTGGATGGTTATGAAATATAAACCGATCCGGTGCCTTAAAGAAGTACCGATGAAGCTCATGCCCAAGGACGTGCTCAAAGACCTAAAATGGTGGTTCGTGGATTGTGAGACAGCGGAGGCGGTAATGGAAGATGAGGATGAACAAGAAGTGCTTAGGGTTTACGACCCGATGCATCTTGTTAATCTATCGAAGGCTGATCTGAAAGTGCTCAACGAGAAGAAGATCTTCTACATTCCTGCTTGGAAGGATCAAGCTAGGAAATATCAACGGGTGGTGTCGGTATGTGTTAGAGAAGGAGCGCATGCGTAGAGATGCAAGATTACAAGACTCAAGATTTGAAGATCAAGATATGAAGCTACTGCCAAGGGGGAGTCTGTTGGTACATGTGTGTCAGTAGTTCATAGTCTAGCATTTGTAATCGAGTCTGTAATGTAATTATGTTTATGACTATGTTTATGTTTTTGTAAGTGCGAAGTTGTCAACAAGTTCGCTCAGGCGAACTTGTTGAACCAGCGAAGTTATTGACAACTTCGCCTTTGGCGAAGTTGTCGTGTATATAAACTGTTCAGCGGAACAGTTTCGAGTGTTGGTTTTTTAGGTTTTCGTTTCAGTTGTTCAGTGAACGTGTTACGTGTCAGTGTCTGTAATAGTGACCTCGAGTCACGTGTTCGGTTATCAATATAACGTGTGCTTTCATTGTTCGTGTGTTTGTTTATACATATTCTGCACTCGTATCTAACTACGCAGGGATTCCGCACCTGCGCAGATAGCGACATCCCGTGTACGATCCGTCCAGGAGCCTACAATTGTGGTATAATGTCCCCCTGTGGCGATTTCAGCAGAATCCCGGGACCTGTTCCTCTAACATTTGAAGCACCATCAGTGTATAGAGTCCACTTATCTTTGGTTTCTTCAAGTTGTTGGACTTCCAAGTCTGCCTTTTCTTTAAGTTCGCTGGTGAAATTAGCCACAAAGTCTGCTAATGCATGAGATTTTATAGCAGTCCTAGGTTCATATGTTATATCATATGCACTTAGCTTTACTGCCCATTATGCCATTCTACCCGACATTTCTGGTTTTCTCAAAACAGACTTAATAGGATAATTAGTTTTAACACATATAGGGTGAGTTTCAAAATAATGTCTAAGTTTAGTAGACGCCATAATAAGTGCTAAAATTAATTTCTCAATATAAGAGTATATGGTCTCAGCATCCGAAAGGCTTTTACTTACATAATATATGGGATATTGTTGACCTTCGAGATCCTTGGCCAAAACTGCACTTATAGCATTATTTGATACAGCAAGATATAGAGATAGGGACTCACCTTCTTCGGGTTTTACCAGTAGAGGAGCAGAAGAAAGATCAGCTTTTAAGAATGCCAAAGCCTCCTCATGCTTACTGGTCCACTCGAACCTTTTGTTTTTCCTCAGGATATCATAAAATTCTTTACATTTTTCTGAGGATTTGGATATGAATCTGTTGAGCGCTGTTATCCTGCCGGTTAGCCTTTGAACCTCCTTGACTGATTCTGGGGATTTCAAATTCAGGATAGCTTGTATCTGCTCCGGACTTGCCTCTATGCCCCTTTTGGTGACCATGTATCCCAAGAATTTGCCAGCCTTCACCCCGAAATGGCATTTTGAAGGATTTAGCTTCATGTTGTATTTGTCTAGGATATTGAATGCGGTCTTGAGATCTTGGAGGTGATTTTCAGCTTTCTTGGACTTTACCACCATATCATCAATATAGACCTCCATCGTGTCCCCCAGTTGCTCTTTGAACATCATGTTAACTAGCCTCTGATAGGTTGCACCTGCATTTCTAAGTCCAAAGGGCATAGCAATATAACAATAAATACCTGTGGGAGTCATGAAGGCCGTATCTTCTTGATCTGAGGGCTCCATCTGGATTTGCTGAAATCCTGAGGATGCGTCCATAAATGTCAGCATCTCGTGGCCGGCTGTAGCATCTACCATCGAATCGATGTGTGGTAGAGGGAATGAATCTTTAGGACAAGCTTTATTCAAGTCCGTGAAATCTACACAAACTCTCCATTTGCCATTCTTTTTCTGTACAACCACCACATTTGCTAACCATCGGGGATATTGAACTTCCCTAATCATATTTGCCTTCAAGTGTCTTTCTACTTCCTCTTGAATGATTATGTTTCTTTCAGGTAGGGGTGTGCACAGTACGGTTCGGTTCGGTTTTTAGGTGAAACCGAAACCGAAAATTCGGTTTTTTCAAATATACAAACCGATCGGTTTCGGTTTTTCGGTTTTTCGGTTTCGGTTCGGTTATATTCGGTTTTTTTTTTTTTAAAAATTAATTTTTTTTTTGACATTGCAAAAAAAATTCAAAATAATGAAAATGCATATTAGATTCAAAACACAAAAATAGGCATTTGTCACGTGGAACCAAACGAATACAAACTTTTAAGAGTACTAGAGTTTAAATTTAACAAAGTTCTTAACAAAAAAAACACTAAAAGTTTCGTTCCAATCTTCATTGTTTTCTTCATATTCTTCATCTTCAAAGTTACTCCCAATATTCATCATCTTCATCAACGGTAGATCCTTTTGGTATATTGTTTCCGGTCATAACATCTAAAAACAACACATATAATTGTATTAATATTTAAGTAAAAACTAAAGTATCAAAACACATTAAAAAATAAACATTATTATCAATTTCTATGTTCTCCAACTTTTCAATCAAAGTATCTAATTGTTGACCATACACATTTGAATCGTGCAAATCCGTTGGTGAATACCGTAACCAATCTTGAGTAAAAATCAATGCCTCGGCGGTCTTAGGGGTAAGAGAGCTCCTATACTTATCAATGACCCTACCACTGGTACTAAAAGCCGATTCCGATGCAACGGTTGACATTGGAATTCCCAAAACATGCTTAGCAATTTGAGATAGAATAGGGAATTTAACCGAATTTATCTTCCACCACCCTAAAACATCAAATTCTTCCTCTCTTTTTTCGGTCCCATCACGCAAATATATTTCTACCTCATTATCATCAACAACCCCTTGTTCACCTTGTTCCTTTAAATACTTTAAATAAGCTTTTTCCAAATCATCATCATCATCTTCATTATCATCAACCAAACTAGGTGTGGAAGACGATGTATTCTTTCGCTCTTTTGTTTTCTCAATTTTTGACTTATAATGACGATACAACTCCATTAACGTTTCCTTCACTTTATCTTTGACTTCATCAATTCTAAAAGAATCTTTACCATTCATCAAACTTAAAGAAAAACCAAGATGCTTCATCTTATTTCGAGGATCTAAAACCGGTGCAACATATAACATGACATTCATATTGTCCAAGTTATCCCAATACTTGTCAAATTTTGTCTTCATAGACAAACCCATTTCCCTCTCATTCTTTTCGGCACGTAAAGACATTTTTGTTATACTTGAATGCATTTTGCAAAGCTCAACAAATAACAAATTTGCGGTCACATACTTAGACCCCGAAATCTTCTTTGTCACATTAAAAAAAACCTTCAAAAACTCTATAAATAGCCTATTAAAACAAATCATTAAAATAAATCACTTTTAAACTCAAAATATATAATAATATTATTAAAAAATAAAAACAAAATTAATAAACAATATTACCTCGCATTCTCCCAATCATTTTCACCGGGTGCTCCCAAAACTTTATCACCTTTCTTTCGTTTTTTTGTAGTTGTTTCTCCATCCGCAACTTCACTATCAAAATATAATCTATAATTGAAATCCACCTCTTCAAGTCCATTAACAAAATAAGACATAACATATTAGTATTAAACAAACAATAATATGATATAATTATCAACAATAATAAGAAATAAGAAGTACCTATCAAACGCCCTTGAAAACTTGTGTGCCGTTTCCAACATTAAAAATGTTGAATTCCATCGAGTATCTACATCAAGACATGGTTTCCTTTTGCAATCAATCTTTTCTTTCTCAACACAATCTTTGAAGTTTTGAAACCTAGAAGGAGATAATCTTATATATCTTACCGCATTTCGAATCCGAGCTATGGAAGCAACTTGTTCTTCCAAACCATCCTTTACTACAAGATTTATAATATGAGCATTACATCTCATATGCAAATACTTGCAATCTAGCACCGAATGAGGACCCTTGAGCATTTTTTTCAAATACCTAATTGCACCATCATTTGATGAAGCATTATCAACGGTCACCGTAAATATTCTATCTATCCCCCACTCTTGTAAACAACGATAAACTAACTTTCAATGGTCTCACCCTTGTGATTTGAAATTTGGCAAAAGTTGAGAATTTTCTTCCTCAAAACCCAATTTTCATCTATCCAATGTGCGGTAAGACACATATAATTATAATTTTGAACCGATGTCCATGTGTCAGTGGTAAGAGATACGGTTTGTTCTTTTAAAAGACATTTTAGCTTCTTTTTTTCTTATTCGTATGTTGTCAAACCATCCCTAGCAACCGTCCATTAAGAAGGAAACTTAAACATTGGATTCAACTCCCACACAAATTCTCTAAGCCCTTGATTGTCAACGACACTAAATGGAAGGTTATCTATTATGATCATCCGAACAAAAGCCTTTCTACATCGATCTTGATTAAAAGTGTGGGTAGTCAAACTACCCTTCTCGTCCCCCGAATTTTTAGGCTTAAAACGTAATGTAGACTGTTTCTTATCTACCTTTTTGTAAAGCGGCGAAGTCCAACAATATAGCTTCAAATGATTCCACATACCACTCGTTCCATTTAATTTTGAAGTTGACTTAATAAACTTCTTACAATAATGACATTTGGAATAACCGGTTTCCTTATTTTCTGTAAAGTGTAACCACACATACGACCTTTTACCATCAACCCCCTCTTGCTCCACGGTTTGTTCACTATCAACCGGTTTGTTCAAGTTTTCTTCATCAACATCAATAACCGGTGCATCTTTTTTATTCATATTTGGAGTCTCACTACAAGAAGTCTCCATCTATTTTTACACAAAATGAATATTAATAATTACTCATATTTACAAATGAAAAGCTAACAAATCTAGAAATAAAAAATTAAAAATGTTTTGAGGACGTTTTGAACTATAGACCTCCTTTACAAAATAAATTTGAGACGGAAGAAAACTTATTTTAGACCCATATAGCCACTGTATAAACAGTTCAACACTCAACTTTTTTCTATATGTGAACCAGTTCAACACTCAACTTTTATGTCCACCCATATAGCCCACTGTATAATCAAGATTAACCTTCAAATATCACTTGTTTAGTCATTAAACCTTGAGACAACTTTAAACTAAGCTTGCTTAAAACTTTCAGCAAGATTAAAGCATACAAAACCATACAAATCTCAGTTTTTTAAAGCATACAAATCAAACTAAAGCATAAAAATCTGGAAATTAGTGTAAACATACAAAACCATAACATATAATGGCCATTAACATCCTCAATGAACCTCAACAGATCGACTAAACTCAATGAACACTACATGTTAGGCTAACCTGAAACTGACGATTCGGTAAGTGCTGGTGCGTGCGAAGGGCGTGGATGGTGGTGGTGGCTTCCGGATGGTTGTGGTGGCTGTCGGTGGTGGTGGTGGCTGCCGACGGATGGTGGTGGTTGAGAGAGTGAGGGAGGGTGACGGCAGAGAGCCTGAGAGGGTGAGGGTGTGGTTATGTCTGTATTGTATTATTGTTATATTATTGTTAGTTTATTAGGTTAAAAGAAGTCAAATATTATTATACGTTAATGGGCCACACTTGTATATGTTAAAGAAAGACTTGGGCTAAACAAATTAATTATTCTAGTGGGTCCTAAAACAATACGGTTCGGTTCGGTTCGGTTCGGTCAATATTTCGGTTCGGTATTTTAGAAATGGGTTAACGAACCGAAACCGAAATTTCGGTTTTTCAAAAAATAAAAAAAACCGTCGGTTAATGTTTCGGTTTGGTTTTTTCGGTTAATTCGGTTTCGGTTCGGTTTTTTCGGTTTTCTGCTCATCCCTACTTTCAGGTGCAAACTTTCTTCTCTTTTGATGGATTGGCCTGAAAGAGTTATCAATTCCAAGTTTATGTGTTATAATATTTTTGGAAATACATGTCATATCTTCATGTTTCCATGCGAATGTTGACAGCCTTGTCTTGAGGAAATCGAGTAGACTTGACTCAATATCCTCAGGAATACTCGTTCCTATTAGCACTTTGACTTCAGGATCCTCGGGATAAAGAGGTACTTCTTTAATTTGTTTTTCCCTGGCCTCTATTACGTCTCGTGTTGGCTTCTGTAATTGCTACGCCTGCTGGGGTTTGGCAGTAAACTTCATGGGGTGTAGCAATTCTTCGCGTCTTGTTGGTCACTGATTATTTTGATAACTCCCCACGGACTTGGGAGTTTCACGCATTGGTGATAAGTGGAGGGTACTGCTTTTATGTCATGTATCCAGGGCCTGCCTAATATAATATTGCAACAAGATAAACAGTCAATAACACAAAATTTTTGCATTTTATTTACCCCTTCGACATATATTGGGAGCTTAATCTCTCCAATAGTATTCTTAGTTTCTCCACTAAACCCAACCAATACTGAGGAACTGGGGACGATCTCATCCTCAGGAATATTCATTTTTTTCAGCACGTCTAATTGAATAATGTTGACAGAGCTTCCGCTATCTATGAGGATCCTGCGAACATAATGGTTAGCCACATATAAAGTTATTACCAAACTATCATGATGAGGATCTTGAACATCGACTCTATCGCTTTCATCAAAGGATATAATCCTCTCTTGAGTGAGAATTGATGTCTTTGTTGGCTTGTCAGCTACTTCTAACTTTCTTTGGTCAGCATTTCTCTTTGCAGCAGAATAAGAGGTTCCACAGATGTCGGATCCTTCGGATATGAACATGATTGTTCTTGCATCCGTTGGTGGAGGAGTCGACTTTTCAGGAATTTTCTCAGGATCTTGTTCTCTTCCCTTCTTCTTGCCAAGTAGCTCTTTCAAGTGGCCCTTGCTGAGAAGATAGCTGATCTCCCTTCTGAGTGCAATGCAATCATCAGTCAAGTGCCCAAAGTCTTCGTGGAAGGCACACCATTTTGATTTGTCTTTCCAGGATCCTAGTCTCCCCACTTTCCTTGGCCACCTAGCTTTCTCACTTAAATCTTGCATGGCACACATTAATCCACCAATATCAACAGAATACAATATTCAGAGATATTAGGATATTCTTCATCATTTTCCTCATCTACTGCATTAATCTTGGGGTTATCAAGCTTGTAGTAAGGCTTTGCTCGATATGATTTTCCCGGGGATTCGAATTTCCTGTTCGTCTGATCATACTTCGGGATATCGACCTTAGAGTTTTTCTTGTCGTCTTCTAGCCTGATAAACCTCAGAGCTCTGCTTCTTGCTTCGTCTAATGACTTGCATGGAGTCATAACGAGATCATCATAGAAAGAGGAGCCTTTTTTAACCCCAACTTGAGAGCTTCCACTGCTGAAGTTGGGTTTAGGTTCGGAATTTCCAGCGACTCCTTACTAAACCTGGTAATAAATCTCTCAAGGATTCCCCAGGATTCTGGGTAACCCTATAAAGATCACCTGTCATTTTCTAAAAAGTTCTACTGCAAGAAAACTGGTTATTAAACATGTTAACTAAATGAGAAAAAGAATTGATAGTGTTAGGAGGAATACTCAGTAGCCATTTCATGGCTGCTTCAGTTAAGGTAGACCCAAACACTTTGCAAAGACATGCTTCTTTGATTTCCATAGGGATTGAATTGATCTCCATACGTTCTCTATATTGTGCGACGTGTTTCTCAGGATCCGTTGAGCCATCATATAGTTTCATATTTGGGGTTTGAAACCGTTTTGGGATCTGTACGTCGCTAATTGATGGCACAAACCGGGATATCCTGTGACTATCAGTGG
This sequence comes from Bidens hawaiensis, assembly GCF_021521415.1. Lineage (NCBI taxonomy): Eukaryota > Viridiplantae > Streptophyta > Magnoliopsida > Asterales > Asteraceae > Bidens > Bidens hawaiensis. The sequence continues at coordinate 39,725 of NW_027492181.1, forward strand.
GAACTTCAGCTATGGGACGGATTACACCGGGGACATTCGATATCATGTCCTTAAGTTTTTGTAATTCTCGGGCTAAACTCGAATTTATGCCTGCATCCTGCAAAAATCCTTGATTAGCATTAAATGGAATCGTATTGAAAGAGTTACCCTGATTAACATTCTGAGGAGCGGTCTGGGCGTTGTAGCTCGTATTCCCAAACATAGTATTTCCAGGGTTGGTAAGCGGAGCAGTTGGAGTATTGGCCTGCATCGGGATAAAGTCTCCCTGATGCACATCAGAGGATCCTGAGGGCTGCTGAGCTTGAGCAAATTCTGAAGATACCGCCTGTTGATAAGGACCAGCCTGATGGAACAATCCTGAGGATCCGGACTGACAATCCTGAGGATCCAGACTGCTGGAACAATCCTGAGGATCCAGACTGTTAGAACAATCCTGAGGATCCAGACTGTTGGAATAATCCGGAGGGTCCTCCCGGCTGCGAAAATCCTGAGGATCCTGCATGTTGATCAGGCCCGGCAGATGACGCATACGGGTATCCTTGAGATCCAGGTAAGTGCAATCCTGCATACTCCAAATGTTGGAAGGATGGGGGTCCAGGGTTGTACGCCGTGGTCAGCTCTGAATGCACCAATCCTGAGGATCCTGGAGGAGTGAAATCCAGAGATCTCGGGATTAGTGGTGTGAATTCTTCCTCCGGCTTCTTGGCTTTCTTGAAATCTTCCAGTTCCCTCATGAGCATCTGGATGGTCTTGTTCTGGCGATCCATATGTTCCTGTAGCCGTCTGTACATAGACAGAAGGTCGTTGTTGGACACCATGACGGGATCCTGGGGAGATGGCCTCGAACCTGAGAAGACGGGAGTAGCAGGTTTCTTCTGAGCATTGTCAGGCTTCTTCGGGATACTACCAGCAGGAGGAAGAGGCATGGGTGGCCTCGCTGAGGATTATGAGGCAGCGGAAGAAGATGAAACAATCTTGGGCTGTGAAGACATGTTGTGGATACTGAGATTATGGTTTCGTTTGAGAATGAATAATGATCAAAGCACCGTTTTCCCCACGGTGGGCGCCAAATTGTTTCTATCAAAAATTAACAAACTAACTTTTGATCAAATTAGTGCGTGAGGCGAGGTGCTTAATGGTAAAAAGATTGAACACGAGGATATGATTACGAGGGAAAAAACCCTTGATTATGATAATCTTCGTTTCGGTCAAGAGTTTACAACGTAATCTTTAGTCGAATCTCTTCGGTTAAAGACTATGAACTTAACTTTTGGTCGAATTACGCTTGATTATTATGATCTCCGGCAAAAAAAACCCCCGGACGATGAAAACTATCACCGTAGATATTATTAATAACAAAATCGGTGATTACAAAGGTTGGAGCTGATTAGTAAACGTGAGCTAAGTGATACAATGAGTACTAGCAGCTAAACAAGTGAACTGTGTGTGTCCTATCGATACTATCAGCTCGAATTTATAATAAGAAGATTACAACTGTTATTCCGATTATTCCGGAAACCCTAGACTAAGTCTTTAACAAGCCGTTACTGCCCACGTTGTTTGTTGACGAAGTTCAAGTAGCATTCCGTTGCAATCCACGTTCTTATAAACATATTTAACACGTGCTCTTATATGCAAAACAATCAGATAATATAGGAATATTGAATTAGTCAACGTACCTTCCTCAGAATAACAGCTTAAGTCAACATCCTTAAGTTAGGCTCAATTCCGAGGATAAAAAATCCGCACTGTTGGTTCAGCCGGGACCGAGACGATCCGAGCGCGTTCGAGACGGAAGGTTTGATAACCATAGACGGACAGAAACAAACACGAAACAAACGATTTCATTGATAAAAACGAAAGATTACATGCTTGTTTAAACACTGAAATCACGATCTATGGCAGGGGGAGGTCGAGCATGGCCTCCCCCCTCATCCGGACAGCACCTGGGCTCCGGGCACGCAAAAACCTCAAACTCTTACCTGTTCACGCCTGAAAGCTGGTATTTATACCCGCTGCCATTCGGTCAGGACTCATTCGATCGAATGAGTCCTATTCGATCGAATGGCAGACTCATTCGATCGAATCAGAAACTCATTCGATCGAATGAGTATCCATTTGAAAATGCTCTTTCAAATGGATCACTTTCAGCGTGAACCACTACCTAGGTGTACAGCATACAACATAAACATTCTAAACTATTCGCCAAGCGACGGCCACACAATGTGCACCAACATATTCCCCCTTGGACGTTGCTTGCGAATTGCTGTAGACACCTCTTGCAATCTTCAGTCAAATCTTCTGCTATATCTTGACAATCACGTTGAAGAATACCATCATTGCAGCAAGATTCCCCCTTAGACTGAACTCTCGGTTAATGATGCAAAGTGTTCTCCATTGCTGACATCTTCAGACAAAACAATCTGTTTAAAAACAACCAACTATAGAAATTCCCCCTCAGACGTTGGCGTGTATCCCAATATATAGACGTGTAAGCTCATATCGTCTTCCGCTGACTTAATAATGTATTGGGCAATCTTTGATGAGGCTTCCGATCCACAGCTACTCCCCCTAAACAGATTAGTTTGTATGCAGATTCATCATCGGAGACAAAGACACATCATTAACTTCGTGATTGCGAATCACCATTCTTCAACAGGATGCAGAAGTTGCTTTTGACAGTACTTCGTTGACTTCTTCAACAGTAGCAGCTTCTGCAGGAATTGTTGAACTTGGAAATGATTGAGGAACATTTGACTCTTTTGCTTGATCCTCCTTAATCTCCACTGATGACATCTTCAGAATGCGGAAAATAAATTAAACTTGGTTGGCCCATAAATAGTCAGATGCTCCTGACTACCCCACAATAACTCATCAGTAAACACTTTTCTCTGTTCTTCTGTGTTCTTATAACAATCACCACTGTAGAAGCTCAATGAACAAGGGGTTATCCATTAAACTTGTAAACGATAATTCCTTCAGGTGATTGTGCTTTGTTCATTGCCCCAATTTGCCGCTTTAACCATTAAACATTTAAACGCTCTGACTTTGCCGGCAAATATCAGTGAAAATTTCACTGTCACCAAACTTTTTCTGGATAGTAATTAACTTGTATAGGATGTCCAGAAAAATCTTCATCACTGACCCGAAAATTAACCGAAAATTTCCCGAAAATTTTGTCGAAAAAATTTTATTTTTGCCAAACTTTTTCAGAAGACTTCCCGACTGATAAAAATGGCTTGGGCGAGTTTTCGTGTAAGCGGGCGTTCCAGACTTTTTTTTTTTTTTTTTTTTGGTCTGGAACATGTTCGATCGAATGAAGCACAGATTCGATCGGATGAAGAACCGATTCGATCGGATGAAGAACTGGTTCGATCAGCCATTTGAATTTGACACTTTGAGCGGGAAAACCAGTTCGATCGAATACAATCTGATTCGATCGAATGAAGAACTGGTTCGATCAGCTATTTGAATTTGACACTTTGAGCGGGAAAACCAGTTCGATCGAATACAATCTGATTCGATCGAATGAAGACAATCGAATGGGCGGGAAAACTGGCGTTTGAATTTGACACTTTTGAGCGGGAAGACTGATTTGATCGAATCAGTCAATCGAATAGGCCTATTCGATCGAATGGGGAACTCGTTCGATCAAATGGACTGATTCGACTCCTTCAACGCCAGCCCAGAAAACGCGAAGAACACGAAGAACACACCAACTTTTTAACGTCCAGAACGCATAAAATCAAGAGCTCGGCTTGCTAGATCGGTTGTTAAACCTTTCTAGCGGTAACCGTGGCTCTGATACCAATTGTTGGTTCAGCCGGGACCGAGACGATCCGAGCGCGTTCGAGACGGAAGGTTTGATAACCATAGACGGACAGAAACAAACACGAAACAAACGATTACATTGATAAAAACGAAAGATTACATGCTTGTTTAAACACTGAAATCACGATCTATGGCAGGGGGAGGTCGAGCATGGCCTCCCCCCTCATCCGGACAGCACCTGGGCTCCGGGCACGCAAAAACCTCAAACTCTTACCTGTTCACGCCTGAAAGCTGGTATTTATACCCGCTGCCATTCGGTCAGGACTCATTCGATCGAATGAGTCCTATTCGATCGAATGGCAGACTCATTCGATCGAATCAGAAACTCATTCGATCGAATGAGTATCCATTTGAAAATGCTCTTTCAAATGGATCACTTTCAGCGTGAACCACTACCTAGGTGTACAGCATACAACATAAACATTCTAAACTATTCGCCAAGCGACGGCCACACAATGTGCACCAACACGCACCCAACAATATATATCATAAGATATATATATATATATATATATATATATATTTCACAATACCAATACGTATATATATATATCGTTCCAATGATATACATATATATATAGATCATCCTATCTTTATTAAGAACGTCTCCACGTTCTTTATTACACCTAATATTTACACAACACAGACAGGATTACATTAACACACATCACTCTCTTGCTATCTTCAATCTTTTAAGAACTTCTTCACCACTCTTGTCAGCTTGTTACATTTATGAAGAAGCTTCTCTCCCATCGTTTTCTTCTTCTTTCCTTCCTCGGCTACCTTCTTCTTTCAATCGTCGGTTTCGTGCAAAGCGCGATCCAAATGTTCTTCATACGATTGCGGGACCTTGTCGGGGTATCCATATTGTGGAGGTGGGTCGCGGTAACCCAATGTCACCATCTCGTAGTGATTCCTCGGTTCAGAATACGGGACTTCAGTCATGTCGGATGCAAGGTAGAAGAAAGTCCTAGTAGCTTGGTTTTGTTCTCGGATCTCATCAGCTTGCTCTTGAATCGAGGGAATTTCTCCTTAGAATGGTGGGAAGCTTGACGAAGCTTGGTTCCTGAGTTGCTCCAGATATTGAACATACGGATCGACGAAACCGTAGCTTGGGTTTTGGGAAGTGAGTGATCCATCCATTGAGCTTGATATCTCATTGGGATTATTGGGATGCTCTTCTTCCGGTTCGGACTCTTCCACAGGAACCTCCTCTTCTTTGGATTCCTCCTCCTCTTCTGGTTCCTCCTCTTCCATAGGTTCTTCTTCCTTCGGTTCATCTTCCTCCATGGTTTGTGTAGTTTCATTCACCATTGAGGGCATTTTGAAACTTTCGTAGGGCATCATTACCCTCATTTTGGGCTTGCGGGACGGCCCTTCGCCATTGTTGGGTTGTGAGTTGACTTCATTCATGGTGGAGCTTCCAGTAAGCCACCTTCGTTGGTCAGAGTGGCATTGCATCCAGTCGGAGGATGGGGGTCTTGGTTCTTCTTTTATGGGTCGGTTTGAGAGGAAGGCATACGACGGATGTGGGTTTGGTAGGTATCCAGTTGGGTAGTACTGTGGTACTTGTGGTGGTTGGTAAGTGGGAATCTCCGAGGGATGGTACGTCGGTACTTTAGAGGGTTGATATATAGGTATGATTGGTGGATGGTAGCTTGAGTGTCTTGGTGGTTCAATACCTTGTCTTGGTGGACTATCGGGAACGTCTATTGGATAGTGTCGGCTTCCGGGGTAGTACACAGGTTTGGTCAAATCGTGTTCCACATCTTGTTCAAAGTATGCTTCATAGTATCCATCACTCATGTTGTCTTCGGGAAAAGGTTCGGCTATCCCGGCCTCTTTTGCTTCTCGCACATATTTTTCCATCCAACTTTTGAACGACATCTAACATTTATGGGTGGTTTTAGAATGTGGAGGGAAAGAAAAGGTTACCAACCTATCTTATCCCTAAAACAAGTAATCAATTATTTCCTATACTTGGATCGAAGCTTGGGTATTGTTTTATGATACCCAATTCGCTAAGATCGATGGCACTGATATCAACATTGTCACACCCTTACTTAGGGCCTAGGCGTGTGACCCATTAGTTGGTACCATATTTGTATAAAAAATCATAGTTACGTTTAATTAGCGGAAGTCTTGTAAAATATAAGGATTAAAGTTGTAAATATTTACATAAACAAAAGTCGGGATTTAAAACATTTCCCGATCTATGTTCAAAAGATTACTTGTTTTATAGTTTACAAAACCATCATTTGTATATTCAAGTTTATTACAAAAGAAAAATCCGATCCATCGGATATATAAATAGCACTTCGACACTCCAAGTGCTAATCTTGTTCACCTGCAAAATGTAAATAAAATACGTCAGCAACGAATGCTGGTGAACACGCTGACGCAAAATATTTTCTTTTACTTTATTACCCCTCGAGACTACGCCTGCCTCGGCCCAACATGGCTTAGGAATAACAAAGTTAAATAACACATTTATAAATTCGAGCCCCTACACTAGGTCACCTCAGCAAACACCGCAGCTTCGACTTAGTTAAGTACCCGTAAATATACACAACGGTCGTACTCCCTGCAGGAGAGCGTCCTACGACCAAGGGTGGTGCAGCGTGCCCACCGCGTAGTACCACCTATGTAAGGATCCAAACACACGTATACCACAGCCTGAGGGCTAGGTTTATACTCTCATTTATAACGGTTTTAGGAACACATAGTTCCTTGTAAATAATTTTCATATAACATGTTTGACTCATTTGAAAACAAGTTTATAAAAGTTTGGGGGCATATTCACCTTATCTCTTTGGGATCGGCTTCACTCACCGTCCGAGGGTATTTCCCTTGCTATCTCGCACCTATAGTACGAGTATAACCATTTGTTAGTCGGATATACAATCCGGCTTAAGACCTTTAGTCTTATTTTATATCTCTACCTTGATGAACCTTTAGTTCATATATTTCTTTTGCTTGAAAACTTTTAGTTTAAAAGTAAATTATAAACCTTTAGTTTATATGAAAACCCGACGTTTCTTCTTCTCCAAGAAACGTAATCTTTTTTTTTTATTATTTAAGAATACTCTTTATTACTTAAATAATAATTTCATAACAAAGAATATAATCATATATACTTACACACATATATATTTGTCAATTCATATTCTTATTTCTTTTCTTTGTTATGTTTGTATTCCTTTTCTTTTATCGAGGTATCGAGTATAACCTCGACTTTAAGGCTTAAGCCTTTAATATAATATCATATTATATTTTTCGTTACGCCTAACCATTATTGGCGTTTTGGAAACCCTAAGAACTTGAGCAGCACTTCAACGCCGCTTCTCCTTTCTCGAACAACTTTGGTAATTCAATGTTCGCACCAATCTTCGACAATCGATGGCACGCCTTTCGAGAACAACACATTTCTTGGTCGAATGTGGGTGGAGGGTGGCACGCACTTCGAGAAAACATCGACACGGAAATCGAGGATTGGGACACGTTTTTCGAGGGATTTCGGCATGTTTTATCGAGGTGGATCGAATATATGATTTTCGGGATTTAGAGAGAGAGATAGATGTGTGTGATTTGGGTGTGAGTTATGAAGACCCCGGACCTGCTATTTATAGGCAAAAATCCGGATCCCATTGCGGTACGCGACCGCCTTCAAGGCACCCGTCGCGTACCGCGATGTAGCCTTGGTGACACACACAGTAGGCCTGCCACGTGGCAAACGGTGTGCCACGTGTTGACACGTGGCGGACGTTGTGCCACATGTCGGGACAAGTGGCGACCGGTGTGCCACGTGTGGACACGTGGTGAAAATGTGTCAGAGGTGTCAGGCCACGTCACCGTGGTACGCGATGACGTAGGCTCAACAGCGATCGCGTATCGCTGTTGACTTCATCCAGAAGCCTTGACCAAGTCCCATCGCGGTAAGCGATGGGCTTGTCTTTTTCCCCGTCGCTTAGCGCGATATGACAAGAAACCAGATTTTTCATTTTAAACCCTCAACTTTGGAATTTGGCAAATTTAGTCCCTATACTTTGGAAAGTTACATTTTGAACTAGAAATTTTCTCGATGTTACATTGTATACAATATACAATATTGTATATATATAAATTACAAATTCAAATTAACTTTCCGGTAATTGTATGCATCTTTGGTATATGATTTAGACTTTATTTTATAATAATGATAATGAATAATGATTTGACTATAATTTTCAACCTTTATATGAACTTTACAAAAATAAGTTATAGACTTTAATATTAACAAACCGAAATTCAAAATTATCTTCCAATCTATTTCAATTTTAAATCCAATGTTATAATCTCTACAACTACTATGAATTATTTCGTACTTTCGTTTTAAATATTACCCGGGTTTGAAATATATTGTTAGTTAAAATACTATCATTTGGAACAATATTGAAATATATCATTTATTTATAAGTATAACATTTGCATTTGATTTAATTTATATGATGTTACATATATATTATGTTTTAAATATGTTCCACCGCGTGTAACACGGGCACTATCCTAAATCAATATTAGAATCTATGTTTCTTTTAAGAAATTTGAATCACTTGAATCTTGCTAATGTTAGAAAAGAAAGGACACATTTTGATTTGGAAAATGAATTTAGCGAGAAGGTAAAATGGTTGTTAGAGTGTGAGAACTATGAGCCAAATTTTGATGATCTTCTAAACTTTTTGGAAATCTGAAGATTAAATTTAAGGTAACACTTATTCAATAACTTAGTTATGCATGAATTTGTTGTTTAATTTTATTATGTTTGTTGACATGTTTTTTCACCCGTATGTAACACGAGCTATACCTAGTTTATGTAATAAGTTTACAAGCAAGCATCTTATTGTGAAAGTCATAGATTTAATGGTTTTAATTTCTAAACTTATGGCATGTGTACACGGTCATAGATTTAATGGTTTTAATTTCTAAACTTATGGCATGTGTACACAGAGACCTTTAAATCCTGTTTTAATTTTTTTTTCTTTTAAACTAAGGGAAAATAAGAGAAGTACAATCCAACCTATTTAGGGGTGCATGATACTCGATCAACTTTTCTCATAAGAACATATGTTACATACAAATGAATTCAACATATGAGTCGATGTCGGAAGACGTAATCTATTGTGTTGAGTCGCAGGGTGTTTCGAGTTGAGGTTCTTCATGTGTGTCATGGTTAGAAAAAGTTTGGTGTTGAGAGGGAGTGTTAAACGTGTCCAACACCAAACCAGATTGAAAGCTCCTAATATCTTGAAGAATATTTAATATAATAATTAGTTTATTATTATGAGATAAGTTAGCCTTATTTTATTTAATCCTATGTGTTTTAGATTCAAATTATGTATTTGAGTTAGTATAGGATTAGAACCGTGAGATTATATATATACCCTAGGTCAATGTGTTAGCTAATTATTAAGTTTTTCTCGTTTGTCGTTTTCTTAATAAAAGAGTCGATCGTGTGTCGATCAAATCTCGTGCTTGTGTTCTTGATTCGCCCGCTTAAAGTTTAACAACAAATACATTAGTTACCAAAAAGAACTTTCAATTTTATTGTTTATTAGCACTGAAATACACCAGAAAAAGGATACAAGTAACTGTCTCTTATGATATTATAGCCGCTTACCAAAGATTCTGTTGCAGTATGTTGAAGAGATGAGATCATAAAGCAGCGGTAACTGCAATGTCACAAATGAAACAATTGGAAGGCATGTTATTGCAGTAATTGGGACCAGGATCCACCTATTCTCTTGCCCGGACATAATATATAATGCTGCACTGAATGCTATCAACATGGTTGTCACTGACATGAATAACATGACAAGGCCAAGTATTAATCTTTTGGGTAACTTGTAGAGAAAATCCTCGTGTTCATAACGTGCTGTGAGGATGGATAGAAACAACAGCAGCGAGGTGGTGGATGTGAAGAACGAGATTGCATCTGAGACTATAAATACGATGAAGCTTGCCCTTGTTTTATAGATTGCTTTTCCAGTCTCCCCATTGTTTCCTCCTGGTACAGTAATGGCCGCCGCAAAAACTATTGTGATAATAAGCGCAGCTGTGATTGTGTATGAATCCGCAGTTTTTTTCATCCATTCTTCACCTTTTTGTCTCAAACCCTCGTGCTCTTTTTTAAACACCATACGTGATATTTCTTTTCCTCTTTGCTGATCGTATTGTGTTCCTTTTTCAATATCTAGATTATTTTTTAACTCGTGACGATCTACAAAATTGCGTACTTCCTGTAAGTAGGTAGATGTTACAGCAAATAAAAAAAATCCATTTTATAATATAGAAAATAAAGTTCTTTCACCTCAAACCACTTTAACTCCATTTGCATTTGTAATGCTGCACCAGGAACCATATTTAGTTTCTCTTGAGGTGTCAAATTTAAATTTCCAACCAAGTCCAAAAGCTTATAATTTACTCTATTACGCATATCTCTGGGATAAGCCTGAGCCAAAATGTGGTAAGCCTTTCCACTGCGGTTAATTATAGAAAGTTCAATAAGTGATTTATCATCCTTCAAGATTTTTATTGACTGTGGAAACTCTCGAGTGATCGTCTCTATTACTTCGGGAATATCATTTTCCACGGCGAGAATAAGTGCTCTCTCGAATCGTTGTTGTTTATCAACAGTATTTTCTAATCTACCATCTTTCTCGCATATAAACTTCAGTATAGTAAGAACTCTATTGTGTTGCACTTTTTCCTCATTGAGTGTCTTTATATATGGCACTGCAAACAGTTGATAGCATCTATAAAGTTAACTGTGAATTTACGTAACAGAATCAAATCTTTAGCAGTCAATATTGAAGAATGCATGACGTTATGTTGTGGATCAACAATGTAACGACTAACGAAACTTAATCATGTATCTTTTTTAAATTACAGTCAGGCTATAGCAAGACAAGGAGAATATCTTAATTATCAGGTTGTAGCAATTGGAAAAATCTGACAAAAATCTTCTCCAGAATTACACAATAAACAAGATTTGGTTATTGGAATATCATGAAATATAATTCGCAGAGCTTAATGAAACACTCAACAATATTTATTGGCTTAATAAACAATGTACGCGCTATTTCCATAGTATCTTAAAGGTCCTGTTGGTAATAATAAATTTTACTCAAAATCGAGCCGAGTCAAATACTGAAGTGGGAAAGCGGCTCGGTTTTGGGTAAAGTTTACGTCGAAACGTAAATAAAAATAAGCACGTCGGGACAATATCTTTGGAATTTTGTAAAATTATATATTTCAAAAGTTATAGAAAAAACCGAACATATAGAAGTAAAATTAGATACATAAAAATTTTGAGAGGGTTTTGTCGCTGGAAGGAGGAAAAGAATATTATTATTATTATTATATTACTATGTATGTGTTATATCTATACATATATATATATATATATATATATTAGTATTTGTTGTACCTACACCATTACACCCCAAAAACAAATTCCTACCATTTGATGACTAGACGTCACGTGTCGCAATTTGCCCCAATTTGGAGCCCATTAGTAGTAGTTGTTCTTGTTTCTTTAGTAGGAATGAACATTTTGGGAATTTTCCCATCCAGTTACCTGTTTCACTCTAACCCAATTTGGTCAGAACCCTCACCCAATCAAACCCCGCCATTGTACCAGGCTTACAATAAATTAATTAAATGATACTTTTATGCGAAATAAATTAATCTTTTCTATAAATCAGATTTTTGGACAAACCAGACTCGATGTAGCTCTTCCTGGCAGCAGGATTGGTCGTCTTTGTCTCTTGGTTCTCAATATCTGATGTCTTACGAATACGCATACCAACTAATTTTATAAAATCCCCTGCAATCACATATTAAAAAAAATGCCAGTTAGATGATCATGATATAACTTAAAGTAGCTATTTCAGAAACATGTTTTATGGTTGAAGGTCTGAGATACATTTTTCTTTAACAAAAAATGTGTCAAGATAATCAATCAACATTGTATATAGTTATTTGATCATAATATAACTTAAAGTAGCTATTTCAGAAACATGTTTTATGGTTGAAGGTCTGAGATACTTTTTTCTTAAATGTGTCAAGAAAATCAATCAACATCGTATATAGTTATTTGTAATCTTTAATTAGCTCTGGATCAATTTCGATCTGTACGTGTGGATAAGGGATTGAAACATACTACATTTCTTGCCCACCTAAGTAATTAGGAATAGACACAAGACGTCTACGAGAATAAGAATCACTTTGCCATATGTTGTATGGCAGCTTGCCACTCAGAAATGCATTCGGCTTTCTCGCAAGATAATATAATGTGTCCCCCGGTAAGGGGTCATCTGTGTTATTTAGTTCATCGTAGTGGTCCTTAAGCAAGACATACGAAACATCTGTGGTTATATAACAACACAAATTAAGTATATAGATGATGTATATAGTGAAACTTAAAGTCAAGTCAGTATATAACATGTATATATATAATTAGTAAACCTCACCAAAATACCCTGACATGATTGTAAAATTGAAAAGCAGGAAACAAGCTTCTCCCTTGAAGGGATTTCTGTATTTATCATCTGGGGTGGTGAGGAGCCCAATATGTTGTTTGCACGCTTCAAACAAGTACTCGAAAGTGGTCCTCTCACCACTTATAGCAGCACTCAAGAGAGGCAAATCACCACCCCAACCTTTGAGACGAAATAGCAAATGTTTTTCTTTGTCCACCAACTTCTTTACAGCGTATTTGTTGTCAAAAAGTACAGCCTCCTGCAACACGGTGAAGTTGCCATCGTCAAACAGTTCTAGAAGCGGCATTTTCTTTTCCTTCATATGGTCGAGGAGTTTGTCCAGAAACGTTGTATTATCAAGATTTCTGACTGTCAAATGAAGTACTGTGCTTCCGTTTTCATCGAGCCTGCCAATCAATGCATATTCATCCTCGTTGAAAATACCTAAAGCTGTCTCCCAGTCCCCGAATTCAATAGCTGTACGTAGTGCTTTGTACTTATTGAATTCTATTGCCATATATATGAAAGAGTCATGGAAACATTTGCAAGAAATAAGAAACAAAACAAACATTATAAAAACATGAAATTAATTGGTAGCCACGTACTTATATTGAATACTAATATCGAAGAATTTATTAAAGAAAAGTTATGGGTTTAGTATTACCTTGGTTAAGGAAGTTGCTGCTTGAGGTAGCCATTATGTAAAATTAGATAATATGAAACTGAATGATATTCTTTGTCTTAGATTTATATGCTGATGCTCCAAATGACCAAGTCAAGCCTCAATGAAAAAGAATAACCTTTCATACTGAAAATTAAGATTCTAATTCAAACAATTGTGGAAAGATGCTTGCAATAAAAAACAAGTCGCTGGCGTGTATATTAATATATATAATATTGCATTCAAATTTAACTACCGTTTTAAATACATATAAGTCTAGCCAATTGCATTATAAATATTGACTTTAATTAGAGTAAAGAGTAACAATTGGTATATATTTTACTAATATATATATTGCATTATTAGGAAACAAACATGAATGGTTTCTAGATTCGATGATAGTCTGTGTTTAGGTCATTGTTTTTAATTACCACTGCATTCCTATTTCCTACATATTTATATAAAAAAACAACAAAAATAGATTTAAAAAAATAACGTTCATACTGAAAATTAATATTCTTATTCAAACAAGTTGAAGAGGACGGCATATATTAATAATGACAATCAAACCAATTTCTACCCATGTTAATTTCACCACTACAACGTACCACCGCTATCATTTGGTTATTATCATCTGTCACTATTCTTTTAATAATAATAACACTTATTTAACTGGAAATACGTACATGTATAATTCACTTTTAAAAGAAAAAATGTTAACAAATCTGGAATCATAACTAGAATTTCATTTCGGTGAAAAACGATGTTTTAAAAACTTCGCTAGAGAATTTATATATTATTTTTTATAAATAAAGAGTGAACTGTTAAGTGCTAAACTGTTTTAAGTACCCTTCGATTCGTGGCTCGTCTGGTTTGCATGTTAGATGTCAATCTTCAGGTCACGTGTTCGAGGGTATCCGGTGGCGGGAAAAGAAGGGTGCTGCTTTGTTGGTATTTTAAAATACCATTTTTGAACCCAAAAAAAAGGTATCAGTGACACATATAAACTTCAAAATTTATATCTATATCTATTAATCAAGTACGGAATAATATAATCTGACACACTATATATTCATTTATTTTTCAAACATTGTGGTATGTGGAGGATAAATTACTTTTCCTGTTAAAAACTTTATTATTATTAAGAAAATACAGAACTAAATCACTTAAAAACAATGATTGATAAGCGTCTACCTTTTTTGAGGGGTCAAGTTCGAATCTTGAAGCCCTCGAGTTTTCTATTACAGTGTATTTACTCTAGAGAGGCTTCTCTTATGGAGGGTACATCTGTCACATGGCAGGTGGCTGGAAATTTTCTCAGGGAACGTCAAGCCAAACTCGGATGCCAGCGTGGGCCCGGTTAAGACAACATAGCCTGGCATGAGTTGGGTACTGGGGCTTCTCTTTGAGAAGTTGCGATTTAACTTAACTGTGAAAATTCGCCGTTCAAAAAAAACACCAAGGCACAAGGTGATTATTGAAGGACCGTAATTCCGCAAATCATCTGGTTTACAAATGAATGATCATGTTTAGTGTTTGATTACGATTCTTAGGTTATATAAACCAACTAAAAAATCCATAAATGTGACCAATTATAGCCGATAAGGAATGCACCATCTTAAATACCGCTAAAACAACTGGATACAATAGATGTGAATATGAGAATAACTTTGTGTTTAACTTACTTGAGTATGAGCAATCCCTGACAGGTGATGTCATAGAACATGTTTACTCGAACGATCAAAACAAATTATTAAGGTTTTAGTGGGCAAAGCAAGCAATACACCTAGATAGAAAAGTTTCATCGAGCGCAATGACTATCGAAAGCAAAAATTAAGTGAAGTGTATACACTTATTTATTTCAATGATTACACTACTTTTTGTTTTCACTGACAGCTCATTATATCACACATAAGATAAAGAATGAATGTTGGTGTCGAAAATAGTTAATCGGACCATGTGGCTGAACGTGGTGATGCCACGTCTCCTTTTTTAGATGATGATGATAAAAGTTATCTAATTCTTTTGGGCTTACTTTACGATTTAGTGCTGGTACCATCAATAATGCATGAGTTCGAATATGTTCGTCACCGTAACGCATGGATATTGTGTTATTTTTAAATTGTTAACTTGTTATTTTGAGCATTGGTGAATTTATTTTGGTTTAGTTCCGGTGTCATAACCCAGTAAAGACCTAATTCACGTCGATCCGTCGTTACAACGCACGAGTTTTGTTTTGTTTTTTTAGTTAGTTTATTAGATTTGGGCATTAACAAATTTATTTTTATTGGTTTTTTCAGTGTCGTAACCTGATATCGATCATACCCGCGTCGACTCGCAACCGCACTGTGTGGATTTTACCAATCGACTACATGTTTTAAATACTTTTTATATTATAAGTTATTTAAGTGTCAATACCATTTAGGTGCTTACCTTGTTGGGCTTATTATTGTTACTATTATATTGTAATTGATACCTACTGAATTCGAACTCCACCTCAACACGATGGATCTTGCTGGGTAGATTATGTTAATTAGAAACAATATATTAAGATTGTGTTTAAATTAGAGGTGCACAAAAAAGCCGGTTCTAGACCCGAACCGGTTTACCCGACCCGGAACCGGTTTCGGTTCGTACCCGGTGGTCCTAATACCAGGTTTGGGTATTTATATACCCGAAATTCGTACCCGGTTCCACATATTATATCCTCAATCGGTTCGTACCCGGTTCCATTTTGAAACCGGTTCTAGTTCCTACCCGGAATAACCGGTTCCGCCGGGTATTTCGTTGCAGGTCAAAAAGTAGCCATTGGAACCGGTTTCAACGGTAATATAGCCGTTGGAACCGGTTTTTCAGAGTAATATATCCGTTGTAACCGGTTCCAACGGTAATATAGCCGTTGGAACCGGGTTTTCTTGCCAAAAACCTTTATATAAATTGTTTTTCACCCCTTGTTTCACCACCAAACTCAAAAACAATTAAAAATACTTCTCGTTTTACAAACCCGACCATCCGACTCAATAATATTATGGCACCCACCAAAAATACTAACAACAAGGCTAACAAGAACGTTTTTATTGAACCGGTTCGTGCTCAAGATGACCCATAAGTTCTTGCGGTCGTCGACCATAACCGCAACAAAAAAGTATGGAAGAAATGGGATTTGGTTATCACTATCGAAGGTGATCAAAAGGCTCGTTGCAAACTTTGTGGAACTTTCTTAAAGCATGATTCCAACTCGACTTTGAGAAAGAACATCGAGAAGTCATTTTGCAAGGCCTTGAAATACATCCGCGCAACCGACCAAGTGGACTTGGGTAAAGATGGTACACCATTTCGTTACAACACAAACCAAGTTCAAGATAGAATGGCAAAGTTCGTTATTCAACGAGGTTTGCCGTTTAACCACTTTGACGACCCGGATTTGACGTCGTTGATTCGTGAAACTCTACAACCGCGATACACACATGTAAGTCGTACTACCCTAAGATGTCATTGTATCAAGTTGTGGGAGTGTGCAAAAAAAGAGTTAATCGAGTTTTTTCATTCTTTAGAATCGATGGTTAGTTTAACTACCGATGTTTGGTCGGCACCACATGGGTAACCCGAATCATACATATGTGTCACCGCTCATTGGGTTGATCCGGTGACATGGCAATTGATGAAACGCACCATCGCTTTTGAAAACTTCCCGTTCCCAGATACCGCCGAAAAATTGTTTGAATTGTTTGATGAAGTTATAACGACTTACAACTTGAAAAATAAAATATTTTTTATTTCGTTTGACAACGCATCAAACAATACAAAGGCGGCCGAAAAATTTATCATTATATATTCACCACCTTGTTACGGGGATTTTTTTTCATGTTCGATGTGTTGCACATATCATCAACTTGGTTGTTCAACAAGGTCTCGGCAATGAAAACATTTGTCAAGATTTAAGTTTCTTTAGACTTATGTTACAAGATGTTTTCAAAAGTGGTAAAATAAGACATCTTGAATATAAGAACTATTGCAAATCGGTTGAAAGAAAGTATTTGGGGCCGAAATGGGACGTTCCAACCCGTTGGAACTCAACTTGTCATATGCTCAAGTGTGCTTTTGCCCAATGCCAAACTCTACAATGTTTTCATAACAATCTTGTTGATGTGCGCGAGGCCGATATGGTTCCCGAAAGTGTTTGGGTCCATGTCGGTTTTTTGTTGGAGTATCTTGATGTGTTCAAAACCTCAACAACTAAGTTATCGGGAGTTTATTATCCTACTAGTTGTTGGGTTTTGCAAGAATTGTACATGTCTTCTACTTTTAGAGAGTTTGAGGAGAAGAACAAAATATTCAAGAATATTGTTGCGGCAATGAATGAAAAGTTCTTAAAATATTTTGAAAACATACCGCCGGTATTTACTTGTGCCGCCGCTTTAAATCCCTATTGGAATGTTAATGGGGTTGAGACATTGGTCGAGGAAATATTCGACAACATGGGAATGCACGAGATCGACCTGAAGTTGTCGACGAAAGCGAAGGAAAAGTTTAACAAACACCTTCAAGACCTTTATGACCATTATTTTCAAATTTGTGGTCCAAGCGCGATATCGTCTTTTGTGAGGCAAACATTGACTAGTAGGCCGTGCAAGGACAAACTTATAAACTTGATGAATGCGGTTCGTGAATCGGCATCTAAGAGGCAAAGAGGAAACACACCAACTAGCGAACTTGGTCGATAGAGTGGAGCAAACTATGTTGAGGGCGCAACGGTCGACAAAATTCGCAATATTGATTTGTTGGCTTGGTGGAAAGGAAAACAAAACGAATTTCCTATTCTATCCGCCATGGCTCGTGATTTGCTTGCCGTACAAGCCTCAACGATTGCTTCCGAATCGGTTTTTTCTCTTAGTGGGAGGGTATTATCAATGCGAAGAACAAAATTAACTCCCGAGTCTCTAGAAGTTTGCATTTGCCTAAAGGATCATTTGGATGCGGTGGATCGTGTACAACACAAGGCAAATTTCGAAGACGGAATACCAATAGTGTAACATCTGCCCCGATCCGACCCGACCCAGGTACCCGTTTCTCTGACCCGATCTCTTTCTTTTATGATTTAATATTTATACTTATATTTTACTTTTAATAATAATATATATTTTCCTTCCCGCCTCTTTCTCTCTCTTTCTTTCCGCCGTCCCGTCCCTCTCCTCCTCTCTTTCCGCCTTCTTTTCCCTTTTGTCGCCGTCCCGCCCTTAAGCCTTGTTTTCCTCTTTTTCTTCTAACTCTTTGCTTGTCCTTTGTTCCTTTCCGCCTAAGGTTGTCTGCGCAGCTCCACGCGCCAGACCCCTTACAAGGAATCCTGCGTGAAGACCACCTGTTTCAGCGATACGCGAGACGAACTCTTCTCGCAGCGCGCTAAGAATTGTAATTCTTCTCGCAGCGCGCTAAGAACGGTAGTTCTTCCCGCGACGCGCTAAGGATTTGTAGTTCTTCTCGCAGCGCGCTAAGAATCGTAGTTCATCCCTCGACGCGCGAAGAATTATAGTTCTTCCCGCGACGCGCTAGGAATTCTAGTTCCTCCCGCGGCGCGCTAAGAAATGTGATTCTTCCCGCGGCGCGCTTAGAAATGTAGTTCTTTCCGCGACGCGTTAAGGATAGTTCTGTCTGCCTTCGCGCTCGCGCTCTCTTGACCTTCTGTGTCTGCCTTCGCGCCTTAGCCTTCTCGCGCTAAACCCTTTGAGTTTCTTCTGTTGAATCTAGCCGTTTGCTTTTGTGTTGTCTTATCTTTTGAGCTGTTGACCTAATCTGCTTTATGTCTGAAAAGTTACTTTCGGCGCAGCATGCGCGCCAACCCCATTGGTTGGCAGATAAAGTGACTGACATAATCTTTTGAGATCTGCTTTTTCCATGCTTGACCAGTACCTTTTTCTGAACCGCTCATGCCTTTTTACTGTTCCCTGACAGCTTTATCTTGCCCCCTGCAGCTGCCATATCTTTCCATATCTTTGGCTTTTGGAATCTTTTGCTTTTTGAGATCTTTTTCCCCTTTTCTAGGGATTATGTCTCCTAGGGTTTTCCTATAAATAATAATAATATTTTCATAACACTACACACACAAAACACTTACTCTCTCATGTTTTCCTTGCTCTCTGCCGCCTCCCTCTCTGTCTCCGTCTTCCTCCCTGTTCTGTCCTGCTCTTCCGGTAATATATATATTATATATAATAACTTACTTATTAATTATGCTAACTTGTAATCAAGACTTAAAACCAATCATTAAAACAATAATCTTTAATTATAGGTTAACTTGTGCTTGTTTAAAGTTGGTTCTTGCTTTATCTTACACCGCATCGTTTATCATGTGAGTAATCTCGTACCTAATCCCTTTTTGCTTTTAATGTTTTGGGATGTTCATGTGTTCGTACAAACTTAGAGTCTTAAATTTGTTTATGAACTTTAGTCGCGCAGTATCCCATGTGTTGAGGACGTTTACTTGGCTGTTTATTTGTATGTGTATCATTAACCGCTTTGTTCGGCCTATTCCGAAGTTTTCATGGATCCATTAGATGAACACGGGAGACCTATCGTTTACGGTTTTCTTTGTTTACACTTGCACAGATGTTTTCTCGTTTTTGTGCTCAATTGGGAGCACGGATTGAACTATGAACTATGAGCTATGATCTATCTAGGCTTGATCACAATCTGATTGCACCCTTGTTAAACACCAGACATACACGTGTTGCGCGCAGATTTATTGTCATCTATGTATTGTATTAAACTTGATTTCTCACCAGCACGCAAGTGTTTGACGTTTATTTTAACACATGTTCAGGTTTGCAGTAGCTGTTTTGGAGCTTGTGGACACCTAGGAAGTTTTCTTTATTTTGGACTTAGATTAAAATGTATCAAGACAAGTTATTGCTGTTTTATTATTATGATTTATAATATATTGATTTATGATGATTTATGTTATCTTGTGTTTACCCTGCGCGTGCGCGAATGAACGTATTTATTAAATATTGACACCCAATAGTGTCACGAGTAATGAAACAATATGTGGCGCCCCGATGTATAATCCGCCTTTGGTCGGGGTGTTACAAATAGAGCGTCCTATTCATGATAAGGAGGCGGAGGACGGGCTTTCTTCCGATATTTCGGGTGGTGAAGAAGACGAGGATGAAGAGTGAAGAATAAGAAGACTTGTAATGTTTTATTTGTTTTAGTATAATAATTTGTAACACGATCAAATTTCAAGTAATATTTAAGTTTTGCTTTGTTTATTAACTAGCTTTGCTTTGTTTTTACTATCAATGTTTTATTTCTTATTAGCATGTTTTATTTTTTGTTACTCTTTCAAATGATTACAATAACGACGACGAACATTTTATTATATAAACAACACATATTACAAACATTATTAAAACATGACAATGCTAAACATAACAACTAAAACTAAAAAATAATGTCCGTTGTTTTAATCCGGCGTTCTACAACAATTAAGCGTTGTTACCGGCGGTAGGTGCTTGGGTTGTAGAGCCGGACGACTCTCCCGCTTCCGCTTTCTTGGCATCCAAACTTTTTTTCTCATGACAATATTTATTGGTATGCTTGCGTAAGGTGGAGTTCGACCTGCTTTCAGAAACTTCGAACAGTACTTGCACCGGCCATCTCTTGTGAGTCGGTCATGACACACAAATCGTAATGAACCAAAACATCGGGCATCGTGTTGTTTCGATCACCATGACAACGTCGTCCTTACTTGCCATCGTTTGTCAGTTTAAGCTTAATTGTGATTTAGAGTGTGTTTTAGAGTTTGAAAGTGGTTTAACAAATTATACACAACACCTTGCTATTTATAGTATGTGTGGAACTTGTTTATAGTTAAAAAACCGGTTCCAACGGTCAAAAACGGCTATATAGCCGTTGGAACCGCTTCCTAACGGCTATATTGTTTAAATCTAAAAAAAACCGGTGTACCCGGTTTTTCCGTAAAACCCGGTCGCGGTTCCTATCCGAACCGGTTCCACTAAGTTCCCATTTTACTCCATCGGGTCGGGTCCGGAACCGACCCGGTTCCTGACTGGAACCGGTCTCATTTGTACCCGGTATGAAAATAACCGGTTTTGAACCGGTTCCGGGTTTTAAAAAACCCAATATTGTGCACCTCTAGTTTAAATGATACAACTTATTCTCCAGGCATCTCAAATGTTCTACTTCTACTAAAGCAAATGAAAACTAACAAAGGCATTAAACCATTGTGGATATTAATTAATGGTTTAGATCAGTCATTTGTAATGATTCTCAACCCTGATAACAAGAACAATGATATAGATTTTAGATTGTTTTCTAGTATGCTTGAATCCTTTGTAACTTTGCAGCTCCCTTTAAAATTTAAAAAAAAAAATAATAATAATAATAATAATAATAATAATAATAATAATAATAATAAAAACTCAAATTTGATGCTAGATAAAAAACACTGTTTGAATCCTTCAAAAACTTTGTGAAGTTTTACATGAACCAAAAATACAACTGTAAACACTAGATGATGCCCCATACTACAGTTTTATGGCCAATAATTATTAAAAAAAAAACAAAAAAAAAAGAATGAAATTCTCTCAAATCCTTTTGCATGCACCAACACAATTAACTCAATACCCCCGAGACCAAAAAGCCCGAGCCACGCGCTAGTTTTACTAAACGTTAGAAAATCTTAAACCTTTAACCGACCTCACTTCTGGCCCGGGTTCGGTTTCTTGGGGTCCAAGGGACCTAACCCTGCCCCTAGCCCGACCGGTGCTTGACCTTGGTCAACTTTAGTTGCCTCGGGGTTTTGCACTCCGTTGGTGTCTTGACTGGAAGCGTTCTCGGGTGTCATGCCCGAGTTTATTATGTTGAGGAGCTGGGTGAGTGGCGGCATAGCCTGAACTGGAACACCGTGTGGTCGGATTAATAGTCCCCTGGCGGCAGCTTTCTTCCTCGCCTCTGCAACCGCACGAGCAGATCTCTCGTCAACTCCTCTGCCGCCTCGAGCAAAGTTTTCACCGCCTACTGCGGTGTTGCCACCGCTGCCGGAAGCTCCGCCAGATGCTGCCTGGAATGCTTGTATCAAATCAGGGTGAGCCTGTTGTACATATGGCTACGTTAGTTGTGATGAAATAATATTTTACAAGATTTATGTATATTTTTATTTGTTAACAAACCTTTATAAGTTCAATGGCTTGTTGGGCGGAAAGCGCATTTACAGCTTGTCCTTTTTGCTTTTGTGCATTTAACTATTGTCATATTATCACGAAACAAATTAATATAAATAATCATTAACTAAAGTGTTGATTACACAAATAGTCCGTGTGGTTTTGACAAAAGTACCACATTCGAGGTCTAGCTTTAAAAAGTTATAATTCAATCTGTAACATGTTTGGGTTCAAACACTAAATTCTGTCAAGTTTGTGTAATATAATGACCATTTTACCCTTTTGACAAACCATATGGACTACAATGGTTTAACAAAAGTAACATTTTTAGAGTCTAACTATAAAAAATTATTCACAAACCCTTTAGCGAGGGTTAATGTTATAACCCAAACATGTTGCATTCTTTTAAAGTTATGACCTCAAAGATGTAACTTTAACAAGCCACATAGACTTTGTGTAACTAACTATTAATAAAAAACATTAAAAAAACAAATTTTTACCTGCGTTTCACGAGCTTTAAAAGTTTTCATCCAGTTCTCAGAATCACGAGTCCTTGAGTCATCCTCTCCAAGCTGCTTCACAAGTATATCATACGTCTTCTTTTCATGCTGTAAACAACAAATCATTAATTACAAATACTATAACAGTTATGTAAAAATAAAGTTAATGCTAAAAAACACATGCCTGATGAGAGAGCTTATAGGCACCGACACAGTTAAACGCGATAGCAAGTGCATGATAGCATACAGCAGTCTGAATATGTTCTTCACCCAAAAGCCTCTCGTTTTTCTTTAACGCTTCTTGCAAATACCGAAGAGCTGTATTCATTTTCCCAATATCTTGATACATCATGGCAACGTTTATATAAGTTGCAGCCACATCCGGATGATCAGGGCCTGATGATAAACTCAATAAAAGCAGAGCACGTGACATGTGTCTTAACGCAAGCTCTGATTGGTTAAGCCCATGGTAAAACAGGGCCATGTTTCCATAACTGTAAAAGATTTAAAAGTGAGACTATGGTCACATGACATGCACATGTGTTTTGTAATAAAGAAATGAAATTGAGTCTTTAACGGTACCTGTGAGCCGTGTCGGGGTGGTCGAGACCAAGGCACCGTTCGTTTATGATAAGTTCTTTGTGTTGTTGCATAATGGCTGAAGCCATGTCTCCAGCATGATAAAGAACCATTGCAAGGTAACTATGTTTAAAAAAATATTAAATCTTTAGTTATAAAGATAACTATGGGAATAATTTTTTTTCCCATCTTTAGTTATAAAGATGGGAAAAAAAATGCTCTGAAAACTAGAGGTGGTCCTATGGACTGGTTTAGTAACGGGTGAATTGTGTTGACCTACAAAAGATTTTTGTTTTTTCCAAAAACTTATAAATATTAAAAATGTAAAAATTCGGTTACCAACGCTATAATTTAACCAACATTTTTTTATTTTATGAGGAAAGCGGTTTACAAAGTTATATGCATAAAGTGACTTCGGATCGCTAGGTTAAACTTTTTATGTTTACCCATTTGACACACTACTAGAAGCAACCCATTCATTACTAAACAGGTTGAACACTTGAAATTGCCACTTTTACACAAAATTCAATCAAGATTGTTACTATTAACAGTTTTTAAGTATAAAATCATACCGGCAGCAGTTAGCAACCTCACGGTGCATTGGACCAGTGACCTGTAAATTATAATTGAATAAAAATAAGAAAATATATTTACAAGATTTAAAAAACGATTTTATGCGTGACGAAACAAACACTTACCTGTTGAAGAATTGTAAATGCTTCTGTAAATAGATTGTAGGCTTCGTTAAGCATTCCCTACAAGTATGTGACAGCAGATTATAAAAGGAATAGTTAATTGCTATATTATGATGAACTGAGAATGAACTTTACAAACCTCTGCCAGCTGGACCTTCCCGGTTTCCACAAGCTGCTTTGCTTCTTGGCAGACGGGTATCGAATGCTTTACAACGGGTTGAAGATTTAATATATCTGATGTTTGGAACGGTGTTCCAGCACTAAGGTCATATTTTTTGGCAGCTACGGCTACCCCGACCTGTAGAAAGAAAAACAATTTAACATGTATAAAAATTAATACAAAATATTCACATTTGAAAATTGAAACACTTCTATTTGCAAAGACTAAATACCTTCAAGCAGAGATTACGAATAACCGAAATCTTTTTCACACGTGATCTCGCGTCTTCTGGCAATTCAAACTGTAAATCGAGAACATGAATTAAAAAAACATTGAAATTGCATTAAAAGAATAATTAAAAAATAACATTATATTACCTGGTACTTAGCCTTTGCAAATTCAAGAATGTTAGCCCACAAACTTTCAGAACTGAGATTCATGCAAGATGCTTGCTTTTTAGTAGCTACACCACCAACCTTCGACCTTGATTGCCCCTTTGCCGATTTTCCCGCCAAAACATCCTGGTTTGTTACACAAGTTACATGAATTAGTATCAAAACTTCAGCTAACGTAGGTCGTAAATCTTGAAAATATTCATTTCAGTTGGTACTTTTTATTGATTTTGAGTGTTAATACTGACCTTCTTTTGATTTTTGGACTGCGAATTATTAGTAACGCCTTTTCCAGATGCCGTTTGGCAATCTCCAAACAAACAGTTAAGGAAATGAGCAATTGCATGCCCAATATCATGATCTGCTGTATCTCTCAACATATCCTGTATAACAAAAGTAAAATATTATTACACCATTTAAAGGCCAATAAATAGTGGCAAAAAAGATTTAATAAATACAAAAATATAATTAAACCATTTAAAGACCAACAAATAGTGGCAAAAAGATTTAACAAATATAAAAGATTGTCTTACTGACCTTGAGGATGTGTTTTGCACATCTAACGATTATCTCATTAGAGCAAATATTCCATAAATGGGGCAAGTGCTTGGTGCCATCAGCTATCTGTAAATATTCAAAAATTATTATTATATTTTCAATAACAATAATAATTATTATTATTATTTACTATGAAGTTTGCTAAATTATCTTACTTTGCCGATATAACGAACGTTAATTCCATGAGCATGTAGCGCTTCAGTCAATGTTTGACCGTCCATTGGTGAAACCTCAAGTGTGCAAAGATCTTGAATAAATTTTGGAAGCACGGTTTCTTTCAGATACGAACTCACCTTCCGTACACTTTCTTCATCAGCAGCAATCTCCTGTTAGTATATTAATAAACGAGTCAGATGGAGTTTAAAAGTATAATTTTTGTGTTATATATTACTTTTGCAGTATTCATATATTTAGTCTTTAGAAGGTTGTATGTGTTTAATTACACTTTGTTCCAAGTCTGCAAAGAAAATAATTACCTCAGGACTCCCAGCCAATTTGAAATCCGTAAATACATTAGGATTAAACCGTATATCCTCAAGCTTATCAGCCACGTCAGCATCCTTGGAACCCAAGTCTTCAACGACCGTCTTTTCTACTGATTCATCCTGCAAAGGAAATATAGGTAAAGCAACATTAAATATACTGACTTTAAATACATGTTAAAAAAATACTAGGGCTTAAAAAATGCTTTACTGGTTTAGGGTCAGTTGTTTCAGGAGTTTTGGCAGTATCTGCTTGATCGACTTGTTCGACATTCTCGTCTTTTGAAGAATCTACAGATTTGGACGCGTCCTCTGGCTCTCGTTTAGCTTTTACATTCTTTGCAGCTTCAGCCTTTTAACGTGAACATACAGTAATCAAATATGTGCCATAAATATTCAATATTGTTTTTATAAAATATATTAAAATATTACCTGGCAATAGGCGGTGATTAACTCAGGCCTCAAAATGCAAAACTTGGAATTTGGTCCTGTGTAATTTGCATCACGAGGAGTGACGCGCATCAGGTCTAAAAGATAGTGCCTGTGCAAATAAATTCAGTCAGTATATATTAATAGGACAGCGTAAAATAGTAATTCGAGTATCGTGAACAGAAATTACCTATCATCACTTCCAACAATGCCCTTGCATTCAACAGGTGCAGCTATTTGGAAAACATTTCCTGATCCATCAACAACCGAGTGTTCTTTCACACGCAGACGTTTTGAAGCTTCCAGCACCTGATGTTATACAAAATTAGAAAACGTCAACACGATTATTACTAAAATTTTAAGCCACTTCAATGCAGGCAGATATAAGAAGCTTTTTAGTCAACTAACACGTATTAACCAGAAACAAGAAATATATATACATATAGATATAGTAATTATATAGTAATTACATATAGATATGTATATACTATACATATAGATATAGTATATACATATAGATATAGCTTACAAATATCTATATACATATAGATATAGTAATTACATAATGCCCTGCTTGCGGTGCGCACATATAATGTATATATGTGTGAACCCTTGGGTGGGCAAAAGTAAAATTGCACTAATTTTGACGTTATTTTACTAATCACGTGAAAATAACGTTAAAAGTGGCGGAAGGTTAATCAGGCATCATGTGGTGGCGTTGATAGCCGAAAGACAAGGGCACATGCACCAATCAGCCGGTGTCCCGATGATTGAGTGTTATGTGTCTTATGTCCAAGGCTTGATTCAAAACTACTATCGAGCCGGGGGTCTCACCGGAAGCAGCCTCTCTATCCCTATGGGATAGAGGTAAGGCTGTCTACATCTTACCCTCCTCAGACCCTACCATAGCATTGCTATTGGTGGGATATACTGAGTACGATGATGATGATGATGATGATGATGATATAGTAATTACATAAAACTTTCAGCAAATCACATACATATATTAAAATGTAAAGATGATGAAAAGACAGAAACAGATACAGAAAAATGAATACGTATATGGGGTTTGGATCTCTTCAGAACTCCAAAAAAAAGTTAGAACTCCTAAAAAACAATCATGTTATTTATTTATTAATTATTATATACTCGATATTATTTTAGAGTACTTTTGTCATTTTTTATATGTAATATTGTGATATATTTTACATGTGTAATCACCAGCTTACAAATATGTAATCATAAAACTACATATAACAAATGTAAAAAAACTGCCCTCAATTAATATTAAATATATAACACAAATAAATAAAGTAATATGTTTTAAGAGTTCTTAAAAGTTCTTAAATTATTTGGAAGTTATGATATGATCATGATCCTATACATATGTGTGTATACACACACTCGCACATATATATTATATAACTTACCTTGGCATGAAAATCTTGATTCCAAGAAATCTTCTTGCCATTGTCAACAGACCCGTAAAGAAGTGAGTCTGATTTATCGCCTTGTAAAATCCCTGGTAGAACACTCTGGGATAAAAAAACATGAACACAAAATCAAAAACAAGAAAACATAACTCTCAAAAAACATTTCATGTAAATTCAGTAAAATATAATAATGGAAAAAACGCATACCTGTGCCACCACTCTATGACCTCGATAGTCGACAATGGCCATAGCAAGATTATATAATCCAGGAACATCGGCTTCCTGATAGGCTTTTGTGCCTTTCAAATCATTGTTGGAAGACGCATATGTGGCTTGTTCACTCTCTGCCAGCTGTACCTCCGCGGGTGCATCAGAAACCGATTCCACAACACCATTCTCACCGTTGACTTTAGATGATTTGGTCAACGTTTTCTCAGACGAGGTTGAGTTTAAATCTGATGACTGTTTTCTGGATAACTGTTCGAGATCTGAATCGACAGCAAAACTGAAGAATATGTTGTTGTGAACATACCTGAAACAATATATGAAAGTGATACGTTTAATATGACATTAATGTTATTAAATGTTAATAAATGATTGCAAACTAGATCCTGCTTACATGTGAAAGCATTCTGGATCAGTTGGATTAATAGGCGGGATGCATCTGCTAATGACTCCAATAGCACCACTTATTGCAGCATCAACAAAATCAGAAGATACCTTATACAGAGCTCTATCTCTCAAGATCCTGTATATACAAAAATATCCGCATAAGAAAATATACGCCAAACTAAAATATTTTTTCAAAGGTAACTTGTAACAAAATGGGTTAATAGTCAACCCAAAGTGTTTTTTAGCATTTTGATGAAACCATGTAAGCCCTCAAGAAAATTCTTTGTTATCTTGGGCACACCGCACTAATTATTTATACAGATTCGACCCTTGAAAACAAAATGTGCTTAGAATTGAAAGTCGTACGAAGTGTTTTTTTAAGGATTTTACGGAAATCATCAAACTGTTTGTGATCTTGGGCAAAGTATATACTAATAAAGATTCATACTTGGAGAACAAAAGGTGTTTCCAAAAGTCGTGCAAAGTGTTGTTAAAAGCAATTTATAGAAATTTTAAACTTTTTGTGATCTTGGGCAACTTTTTATGAAACTTTTTGCGATCTTGTGGACACTAATTTCAATAAAAATTTAGACTTGGAAACCAAAAAAGGGTTTTCAAAAGCCGTATAAAGCGTTTTTAAAACCATTTTATTGAAATTATGAACTTTTTTGTGATCTTGAGCACACTAACTACTTACAAGATTCAAAATTTTATAACAAAATTGTTTGGGGTAAAGCCGACCCATTTTGACTTGTTGCCAAACAAGCAAGTTGAAGAAAAGGATTATAACTTCGAAAACAGAAAGTGTTTGAAATCAAAAAAAGAACCAAATGTTTTCAAAGCACTTGTTAAAATTATGAAACTTTTTGTGATCTTGTGGACACTAATCAATTATAAAGATCCAAACTTTTTAAAAAAACGTGTTTAGAATCAACACAACCCAACCCTGCCCGTTTTGACTTGTTGACCAACAACAAGAAGCACATGGAAGAAAAAGTGTATGCCTTTCTTGAGGGCTTGCATGAGGAAACTCTCTACACGATTGTAACTCCTCGTTCCAATCTCTTTGCATACCGATTAATTCACTCCCAAAAGACAAAGTAAGCGAATTTTCAGCTCTTGCTGCATCGCGCTTGTGTTCTAAATAACACAATAAAAAATTAACAATAGCCAAAAAAAAGCTAAAAGAATAAAAACTTTTGAACACAAATTACCAGGAACAGGGTGCAATCCGAGCCATGAATTTGGGGGCAACAATGACTGAATGTTTTCAAAGGGATGAGCCGACGCCTTGCGTTCCAACATTTCACGAAAAGCTAAAGTATAATATCACAACAAAAGTTAATTAAAAGATTATAACTAAGTTGTTTTTATATAAAAGAATAGAGGTTAACAGGATGTAGAAACCTTTCTTGAATTTGGAGCTGATCTTTTGCAAGAGCCCGATAAGAGTAGTTGCTTCAGAAGCAGCCTTAGTCGGTTTCGGGTCAAGGGTATTTCCGGAACTTGAGTTAACATAAAATGTGGTTGTGGTTCCAGTTATACAATGTTTGCTTCCTTCGAGTGTCACCACATCCAGATAAATTAGGTCCCCAACGAGCCTGAACATTAAAATATACACGCTTAGAAATAGATTGGCTTGTAAATGAGAACCAAACGGGGCTTGTCTGTGATCATTCGTTAAACTTTAATCAACAAAACATTTAAACGAACAATCTTTCGTGTTCATATTCGTGCTTTTAACTTTAACCAACAAACACAAGCATATTTAAATAAACTAATTTTCTTGTTCATGTTGGTTCATTAAGTAAATGAGCGTGTTTGTGTTTGTTTATGGCCATTCGTTTATATTCTAAATGAACACAAATGAACAAATTGTGTTTATATCCGTTAAGAAAACAAACATGTTCGTTTATGTTCATTGTTTATATTCTAGATAAACAACTTTTCTAGTTCACGTTCAAACGTTAAAAAAATGAACGTGTCCATGTTCGTTTATATCTGTTCGGTTATACTCCAAAAGACAATAAAAAACCAAATTTTCGTGTCTGTGTCCGTTCGTTAAGATAATAAACATGTTCGTGTTCATTTATGTAAGTTCATTTATACCCTAAACAAACATAAACGAGCGTAAATGAAGAACAAGGTAGCAAACCTTCTGTAGCTTGGAGGCGGGTTAAATGATGAAAACACAATACTTTCAACACACTTAATTTCTTTAGAAGGAGACGATAACAAATTTGAAAGTGAACCCGAAACGTCCTCCATAAACCCTAAATTCTCAAGCTCCAAAACCTCAGTTTTCTTGGAATTATCTGTTTCAATAATTTAAAAACAAATAAGCCACTAAACAACTTATAGAATAGAATAATAATGCAAAAAAGACGATTTTTAAGCAATAAACCTCCCGAATTTGCAGTCGCGTTCTGCCCCAATTCATGTTGCAATGCAAGCGATGTTGACAATGACGAGTGCAAAGTTGATAGTGAAAGCAATTCTCGAGTACGATGCACGTGAGCGCGGATGGATCTATCGTCATAAAGTGCTGCAACATTTTCATTTATTAAGTCAGAAAGTATATAAAAGGAAACGTATCAACTTATTGAAAGTCATAACAAAGTGTAATATACCTGAAATCATTTCTAAAGAACAGTCTCCAGCAGTGATGTCAGCAACCTCAGAAATTTCATGATAATTTTCTAGATGATGAGTTGAACCGTCTTTGGTGTGCAATAACAAGTCATAACAAGTGAAAAAGCATGTTTCTGGTGCATCGAGAAGGAATTGTCGCACATCCATAACTGAATCATTGGGACTTAACTGCAAATTTGATAAATTTTAATCATATAAAGCATATATACCAAAATAAATGGATATAGAATAAGTCAAGGTTAAAAATAGCATACTTGTAACACTAGCTTTTCGCCAAACTGTGTCTTGACGGGAACCGGGAAAAGATTAATGTCACCTGCGCAAAAAAAAACACAAATTCCAATTTAAGAAATATAAAAAACGAGATACGTTCAAATATTACAAAAAAAGTTTCAAGATTTAATTAAACTAATTGCCTTTATGCCAACTAAGCAGCGCGTGTTCGTTTATTATTACTACTACCACTACTAACTGTCGTATTTGTATGCGCACTTTTTTAAAGCGCGTGAACATATACGAATATACGATGCACGCGCTTTCAAACACCTTTACATACACGCATTTAACAGTCCGTTCATTCAATTGTGGTAACAAAATATGTCAATATCATTATGTACAAAATTACTCACACAGTTAAATTTAATCCTAACATCAAAGATTCAAACCAATAACTACCATATCATGCATAACTAAAACCATAACTGCTAAACGATCTTTACCTTGCTTAACCTGATTCTCTGAGCTTTCACTTTCCAGCTCCTTGACATCCACCTTATTAGCTTCAACCTCAACCGAAGACAGAACCCCATTAGCATCAGCATTAACATTAGCATCCACCTTCTGTTCTTCAACCAGATTCACGTTATCCTCAGGATGACCATTAGCTGCCGGAGCCACCACCGGTGCAACTGGAGCCACAGCAGCCGCATTAGCAACAGTGTTCGCCGCTTTCTTATTCCGACCCTTGCTCGATTTCCCAGCCATATCTACTCCCAATCACCTAAACCCCAAAACACCACAAACAATCAACACCCATATATCAAAATTCAAGATTTATAAACTTTAACCAAGAAACACACCCAAACAAACAATAAAAATCAAAACTTTATACCCATATATCAAAATTCAAGATTTGTACAGAACTTGCTAAAGAAACAATAAAGGTCAAAACTTTATACAAAATAATTGAATTATGAATCAAAACCAGATGGGATTTGGGTAATAAACACATAAACCCTACTTAAATCATACCCAAAACCTGAATAAATAAAGAATAGATAAAAGATTTGAATAAAAAGCCACCTGCGGGTTAATAATCGGTGATTGAAAACAGAGGAAACAGAGGATGATAGTAAGGGTTTAAGGGGTGGAGGCTGTGGCGGCCGAGAAGGAATGAGTGTGTGTTTGTGTGTGTGGGTAAGTGATGAACAAAGTAATAAGGGGTTATTGGCTTCTAAAATGTGTGGGTTTTATTTGCATATTTCAAGGGGTCAAATATGTATGTATGTGTGTATTGATTTCTTAACTTTTAGGTCATTGGCCACATGCTCTCTCTAGCTACAAAATTTATTTTATTTGTTTTTTTCAAAACTAGTGCACTACTATTTTTGTTTTAAAGGTATTTTTAACCGTTAAAATGGTGTAAATTGTGTCGGGTTGGTGGGTTTGTGACGATTTGTGTTAAAAGCATTAATCATGAAACGCACGTATTTTAAAATCGGGGTAATCTAGACATGGCCCGTTTAAACATGTTGACGGTGGTAATGAAGTTGTATATGTGTTAACTGGGGTTGGCGGGTTGTCATATGGGTTAAACGGGTTATAAGTCGGTTAGCGGTTGACATATTTAATTAAATATTTTGACAGGTTGGCTAAACACGGTAAATTAAAAGGTCAGCCCGACATTTAGATATGACAACTCAAAATATGCTTATATGTGTGTCACGTGTGCGTCGTATTTTCCGGCCTTGTCATAAAATATCATTAAAGAAAGTCGCTTTATGTAAATTATCTTGTTTTTTTATTTATTTAAGATGTTACCCAAATGAATACGCAAATTTATCTGTAAGTATTTTACGAACCAAACACTCGGTATACATGAGTTGTTTAGCAACTTTTTTGTTGACTTTGAAGTGTAAAAGGTTAGATTTTCTCACTCTATACTTCATGTCCTAGTTGTGGCTTTAAAAGATGTTATTTCTGCTTTTCAATTACTTTTGTTATTTTATTAAACAATTTTCCTTTTTTGATGCATTCTTTCTTCTAATGTTCTTAAGAAGATGGCTTTATGCCTTTAATGATTTTTTTTAGAAAATTACATGTTACTAGTTTTTATTTCCCGTATTACAGGGTTGTTTTATATTATTTATTTATAATATTTATTTATTTTTTAAATTTTTATTTTTTTATTGTATAAAAGTTAATAATATACTTATAGTTTGATGATAAATTGTTTCACAAATAAATGAGATGTTATAACCCGGTTTAAGATGAGACCCAAAACCCGTTTATTTTTTTTACTATAAAATTGGTTTTTTAATTATAAATAATATATATCTTTTTAAAATAATCCTATATTAATTTTTAGTATATCCCTACTTTATAGGATTTTTATATCAAATATTTTGTGAGATTAGTTTTTAATCTAATGAGATGTTATAACCCGTTTAAGAAATATATGAGTTTGATGAGACCCATACCCGTGAATTCAGGTCAAATGCATGAGAAGCCTTCATTTAAAAATCAAAAAAATCTGGTGACTCATAAAAAATAGGAGCAGTCACATAGCGATATATAGGATTTTTGTGGTTTCGTTTATATATATTATAGATTATATTGAATTTGTTTTGTATAGAAAATAATAAATGTAGCATGTATGTACTCTACAGAGTACAGTCTACACATGGTGATATAATAAGGTTTAAATAAGTTATCCCTTCAACCAATAGCATTGGTTGCCTGATATAGCACGAATATATAAATTTTATGAACTTGCAATGTGTTTTACGAGAAAATGCATACTTTCATTCATTGTTGTCCTCGTATGTGAAACAAACAAAAAATAAATTAATTGCATAGTTTAATACGTTATAATACAAAACGAACTTCACCCTTGCGGTATTAAGGTATTTGATGAGGCTTTGTTCTTTTATGTTATGAGAGTTCAAATCTCGTGAGTAACAAAAAAAATTGTGAGATTTAAGACTTTAATACAACACACATACACATCGAGTAGATAAACTGCCCCTCACACCTAATTACGTTTAGGTGCAGTTTGTTTTTATTAGATAATATTATAGAATATATTATTAGAGTTTTAGTATTATAGTGTTACCATAATTAAGAGATTGTATATGATTATGTTCCCTTGTATCTATCTCCTTGTAATCATATATATAGTTGATCAATAATAATACATTACACCTTACGAGATTTTCATTATTCTACATGATATCTGAGCCATACGGTTCTTGCGTAGTTATTTTCTTCTTCTATCGTTCTGCCCCGGGAACGCATGGAAACTATCACTTTTCCGGTAAACATTTAATATCAATCAACTATCTATTGAAATCAGGTCACAAATCCCAATCCCTAGTTATGTCATTCATCTATCTTTTTTATTCTTTTAGCTATATTATAATTTATCCCTTCATAAATATATTACCTTTGAAAGCTTTTTCTAAGCAAAACGTTACCAGCCTCAAGATCGTCGGCAAAACCCTCGAGCAAAACTACATCAGTGCTTGCCAGGATTGCCTACAGGCATATTTACACCCCTACAAGCCGAAATAAATGACACCGTTGTAAAATTCGGAGTCAAAAATTTCTTCTAACAACCGTAAAATACGGTTTTCTTTTACTGGTTATGCAACCAACGATTTCCTTTTATTTCTTTATTAAGTTCTTATCCTACAGGAAAGTTTTTAACACAATATATAGGTCCTTAGGGTTTTTTTTCCCTTTTATTTCTTTATTAAGTTCTTATCCTACTTTAATTTCCATTCACGAAAGTTATTTTTCCTTTGTAATTTCTCTAGATTTTTTTCATCATTACATACGATTAAAAGAATTGTAGTTTTTGTTTATATTTGGTTTTGTTCTTTAATTTTTATTCTTCGGAAGAAACAAATTGCCGCCATAGGCTGTCAAGTCGTTGCTTCGGCTGACTCAATCATAGCTCCTGCCATCACAGTCGAAACTCCTGTCATCATGCTTAGCCGCCTGAGCACGATCATGCCACAGGTGATCTTCTTAGATCCTATAACCGATCTAGTTTCTGCTCTACGTGACAGCCGGTCGTATATCTTCACAAGCTTTGCGCTCCAGTCCGAGCGTCCAATTTCCTACCGCTCTAACAGTGGGGCAATATTAAAGAATATTATATAATATATTATTAGAGTTTTAGTATTCCATTTTCATGGATATGGATTGATGTAGATGTAGATGTAGTTATTGGCCTAATCTCTCGAATGAGTAATTTGAATCTATATATTTTCAAATCATCAATTTTCAAATCATCAATATAGACTATAGAAAAGAAATATATTTTTCATATTAATCTAAATTAAAACACAATTCTCGCCGCCTAATCCTAATCAATCTAATTATAGTCTTACCATAATTAGGAGATTGTATATGATTATGTTTCCTTGTATGTATCTCTTTGTAATCCTATATATAGTTGATCAATAATACATTACACTTTACGGGGTGAGTTTCCATTATTCGACAGTTTTTTAAGATGTAAAATGTCTACAGTATGTGGATCACGTCTGTATACCTTTGTAGAAGAAGATGCGGACCAGTTTGTAATAAGAAGGTTGTTTGTTTTTTAACTTCTGCAGACTGCTAAAATAAATTAAAAATTTAAATAATAGTTATGAAATACACATTAATCATTTAAACCACAATAACATTTTTTAAAATCATCTTGTCCATACATTACATTAACTGCTCATCAACTTTAACTGGGATCGGGAAGCATGGTGCTGCAACGGTCGGGAGACGGCATGTGGTGGGCGGTTGCGGGGAGCAACGGGGACTAGAGGTAGCGAAGCAGGGTACGATAGGGTTATAATGCGTACAATTGTGTGTTGTAATACAGAATTAAAAGTAGTTCAGATAAATGTACAATTTTTTTTAACACAAACAAACAATGTAAAGATGATAAGGACATTGTGGATACGCCGCTGATACATCCTATATATAAGTGTCTTTATCGGATTTTCATTTGGAGCGTTACTTAAACTATTCAAAGTTTTGTATTATGATTAGTTTTAAATCATATTTTAAATTTGTATTTTACTTAAAATTTAATGGTGTTGTTATAGTATTATTTAATTTCGGGACGAAATTCCCTAAAGTATGGGAGACTGTAACAACTCAGATTTTTTTAAATTAATATTTTTATTAAATACCCGACCCATTTCGATGATTCAGAAATTTTATCGTGATTATCAAGTTAATTAATTGTTATTATATTATTGTTTAAATAGATTATAAACCCGTGTACTACACGGGCGTGGGTACCGAATATCTTGAAATTAAAAACAACTTATTATAAATACATACAAATTATATTTAACAATGTTTCATTTACAATTATATATTAATTTCACTTGAATGAATATTCAAGTCTTATCTACTCCTCAACACTCACTTAATACATAAAAATTAATTTCAGTTAAGTAGACATACTTCCGAACGATCAGTTGAGTAGTCATTTTTGCCTTAAAAATCCATTCAAAAGTACATATTTTCCTAAAATTCTTGTATTTGTCTTTTTTTCAAGCTTCAAATACTTTCAAACACACAGCATCTGCAACAAAGTTAATCATGACCTCCAATGATCCAATATAAATCAAGAAACTATCATAACTAAAAAAACCAAAAACAATAAATTTAACCAAACAAAAAAGATTCATAAACAGGTATTGTTCCTAAATCAAGAAAAAGAAACCAAAAAACAAAGAACTTGATGAAATCAAAGAATAAACTTGCTGAGACTAAATAAATTGAACAATATGAAGATACATTGAGCAAAAAAAGCAAACCCAAACCAAGCAAAACTTAGGTCTAGAAGAAATTCTCCGGCTTCTTCTAAGCATCTACAAAGACCAGCGGTTCCAAAAAACAAATCTATAAAGACCAAGAAAAGTCAAATCCCACATGTAAAAAAGCAAACTGAAATCCAAAATGGTAGCTACTTTGAATCCGTTTGACAATGTTTTTGCAAACCGGTTCCAGCAAAAAAACTTTGAAAATGTAGTAATATCATAAAAATTAAAATCCATACTTCTAAAATAAGAATTAATGAAAAACATCACTAACCATTCAATATATTAGTGATTGTCACATCTGAGTCGGGCCAAGCCAAGCCTGCATGTTCAAAGCTTGAGTTTACCCAAACTCTGTTCGGTTTGGCTTGTGAATGGCCCTAGATTGGGCCAACCTGTCAAAATACAATATTGGTCGTTTCTATAAAAGTTTGTAATTATGAACTTATTGAATATAACATTAATAAATTCTTAAAATAATAAAATAATTTTCATTATACCAGTTTTTCTAATTAACTTTATCAAGAGGAATTACATCACAGGCCCATGACATGACTCAATAGGCTAACTTAAGAAAATCATTAAATGTATTTAAACTCTACAAATAATTTAGCAATAGAAGCTATTCCAAAAGGAATATATTTACCAAATCCAATAACAATTGATACCGCAGATTCCACAAGTTTAATATAAATTGATTGACCAATCGATTGAATTAGACATAAAAACAATTATTCAATGTTGGGGATTTTTAGGGTTTATATGAAACATAAACTAACACAAATTCAAATTAAAAAAGAACAATTGTTGTTAGAAGATGCCTTGTCGTACAATAATGATGGCTATCAGTTAGAACTAAGAAGCGAACGATTCGATATTGTAGTTTCTGTAAAATCGATTTCTTTAAATAAAAATTATAGTTAGTATACTTATTGAAGAAAGAAGATTAATGATAGGCGTTGAAGAAACGTGTATCGACTTACTAGGGGACGATCAACTTTCCTCGGGTACGAATGTGCTATATCACCGATGGTTTCCCGGAGTATGAATTCTTCCACCTACAAAACGAGCAAACACCGTGAACTTACCCCTCAGAAAGGGACAGAGGGGTCCTCTTTGGGGTAACCTTCCGGTGTGAGAATAAGATATTTTAGGAGAAGATAA
Source organism: Bidens hawaiensis (assembly GCF_021521415.1). NCBI lineage: Eukaryota > Viridiplantae > Streptophyta > Magnoliopsida > Asterales > Asteraceae > Bidens > Bidens hawaiensis. The sequence continues at coordinate 77,627 of NW_027492181.1, forward strand.
TAATAATCTAAAAGTGAATAAGGATTTAGAGTGTATTTTCTTGCTTACCTCCCACTGTGGAGGTGGTGGGGTATTTATAGTATTAGGGTTTCCAATGATTGGGCTCAGACCCAATTAGGGCCCTTTTTGGCCTCCTCCTATTGCTTCGCGCCATGTGTCCTTAGGACACCTGGTGCTTTTACATTGATTATTCTCTGACCAAGGTGTTTCACCTGACCCATGTGCAATCACGTGGTAGCACATGGGCTTTGCTGAGTTGTCCACCATTCATTGGCAGCTGTCAACATCAGCATATTCTTTATTCCTTAAAGGATACCTTCTAGAAGGTTGTCTGATGAGCACAATCATGGTTGTCCTTATCCTGATTTGGATAAGGACGTGGCTGACTGTGTGCATGTGTGATATGCGCCTATCCTGGGGATGCGCGAGGTCTTCTCTTTATTCTCACGCGCAGATGTTTCATGCGCAGATGTGATATGCGTGAGCATATGTGATATGCGCCACGCGCAGATGCGCCACGCGCAGATGTGATATGCGTGAGCATATGTGATATGCGCCACGCGCAGATGTGATATGCGTGAGCATATATGATGCGTGGGCATATGTGATGCGTGAGCATATGTGATATGCGCCACGCGCATAGGTTTTGGCTTTGCGTCTTCATGACATCCTGATTTCAAGCCTCTTGTCTATATCTTGTGGGTTGACCCGCCCCGCTCGATGTCAAGGCGGGTGCATACCTCTTCAAGCCCCCCTAGTCTAATGTGTGTCTTGTCTCGCGCGAGCGAGGTAAGATAGATATTAGACTTAATGGTTTGCTTTTTTAATAGGGTTTATCTTTTCTTTTTTTATTTCTCACAAGTGCGTTGCGCGAAATTCTATCCTTTTGGTTGAAATGAATCGTCCATGTACGTGGTTGGTTGGTGCTGACATGCGTCAGAGATGGAGACATTATGTGTCAGACTTTTCGTGTGCTCGAGGTGCTACAGTGGCCTTTCATGTCTCCTCATACAGTGTCAGGAACACGTGTCGCGCTCATGTTGACCTGCACCTGCGAGTGGAGGAGCGTGAGCATAACTCTGGAGACGTTATGTGTCAGACTTTTCGTGTGCTCGAGGTGCTACAGTTGCCTTTCATGTCTCCTCACACAGTGTCAGGAACACGTGTCGCGCTCATGTTGGCCTGCACCTGCGAGTGGGGGCGCGTGAACTCTGATCGGTATCTGTTTCTTTCTCTCTCCTGGGCCTATAAAAGCAAGCCTTTTGAGTGGTTTTTTCTTCATCTTCACTGTTATTTTCAGAGCTCTCTCCTTCAATTACCATTCCAATTAAGAGCCTTTGCCTTTTGCTTCCAGATTTCCGTGCTTAAAGTAACCGCCGTTTGATTCACCATTGTATGTCTGATAACCCAGACACCACAATCTTCCCCAGCAAACGCCGTATAAAATCATTAGTTATGTCCACTTTGAAGAAGACCGGCAAGGGAAAAAGGGCTGCCGAGGCCTCGTCGGAGGAGGTGGGGAAGAGCAAAACGGTGAAGAAATGGGATGAGATTCCCTGCAAACTGAAACAGTCTGATTTCGACAGCCTCGTCGCCTCTCAGGGTTTTCTCCCTGAGTACGGCTGTCTGCTCCCGGCGGCCGGGCAAACGGCGGCAGATCCGCCCACCGGCTATATCTCCTTATACTGTCACTTTTTCACTCACTGTAACCTTCGTCTCCCAATGACAAGGTTTATGGGTGCGTTGCTTCAGTTTTATGGGATTCACATATCCCAAGTCCATCCTTGTGGACTAGTGCGCATGACTCATTTTGAGTTCATGTGCAAAGCTCAGCGCGAGGATCCCACCCCTCGGCGCTTTCAATATTTTTACATGCCAAAAATCCAAGATTCTTGGTTTTCATTCATACCTCGCAGTCAGAAGGTTAAGTGCTGCACTGTTTCCTTCAAAAGCCTTCATGACTGGTCTGAGAAATTTTTTTATATTAAGGCTGGTGTGATTCCCATCCGCATGACCATGCGCGCGATCACTTCTGCGCCCGCGGATGAGAATGTTCTTAAGAACCCCACGGGCACGTGGGTTAACAAGTTAATTGCTGAACCATCCCCCGCCAAGAATATTTGCGAGGAGGCGCTGGTGGGGGTTGATATGAGCAAGAGGTGGACCGACAGCGCGACTGAGCCTGTCATTCAAGTTGATGGCTTAGGTGAGTTATTAGCTCATTGCATTATTTCTGCGCGAATATAATTCGTTTTGCTGATTTCATTTGTCTTGTATTATGCAGTAAGCAAGGAATATGTCCACGCCGCCTATGATGAGCATATGGAGGGTGGCTCTGTCGCGCTGGGCGCTGGGGAAGTTGCTTTCCCCGATCGCTTCGATGATATGTTCATTCCTGTTGATTTGGGATTTTGCTTTGACAGCGATGCGCCTGGTAAGCCTTTGTACTTATTCTTATGCCTTTAGAATACCAAATTTGGTTAACATTTCTGTTGCACGCATTGTAGATGCGCTCGAGAACTATGAGCTGGAGCTTGCGGAAGAGGTGGAGGAGGAAGAAGCTGAGGCGCCACAACTCAAGCGCAAAGCTAAAGGCAAAACTGGCGCAGGGGCCAGCAAAAAACAGAAGAAAAATGATGCCCCTGTTGCCCAGGATCTTCCTCCTACCCAAGTGAAAGGACTTGAGAAAACCAAGGGATTTACCTTCAAGTTTTCCTCGTCTTCTTTGCCTCGAGGTGTGGGCAGTCCTCCCGTCCACACGAGGTATGGTGCTGCCACCTCAGCTCTTCGCGCGGCGGACAAGGGAAGCGGCGCTGCGCCTGCTGTTTCATCTTCTCCAACAGGTATACTTTGCTTATATTTTGTGGTTTTATAAGCGTGATTCTGAGTTATTAATGAAGCTTTGTTCGCTCAAATGTTTGTAGAGCCGGCGACTTTGGTGGCTCAACCTCAGGCGCAGCAAGGTACCGAGGCTGCACCGAAGGTTGCTTTGAAGTCCACTGTTTTACCCTCGAAAAGGGGGAAAATGGACTTCATGGCGATGCTCAATTCGCGGACGGCGGTGCGCCAAGGTATTTATTGTGCTTTGATTTTCTGATTTTTTCCTTTAGATCAAGTCATGAATAATTTCTCCTTGTTGGTTTTTTCATAGGAATTATAGCTGGCACACAAGCTACTGGCGGCACTGCTGGCGCAGGCGCCGGCGCCGTTGGCTCTGCTCCTGCTCCGACAAGCACTGAATCTCCTCTCATTGGGATTACTAAGGAGCAGGAAACCATTTTACGCGCTGATCTAACGGCGTCAAGACCTCCCTCACCTCCTCCTGCGCGCAGCCCTCCTCGCGAGACTGTTTTTTATTTTTCCAAGTCGCAGGAGAAAAGACCTGTTACAGAGGATGATGAGGAGGTCAATTTTGAAGATTTCGATGGCGGCCGCGCAAGCCCTGTAGCGCCATGAGATTTCGCGGCGCAGCCTTCTTCTCATGGGGCTGGCACTGACTTTTCTGCCGGCTCTCCGAAGGTATAAGTTTGCTTTGCTCCGCTGTGCGGACTTCCAAATTAGTGTAGATAACTAAAACGTTTCTTTTGCGTTGCTTTGTGTTTGTAGGAAGCTGATCACATATACCGCCCGAGATGGAATATTACTGAGGATAGCTCATTTCAATCCATGGGCGTGTGTGAAGACTTCTGGGCTCACTCTGTGCCTCCGGCTGAAAGGAGGTTTCAGGAGGACCGCGCTCGCGTGGACTTGCTCAACGACCACCTTTTTGCTGGGTCTGCATTTTTTGCCGCCTCCCAAGAGCTTCGCAATGATTATATAAAAGTGCGTGATGCCCTTGTGGAGGCCAAGCAAGAGGCTAAGGTTTTTGCTTGGAATCTTTCAGATGCCCGAGAGAGGGCTGAAAAGCTCCAAGCAGAACTTAGTGAGAACCGGGCAAGTGCCAACGCTGCCTTCGTGAAGCGCGGGCATGAGCTGCAGGCTGCGCGGGAGAAGCTGCAGGCGGCTGAAGCGGATGCGGCCAGGTACGCGCGCCGAGCACGTGACTTGGAGTTGGAGGCAGAGGCGCGTGACCAAACTCTTGTGCAGGCTATCACTGACAAATCTTTATTAGAGAGTGAGGTTGCGCGCCTGAAGAAAGAGCTCGAAGCAGCGCGAGCAGAAAAGGATGAAGCCTTGGCGGCAGCATCGTCTGGTCGAGAAGAGCTCGATGCCGCGCGAGCGGAAAAGAATGAGGCCTTGGCGGCAGCAGCGTCTGACAGAGAAGAGCTAAAACAGACCAAGGAAACTGTTGAGTTGTTAAACTCTCAGATTCCTGCTCTTGAGACGTCTGTTTCTTCCCTCGCGCAGGATCGCCAATGGCTAGTTTCACAGGGTATGACTCGTTGCGCTTATGCGATGAAATACTCAGACGAGTTTCAGACCCTTGTGATGGATTGCAATGCTGCGTCGCGCTTGGTGGGTCGAGCTGAAGGGTTTAAGGATGGCTATGAATAAGGCATGCTGAAGAAGAATCCATCCGACTACCCTTATCAGCTCGACGTTGTCTGCGCTGATATGGCCGAGGTGGGGGAGAAGTACTTGAATACTCCAATTCCCATCATTGAGCAGGTATTTTAACCTTAACGAGTTTACCTTGACTTATTTTCCTAGTCTTTTGTACTCATACTTTTCCTTATGACTTGCAGATAGCCGCGCTTGCTGACCAGCCCGATCTCGGCGCGCTAAAGAAATTACTTGACGAGTGTGAAGGGACTGGTGGCAGCGATGATGGCGCGGGCAATGCTGCCTCTGCTGGCGGCTCTGGCGCGGCCAAAAGACCCACTCCTGACACTATCGTGATAGAAGATGACTCCATTCAAGACGAACAGCTTGATTATGGTAAATTTGGAGATGACGAGGAGCGGGCTGCGCCAGATGCTGAGGGAGGAGGTAATGATGAGGACGATGAAGAGGCTGATATTGACATAGAGACTTGAAAAGCCCTTCATGTTTTTTTTTTATTTTTGTTTGTAGTTTTTATCTCTTCATTTTGTAAATTTGTAAACCTCTATGTTTTGGAATGAAATTTTGTTTTCCTCTTATTCGCATCTTGCGCATTCCCAATTCATCTCTTTATATTGCATGTGTTTGCTTGTTGAATATGAGATATGCTTGCACCTTGAAATTTGAACAAGGTTGTAAGGAAATTATTTTACTTAGTCCTTGTCATATTTCAAGTTATTTTGCAATATTCTGAATATGCTGACACGTGCCTTGGCATTTCATTATTCCTCCTTTGCACGACGTTATCGCGCATTTATTATAGGGAATTATGAATGAGTTTTTTAGCCTTTACGTGTCAGTGTGTGCTACTCTGATATCCATTACAATCCCATGCGCGACCTCGACCTAAGACCTTAACAACTATGTTTTGGCATGTGCTTTGCCTTAGCTGTGCTTAGGTATTTTATGGTTTAGCTGCGCAGCATGTAGGACGGATGTTTGAGTAATTTGAGCTAAGGCTCATATTATTGGGCTAAGGCCCTGAGCTAAGGCTCATATTATTGGGCTAAGGCCCTGACGTTTTAGAGTTAAAACTCGTTAACGCGATTGAGCTTGAAGCTCGCGCATGTATGTTTTACTTCGTTTTATTTTTAGTTTGATGTCAATATAATGTTGTCATATTGCTCAAAATTAATAAAGGGAAGTGTGAAACATGTATGCAAAAGGTAATAGAACACACATTAAGAGAAAATAGCGCGCATCATTATTCATAATGGCTTAAAGGGCCTTGATTACAAACTTGACAATTTTACATGAAACATTTTCTAAGCTGTGCTGCGTTCCATGTGCGCGGGATCTTCTTTCCATTCAAATCTTTTAAAGCGTATGCGCCTTTTCCCAATTCTTCCGAGACTTGGTAAGGTCCCTCCCAGTTGGGGGACATCTTTCCCGGGGGTATCTCGCGGCTAGCTTCATTGTTCCGAAGGACAAAATCGTTCTTCTTGAAGTGGCATTCTTTCACGCGCTGATTGTAATATTTTTCTAGTTTTTTCTTGTATTTGGCTTCACTGATGATAATCGCCTCTCTGCGCCCTTCAAGTAAGTTAAGATCCAACCTCCTTTCGCGCTCGTTATCCGTCTTACTCATCATGAGCACTCTATAGGATGGGCATCCAATCTCTGCTGGAATCATAGCCTCCGTTCCATAGGTTAGGCTGAACGGGGATTCACCATTGCTGGTTTTGCTTAATGTCCTGTGCGCCCACAGGACATTAGGTAGCTCCTCGACCCATGAATGGGATTCTCCCTCCAACCTTTTCTTCAGCCCGTTCAGCAAGCTTTGGTTCGCGCGTTCCACTTGGCCATTCCCTTGAGGATGGTATACTGAAGTGAAGACCTGGTTGATGCGCAATTCTTTGAGCCAACTGGATATCTTCTTGTCAGTGAATTGTTTGCCATTGTCGCTCACAATTTCCATGGGCAGGCCAAAACGGCATATGATGTGGCTCCAAATAAATTGCTTCATCGCCTCGACTGTGATTTTTGCCAGTGGCTTGGCTTCAACCCATTTTGTGAAATAGACTACTGCCACTAACAAAAATTTTAACCGCCCTGGCGCTTGTGGTAAGGGACCCACAATATCGATTGCCCATTTGTGGAAAGGCCATGCAGAGGTCACCGGAATCAAATTGTTCTTTGGCCGCATGGTGTTTGGCGCATAGCTCTGACACGCTTTGCATTTTTGGATCTCTTTTAATGCGTCCAAGTACATGCCTGGCCAATAGTAACCTGCGTTCATTGCCTTGGCAACCACCATGCGCGGGCCAGCATGTATTCCACAGATTCCCTCGTGTATCTCTCTGATCACATAGCTTGCTTCCTCGGCGTCTAAGCATTTCATGAGTGGTCCAAGATAAGAGCGTCGATATAACGTACCATCAAGCAGTTCGTAGTTCTGCGACTTATGTCTTATCTTCCTTGCCTGTGCGCGATCGTCTGGTACCTTTCCCTCCTTCAAGAATTCCATTATTGGAGTTATCCATGACGAAGGTGTTGTATGAATTACAAGGACAGACTTCGCTCCCACCGACGGGTTGCTCATTACTTCCACTCTGACATCTTTGCCGAAATGATCGAAGCTGGTTGATGCCATCTTGCTCAGCGCGTCGGCAGACTTGTTTTCACTGCGCGGAATATGTATGATTCTGAAGAAGTCAAATTGCTCGGTGAGTTTCTTCGCCTGTTCTAAATACAGAGGCATGGTGCTCTCCTTGGCATCATAAAGGCCATTGACTTGCGCTGCTACCAGGTATGAATCTACATGAGCCTCCAGCTTTTTAACTCCGAACTTGTGCGCGATGCGTAAACCAGCCAGCAGGGCTTCATACTCAGCTTCATTGTTGGTGCTTTTGAAATCCAACCTGATTGCGTAAGTATACTCATGATTTTCTGGATCCACCAGCTTGAGGCCTGCACCGGACCCTTCGTTGTTTGAAGCTCCATCAGTGAATAATCTCCAGACGTTTTCTTCATTATTGGATTGCGGAGGGTCTACTTCGCGCTGAGCCTCTTCAACTTTTCCTTCAGGGATTTCTGCAATGAAATCAGCTAAGACTTGTCCCTTGATTGCTGGGCGAGGTTTGTAGGTGATCGTGTGTTCCCCTAATTCCAGCGCCCATTTTGTCAGCCTTCCTGAGAGCGCGGGGCGTCGCAAGACTTGCTGGATGTTGTAATCAGTCAGGACTTCAATGGGATGACCATTGAAATATCTATGAAGCTTGCGCGACGCATGTGTTAGTGATAAAACTAACTTTTCTATGATGGTGTAGCGCGTCTCAGGATCTGTCAGCACCCGACTTACATAATAGATTGGTGTTTGGATTCCCTTGCGATCCACTAACAACACTGCGCCAATGGCGCGCTCTCCTGCTGACAGGTACAACGTTAGAGTTTCGCCAGGTAGTGGAGCTGTGAGCGCAGGTAGATTTATCAGACATTCTTTTATCTCACTGAAAGCCTGCTCGGCCTCAGGCTTCCACTTGAATTGGCTTTTCTTTAAGCAATTTCTCAATGTGTTAACAAATGGGGTAGATTTGCTTGCATGGTTCGCTAGGAACCTGTTAATTGATACCAATCTACCATTCAACTTTTGAACTTCCTTCATGGTGGATGGTGAGGGCATGTCAAGGATAGCCTCCACCTTCTCTGGGTTCACCTTGAAACCATCCTTGGTGACCATTACGCCAAGAAATTTCCCTTCTTCCACGCCGAATGTGCATTTGCTCGGGTTGAGCTTCATGTTTACTTCCTTTAGGCGCCGAAGGGTTTCTTCGATGTCTTTGAGCATTTGTTTTTCCTCCCTGCTCTTAATCACCAAATCATTCACATAGACTTCTAAGTCTCTTCCAATTTGCTCGTTGAAAACTGCGTCCATGAGTCTTTGATAAGTGGCTCCTGCATTCTTCAAACCAAAGGGCATTTTTGTGTAACAGAAAACACCCTTGTCAGTTCTGAAGGCAGTCTTGTCCTCATCTTGTGGTGCCATTTGAATTTGGTGATAGCCCTTATAGGCATCCAGGAAACATTTGAGCTTAAATGGCGCCACAGAGTCCACCTTCACGTCAATGTTTGGGAGGGGGTAACAATCTTTTGGACACGCTTTGTTGAGGTCCTTGAAATCAATGCACATTCTCCATGACCCATTGCTCTTCTTTACCATGACAGGATTGGCTACCCATGTTTGGTATCGTATTGGGCGGATGATATTTGCGCGCAATAGATCTTCTACTTGCTCATTCATGGCCTTTGCCTTCTCATCCCCCATGACTCTTTTCTTTTGAGCAATTGGCTCTACAGACTTGAATGTGTTGAGAGAATGCTGCGCCAGGTCTCGCGGAACCCCAGTCATATCAGAATGTTGCCACGCGAAGACCGACATATACGTTGTGAGCAATCTTTTCATTCTCAACCTTGTGTCGTCTGATATCGTAGCTCCAATTGTGATTGTTTGTTCTGGGAATTTTGGGTTGAGAATCCATTTCTCTGGCGCGTTGCTTGCCATTGGAAGCTTCATTCTCCCTTCCCGCGGTATACTTGTTACTGCGCACAAATGATCTCGGTATACAAATGTTACACCTGTTGGTGTTGGGAGCCCCAACGCGCCGTGCGCTGGTGACGGTATGGCGTTGAATTGGGCAATCGTTCCTCTACCCAATATCATATTATGGCATGAAGTGGTGGGCAAGACCAAGAAGTTGACAACTTCAGCTCGTTTGTGTTTCTCATCCCCCATAGTTAGTTCGAATTGTATCTGACCTAGGGGATGAATAATTTCATTTGAGACACCCGAGATTGGTGCATTCACAATCTCGAGCCTTGCTTGGTCTGCTGGATCCAACTTCCTGAAACATTGCTCATACATGATGTCTGATTCACTGCCGGTGTCCACCAGGACTTTTGACACCTCATAATGAGCGATGTGCGTAGTGATGACTAGAGGACTGCTAATGGACGGGCCTCCTCTGATTCTTGGGAAGATTACTTGTTGCTCGCGCCAATCCCCTTGGATTTGTGTGCTTCTCTTCCTCGATCCTTGCCCTTGTCCTCTTCCTTCAGCTACACAGATTCTTTTGAATTTTTTGCTGGCTGGGGCTCCGTCTGGTTGTTCATTCTCTAGTCTTGGATTTTTTACCAGGTGAGCCAACTTGCCTGATTTCACATCTTTTTCAATCGCATCTTTCAAATGATGGCATGCGTCGGTGTTGTGCCCTGTGGATTTGTGAAACTCACAATATTTGCCACTGTTCGGTGGTCCCTTGTGGAATAACGGCTTGGGGCTTTTAAACTGGACATTCTCTGTGTTTAACACTTGCGAAGGCGTCTTTGTGAGGGGAGTCCATATTCTTGGCAGAGGTCTGTTAGGGTCTCTGCCGCCTTCCCTCTTGTCACCCTCTCCGCGGATAAGAATGTCTTTTTGGGGCTGGGGTGAACTTTGTTGCGCTTGCTTTTCTGCGGGAGCATAACTGGTTTGTTGCAACCTGGACCAAACGGAGTTTTGTTTGCCCCTCCTTTCATTGTTGCGCGATGCTTCTGTTCGATGCCCTCTCTCTCTTGCTCTGTCTTGGGCAATTTGTTTTTCATTTCGCGCAAAGACTCGCGATGCTTCCATAAGCTTAGCCCAAGTGGTTGGCATGCCATCTCTGCTTACGAGAGCTCTGCGGAGTTGATCACTGCGCGCACCCTGTATAAAGGCCACGCGCAATAGTTGTTCGGTGATGCCTCCGATTGCAAGAGATTCCTGATTGAAACAAGTTATGTAGTCTTCAATGGTCTCGTCATTTCTGCGCACGCAGCGCATGATGTCATCAGGGTCGCGCGTGTGTCTGCGCTGCTGTACAAAGTGAGCCTGGAACTTTTCCAATAGCTCTTCAAACCCATCGATTTGTCCTGTCGGCAAGCTTTCAAACCAGACACGCGCTGCGCCCGTGAGGCAGCGAGCAAACATATGACACCATGTTGGCATCGTCCAGCTTTCTAGGTTTCCAGTGTTGTAAAAACCTTGTAAGAAATCGTCTGGATCTGTTGTGCTATCGTACTTGCCTAAACCACTTGGCATCTTGGTCTTGTGTTGAATGGGAGCCTTCGCGATGCGCTCAGTGAATTTTGAATGTTTTACCAAGATGGCTGGTCTATATGGTGTGGTCACGTCCACTTGCGTTTTCGCCTGTGGGTTGTATGGTGTGTATAAATCCATATCAACTTTGGCTGCAGGTGCTATGTTCATGTGTGCGCGAAGCTGTGAACCTCCTGCATGAGTATCTCGCGTCTTCCTCATGCTGTGCACTTCTTCATCACTAAAATCAGCGTGTTCGGTGTGAACAGAGTGACCATCTTCCGGCGCGCGGTCCCTTTTTGTTGTTCCTTGAATGGTTTGTTTATCAAATGCGAGCCTTTGTGTCAAGTCGGCTAACTTTTTGTGTTTTACCATCTCGTTGTACTTGTCCATTAAACGCCGTTGTTCGTTTATGATCCAATCTTTAGGGTCATTGGTTTCAGCTTCCGGGACCATTGGTCCCTTTTGTTTTGCACCAGTCAGGTTTTGGAACGTGAGATCGTCTGGAGGAGTTTCAGTCTGGCTATGAGGTGTTGTGATGAAGGGATGGTTACTGGTGGTGCGCGCAGTATCACGCGGCGCCCTCAGAAACTGCTGTCCCTCATTAACATCCTCAAGCTCATTATCCTCAAGAACTTGATCGCTGTTTCGAACACCGGAAACCATGGTGAAGTTTTTCAGAGAGAACTGATGAGATAGTGATTTTGTTGCCGTTATAACAGGTGATGGCGCCAATGAAGAAACGTGTATCGACTTACTAGGGGACGATCAACTTTCCTCGGGTACGAATGTGCTATATCACCGATGGTTTCCCGGAGTATGAATTCTTCCACCTACAAAACGAGCAAACACCGTGAACTTACCCCTCAGAAAGGGACAGAGGGGTCCTCTTTGGGGTAACCCTCCGGTGTGAGAATAAGATATTGTAGGAGAAGATAATAATAATCTGAAAGTGAATAAGGATTTAGAGTGTATTTTCTTGCTTACCTCCAACTGTGGAGGTGGTGGGGTATTTATAGTATTAGGGTTTCCAATGATTGAGCTCAGACCCAATTAGGGCCCTTTTTGGCCTCCTCCTATTGCTTCGCGCCACGTGTCCTTAGGACACCTGGTGCTTTTTCATTGATTATTATCTGACCAAGGTGTTTCACCTGACCCATGTGCAATCACGTGGTAGCACATGGGCTTTGCTGAGTTGTCCACCCTTCATTGGCAGCTGTCAACATCAGCATATTCTTTATTCCTTAAAGGATACATTCTGGAAGGTTGTCTGATGAGCACAATCATGGTTGTCCTTATCCTGATTTGGATAAGGACGTGGCTGACTGTGTGCATGTGTGATATGCGCCTATCCTGGGGATGCGCGAGGTCTTCTCTTTATTCTCACGCGCAGATGTTTCATGCGCAGATGTGATATGCGTGAGCATATGTGATATGCGCCACACGCAGATGAGCCACGCGCAGATGTGATATGCGTGAGCATATGTGATATGCGCCACGCGCAGATGCGCCACGCGCAGATGCGCCACGCGCTGCGCGCAGATGCGCCACGCACAGATGTGATATGCGTGAGCATATATGATGCGTGGGCATATGTGATGCGTGAGCATATGTGATGCGTGAGCATATGTGATATGCGCCATGCGCATAGGTTTTGGCTTTGCGTCTTCATGACATCCTGATTTCAAGCCTCTTGTCTATATCTTGTGGGTTGACCCGCCCCGCTCGATGTCAAGGCGGGTGCATACCTCTTCAGGCGTTAATACCATAATCGTTTAAAAAGATAGTCGATAATAGGCTGGTGATGGAGATTAAGCGACTTCTAGGGTTAAGCATGAATGATCAAATTTAGTTTGTAACAAAATTGTTCAAATAGGATTTTTCAAATTTTAAAATGACCCATGGTGTAAGTTATATTATAATAATAAACAAATAATGAACTAAAATCATGAGGAAATTACACGTGGACAAACAAAGAGTTTTGAGGAAAAATAGGATGTTGTTAAAAAATCCACTTGTTTATTAGATAGGTAGATTATTGATATGATATATATTTATAATTTTCAAATTATGACAATTTTAACCACAAACTAAATTACCCAATTATGTTTTCACCTTCAATCTCCAGGGACTATAATGCAAATACTATATATTAATATATTATAATTCAATTATCCAGATCCATTAACCCTGATCCAGACCCGTTAACCCAGACCCGATATCATCGAACCCGTTTACAGTATATGATGGCTTGGACCTCAATTCTCGGAATCAATATATGAATTGAATCAGAATTCGTAATATACTGGCTTATTTCGGCTTAACTGACGTTTTATTTAAGCTAAATCAATCAATTATGATACGTTTTCTTATTATACACTTGCCGACACTATATCGATCACGTATTATATATAAACGATCACATTAGTCTAATTAAACTTTCAGTTACAATCCTCTAACCCTCGTCGTCGTTAACCATCTGCTTAATTATATTATTTCCTCTATTTTGATCGCGTTCTATAGTCCGTCATAGACGGTTTCTTTTTGGTCAAATTAACCTGTCATATAACAGTACCAGGTAAATTGATTATTGTTTCTAAATCACGTTTAATCATTTAACATAAACCCCAAGATCAGTTGACCAGTCATAAACGGATTTTATCAATTAAGATTATTAGGGTTTATGAAGTTTTGGGGATTTTGATCTGATAATATTTAAACTTATGGTTCTAATGCTTTCACATGTTAGTACTGGCTCAGCTAGCCAGTGCATCTATTGTTGAGACTCGGAGGATGGCTGGGACGCAGTTTCAAACCCCAGCCACCCTTTTTTTGTTTTTTTTGGTAATATAATTATCTTTAATCAATTTTAATTTATAATAACTATAATAAAAGATAAATAAAGTATATTTTATAAAAACCGACAGTGTTACAAGTGTTTTTCTCACATCTTTATTAAAAACCCTATATGTCTGTGTATAAACATATATATTATATAGGGTTATATATAATTTACACATATATATATATATAAAATAAAAACTTGTTTAAATATAATATTTAAGATGTTTTTAAATAAAATTTGTTATATATATATTTAAATGATTTAACTAGCTATTTTTATATAAATATCATAAATATGTAGTTTATATATATTAAATGATCAAATTAGCCTTTCTAATCTTATATACTATAAACATGTATTTTTGCATAATAACTTATATTATTCATATAAGTTAATTTGTGGTTAATCCTCACAATTTATAATAAAGTAAAATAATTGTAGACACATGTCAATATGTGATTAATCTTCACAATTTTTTCCCTCCAAAACTAACATATGTCATATATCAATAATTATTCACTTTCTTTTTACACTTCATTTGTAACATGATTAAATTATTCAATTTTCTTTAAACTCTATTTATATATCTATACACTTTTATAAACTTAAATATTTACATATTATACTACTATACATTGTAAAAATATATCTCACAATATACTTAAAGAAATCTAAAAATCAACAACAAAACATGTTTGTTAAATATTGAAAGAAATATAATTTTAAATGATATTATTAACATACCATACTATGTATATTGTTGAAGATTATAAAAAAAAAAAACTCTAATATGCTTTCATTTTACTAAGAAAGTTTTTTAATCATTAAATTATAAATATATGCTTAAAAGTTGATCAATTTTTAAAAAATAAATCAATTTATCTATTGGTTTTCTTGTACATTTTCATATAAACTTACACACACACACACACTAGTAGGTGTTCGCGCAATGCGGCGGGATTCAAAAAAATATGTATTATTCGCAAAATGCAGATTTAGTAAGACCGCGTTAACGTAGGTTAAAGTGAAACCAAATGCGCAAGTGAAGAATCATTCATGTATACGTTGATATAACACATGAGATCTTTAAGAGATTAAATAAACAGAAGTGATGTCCAATAAAGGAGCCATTCTACATCAAAAATATAGTATTATTTGCAATTTAGAGTTTATTTTAAGATGTAAATAAATATATTTAACTAACAAGTCACTTACTTTGAAATAATTATACAAATAGAACAAAGTGCAATTCAACATCAAATCTTTTTTATATAACCACTTAACAAAAACAACCAAAACATGTCTTCAAGTAAATGTAAAGTCTCCAAAAGTAAACAAAATTATATGATAACAAAAGATATCATATCTTCTCCCTACAATCTATAAACTAAAAGATACTAAACCAAAAGTAGCTAGTCCTCTGTTTACACACTCGATACCAAATGACACTATACCATTAACAATAAACATATACAAATTGTAATCGTTTGGTACTTATAATGAATTAATGTTTTATATACAAGTTAGTCAACAATCAATGAGTCAAAATTAGCATCAAGAGTCAATGTTTCATGTGACAGCCAACAAAAGAAGATAAAGCTCTACAACACCACCAGCACACCTTACTACAATTGTTTTATGTCCATATGTAACAGTGAAATTCAAAGAAATATAAGTTTTATAAAAGATTTCTTATATATGATAGTATAAACTAATGACCCAAACAAAATTGAATGCTAAGGACATTTGAGCTGTGAGAGAAAAGTCTCGTGAACATGAACTTCAAAGTCCATAGTTTCCATTTCCATTTTCCAACATCTGGTTATGACATAGAATTTTAAGTTTTTAACCCAGATTATAGAACACCATTACAAAACACATCAGAAGTTTGAAACATAATTTTGTCAGATCAGATCCCTTTTTTAGAATAATATTTTCCCAGGAGTTTTTTCTATTTCATTGAAGAATTAAAAAGGTGTATTGTTAAGCCAAATAACTTGTATAGAGGCTTGAACAGCCATAGAGACAATCCAAACATATTTAGACAAACAGAACAGTCACCAGTAAACACGTCAAATTCAAATACTTGTTAACACCTAAGCGCGTCATAACCCAAACCAACCATAGTGTGTAATAATGTGTGAGCGTGAATGCTCGTCACGTTACCTGTTGCTAGACAGCATATACAAACGTTTGTTTTAAACACAACTTCTTTCTTTTAGCCAAGTTTGAGAGCAACGTTTGACTTAGCAACGTCTAGTGCCTCATCGGCGTGTTTGATATCCAATACCTGGAGACAAAACCACATGAGCAATTTATAGATTTTCTGGGCCAACCCGACACAGTCACCCACCCAGCCCAACCAACTCATCTACCACCGATAACGAAAATAAAAATGTTACCCGTCCTTGATCAAGACCACCTTTCCCGCCACCACCTTTGCCCTCTAGCGGTTTCTGTGCCGCCTTTAGCCACTCTAGAACCTTCAAGTGGTTGTTTTTTCACTCTTTTCCGACACACCTGCACACACTAATGCCTTTTTCGACTGTTCGTTCGTGTTGAAACCATCAATGTCATTTCCTATCCACAAAACAAAACATGTTAACAAAATAAAACGTAAAAACAACACAAATAAAATAGCAGCAATATCTGACCCCACACCAACATGTGAAATGGAGAAAGCTTACCTGAAGATCGAAGACTTTTGCCTTTAGACCCGCCTTCTTTGCTACTTGAATCAAGGCAGACTCCACGTGACCATTTAAAAATGCCACTTTATGGAAAAACATTTCAAGAAATGTAAATATGTCAAAAATGTAAAATATGTAAATGGGTCAAAAACGTAAACGCAAACTGTTCAAGCAGGCTTGATGCCACCTCAACTTTCTCCTTAATAGCACCAAAGGCATATTTAGTTGTTACATAAGTAACTCTTCTAAATTATAATCCCCTTAGCAATTCCTTCCTCGGACAAAAAAGAAAACGCTTTCGCCTCGCGGGTATTTGTAATACGAGTCCCTAGTTTTACTCACAAAATTTAATAAACAGATTTAAATATATTTACAAAAATCACCAAAATTAAAAAACTTGTGTACCGCCTACAGATATCGATGACCATTCCTTCATATTCAAGATTAGCCAATAATTTCTCCACTTTTTAACCAAGAGCAACAATCCTAACTGGATCTAGATACACCTGCACTCAAAATGCAACTTTAGAATTCGTGTATTTTGTATAAATAAAAAATTTAAAAATCAGCTTTTATTTCAAACCGCTTACTTAACCAAAAACACTAAAATAGCACGCAAACCGTCTACATGTTTTGCATAAGAAAGGCTTGCCTCCTTTGTAGCTCACTTTTAATTTGTTCATTCTCAATGATTTTGTTCTTTGAAGGTCTTCGGGCTTAACGGGTTTCGCGTGCGAGAAGTCAAACCATAGTTTTTCCAGGAAGAACAATTGATCATTATTTGTCAACATTAGTCCCGAGTACTTCCTGCAAAGATATTGTAAGGTTTATAAAGGTTTTGGATTGCACACAGAGCAAGAATTTAACATGTGTGTACATGTATGATTAGGAGCAATTTCTCGACGCCTTTCTAGTTCACCTAAACAAGATCCCCCACAAAATGACGGGTTAAAGGGGTCGGGTGAACCTACAAAAGTAAAAAAAAATTGCAACATACATGGAGAATTATGTTTCTTACCAAATCAAAATCAAGAGACATGAGTACTACCTTGAAAGCAAACAAAATGCAAATGGTTTTATAAGCTGTGTTGTAAACTCATAGCTATCCGTCATCTACATTAAACTGTTTGGAGTGAGTATGGATTTTAGAAATATTAAAAAATAACTAAAAGGCTCAACAGACCCACAATACACAAAGAACTAACCAGGAATTGACTCACCATTAAACCACTGATATCATCGAAAGCAATTTCACCCTAAACCCTGAAAACGAAAATACACAACCACAGTCGTTATCAAGCATTTAAACCACCAAAAACTCGTGTTTTGCAGAAAACAAAACCACCAACAGCAGTCGCTATCAAGCATTTATGTTCGATTGTTCGATTTAACCCATTAATAACTTTTCAGTGCCAACACAGTGTTCTTCACATTACTATTAACTAATTTTAGTTCATTTATGTTCGTTCGTTTAAGTTTGTGACCCGTTCGTTTATATTGTTGATGAACGAATCTGGACATGTTCATTTTCTTAGCAAACGAACACAAACAAGAAAACTGTGTTCGTTTAATTGTTCATGTTCGCTCGTCTGTTCAATTAAAGTTAAATAAGTGAACACGAGCATGCTCCGTTCGTGTTCGTTCGGTATTTTAACAAGTCTAGTAAACCATGAACTAAAGTTTTGCTAAATACAGTTTCCATGATGAACTTTTTCCTATAGACTTAAAATGTCAAAAATAGTATTACCAAGAATCTGTCATCCACTTCCACTTCCCCTTCCTCAAACATTGCTAACATCCAGGTCCCAAAGTTGGATCTTGGAATACCAAAAAAAACACACCCACCAATGTTAAAAATGGTACTATCAAGAGCACGCCTCATTAAATTTGGAGCCAAATTATGATGAACCACCAATAAAACCCCTAAATTCAAATTCAGAATTCCACATTTTATATAAAAAAACCCATTTATGTTGTTTCAGCTTCTTAAAATTAGAGGTGTTCATCAATTCGGATTTTGAATTTTTTTTAGTTACTTACGAATAACGAAACCGAATTTATCCGAATTTCATAAGCAAACCTACAGAAATATGCATATCTTTATTCAGTTAGATCGATTAACCAAAAAGTCCAGACAAATCGATTTCAAAATAATGTATATCCAAAAACCGAATCGTGAACTCAGTACGAACTGAAAACCGAATACAATATTCAGATCGTTCTTTGTTACGGATACGGTTCAGTTTTTGGATTGTTTCGGTTTTATTCACACCCCTACTTAAGATCTGAATATTTTTAGCCTTAATCATAAAATTTGCTTAATTAATTTCACTTGTTCAACGATCACATAATATAAATACATCATACATCATCGTACTCAGTATATCCCACCAATAGCAAAGCTATGGTAGGGTCTGAGGAGGGTAAGATGTAGACAGCCTTACCTCTACCCATAGGGATAGAGAGGCTGCTTCCGGTGAGACCCCCGGCTCGATCACATAATATAAATAAAGCTTTAAATTTACCGTCAATGGCACCATTGGATGGCTATACACCAAACCCTTTATTCCAATCGTTGTACTTGATGTCGCAAATGCGTTATTCAACTACATTTAACTGAGTATATACAGTCATTTGAATAATGTGTAACATAACTGGAAGTTAATATGAAAAAATTATAATGGGTTGTAAGAATATCTATGTGTTACCTTTACCCGTTCAGAATGAAGTTGTTGCTTTGCTTTTTCATTGTCTGCCATGGCTGAAAACTGTTTAATCTTCACGTTAATACAATTTAATTGGCCATAAACACTTACATTCATGCGAAAATAGAAAGAACATGTCCTCGACTAATCATTAAACGTGAAATTTCTAACAAAAACAACCCGTTTAAATAAATATGTAATATCAGCTAAAATTCAAATGAAGTGCAAATAATCAATTCTCCTAAGTAACACTATTATAACTAAATCAAAAGTAAACGAAACCTAATAATGGCTAATATTACATCTGCAGAATACTACTACCCATTTTACAGCCAAACACAATTTAGGGGACAAAATCACTACCGTTTAACAATTATCACATTAATAATCAATTTAAAATCCTGTCAATCACGTCAATGAACAATCTAAAAAATCCTAATAATCAACAAAAGAATAAAAGCTAACCTGATGCATTTTTGGTTAATAAGAAAGCTAGTTTCTATGGCAACATTGTTATACAGGAAATATCCAATTGGTCTAACAATAGCAAAAACCGAATTAACTTCCCCTTTTGCATCATGTTTACAGATCTTTAATAATAATATTAATAATAATAATAATAATAATAATAATAATAAAAAACAGTATAACATGTATCAGATCCTCTCACCTCAACCACCGAGAACGTGACCTATTCTATCGGATTTTGGATCTCCGGAACCATGATAGTGGGTTCCACATAAACCCTTAGAGCTTCAACATTTTGCTCTCCTGAAAATACAACAGAAATTTATAAATTAATCAGAATCAAAAATAGAAATTGTAAGCCAGAAACCTAAAGGCCTTGCACCTCTTTCTCTTCAAGTTTATTGTGCCCGTAAATCCCTAATCTCTTATCAGCATCCTGCGATGTTAGCACTTGTTTGAAACATCTCAAATTTTCAGATATCTCCTCGAGTGGAATCAGTTTCTGTAATTCAAATTTTGAATTCACTTACCTTAAAACAAGACAAGAACAAAAGTATATATCAGCAAAACTGTTCACAATCCTTTATATAAATAAGGTAACAATCTAGTAAGCTTGGAAAAGTTACCATTAAAATCATAATCAACAAGAAAAAGCACTCGTAGCATGTTGAGGGGTAGACTCTTGATAGCCATAAACACACAAATGTAGGCTACAGTTCCTAGCTCTTAGTTTTACAGCTCAATAATATCGTTCATCTCCCCCATCCCTAGCTCGTAGTTTTACAGCTCATTACAAGATAATGTTGGGCCAATAAGCCCTAAACTGGATAAAGCTATCAATAAAAACGCACGTAAATTGAATGAAATGTGAGCTTACTTGCGAAAGGAAGAACACTGGCGGCATAGTAATTAGAGTTAATCGGCCGGTGGAAGCGGCGGCTATTGTTCTGAAGTGGAAGCTGAACCAAT
The DNA here is from genome assembly GCF_021521415.1 of Bidens hawaiensis. Classification (NCBI taxonomy): domain Eukaryota; kingdom Viridiplantae; phylum Streptophyta; class Magnoliopsida; order Asterales; family Asteraceae; genus Bidens; species Bidens hawaiensis. The sequence goes on from NW_027492181.1 coordinate 97,898, forward strand.
GAGAGAGGAAGGCACAGTCAGAATGAATGTGAATCACCCGCGTATTATGATATGTTGGATTTGAATACATGTGCAATACCATGTTATACACTGTGCATCAAGATAGAAAAACTCTTAAATTTAAGAGATTAGTTAAAAAGACTTTATTGCCCTCCCTATATGTATTTTAATATAGTATAGATCTAATATGATTTAATCTATCCATTTATTTTTCGGTTAATTTAGTAAACAATCCATACATGTGTTAAATTGTAAGGTTAATATATACCAATCACTTTCAAATATAATAGTTTACCGTATTTAGTTTATTGGGTTTTTTTTTATCAATGATTGTTTTGGGTTTTTTTGCGGAACTTAAATTTAATTGTTATGGGTTAAAAGTTGGTAAATAGATCGTTTGGTATAATCTGACTACATTTGGCTCAAATTTGTTACAAGTAAAAAGGGGGTAATCTGAATATTTTTAAAACTTTGAGAATGCAATGGATTTATCGATAAACTTGTTATAGGTTCAAATTTTTGACTTGAAAATGTAAATCAAATGAAAGTTAGAATTTTAAATGTGATCGGGTTTCTAATTTATTTTTAAGGACAATTTTGAAAATAGTCAAAAGATTCAGGATTTTGCACATTGAGTATTTTTCTCATAACTATTAAAATTTAAGAAAAATGACAAACACTTCTCACATGCCACCTCTAGATCTATCAATGCTTCTAACTCTTATCAAATTTGAAATATTTGTGTTAGCATTGACTTTTCCTTGAATATTGATCAAAATGTTGTATGTGAAGCATGTTATAGAAAGTTATGCTCAAGTGAAGCAAAACATTCACAAAATTGAACGGGTTAACCTGCTATCTTTTGTGTTGTCAATTGGCAAGTCGAGAAGCCACCTCAAATTTATCAAAATATTTTCCATGATGTAGCTCAAAACTATTATTATATAAGAAGTATTCTCTGAAATTGCTTCTTAACCAAATTTATTTCAATTATACATATATGATAATGTGAATGAAATTTCCAATAGATGGAGTCTTCTTAGGTATGTTTTTGCACGTATGTTACTTTTTTTTTATTAAGTTAATCTTTTTTTAAAAAAATCATTTTGTGATATAAATAAAATCAATTTAAGTATAATAATACAAGCAGAGATGTAATACATTTTTTTAATATACATTATGTATTGCTTTATTTGTAACTTTATTATTTAAATCATTTCGTGTACTACACGGGCTCTAAGGCTAGTTAATTAAAATATATTAAAAGATTTTTATATCTAAGTAATACACATTTATCAAAATAATAATTGAGCATCAAATTCCCAACTTTATTTCTTTCAACCCGTCAATTCCTTATATTTGTTTCCGGACCTAATCTTTTATTAGGATTTATCGTCAACGCTTGAATCGCCATCTTCATTCTTATTATATTATTTTCCCGTTTACTCGTCTGATAAGGTGAGTATCACAGTCCCCTCTTTTAACTCATTTTTATTGTTTTGGGGACATGCGTTCTAATTATTTTATTATTATTTAATACTCAATTACAACTGTTAATCATGTGTGTATACCAATTTATGTCTAACGTGTTATATGCTTATATGTTTATATGCTTTAATTGATACGCATTCGGAGAGGTCTATTATAATCACATAATAGTATGATCATACGACCGTCGTAGTAGACATCGTCCAGTTCATCTGGCCTCGTGTTTACCGACAACTTATTTACTTGCTCATTTGGTTAAAGTGTTTATCTCACTTGATACAATTTGTACTTTTCTATACTTATTATATATACACTTATATGGTGTTTTACTCACTCAACCTAGTGTTGACAAATTATTGTATTTTTAACGTATATGCAGGTTATCGTATGATATGATTATCAAGACTTGTTTGAAGAAACTTAGGGTTGCACGCTAGAGAAGAAGATACAAGAATTTAAATTTGAATTTTGTTTTACTTGTTTTGTTTATGGAATTGTGTACTTTGGTTATTTGAAATTTGTTGGATCATTTGAATTGAAATAATAGATATTATCATTTTAAATATTCCAAGTGACCAACATTCTTAATGAGCTTGGTGGAGAAATCGAAAAATTTCAAATTACTTAATATAGCCTCCATGGTGGTTCACAAAGAGGTTTTTGAGTTTATGCTAACATCTAATTAACTAATATCATGCCTTGGTTTAATATTCACTAGAATTAAGCAATCTAACAATAGTGTTCTAACTTCTAACCTTATTTAACATCGACTATGGCTATCCGAACCGTTTTAAGATTGTGGTCGTCAGGGGCAGAACTAGCAATCGAGGAATGGGTTCAAGCGAACCCATTGATTTTATAAAGTTGTATAGAGCATATAATACAAAAAATTGTTCGAACCCAATGTTTTTCTGTTGTTGAACCCGTATAGAACTGCGCCAAGAAACGTAACAATAGCAGTTTTATCGCAACGACAAGCTGATTTACTTTGATTCTTTTCTCCACACAGACAAAACATTAAAATACATCTTAATCATTATAATCAGTTACTACTTATTTGAACTCATCTCCATATGTCATAAAGAATGATAAATCATTTGCATTGATCGAGTGGCGATCCACACAAGCATTTGTTATGTAAGAACGAAGAGTTATCGAAGCCTTCTGATCGAAACTTTAGCTTCCAAGGAGAAGGAATCTTGCCACATAACCTATTATAACTAACATTAAGACCTTGTAACATGTATGCTTCCAATATTTGAGATAGTATCTCCCCATATATCTTCTTATTATGTGATATATCCAATGTTACCAACGAGTCATCCATTGAACTAACTTGTGACAAATCGAGCTCAAAATTGTTTCGAGATATGTCGATCACGCTTGAATTCTTCCATGAACCGAACAACATCGATGCATCACCGGACATGTTGTTTCTTGACACCTCAAACCTATAGATTATCATGTTGCCGATAGATTTAGGGATTTCACCCCACAACATGTTATGAGATAAACCTATTCCTTGTAAAGCTGGAGACGAGAGGTGACCGAATGACTCGGGGATTGACCCTGTGAGCCGGTTTCGACTAAGTTCTAGCCCGATCATATTCGGTAGTGTGGCTAATGAGGGTGGGATTGGACCTGTTAAGTTATTAAACGAAAGATCGATAAACATGACACTTTTAAGCTAGGAAAGAAATGAAGGTACGTGGCCCGATATGTTGGTCCAACTTATATCAAAAAACGTTACATGTTTGAGTTTGGTGATGGCTCGGAAAATTTCATTGATAAGAAATGGCATTTTGTGAAGACGAAGGGTTTTGAGGTATGTTAAGTCCCCGATTGCATCGGGAATTGTGCCTGCGAGGTCAGAGTTTGTGAGGGAAAATTCAATGACACGGTTTGTGGTCTCGTCACAATCAAATCTGCTGCAACAATCGACATCTGCGGTCCATGGAAATAGTTGGGGCCATTTGAGATGTTGTTTTTGATATTTAAGATGGCGGCTTTGTCATCGGGGTGGCAACACTCCGCCATAACGATCACTGGGGAGAGTAGAAGTAAAATAAGTAGCATTGACATGTTTAGAGATTATGATTTATGATAGTTGTGGATTTGAAATGGATGATGAAGCTTTTTATATGTGGATTTTGAGCTAATGGATGAGTTGTAAGTTTGGAACAAGTCAAAATTGGTGAACTACAAAGTTTGACTTTTCTATGTTGTTTTAAGTTGTTATACCCGATAGGGGTGGGCATTAACTGAACAGAAAATTGATGAAACCGAATAGAAATTAACCGATAATCGGATAAGTTTATGTTCTTTCATCTTTTGGAACTCAACTGGATATTCTATATTTAGTTAATATGATGCAAGTGAATAAACAATACATACCAACCTTCTTTTGCACAAAACTATTCCATTTAAATGCATACCAACCTTCAATATTCGAGCCTGTAGAAAACTTGTTCTTTATACTCTTCACTGAAAATCCAACCCCCACACGAGCCGATCTTGTTATGCATATAACCTGTAACATATTAAATATTATAATATGAAATAAAAAAAGATTGTGATAAGTTGTCGTGTGTTAAATAATATTAACTAGCATCTAATAAAGAAAAGATCATGGACTTGGATTAATTAAGATAGATTAAAGGGTAATGGGCCTTAGGTCCATGGGCTTTAAGGGATATAAATATCCCCCCTAAACCATCCTAAAACCCAACTCTCATTTCCATCTTTCCACAATCTCTACACGCACTCAAGAACACACACACCTCCCTTACTATATATAAACGGTCGTGAGAGAGAGAAATGAGACCCGAGACCAAAACCGAGCCGAATATAGATAGATCCTCAATATACAAGATAGATACAAGATTCAAGGTTCATAAACGAGCTAACCGAGACCAAACGAACACAAAAAAGGTACGTTCTTGATTTTAAAAGATTATGTTTTAATGAACGTTTGGCCTTGAAACTTAAACATAAAGTAGATCGGGGCTAAAAGAAACATAAAGTTGTAAACTTGAAGTTAAAATGAACTTAACGAACTTATAACCATGAACGGCTCATTTAAATGAACCCTAGGATCTAGTTTTTGGATGTTTTGGCCATAAAGGTCCAAAATTTAGGTTAACCGTGTCAAGTTTTGGCCTAGAATGATTAGTGAAACGTTCATGAACCTATACCAAACCATAACGAGGGTATATAGGGCCAACCGGGTGCGTTAATGGTTTAAAGAAGACAGAAAGGGTTGCGGTTTTTTGTGAGTATACGAGCAGCTCATATAAAGTCGATTACATTAGATCTCAATATACCCGTTTACACCTAAAACCCGAATACAATGGGCATATGTCGATTACAATATGTATCCTAGGCAATCGATTACAATTGGGTCGCTCACAATACCCTAAGCCGAATACATAACTCGCATATAATGACAAGTCGCATACACTGGACTTGGTTATTCCCAAAACTCGTTCACAAGTGACTCGAACACACTAGCATTCGCTTACAATACCTCTATACTGAAACTCGCATACACCGTGTTCGATTCTAGCAACACTCGATTACAATCGTATACATAGAACTCGATCACACTAAAACTCGCATACAAGCTATAACTCGCATACACAAGTGATCGGCCACATGATGGACTCGCATACAAGACTCGATTACAACACTTGGATAAATATATACAGGTTCACTTACTGATGTGCTTGAAGTAGTCAAATAATTATTAACTAAAAATAAACTAATCTAGACACTAAGTAATACTCTAGACCCTTAAACTACTAACCGGCAAGTGAACCGGTCGACTCTAATACAGCTAAGTAAGTCCGGATATCGAACCCACGAGACTCTTTAAATTACGAAACTAGCAAATTGACTCAACTACAAGACACGACTATTTGTTAATAATATTTGAGAGGGATTTTAAAACTAATTAATTAAAACTCTAATAATAATTAAATAATGATTACTTTAATTTAACTATTAATAAACTAATTAATATAATAATAAAACAAACCCTAATTATTATAATAATAATATAACATAATCATTACTTATTAATTAATTAATAAAACTTAAACCCTAATTAGTTTTAACTAATAAACAACTTAGAAAACTTGGATTAATTCAGATGATTAAAATAACTACCCAGGCCGGAATCCCCAAAGTTACGGTTATTAAGTTAAATGGAAAAACGCAAGTTATGGAACCGGGATCATAAGATAGACCCTTGACAGAAAACTCGAAAAGGACCCTTGCACTTCAAGAAGACGTCTATGGATTTCTAACAAGTTTTAAGACTCACCAGTTTTATATTAAACTTCCTTACGGTTATTTAATTGCTTATGTCTAAGTATCTTTTATGACGAAAACCTACCTTACAGCGCGGAATTCAAAAGATAGCAAAGCAAACCCAATTAATTTAATAGACTAAGCTGACAATCAAATCTAGACGGACTCCTTAGGAAGAACTAAATCTAGCAATCCTGACAAGCAAAGATCTATTAATAGCCTATCTCTTTACAGCTTTTTAGACTAGCAGCTCACTTTTATTTGTTTAATTGATTTTATTGTTTCTATGATCTTAATCTATATCAATCATAAACTAGTCAAGAACACACAGTAAATGACCTAACAAAACCCTATCATATGAAACAATCAACAAGGGCAATGTGAAACAGTAAATTCAAGCAAACAAAACCAAGCAATCATACGCATCAACTAAATAAAACTCAACCGTTTACTTAGAACATAATATCCATAACGAAACGAAAATCCAAATAAAATCAAACCGAACTAAGGTTCATCACGACCTAGGCAGTCTATGGAATTTAGCCTAGCCTATTAAAATCTAAATCAAACAAAACAAATAATAACGAGAACATGGTGAAAGTATAAGAAACGGGGAATCGAAGATGATAAAACCCGTAAACTCGAACGTGAACGTGTAGCTCTTCACCAGATGTTCTCTCGTCTTCAAAATCACCAACAAACGCGTAAAATAGCTCCAAGAACTCTCCAAAATCGGCTGATGGCTTTCAGGTTATGTCAGGTTTAAGTTAAAGGTGTTTAAATAATGAAAACAAGGCCCGACATTAGGCAAAAACGAATTAAAAACCCATCAGCAGCCCCTAGGCGCCGCGCTAACGGCATTTGGCCTCCCCCCTTCGCGCGGCGCGGCGTGCTCCTCCTAGTTCTCTGTTCTGGTTCTTCCTGACGCGTTCCAGATCTCCGTTTCGGCTCGTTTTAGCTCGTTTTTCGCCCTTTTTAATCACGATCAAATCCCGGAACCTACGAAACATAGAAATGTTAGTAGTATACAAATCTCGACTAAAAACGAACAAAAAAAATTAAAATATTAATTAAAATGAACAAGGAAAACATATATATTTAGCATTATATCACTTAAAGTAACACATGTAACTCGCATACACTGAGCTTGGGTACAACATACTCGCCTACATCACACATATATAGTCGCATACATTGATTGAGTCGCATACAACCTTTATGCTCAATTACAAACCCTTATATTCGATTATAGTCCTATATTCGCATACTTATGTTAAATCGCTTACACTAAACTCGATCATAAGTATGTCCATTTACAATTAGCGTCGATTACAACCTGAGTTGAGTACATGAGCTTGAACACTTTATACTCAATTACATTGTATACCCAATTACTTTATAAACCCGCTTACAAATCCCAGAACTCAACCACTTAAGCCTAGCTCAAACTCCCTTGATTAAATCTGAACACAACCCTAGTTCGTTTACAATGAGGTCCGAGTGCTAGGAAAGAAAGAAAGGCTAATCAAGATTAGGGTTTTAAAATGGAAAAGAGTATTAAATAATCAAAAGACTTATGCACTAAGATTAATAATAAAATATTTTAAGAAAGATAAAATAATAATAATAGAATAATTAAAAACCTTATACATTAGGGCTTGAAATAAAGTATATTAAGTATTTGTAATCTAAACAAGGCCAACAGGTTAGACCGGACTTAGCCAGTTCTGGCTGAAATACGAATAGAACAGATTTTAATACGTATAACTGATATACAGTTAGCAGAGCTTAGCTAAAGGAAAGGAATAACAGTTAACGGAGAAAGAAACATGATCCAGGTGAGTTTCTAGTCCCTGTTCTAATGTTATGTTTTCGGGGCTTTATGCATACTCGATGTGTTTGTTAATACATTTATCCTAAGTGATAAGTGTATGCCTTATGTGATTATGTGAAAGTTAGGAATGATTGCTTATCAATACGTGAACGATCTTCGGATATTGCACGTGTTGTCAAGTTTTAATGCTATGTATAATGAAGGTATTATATGTATGTATATATGTTGGAATGAAAAATGATGTATGGTTGTATGGTAACGAAGAGGGAATCGAACCCTACTAATATTCGAGGTAAGAGGGACCGAGCCCTAATAATACTCGAGTAAGAGGGACCGAGCCCTAATAATACTTGAGGTAAGAGGGAACCGGGCCCTAATAATACTCGAGGAAAGTAGGGCGTAATGCTCTTTATAACGTAAGATATGAAGGTAAGTAAGTATAATATAAAGTATGAAAGTATGAATGAAAGTATGTAAGTATGAATGTATTGTATGTTGTATGATTAACTATAACTCACTCAGCGTAGCTGACTTTTAATATGCACGTAGGTGAGTAGGATGAGGCAGCTCGCTTGAGGGGAACACGTGGCAATTGAATAAGAGGCTGGCATCTGAAGACTCAAGACGATTTATGTTTAATTACTTAGTTTTTGAAAGACAAGATACTTGTTTAAGACAAGTTATGGATTGTTATGAAATGTTTTATGAAAGTTTTTATATTCCACGAATGTTTTTATTAACTTTGATGATTAGAACTATGTTGATGAGTAAATCCAACGTCCATATGTGAGGCACCGGTAACGGGGCCTTACATAACCGAACCCCTTAACACTGTAATAGTAGCTCCCACAATTCATTGATTCTGGCCAGCAGCTGTCAAGCCCTTAAACTCTATGTCCCAAGTCATAAAGCTACCACTATATACGACAATAATATATCGACTGTCTATTTATTTGCTTATTTGTTTAAACGTTCATTGTACTCTTTTGGCTTCTTGCGGCTTGTGAGTTGTACCATATATTTGCTTATTTGTTTATTTATTTGTTTGTGAGTTGTCCCGTTTTCTTGGTTTATAAAATTTAGCCTTTCCCAAAAAAAAATCAACGCATTAAGCATGTGGAACTCCACATAAATAGTACACTGATATCTTCACGAAAGGGCTCCATGTATACTCTTCATCAAATGTTTAAAAGACAGCTTTCGCGCCTGTCAACCTACCACTTAGTCTGAGGGGGTGTATTCACATATGTATGTTTAGTCAAATTATAGATTGCATCTATTAGGAATGATTGTTGTATTTCAAATTACTTGGTATAGCCTCCATGGTGGCCAACAAAGAGGTTTATGAGTTTATGCTAGCAGTTGATTAACTAATATCACATATGTAGACTAGAGCATATAATGCGGAAATTTTGTTCGAACCCAATGTTTTTCTGTCGTTGAAAACGTGTTTGCTTCATTAAATGTTGTCTTATCTTGAAAGGGTGCCATGAGACGTGTTTGGTCAAGCACGGCCCCTACTTTATGACTTCGACACACAATTCTTCAGTTTTCTTCGTGTATCAGCTCGTTTCTTTCTTGAAGACCGGAATATACCTAAAAGCAGAAAATAACATCATTAATAACTATTTCAACTAAAATTTAAATTAAAAGATAGTAAATTGAAGATTACTTGATGCCAAAATGATGTATATTTATTTTTATATACATCATGAGCACATATTCTTTAATTACTGATTAATATGGTTTTTAAACATGTGATAAGAAAGAGTTTAGGTGTTAAAAATGTACCTGAAGACTTCTTTTGGTTTCGCAATGATTACACGAATATTTTTTGTTAATAATCCGCATAAATGTCATGTTATCTATGATGTATTCTCCCATTGTGAATTGAGAAGAAGAGAGATCTACACTAGTTATATGATTATGTGGCTTATAACAACCGAACCCATATTCTTCTTCCTTAATCGAGTTCAGCATCGCTTTCCCCTCATAGAATGAGCTGAAAAATCCAAATTCATAATGTAACTGCAATTGCGATTTGTATGTTCGCAAGCACATTTCTTTAATAAACTCCAAGTTTGTCCGGCCCAAACCTTGTAATAACTTTTCCTCAAAACCTGCTATAGCTTGGATTTTCACAATGCCTTCAATCTCAAAAGATGTTTGTGATAATAATTTCCAAGCTCCCCTTAGTCTAAGTGGAGACATTTTGTAACATCCGGCCCCTTGCACCACCAATATTGTCCGCTCTGCCCACGAAGAGCTCACGGATTTTTTTTTGGTTGCCCAGATGGAGACTTCCCAGGAGGTCACCCATCCTAGTACTACTTCCACCTAAGCACGCTTAACCGTGGAGTTTTCATGTGCTCCACAACCAACTAAGCTCAAAACGCGTTGGTGATTGAAGAGGCATGACATTTACTTATGAACCAAGGATCTCTCTTGTCCACGGCCGATGTGGGATTTGCCTAAGAGTGGGACGATGTTGTGTTTGCCAAGGTGTTACACATTTCTGGATAAAATTCAACTTTCCTTAGGGAAGGATTATAACCGTGTATGAAACTAACATCAGAATCAATCAATAATACCCGTAGCGTGCGTGGAGGATGCTCGATTGATATCACCTTATCACAGTTATTCATGATAAGTTTCTGAAGCCTAGGAAGGGTTCCAACACAATTGGGCATTGAAACTATGGGATTATTATCTAAACATAATTCCTCTAACATGGATTGGCAATTCAAGTCCATTGGAAAGGATTCGTTACACAAATTATTATTTGCTAGTGACAATGTTCTTAATGTGGTCGGTGGAGAAATCACAAAGAACTTCAAGTGACTTGGTAGAGCCTCCATAATGGCTCGTAAAGAGGTTTTTGAGTTCACACTAACCACTGATGAACTCATATCACACGTCTCGGCTTGATATTCACGAGAATCACAACCATCTAACAATAGTGTTTTAACCTTACTTAACTTGCCTATGGCTATTGGAACCCTTTTGAGTTTGTAGCAGTAACTCATATCAATGAGGACAAGTTCAACACATTTCAAACGTATGTAGTATCTAACTATTAACCTCTCAAGTGCAGGAAGTTCTAAAAACCCACCAAGACTATGAAGTTGTTCGCAAAAACTCAGATCAAGAATCTTTAATGATCCTAGCAATCCTTTGTCGTTTGACATGTCAAAAGATTCAATATTGCTATAGTACATGTCAAGAGCAACTAGATTCTCCAATGCTAATTTTAAAGACAGAGACTTTAAAGGAAAACCATGCATGCACAACCATCTTAATTCTCTGGTAAGTTCTCAAAAAATTCATTTATTTGCACATAATTGAGTTGCAGTAGCATTAGATTATCCATCTTACTAAATGAGTCCGGTTTTAGCTCACATGATCTATGAAACTTCTTTTTGTCAAGCATTCTCATGTCAAGAACAAGGCCTAAAAGATTTCTCTTACCCTACAAAGAAAGGGAATGCAAACATAAAAAAATAAAGGTTATATACAATAGAGTTGTTCAAAAGGTTTAAGGCTTGCTTGAAAAAAACTTTTTTGTAAACGAGCCGAGCCCGAGACCAATATGTTTGTCTTTTATATACATGTATATTAAAGAAAAATGATCTTTTTTGTCTTTTATATATCAATGTGTAAAAAAATTAATTTTTTGATTAAAGTAACGGGCCACGAGCGGCTCGAGCTCAAATTTTCAGCTCGATAAAACAAACGGGGTCGAGCTAGCTCGTTTAACTTCGATCTTAATTGGGCCTAAGGTCAACATGGCGCAGCTGAACTCGGCTCGTTTATAACCCTGATATATGTCACACCCCCCATCTAAGGCCTAGGAGTGCGACCAACAAGTTGGTATCGTGTTTGTAAATAATTCAGAGTTGCGTAATTTTGCGGAAGACTTATAAAACTTTAAGGATCGAAAGTGTAATTTATATATACATTCAAAAGACGGGAATTATAAAATACCCGTTTAAAGTTGTTAACAAAAGATTACTTGTTTATGCTTACAAATCACCATATTAAACTTATACAAAAGAAATCCGAGCCGTCGGATATTAGTACTTCGCCATTTCCAAGCTCTAACTTTGTTCACCTGCAAAATGTAATAAAATACGTCAGCAACGAATGCTGGTGAACACGCTGACGCAAAAATATTTCTTTTACTTTATTACCCCTCGAGACTACGCCTGCCTCGGCCCAACGTGGCTTAGGAATAACAAAGTCAAATAACGCATTATAAATATGAGCCTCTACGCTAGGTCACCTCAGCAAACACCGCAGCGTTCGACTTAGTTAAGTACCCGTAAATATACACAACGGTCGTACTCCCTGCAGGAGAGCATCCTATGACCAAGGGTGGTGCGATCATGCCCATACATCGCATAGTACCACCTATGTAAGGATCCAGACATACGTATACCACAGCCTGAGGGCTAGGTTCATACCCTTTATTTATAACGGTTTTAGGAACACATAGTTCCTTGTAAACAATTTCACAAAACAAGTTGACTCATTTTAAAATAAGTAAAAGTTTGGGGGCGTATTCACCTTCTCGCTTTAGGATCGGCTTCACTCACCGTCCAAGGGTCTTTCCCTTTCTTTATCTCGCACCTATAGTATGAGTATAAATATTTGTTAGTCGGATACACGATCCGGCTTAAGACCTTTAGTCTTATATCCCAATCCTCGATGAACCTTTAATTCATTTTCTTTTACTTGAAAACCTTTAGTTTAAAAGTAAATTATAAATCTTTAGTTTATATTCAAAACCCGACGTTTCTTCTTCTCCAAGAAACGTAATCATTTTCTTTTATTATTTAAGAATACTCTTTATTTATTAAATAATATTTTAACAAAGAACATATACATATATACTTACACACATATATATGTTATCACAATATTCAATATTCATTCTTTTATTCATTTATTTGTTATGTTATCTTTCTTTTCTTTATCGAGGTATCGAGTATATCCTCGACTTAAGGCTTAAGCCTTTAGTATAATATTGAATTATATTGAATTCATTATTATGCCTAACCTTAGTGGCGTATAGAAACCCTACGGACTCGAGCAGCACTCCAACGCCGCTTCTTTCTCGAACAAATCAACGAACGCTAATCTTCAACACACAATGGAACGCTTATCGAGACTCATCGCCATAACGACAAACACCTCCTTGGTATGTGGGTGGAGGGTGGCACAAACTTCAAGGAAACGTCGGTACACAAATGAAGGTTCGGGACACGTTTTACGAGGGAATATGGCATGTTTATCGAGGTGGATCGAGTATACGATTGTCGGGATGTAGTGAGATGTTAGAGAGAGGAATGGGAGCTGAGTTTTGGTGTGCAAAATGTGAAACCCGGACCTTGTTATTTATAGACTTGAAATTGGTCCCCATCGCGATACGCGATGGGTCCCTGAGCAGACCTATCGCGTATCGCGATATAGGTCTGCTGACTCACTGCGTAGACCTGCCACATGTCGACACGTGGCAGGCACCGCTCCACGTGGCAACACGTGGCGATAACCAGTGCCACCGTGTGCCACGTGGCACACGTGTCAATATGTGTCAGGTACCCCATCGCGGTACGCGATGGGGCTCTCCTCTGACTCATCGCGTAGCGTGATGGGTCAGGAAATCAGAAATTTCAATTTAAACCCTGGGGTTTGGAATTTGGCAATTTTAGTCCCTAGACTTTAGAAAGTTGATACTTTGAACTCGAAATTTTCACGTTGTTACAATATACAAGTGTGTAGACCATAAAATACTTAGATCATGCATACGTAGGGCTAAACGAACCAAACGTTTAGAGAACAATTCGTAAACTATTAGACTGGAAGTTCGTTTATGTTCGTTCGTTTGATAAATGAACGAACATGAACTACGCCCCCGTTCGTTCAGTTGTGTTTGCTCGATAATGTGTTCATGAACGTTCATTCACGTCTATTTGTATATGTTCATGAAAGTTTTTTGTACATTTATTTTTTTTATCTAAACATTTTATATTCTATAATTTATTACCACTAACACAAAATACTAAACCATATTCTCATATTGTTTTTGCATTATTCCTATTTCCTTTCTCATTATTCACATTGAAGAATGCATCGATCTTAATCTCTATGCTCAACCGATTTTATTTGTGTTCGTGAACCATCTGTGAACACATTTATTTCCTTAATGAACAAACACAAACATAAATCTCGTTCAGTAAGTGTTCGTGAACACATTATGATTTCCTTAACAAACGAACATAAACAAGGTCTTGTTCGTGCTCATTCGGTTCGTTTGCAGGGTACTAAAAATGATACATGGCTTTCTACCTTTTCTTGTTTCAACACTTGGAATGACTCCTCGGGACACCATAATCGACTCCACTTCCATCGCTTGCTAGGTGATTCCTGACATATTAAATCTCTTCCCATCTCTTGAACTAGTTGATGAATCAATAACTCATTATCCGTCCGATACTAAGCAGACATCTAACAATGAGATTCGTGATCCCAGTTCTTGTCTTTATATCACACACATTTAATATTATTTCAGTTAAATCTCTCTATCTTTTCCAACAAAGAAACATGCAATATGCTTAAAAAGATCCTTATCATTTTTAGTTGGCAAAGAATCAACGCTCAACTGCAAAGCCTTTCTTATGCGGGAATCAATTTCTTTATTTAGTCCTTGAATGCACTCTACCCAGTATGCTACATCTCGGTTATGCAGAGACCTACCAAAAACTTCAAGAGCTAATGGATGTCCTTCACAGTATTTCACAATCTCATTCGAGACATCTTTGTAACCTTCTTTGATAGGATCGTTGCACTTGAATGCATGAATGCGTAAAAGCTCTAGTGATTCCGTCTCACATAAGCCTTTAAGTAAGAGCTTCGTATGCTTGGATTTAACTCGCGGGTTAAATACTGCACATCTTTCTGTTAAAGATGCATTATTTGTTGTAACTATGATTTTGCTTCCAGGATGTAAGGATTTATTTCCAAGTAAAGCGTCTAATTGGTATAGACTATCAATATCATCCAACACTATAAATACCTTTTTACGCGATATTACATTCTCAATCTTAGAGGTGTAATACAGACACTTCATTGACATGTAACAATTTCTTTTTTGAAATGTCTTCGTGAATTTACTTCTCATTGATACCTTCAATAAAGCTGCTTTCGTGGAACATACTAAACTGTAACCGAAATACATACTTGGCCAGAGATGTCTTACCAATCCCACCAATGCCTACAATTGTTAGAATGTCGGCAGCATGACAAGATCCATCATTCAACCATGAAGTAACGGATTCAATATGATGGTCCATCCCTATAAGGAGTGGCAATGTGTTACTCAAGGGTAGACCTAATCTACGATGGAGGTTGGTAACAACTTCTTTAATAATCTCGGTCTCTTTCCTGGAAATTGACTAAGGTGAGAAATATGAAACATCATTTTGCTTCTTTATTTTCCAATTATTTCTTTTGTGTCAATGCTTAACAATCCTATATTGCAAAATTGAATTTATTATTTAAATTATCATTAATTTTGTATGTTAGTTGTTATTTTATCTGTAGATTGAATATTAGCTTGAGACTCTGTACTACATGGACAATTGATGTAATAATAATATTTAGTAATTAAAGAATACACCAATACGGTTATGATAATATTTGTTAGTTTGTTTCAAACTTTTAATAATTAAAGAATACACTAATACGGTTATGATATTATTTGTTAGTTTGTTTAGCCTAGCTCACGGATTTCAGGATTTTAGGCAACGATAACATACAACAATAAAATTAATAGAAAATGACAAACATAAAAATAAGACAAATTGGATTTTAATAATCCTAACTTAATGTAGTTGACCGATAATAATTTCAACTTAAAATGTAGTTGTCATCGGTCCAACTTTCACACTGTTTGTTTTCAATGGGCCCCTGTTAAAAAAACCTTAACGGTGCTAAGTTTTTTCCAAATTTCAAATTGATGTTTTAGGGTTTTCGTTTGGAATGAGGATACGGGTCGTTTGGACCACCGTTTTGAGGTAAGTTTTACACCAATCGACTCGTATCCTCATTTCGATCGAAAGCCCTAAAACATCAGTTTGAAAAATTGGATAAAATAAAACTTAACGTCGTAAATTTTTTTTAACATGGGTCACTAAAACAAATTGTGCGAAAGTTAAGACTGGTGACAACGGCCAACTGTATTAAGTTGAGATTATTAAAATTCAATTCGTCTAAAAATAATACAATAAAATTATAACTAGAGCCTGTGGATTTACCTGCCCTTTGCATCTTTCCCTTTTAAGTCCACAACTTGTGTGAGTGCATTCTTCCAAAGCTCCATCTTTTGAGCCATTTGACTTCTTTTATCTGCACATGCCTCCATCCTTTGTTTCTGCTTTGCCATTGCTTCCCCAAAGCTTCCTTGTTGCTTCCTGACGTCGGTTGGTTCGACATCATAGAAGATAGGGGTAACGGTTTGGTTAAAGTTGTTCTTTTGCTCGAGGATCAATACCAGTTCCTCTAGGCACCAAGTGGATGAAGCATAATTTTTGGATAACACGATGATAGATGCTCTAGATGACTTAATTGCACTCTCCAATTCTAGTTTCAATGGCTCTCCGAATTCTATCTCTTCATCATCCAAAAAGGTGCTGAAACCAACATCCAAAAGGGCGTTGTAGAGGTGATCGGTGAAACTATTGCGAGTGTCAGCACCTCTGAAACTTAAAAATACATCATATCTATGATTACGATCATGATCATGATTATGAGTTGTTGGTAAAGAGTATGAACATCCATGCAAAATTCAGTAAGAACAACCATTATGAATTATAGGAAGCTATGAGTGATTTGGATGGATGTAATGGTGATCAATTTGTAAATGTTTTCTTTAGTCTTTGCATGAGCTAGAAGTTTCGGTCATTGGACTTTCACAAGATTAGAAAGTCAAAAAGTACATTTAATACTCATCTTTCACCATGTATTATTAAGTCTAACACGTCACATGTTTTATATTTGTTTTCATATTTGCAAAACACATCGTAAAAGGCATATTAGACTTCTTATTTTTATAATGTTGACATTAATTTATTTAAAACTGTGCGGGTCTTTTATTGAACATTTCGATACTAATTTGAAATGACTCAGGTTTTGAGTAAGTTTATGCTGGTCAGTGGATAATATAAAGCGTGTCTTATCGACATATCGAAATAATATAAAACTTTATATATTTAGAGTTATAAAAGAAAAACCAAATATAAGTAAATTAGTTATGGTAATGTAATATTAAAAAACAATCAAGAGGTTAACATGTCTTTGACTATGTCTTTAGATGACAACACGTCGTTAAACATGTGTTTGGAGGCCTAACTCATCTTTGACCATGTGTTAGGAAGTTTAGCACCTCTTTGATATTAGGAAGTCTAACACATCTTTGACGACGTGTTTATAAAAGACATCGTCAAATACGTGTTGTACTTTCTAACACATGGTCAAATATTAGTTAGAGTGAGACATTTTTGGAATTCTAAAGTTTCGGGGACAAAAATGAAATTATCAATTAAACTACTACACTCCCACTGGCTACAAATACTTGGGTCCTCCAATGGAGACTCAAGTTCAATCCCTATTTGTATCACTTTGGGTGGATATTGGCAATGAAAGGTTCGAGCTTGAGCTTGAAGTTAAACGAGCCTAACATCAAGCAAACAAGATGATCCATGACCCGAGCCGAGCTTGGGTTGAGCTTAGCTCAGTTACAAAAATGAGCCAAGTTGCTTAGGTTGTTTCAAATCAATTTTTTAGCTAGTTTTATTCAAGCTGCTATCGAGTGAGTTACGATATCGAGCTTCAAGCCGCAATCTTTTTGAACAACCCTACGTGGAATTCCAAGGTTGGAGACTAATTGATGTTTGGTAAGTCTTCAATGGTTAAGGCGAGATTAATGAACGTCGAGCGTGGACGATAGGCGACTAGCGAAGGAATCAGGTTTGTAAACCCTAATTTCAAAAAAATTGAAGAGGTCTCGTTTTCGACATTACGTACCATTTTCCCTCCATAGTCCATACTTTAATTAAGTAGTATTTAAATTTAAATTTTCAAATATTTTATTTGTTAGATTAAAAGTAATTTACGTTTGATTTGTAATGCTATATTAATATAAGCATTGCTAAGTAATCTACCTATATAATAAAAGAGTGGATTTTCAGCAACTATTTTCTCCTATTTTTTATCAAATCAATTTAAATTGCTACATGGCATTTTGACATTTTTTTTAATTTTTTTCATTTTCATTAAAATTCTTTTTTATCAAATCTTTTTAAATTACCATATGCCATTTTGGCATTTTTTTATATTGTTATTAAAATACTTTACATCAAATCTCTTTAAATTGTCATTTGGCATTTTGGCATTTTTTTTTATTAATTCCTTTTCATTAAAATATTTTTCATCAAATCTCTTTAAATTGCCACATTGTATTTTGCCATTTTTTTATTTTTCCTTTTCATTAAATTAAACTTCAATTCACATATAGCGAGTTATGTAAACAACCAAACTATGTAAAAAACAATTTTATTTTCATTCCTCAGGCTTAAACCTAACAATTCTATGTAATCCTCAACCCTAATTCTATAATGATTATACCCTAATTCAAAGTATAAATGCGATTAGACTATGTATATTCAGTTAATGATCGTCGTTTGCTTTTGCATTCGTCTTCTATATTGGAATTATAAGGTTTGTTTGATTTCTTCTTTTTACATGTGTTTCAATCGATATTCATCAACACGGGTATCGATTTATCGAATGCAACACAAAATTAAAACATTCATTGGAGATTCGTTGGTAAAAACATGGATTTCGATAAATTAATTATATCCTTTTGGTTCTTTGATTAAATCCAATTTATGAAATGAGACTTCTCAAATTTTTTTACTTTGGTTTGAAATTAAAGAGTTCTATTCAAATTTTATATAACTTTGTACAACATGGCCTATATCTATATATATATAGTCTCAAAGAAAGCTTACCAATAGAAAACTTAAAAATTTTGTAACGTTTGTTAACTACTACAAAACACTAATATCTATTACGTGTATGCTATTGGTAATTTTATAATATTAACAAAAAAATTTTGTAAATGTTTATATTATCATTTATTTATCATTTTTGTTTTATTATTACCATGTGTACTACACTACATGTGTTTTTTTTATTATATTGAGAATCAGTAACGTTCGTAAATAGAGAAAGTATTGAAGTAAACAGACTAAGTGTAGTCAGAATGCAAGTGAGTGAATGAATACCTCATACCGTTTGACAAGGTATTTATAGCCGAAGGATGTAGGAAGGTGATTGGGCCAGCTATTTTCTTCCAGAAGATCTTTGATAACTGCCTGGACGCGTGCCCTCTTGTGATAGGTTGAGCTATACGTCCCATGTGCATGGGTATAACAACCTGGACACGCGTCGCCTAATGATAGGATGGATTGCACCCTGGCCATGTGCACGGTTATAACAAACTGGCCATGTGTCCTTTATTTGTTGGCTGTCCAGTCACGTATTTCCCAAGTAAGAGTCATGAATCTTCTTCTAGAGTATTTGAGTGATGACAACTGTCCTACTGGCATTGTCTTCCGGATGTTTAGGCGGACAGATATCCCGTCCTGCGGATGACTTTTGAGGATGCCAGGATGCTTCCGCGCGTGTTGTGAGGACATTCCTCCTCATTCGTGATATGCGGGTGGTCCATGTGTCCCGCGGGTGGCTTATAAGAGGATTCTCTGTGACCCGCGGGTGGTACTTAAGGGTATTTGGGTCTTTTTGGTACCCAACCTCTACATATATATTTTTTACTAACCCGTGTATCATACGGGTTCTAACCTAGTTAATAAATTAATTAAGTTTCGGTCACTTTTGTGTTAGTGCACTAAAGTATGTAATATCTCATAGTTATGATGGATCTATGAAAAAAAATTTAAATGTAACGATCCATTTTTTAGTACTTGTTCAGGACATTCGAAATCCCCAAGACGGTTTGTTCAGTGTAAAAACCTTTTGGTCCCAAATTAACTCTTATTGATGTTTTCAAAGTGATCAATATTAAACTTTGAGCCAATTATGTAAACATACAAGACAAAATCTTAAAATACATTTTATTTTTAATCATTATAATCAGTTACTCCTTATTTGAACTCTTGACAATCATTTGCATTGAGGTAATGGCGATCCACACAAACATTTGTTGTGTACGAACGAAGAGTTATCGAATTCGAAGCCTTCTGATCGATACTTTAGTTTCCAAGGTGAAGGAATCTTGCCACATAACCTATTATAACTAACATTAAGACTTTGTAACATGTAAACTTCCAATATTTGAGATGGTATCTCCCCATATATCTTATTATGCGATATATCCAACGTTACCAACGAGTCAACCATGAAACTAACTCGTGACAGATCAAACTCAAAATTGTTTCGTGAGATGTCGATCACGCTTGTGTTCTTCCATGAGCCGAACAACATCGATGCATCACCGGACAAGTTGTTTCTTGACACCTCAAACCTATAGATAATCATGTTACCGATAGATTTAGGGATTTCACCCGATAACATGTTATGAGATAAACCTATTCCTTGTAAAGCCGGTGAGGTGAGGTGACCGAATGACTCGGGGATTGAGCCAGTGAGCCGGTTTCGACCAAGTTCTAGCCCGATCATATTTGGTAGTGTGGCTAGTGAGGGTGGGATTGGGCCTGATAAGTTATTAAACGAAAGATCGATAAACATAACACTTTTAAGCTCGGAAAGAAACGAAGGCACGTGGCCAGACACATTGGTCCAACTTATATCGAAAAACGTTACATGTTTGAGTTTTGTGATGGCTCGGGGGATTTCACCTATAAGAAATGGCATTTTGTGCAGGCGAAGGGTTTTGAGGTACGTTAAGTCCCCAATTGCATCGGGAATTGTACCCGCGAGGTCAGTGTTTGTGAGGGAAAAGTCAATGACACGGTTTGTGGTCTCGTCACAATCAAATCTGCTGCAACAATCGATATCTGCGGTCCATGGCAATAGTTGGGGGCCGTTTGAGAAACTGTTTTTGATTTTTAGAATGGCGGCTTTGTCATCGGGGTGGCAACGCTCCGCCATAACGATCACCGGAGAGAGTAGAAGTAAAAGAAGTAGCATTGACATATTTAGTGATGATTATAATAGCTGTGGATTTGAAATGGATGATGAAGCTCTTTATATGTGTGGATTTTGAGCTAATGGATGAGTTGTAAGGTTGGAACAAGTCAAAATTGGTGAACTATAAAGTTTGACTTTTCTATGTTATTTTAATTTGTTATACTTGATAGGGTTGAACGTTAACTGAACAGAAAACTGGCGAAAACAAACCGAAATTAACCGTAAACCGGATTAGTTTATGTTCTTTCTTCTTTTGGAATTCAACTGCATATTCCATGTTTAGTTAATATGATGCAAGTGAATAAACAATACATATAACTATTTAAAATCTATACTATTTTATTATAAAGATAAGGATACCAAGGAGATAAAATCATGGTCAAACATTGACCATTCAATGTATTTGTAGCCAGTGGGGGTTTAGTTTAATTTGCTGGCACGCATATTATCAAGTGGGAGACAATAATATTAGGGTTGTTCACGAGACGAGTCGAGCCGAACCGAGCGAATGCTTGCTCGTTGCTTGGCTCTTTTACAACGGAACCGAACCGAACGGCTGAAATTCGAACCGAGTGAAAACTGAAACGAGTCAAAATTGAATCGAGCATTTTTCGATCGAACATCGAGCGATTTCGAGCATAATTTATTTCTTTTTCATTTTAATATTTTCAATAATAAAAAAATTTAAAGGCTGTAAATAATATATTTTATAAATAAATTAGT
Organism: Bidens hawaiensis; assembly: GCF_021521415.1. Taxonomy (NCBI): domain Eukaryota; kingdom Viridiplantae; phylum Streptophyta; class Magnoliopsida; order Asterales; family Asteraceae; genus Bidens; species Bidens hawaiensis. Next base: position 119,484 of record NW_027492181.1, read on the forward strand.
AGTTTTTAGACATATGTGCAATATATTGTAAGTTTTTATTAAAAATAAGTTTGAATTGAGATATAATGATCATGTAAACAAACTTCAAGTATTCTAAAATCTTGAATCGAACAAATAAAACTATAAAATTATCGAAATATGAAAAGTTTTAAGGGGTAAAAATAATTGTAAGCTTATATTTATGTGTTTTGTCTATATATTTATATATTTGTTCATACATAATTATATATAAAATATATTAAAAATATTCGAGCCGAACCGAACCGAACCAAACAGACCTTTGCTCGTTGCTTGGCTCGTTTACAAACCGAACCGAGCAGAGCGGCTCGTTTTCAATCGAGCGAAAAAACGAGCGAGCATTTTCCGAGCAATTTCCGAACGAGCGGCGAGCGAGTTCGAGCGACGGGCGGTTTGGACGGCCCTAGACATTATCTACACTTCCACACACAGCACTGGAATTTCACATTTTAAGTTTAGCTAAATTGGATATATCAACAATACAGTTTGATGTAGCAATTCTACACACATAATAAACTTTAGTTTCAATCAATATAATAATCTATACAAACATGTCCAACACTTATAATTCACTTTGTTGTCAAGACTAAATCTACTTCCATAACTCAATGTCACTCTCATGGATGATTATGAGCAAAATTAGAAAACATGCATTCAAGCAAAAAACATAAACAAAATAATATAATCTCACACTAAACTATGCAATAGATTGTTCTAAACAAAAAAAATTGAAATTTAAGAGTCTGATTATATTGTTAATATAAGCTCACACTAAACTATCTACCCAAGTTAAAACAATAATTACTTTGTTTAAACTATCACTAAACTATTCTAAATCAACTTACTACAAACTCAAATCAAGTTAAACCTTAATACTCAAGCTGAGTCTAAAACATAAATTAAAGCAGGCCTAACTTTCATACATCATTTTTCACTAAACTCGTACCAAAATAATTATTACTATATTACATAATAGAATTTTGTCCAAGAGCCGAGCTTTAAAGAATGGAACACAAAGTGAGCTTAGCTCAATTGAGTTTCAAGAGCATAAGTCTTGATCAAAATTAAATCAAATAAATCAGACTCAACTCATTTAAGAGGAAGAGGGGGGGGGGGGGGGGGCATTCAGAGATGTATAATCGGGTAGGATACCCTAAGCGAGTACAACATTGTTTTCCCTTAGGGTACCCCGTATAAGTATATTGTAGGTGAACCCTCAATTATTAACCATCCAACCATTTATTATCTTTTTAAGCCCCACACATTGAACGCAATGTTGACGTTAAACTTAAATTTCGCAAATGTTCCATTGTACTTGAACAGTCGAATCATATAGAAAAAAAGAATCTGATTGTCATTCTTGAACACAAGACAAAGCAAAACAAACAATGCATCTCACTAGATCTATATGATAACATTTGACACAAATAAGAAAACAAAAATTCTAGCAAAAGTCGTTAATCCTTGCCTTAAAACACAAGCTCATGAGGCTTCATGCCAGCCTTGAGCGAGAATCTAGCTCCCAAATAGCTTTTCAGGTCTGGAACAGCCTCAATGCATGCAATCAATGCGGCATCAACGGTTTTCTGGTCATCTTTCTTGTCTTGTGGAAGCGTGTTCTTTTCCTATAATGCGCATTAATAACGAAAACCATGTCAGTTATGTAAAAACATGAAAAAGTAAAAAATAATAATAACTATATTTAAATGAATTATTTACCTCTTTCTCCGCTTCAAAAAACTCATCCTCTCCTTTCTTCTTCTTCTTCTCGACCTTCTTTCCAAAGTATTTGTCATCAAACTTTTCCACATTAACCCCTGAAAGATCGACCTTTGTTGATGTGGCGATAACGTATGACTGGTTCACTCGCCTCAAAGGAACACCATTGATCTTAAACGGGCCTGCAATGAAAAATGTTAATCAATGATTGCAGAAAATGAGAGAAACAAATAAAAACAGCCATGGAAAAAGTGTAACAAATATTACAAAAAATCACCAGTGTATAAATAAGCTTAAAAAATACTTTCTATTCTATCATCTCATGAATACTTGAAACAGTGTAGCCCAAACAGCAAGCAAACACAACACGTTTAACACTTAAACCCAACTATCTAAACAACTCAAACAAGCTATGAGTTGTAACGAAGTTGACGCGTTGAACATATCATAAACGGGTTAGCGAGTTGTAATAAACAGGCTAAACATGTAATAAACAGAAAAAAATGTACGCAAACATGAACGTACAAAAATATAAATAAATATGTTTCGTCAAAATATAAAGAAAAACAAGATACCTGTAACCAGCAACAATCCAGAAGTAAGCTGTTTCAAGAAAACAACCCTCTTTCCCTTGAATCTTCCAGCCAAGATAATCAACACAGTTCCAGGAGTAATGCTAGCCCTAAAACAACAAACAACCAAACAATCAACCACTAAAACAATACATGAATCGCATCATGATCATCATTAACATACAAGAATTAGTATACCATATACCTGAGCTTAGTTGGTCTGGCTTTGCGCTTGTTAACAAGTGGTTTCTTCACATCATCAGCTGGATAAAACTTTGGTGGCTTCTCAACCGGAGCAGCAGCAACAGCTTGCTTCTCGTGTTTAGGAAAAACACCTCCGTTCTTAGCCTTAATAGCCCAAAGCCCTCTTTTGTGGTACATTTTGGACCGTGAGTATTTCCCCACACCTCTGATCAAATCAGGATTCCTGCAAACATGTGGCTTTCTGTCCTTCGGTGCCATCGTTTCTACATTCAAAATGCACATAAAATGGTAAATTTAAGCAGGCATGAGACCAGTACCATACCAAACCCAAAAATAAAAAAAACATATGAAACCATATACCAAATACCGTACCATTTATTTGGTTCAGTACCGATTATGAGTAAAAACAAGCCAAGCCCAAGCTCAACTAGACTCGTTTAACTAACACAAAGCTCAAACTCGGCTCGTTTTGATCTCTACTTCTAAAGCTCAGCCTCGCAAGTAGTATTTCAAACTCAAGCTCGGGTCGGGATCGACTTGTTTACTTCTTTATTAATGGATTTTTATACATTTATATTTATTTTTCATCAATTACAATTTTATGTATAACATTTTATTTAATTATTTTCAAATAGCATTATATATGTTACGCAATAATTATATATAAACAACATCCTCATTTAGGTTCGCAAGCAGCTCAGGCTCATTTATTAAACAAGCTTAAAGGCTCGAGCTTGGTCTCATTTAAACTCAGCTCGATCAAACTTTGTCATGAGCCGAACTCGAGTAGCTCGCAAGCAGCTCAGCTCGTTTGCACCCTACCATTAAAAATACCAAAATCGATACCGAAAACATAAAAATTGTATTCGTTATAAAGTGCACATCACTAATTTAAAGTTAAACCCACTGTTATTGTATCTCAGCTTAAACTACATCAAGCTGTTACAGGAAAACGCAAATTCGTTGAATTCGAAGAACGATTTAAACGATAATATCGAATCCGCAGATTATTTACTCTAATATAAAGTCAAAACCCTAGAAATCAAAATCGAATGGTTGCAAACTCGAATTGAAATCAGTTACAGATTATAGAGTAATAATGTATATAACACAATTGATTAGGTAAACAATTCATAATAATAGTTTGAATCAGTTGAAACTGTTTACCAGTAGTTTAGTTGGTCCGGTGAAACGCGGCGGCAGTGGGAAATGATGAGAAACCTAATATATGATTCTCTATGGGCCTCATATATGGTCTGGGCCTACTTACACTGGCTAGCCCTTTTGTTTCTCAACAAAGACGATGTGGAGTTATTATATTCTCAGAATCTAAAGTCAGCTAATCGGTCAACTAATGATCATGGTCTACTGGTTTCGTTCTACCTTGGAGTCGTTAGGCGAGCGACAACAGCTCGCTACCAGCGATGGGTTCGTTGTGCAAGCACGACTAGGCATGTACGCCTTCTTTCTCGTTGAGGCCGTGCCCAATGAAGTCTGGGACGAGCCAACAAAACCAAACGTTTCAACACAAATCAAGCATCTCGATCTTCAAATATATGGTCTGTGATCGAAGTACCATCTACCAAAGCCGTGATTGATTATATTTTCGTTTCTTTTTTAGATACGCACGCGTTGCAAAATGTTGAAAACGAGGCTATCATTTTACTCGTCCCATCTTCTTTCATAAATTTGACATGTACTTTTTGGAATACCAATACTACTAGTAATATTAACTTTTATAAATATTATTACCCTGAAAAGATCATATGTTTTTCTTTTTATACATGAAATTCTAAACTTTTGTGACACAAGTGTAGCTCTTCATAACACATTGCTTCAACAATCCTTTTATATTTTTGTGAGGCAAATGTAAGTCCTCCTAACATATTGCTTTAAAATTTCTTTTAATATTTTAGTTATTAAAATGGTTCCTTAAAGGCTTAAATGTATATTTTTTGGAACATATCCTATTTTCAAAATTTCCTTTTGTCATAAACTCCTATGTTTTGGACGTTTAAAAATACTAAATTTCACTTGTTTTATACTAGAAGAAAGCTTGTAACTAACATAACATAACGTAACAATATTTGTAACACAATTATGTGTTTTACTACATCAAACAATTAAAGTTTCAAAAAATCTAAGTATGACTTGCCATCAAGCTTTTGAGCAAAAAAATCCTTTAAGTATGTCTTGGTGGGAACTCGTCAAAAATTTGCAACATTATGTTGTGCAACAAGGGTTCGCGCGGGGCCTAATTCTGTATCCATATTTGAGACATAGAATGTTGCTACTGACATCCTCTCATTGTTTGAGTTCACTGTCGCTTGATGCTCTATGCTCTTGTACACACCATTACTAACAATCTACAAAACTCGTAAAGTTATCAAAAACAAACTAATAAAACAAATTAGAGTTGGCAGTTAGATTCAATTTATTTCTAATGAAATTTTTTTTTAGCTCGGGTTGAAAGTCACCCATTGTCTACTTTGAGAGCCTATAAAATGCTTAAAAAAACATCGAGATGAATGAATGGGTCAAACTAGTTAAAAGCCACCAAACGAGTACGCTGGGTCAAGTTGGTAACCAGTCAAAACGGGTTTAGGTCACACTAGTCGTTTTAAAAAGTGATTGTTTCGATTCAAATCAAAAAGGTTTTGACAACGTTGGATACTAATGGGAAACGAGTCATTTCAAAAACTAACTAGAATCCAAAATTGTCTTACTAATTACCTCCATTATGTCTCCAATGTTGACTACCAATGCATCCGGTCAAGGTTCAACCGTTACCCATTTTCCATCTTTGCGTATTTGTAGGCCCGAAGTTTCGTTTAATTGGTAGAGGATTGTTAAAGCATCTGCATCAGAATGAGGCGAGAACCCCAACGCCATTTCGGGTTGGGGACATGGTGGATAGTAGTTCATTCTCATTGATTGGAAACCATCTTGAAATAACTCACTCATTTCCTCTTTCTCTATTTCTAGAGCCTTAGCCATTTGACCCAATATTGCCATTGCTACCCTCTTCATTTCAATATAATAGGCTTCTAACTTCTCCCTACATATTTATTTAAATGTATTAACAAATACTTAAATAGATAATTCGGAGATGGTATGGTAGTAAGCACCTGAGTCTCCTCCAGGAGAGATTTCAGGTTCGAGATTTGCTCCCACTCATTACTAGAAGTTTCTTTTACAATATTTCGATTTATTAGAAAAATAGTCCCAAAATTATAAATTGAGTTTGTTGCATAAATGGCCCTTTTGGTTATGGATGGGTATTTTGGCCATTTTACCCACAAAACTTAAGCGTAAAACCTGAAACTTGTTACAAATCAAAACCCCGAAACCCAAACTTGCAACTTTTACAAATGAATTCCCAAAAGCATGACTTCAGTCAAACCACAAGGACCATTTACGTGACTAACTATTTATTTTTAAAAGTAGACTTGATTAGATAACTTCAACATGACGAAGTGGTAAGTACCTGATTCCCAATAGATGAATTATGTTTGAATCTTATTTCATCAGTTTTCTACCAAACAAAATATTTGATTTTAGTTATCTAATATTAAAGAACTAGAATATGAACCTTAGAATGAGAGGCAACTTCTGAAATATTTGGGTTTGTCTAAGATTATGTGGAAGAGTAGTTATGTAAAACATGTCTGACCAGTCAAGCTTTTGCTCCTCGGATATAACAAACAATTGACCGAAACCTTCAGGATTGTCTTCTTCCTGCCAAAGCTTCAGCTTCTCCTCCATTGGAAGCTTGAACAGGTTTAAGATTTCCCTCTTGAAATCCTCTAATAAGGACTCACTTATTCCATGATTTATAACCTGTGATTTTCATCAATCACATGAGCTAATTACTTACTCATGTGCCAACATGTATGGTTCAATTACCCAATTATTTGATGGGTTTGGAATGCATATTAGTTTTTATTTGCATAAAACTTTGATACGATCTAAAAGTTAGCAAACCATTACTTGAACCACCCAGACAAAAGGAAACATGACATAGAAAAGACCAATGTAAAAGCATATAAATTCGGCTACAAGTGGAGTTACATGGCCCCATAGGCAAATTTGACCCAACCATCAAGGCCAAAATTCATCATTTAAAAGGTTCTATTTTAGCGTTGATAAATTTCCTTCAATATTAATAAACTCTATTAATTGTAGTTTGAGATAAGTTTGGTTTGTCCCAATGGTTTAGTCATTTTAATTAGTTCAGTCTAATATTGAAACATTGAACGGACCCTTTTAGTCTTTATGGTTGTATTTTTTTCAACCCCCCCCCCCCCTCCCCCTTTTAAGTTTTAGAACATCACTACTCTCCCCTCTACCAATAACACTAGTACACAACGACCATCACTCTACTCACCCACCATGACACAACCGTCTTGGTCACAAAATAAGTTGTCACTGTAGTGGTGTATTTTCCTAAAATTTTTATGAACGAGGGCACAAATTGGTTGTGCTAAAATAATACGGGTTAAAATGGGTTGAGTAAAACTAATTCATACTTGTCTACTTAATGGAATTGTAAAACTATTTACACTTATTACTTAATAATACGATAACTCGGATAACATTTTTATTATTATTTAAGCTCAAAAGTATGTATTTAACTATAATAAGAAAACAAAAACATTTTGTAAACAACAAAAAAAGAAAAACACTTATACATCAACTGACTAATCGAACACTAAATCACATGACTTATATACCCAACTTAGTTAGTTATGATTAATGCCTAATATGGAATGTTTAACTCTATGATTATTTGAAATTTAAATCAAACTAAAAGGGTCTAATTGATAACTTTAATTAACGTAGAGGGGAGTATAGTGAATTAGTCGATTACAGTGTCTTCTTATCTCCATGCAACAAATACTAGCTTCTAACATATGAGTTAATTAACAAAAGTGACCTGGAAGAAGCCCCATTCTTTAGAAGCTGCATGTAGCTTATCAAGCTCAGTACAAGAGCCTTCAAGCAAGCAATGAAGATCAACGACCGGCACCGACATAGCCCGTGCATCATCGGATGCAGGATGGTGATAATGGCGCACATACTGCGGTGGGATCTTGGTCATAGATCGCTTAGCAAGTTCTTGAACACTTGGTACAATCAGTGATCTACCAAAGTTAATCTTGTGGTTTTCCATAGAGAGAGAATATGTAAGAACAAAGCCACAGGATCTCTGCTAAGTCTACTCAAGGTGCTACATCTTTTCATATTCTCAACTATGAAATATAAAGGATAAAAATAAAAGGGTATTTTCAAAACTTGTTTGCTCCACAATGTTTCAACCTTAAAATAAATATAGACCCATACAATTTTAGTAGTCAAGTATACACCACTATCATGATATATGATGTTGGATTTTTGGACTTCTTTAGTTTTTTATATTATCTTTTAAATTTAACTTTTAGGCCATTTAGTTATATCACGAGTTCACGACTATATTTTTGAATCTTCTCTTTTGTTTACAATAGCAAGTTCATCAAACACACAAATGTTTTACTCCCGCCACAACGAGCGGGTTCTATCTTGCCAGAATGCTAGTTATACAACAAAAAGGCATAATACAAACCACGTGCTATCATAATTGATAACTACAATATCTACATTACTCACAATTAAATCTTGATAGGAGGTGGCTTTCTGAATTTAGTTGCTTGTTCAAACCCATATGCAATCTCTATCAATGTTGGCTCTGAACCCTTTAAACCTCCAAAGCAAATACCATAAGGAGCCCCGCTTTTATCATACCCAGCTGGCACAATGATTCCTGGATATCCCCCGATCGCAAGAGCACTAGAACCGCTTGATTTTGGTGTTACTAGCGCGTCCAGGTTGTTATCATTCATCAACTTTTCAAACCCTAATTTTGATGCTTTTTTCAAATTTATTAATGCTTCCTTCTCTAACTTGCTTGTACCATTCATCTTCTCAGCAGCCAAAAACAAATCTTGTGGGTACTCCTTGATCTTTTCCTGCAACATGAGTGATGATTATGGGTCTTTGAAGAACCGTTCTTTAATAATTATATTCTTTATAAGCATGAGAACCGATTACCAGAAAAACCCCACCAATTCCCTACTAACCAAGGAGGGACTCAACTACTCAAGTGCTTACCAGCCAAACCATACATGAGCTCGATTCAAGCCAAGTCAAAACAAGCTCAAGCCTAACAATAAACATGTTTAATAAATGAGCTCGAGCTTCACTTATCGAGCTTGAGCTGGTGCGAGCCTAAATGAGTCTATTCTTTACATACAAACTATGATAAATATAAGTAAATATAATATAAAATGTTTTATATAAAAATTATAATATAATTGTGCCGGGACGTGAACGGGGCTCAGGCTTCACTAATCGAGCTCGAGCTGGCCTGCGACCCTGAAACTTCTATTAATATACTAGATATATATTTAGATAATATATTTTATTATATATAAACTATGATAAAACAATTAAACAAATTATATTGTGTTTTATAATAAAAACTATAATTAGAATACACACATATGCATATATATATATATATAGGATCAGGTTCATTTCAGAAGTGATTTTTATAGCGAAAAGTGATCTCAACCATTAGATCATTAATCAATGGTTGAAACATTATTGCATTTATTGTAAATTTGTAATTAATAAAACTTGAAAGACATTGATATAAATAAGAAAAGGGTAGTTTAGGTAATTACATCATAAAGTAATTATGTAATTACTCTATGATGTAATTACATAGTTACTCTACGTGTATAAATGTACATATAATTACTCTACTTGATTCTCACATTTAGCACGTTAATTTCATTTGTATTTGATCCAAACCCTATATGTGTGTGTGTGTGTATAATTATAAATGTATATATAATAATTTACAGACAATAAACGAACCGAGCTCAAAAAGCTACTCACAAGTCAAGCTTTAGAAATTGAGCTTTAAATAAGTCGAGCACGAGATCGAGCTTTCGTAAGTTAACCAAGCAGAGTTCGAGCCTGGTCAAGCTTTGGCTGAGCTCAGCTCGTTTACACCCTTATTTTACCACTACACCACCCCTGAAGGTTATTCTTGAATAATAATACACAAGGTCAATTGGTCAAGGTGTGGTCTTTACTCACCAAATGGGCATGCTTCTTATTAAAGGCTATGACATCCGCTAAAGATCGCACAGGTGAAGCCACAAGCTTCTTTAAATAAGCATTCAAAGCCGACTTAAATTCTGCTGTTAGTGCTATATCCTCATCACTAGCCATTGAAAGGATACGTTCAAAGTCAATCATTTTCAAATTTTCAACCAAGATAGCCCCATTTCGCCTTGTTTCATGCAAAATTACACAATATAAACTTTAAAAATATATTTTAAAGACGAAAGAAAAACGAACAGCGAAATACGTTTAAATGGTTACCTTAATATTTTGAAATGTTTCTCAAACTTATTCAAGGTTTCAGTGTCATTACCAAATCCAAAGTAGTAATAATCCCTCACAACCCCTAATCTTTTTCCTTTGAGTCCACTTGAATTTAGGTGCTTTAAATAACCATCTTTTGGAATATACTTTGAAGCTTTCTGGGTTGCACTGGCATCATATTTATCAAAACCGACAATGGCATCAAGAACATACACAGCATCTGAAACAGTCCTGCACATTGGTCTGTGTTGCAAAACGGTTAGCAAACTTAAATGGAAGGTTAGAATATTATTATTATTGTAGACTTACCCGACTGTGTCCTGCCTGGGGGAAATTGGAACGACTCCTGATCGGCTTGTGAGGCCTACGGTGGGTTTGATCCCGACAACTGAGTTATTACTTGAAGGACATAGGATTGACCCATCTGTTTCTGTGCCCAGTGATACAGTAACCATGTTTGTTGCAACTGATATAGCCGATCCCGTGCTTGAACCACATGGATCAACACTTGCTACATATGGGTTCTGCATAGATTTCAGAAATTTTTAAACACAATTTCAATGTAGCCGATTTAATAGTGTTGTAGAACTTGCTAGGCGCTAGTCACGCGTTGGGGTACCAACTAGCATTTAATAGATTGGCAGTTAAAGGTAACTAGGTTTCTATCCGCCGCATTGCGGCGGTGTAGTGACTGTTCGTAGCGTTAACGACAATAAACCAAAAAAAGGAAACATACAGAAGATTATTAGCACTCGTATAACTTATAATAAGAAAACATATTTAAGATGAAATTCAGTCGGTTGGTAAAACCCATGCAGTACGGCTGCAAGTCAACATGAATTCGCTGAGCATCGGATTTCAACACCAAAACTAAACCCAAAAATAAATTCATCAACGCCCAAATACAACAAACTAACATATTGGAATAATAAAAATACCTACATATTTAAAAGAAAAAAAATCACGGCGAACTGACATAAAAAACCCACGGTTTGCCAAGGTCAAACATAAAATAATTTAAAACAAAAAAAGAAATGCTTTAAAAAAAATCCTACATATTTAAAAAAAGTCACGGTAAACGCGTTGCCTCGGAGAACCAACATGAATCCAATCGGTCCTAAAAAATAACATAAACTAACTTCAAACAAAAAAAAAGATACATCTAAAGAAAGGACCAACCAGTGCCGCCATGTGGTCCAATCACGTGATCGCAATACCAAACCATGTAAATTAATAGTATATATAATTTTTCAAAATGAGCATAAATTTTCAAATACTTCAAAGATACCAGCTTTGACCAGTTTTGACCAATTTAGACCTATTTTGACCAATTTTACCGACTACCGAATATAGCGACCAATTACATGAACTTGGATCGGTAAGCCACCGATTAGCGACTGGTCACCGATTCATAGCCGACTAATTCCGAAATTTACAACATTTTGACTACTACATCTACATCTAATGTCATGTTGACTGAGGCATTTACACAAACACCTGGTGTGCATCAACTTACAACTGCTTGTTTAGCTCTGGCATTCCACCCGCTAGGCGCATCTGAGCTTCTAAAATGCGCCCATTCACTCAAACTCGCTTTCCCAAGAATAATCGCCCCTGCTTCCCTCAGCTTCTTAACCACACCGGCATCTCGAGCCACGACCGAGCCAAGAAGCGCGTAAGAACCCGCAGTTGTGTTGAGCTTATCTTTGGTGGCAATATTATCCTTCACCAACACAGGGATACCATGTAAGGGTGAGTTTGAAATTGGGGTTTTGTTATAGCGTTGTTGATCAGCTGTTTTAGCTTGAACAAGTGCATCTGGGTTGATTTCGATTACGGCTTTGTAGATGGGATTGAGTTTTTGAATCTGGGTGAGGTAGAATTGGACTAGTTGTTTGGATGTAAGGTGGTTGTGAGTGAAAGCTGATTGAATTTGGAGGATTGTTGCGTCTGGTATGGTGAATTTGGAGGTTGCAATGGTGATGATTATGCTGTTCTGGAATACAACAAGAATTAGTAGAAACATTGGTGTCATCCTCATCGTCTTCGTCTTCGTCTTCTTGTTGATTAAGGAAGGAAGAGGAGTAGAACTTACCGAAACCCGAAATATTTTAAACTGGTATTGCTTTTGAAAATTTTTTATGGGTTTGTGTGATAGGCTTTATTAACCGGGTATGGGTTTGGGCAGTAACAATGTATATGAAGATATGATAATCGATGATTAGAAATGTTGACGAGGGCCTCGTTATGTAGCCGAGGCCGGATTGACCAAGAATCAGCAGAGATTCCCAAGTTAGTGACCGGGTTTTCATACAAGGATAACGGATGCGGAATCAAAACTGGCACCAGACGAGCATCGAAAGAATGAAGCAAGAAAGGCCAACGATGCCCAAACACAAGAAGATCATCCATAAACTCAAAAGTAAAGAGAAGCTCAGTTAAGCAAAACTAGATTGGCGGAAAAAACAAGTACTTGATATGGAAATAAATATAATTTAAACTAGGGGTGTCAATTCTTGACACGACCCGAAACCCAACCCGAACCCGACACGAAAAAAACAGGTTTTGGGTCGGCTAACACGACCCGTTTTACAAACGGGCCGGGTTCGGGTTGACCTGTATAAAAACGGGTTGACCCGTTAACCCGTTTAATTATAGATATCTTAAAATTAATTTTATATTCCCTTTTTAGTTTTAAAATGTGTTAAAGAATTTAATTATTTTTCATTTACCATATTACCTTTTTAGGTCTTCTCTTAAATTCTATTTTTCGTGAACGACACTTTTAAGTTCTCAACCAAAATTTCATTACCCAAGACTCATTTTTTCTATCCATTCACCAATATGCATGAACATATCGTCAAGTCCATCTATATCTAAATCGACTCATGCTTAAATTTCATTTGAATTTTACAATATATGGTTTGAATTTATTATAATTTGTATATCTGATTATATAAACTAACTTGTTTAAAAAATATAGGTTAAAACGGGTCGTATTCGGGTCGACCCGAATTTATGTGTGTGCGGGTTAAGGTTGACATATTTGACACGAATAATAATATGGGTCGGGTTCGGGTTGCACATTTCAACCTGCCAACCCGCAACCTGTTAACCCGCCAACCTGCCAACCCGACACGTTTGACACCCCTAATTTAAACACATACACTTATAACACGTATGGTTATTAAATCCAACATACAGCTCAGACGTACAATTACATACAACTTGAACAACTTTGGTAATTTACACATATTTCCATCTTTAAATGATAATTTCTAGTGTATACTAACTTTTGAATATTATATTGTCTGAAAGTTTCTTGTTTAAGTTGTTAAGAAAAATAACATTTCCACGTGATTTACGCATTAGTTATTGTATTGAACTATTGAAATATTTTTCCAACTAGTGGTACAACACTACAACAATACCGCGTATCAAAGTATGGTGATCATGTCGTACACACCGCGGTGGGATCTTGGTCATAGATTGCTTTGCAAGCTCTTGAACACTTGGTACGATCAGTGATCTACCAAAGTTAATCTTGTTGTTTTCCATTTAGAACAAACAAACTCACATGAACAAATGTTTTGTACGAGGTTTGTTTCACCATAATTTAGAGTTGGCCGATTAGGTGGGAGGTTGAAAGTGGGTAATTATCATAGAGTAATTTCATAATTACTCTATGATGTAATTACATAATTACTCTACTTGTATATATAATTACTCTACTTGATTCTCACGTTTAGCACGTTAATTTCATTTGTACGTTAACCTTCATATATATATATATATATTAATTTTCTTCTACTACAAATTCTCTATCTTTTGGATGCTTAAAACTCAATTTCACTTGTCTTTTATACCAAAAGAAAACTTGCAACAAACATAATATAGCAACATAGTTATGGGAATACTCAGTCAAAACAACTAAAGCTATAATCCAATTATGGAATGTGGTCAAAACGTTCAAGCTTCATAATATCCAAGTATGATTTACCATCAAGCTTTCTAGCAAAGAATTCTTTGAAGTATGTCTCGAGGGGTACTCTCTGGAAGTTTGCTACATTATGTTTTTCAACAAGGCTTCGCGCAGGGCCTAAATCCGTACCCATACTTGAGCTGTAGAATGTTGCTACTGACATCCTCTCATTGTTTGAGTTCACTATCGCTTGATGCTCTATGCTCTTGTACACACCATTACTTACAATCTGTGAACACATGTACACACCATTACGTACATATTGTCGTTTTAAACAATGGCCACTTCAGTTGAGATCAGAACAGGTTACAAAAAAATGAATACACGTTAAAACGGGCCATTTTAAAAAATGAACAATGTCCATCATCTTTTAAGTAATGAGCTATCACCAAAGGTTATCAATTCCATACATCTAACAAGTATCCTATCCAAAATTATGTCACTGAATACCTCCATTATGTCTCCGATGTTGACTACCAACGCATCCGGTCGAGGTTTAACCGTTAGCCATTTTCCATCTTTGCGTATTTGTAGGCCTGCAGTTTCGTTTAACTGGTAGAGGATTGTTAAAGCATCTGCATCGGAATGAGGCGAGAATCCCAACGCCATCTCGGGCTGGGGACATGGTGGATAATAATTTATTCTCACTGATTGGACACCATCTTGAAACAACTCATTCATTTCCTCTTTGTCCATCCCTAGAGCCTTGGCCATTTGATCCAATATTGACATTGCTATCCTTTTCATTTCATTACAGTAAGTTTCTAACTTCTCCCTGCAGTTTTTTATATTTATTTAAATTTATTCACAAAGAGTCAAATAGATAATTCAAAGATGGTGCGGTGGGTGTGCATGAAACCGAAATAATTGAATGGTAACCAAAATAACCGATGTAAACGGGCCGAAATAACTGGACCCAAGTAAAACAACGATATGGTTTTATGTTGTGTAAATAACTGATTTTTCGGTTCAGTTTTGGTTTAGCATCAACCAAAAAGCGAACTAAACCAAAAAACCGATTTCAAGGAGTTTATAAGAAATTAATAAATGGTACCGAGTAACTAAAATGTTTCAAGTCCAAATGTGTAATAATCAATTAACCAGTAATTAGCAAAAAATAAAAAATAAAAAAAATCTAGGCTCGATTCAAGGCCGAACTCATTATTATGGACCAAGTTTTTTTCAGCCCAAAATTTTTAAACCCAAATGATAAACCGTAACCGAACCAAACCCTTTGTGAAAACTGAACAAACAGAAAACGAATGGTTTTCAAAAACCTAAAAACGTCGTTTTTGGTTCAGTATTAGCCCAAAACCGATCCATGCACTGATGCACATGCTTGAGTCTTGCTTACACTGGCTTTATATCACAACCAGAAGTATGATTTCGGTTATTTAATATCAAATAATGAGTTTCAAAATGCACAATGTCAAGTTTTAGCTAGAAGTTGAACCTGAGGATGAGTGGCAACTTCTGAAATAGTTGGAGCTGTCTGAGATTATGTGGAAGAGTGGTTATGTAAAACATGTCTGACCAGTCAAGCTTCTGCTCTTCGGATACGACAAACAGCTGACCGAAACCTTCGTGGTTGTCTTCTTCCTGCCAAAGCTTTAGTTTCTCCTCCATTGGAAGCTTGAACATGTTCAAGACTTCCCTCTTGAAATCCTCTAATAAAGACTCACTTATTCCATGGTTTATAACCTGTTTTGTTTTTATCAACCAATTCTTTAGTCCTAAAATTGGTCGAAAACGTCTAAAAATGGCGTGGAACCAGCCTAAATTAGCCTTATACCGGTCTAAAACATGTTTAATATAGCACTCGCGCCTAGGCCTAAGGCTCACCCTTTGTCCCATTACTACACCCACACACACTAAACCCCCTACTGTGATCCATATTATAACTTTAAACTAAAATCCAGGGCTGCTAAACGGGTTGCGTTGGTGGGTTGGTGGGTAAAACCAGACACGAACACAAGCTCACACAAACCCGAAAATCATGTCACACACATGAGCCAAACACAACTAGTGTATTTGTGGGTTGACATTAACATGACCTGTTTTACCTGAGGAAAAACATATTAATACTTTCTAATTCTAAGTTTACATATTATTTTTATTTTTCGCACCAATTATGCTAATACTATTCCAATTTATATTCAAAATTTTAAATTTTGACATAAAAATATACAAACAGTTAAAAGTTATAATATGAATCAAAATTTAACAAAATAATTATTCGGTAAATAGGTTAATCAAGTCAACCCACAAACCCATCATGTTAATTAACACAAACAGATTCGACTTGAATTCGTGTCGTGTCAGAAATTCACACCTTGTTGATAAAAGAGTTATGAAACTATAAAACTAATATTTTATATATCAAGAAAGAGATTAATCTGACCTGGAAGAAGCCCCATTCTTTAGAAGCTGCATGTAGGTTGTTGAGTTCAGTAGAAGAGCCTTCAAGCAAGCAGTGAAGATCAATGACTGGCACTGATGGAGCCTGTGCATCGTCGGATGCAGGATGGTGATTATGGTGCACATACCGAGGTGGGATCTTGGTAATAGACTGCTTAGCAAGTTCTTGAACACTTGGTACAATTAGTGATCTACCAAAGTTAATCTTGTGGTGTTCCATAATAAGAACAAATCTTAATCTACTAAATCTGTCTTATCCTATGTTCATGTTACATCGATCTATGTTGTATATATAGTTAAAAAAACCAAAGAAGTAGTTCTCATCCATATCACATCATGTGTATTATTTTATTTACTAGCTTTTGAACTCGTGTATTACACGGGATTTGTCAAATAATAAAAATTTAATGATCCATTATCTAAAAGAAATGAACAGAATTATAGGTAAAAAGAAGATAAAATATATAGTATAAACAATAAGAAGTCTAAAATCTCAAATTTACAAATTTGATTTTTGTATGTACAACATTTGCAAAAATTGTTTCAATTACCCGTGGATAACTATGATAAATATAATTTACTATAAAACGATTACAATAAAGTGGCAGGCAAACGGGCAACAAGCTGCGCCGCAACCCCCTTTTGAACAGCAAAGCCAATCCTGCTAAAAACGAAGCTTTGAGACCTAGAAGCTGAAGAGGTTCCGTGTACGACGCGCTGAACCCTACTCAAAAATTTCACAGCCTCTGGAGCCAGAAAACCAAATGT
The DNA here is from genome assembly GCF_021521415.1 of Bidens hawaiensis. Taxonomy (NCBI): domain Eukaryota; kingdom Viridiplantae; phylum Streptophyta; class Magnoliopsida; order Asterales; family Asteraceae; genus Bidens; species Bidens hawaiensis. The sequence continues at coordinate 136,599 of NW_027492181.1, forward strand.
ATCAAAGGCAAATGGTAGAAAGACATGTTGATTATCTAAACAAGCTTTCTCGTGTTTAACAACTTTGCCCGATTCAGCCTTCAACGCAGCCTGACCCACAACAAACCCACGGTCCCTGAGCCCAACAAGAGGAGACACTCCTGTAAGATCCACACAAGCGTGTTTCCCCCCTGCCCACCCGAACACAAGAATATCAGCTGGTCGTAAAGTAGACCTCCCTTCAATAGGATCCGTGAGAAAGTTAACAGGGGCCTCCTTTTTAGCAGAAATCCCTGCCCGTTTAAGAACATCACACAGAACATCCCTAACCAGATCATGTCTGTAATTAAAGCCAGGCAATTCTTTGCAATGCACCGCATGGTCACCAAAAGAATCCAAACAGACCTTGCGACAAATTGGGCAAGGTTCATCCGCCGGGAACATAGGGATCATTAACCGGTACTTAAGGATAGCCCGATACTCCAAACCCGACATACGTTGGCCTAATCCTTCAATGGGGATAGCCGTTAGAAAATCCTGAGCCCGAGGAGCCCGAAGGCATTCAAACACCGCTTTTTGGCGAGGGGATAGATCAAACTTCACTTCTAAACTCTTGACGATTCCACTAAATAAGGCACTCGCCACAACATGTTGGGCTTTAAGGGGGGGGGGGGCGGTGTCCTTATTAGAGAACCCGCTAAGATCAAAAGAGAAATTATAACTCATTTCTCAAAACTGTTTTGTCCCATGACCCATGGATATGTAGGATAAATAAGATAAGAAATTGGAAATGAAATTATAAGCCATTTGCCAAAATTGTTTTGGCCCATGACAAATGGATAGTTAAAATGAATGAGATGATAAATTAGAGAATTAGAAAGGAAATTATAACCCATTTGTCAATATGGTTTTGCTTCATAACCCATGGGTAAGTAGGATGAATGAGAAGAGAGATTAGGCCTAGAATAAATATGGGATTGCCACGTCATCCTCATTATTTTCTTTTACTAGTATAGTTAGATTAGATTAGATTAGATTTGTTTAATATATAATAAGTTTTATTAAAGGCATAGTTGTATTAAAAAATAAATAATTTTTAGGGATTAACAATTTTTACCGACTACCCGTACTGTAACAAACTAATACGAATTGACCAACATCAATACCCGCAGATGCATTCATTTTTTTTATTTCCAGTTTTAATAATGATTTGGGAGGTTACTTCTTTCTCAACCGTAGTAAATTTCGATTGGGATTGTTTAAAACTATTTTGTAATTGGTGTTCCTCAGTGTTGTCGTTAGAGGCAAGACCCGCCACATTTTCATGGGGGATCATTCTCCACCCAGCAGCTACTTTACCATATTAAAAATTTGTAGTTCGTTTGAAATTTGGACGGGTATTATGTTGTGTTTACAAGTTAACATTTAGAAAGAAGAGACAAAATTTGAAAGGAAATAAACAAATATGGCGTAGTTTTTTTAATGAAGAGAAAGGTTGAGTAATGTTCAGGTCAAAAATAGTTTAGAACTAAACAGGAGCTAACCTTATTTATGAAGAAATATGAGGTTAGTTAAGAAACATAAACCCAAACGCGCTACCCAAACACAACCCGTTAAGAATGTCCAGTTTGGTTCGGGTAAAACATGGTTCAGACTGAAATAGGAACTAACCTCACTTTGAAGAAAAGATGAGATTAGTTAAGAGTTAAGACACGTGAACCTAAATACAACCCGCGTATTCACAGGTTGACCCCCGTTGTGTTTTTTTTCCCCTTTTTATGTACTAATTTCTGATCCATATTTCAATAGGAATCGAACTTGGTATTTGAGTAATTTGGATGACGAAAAATTTGTGTCTTCCCAGTTTCCACACAATTCAGAAGCTGTGGTATGTCTTCTTGTAAGCTCTCTTATTATTAATGTCAATGCAGCAGGTCCAATTATCCAGAGTATATTGCAGGCTTGCAGCAGGTCCTGATTATCCTTTTTGCAGAAGGGATTGTGACAAAAAAGAGATACATTTGCTTATTATTTGCATTAACTCAGTGATATAGTGATATGCTCTTACATTTATGATATATGGATATAGCATATTACATTTATGTATCTCATTGTTTCCTTTGCTTGGTTTTGGTCTTTTAGTTTCTTTACTCTTTTTTTTATATATGTTAATATTTATAAAAATAACGAATTCTATTTGAAATCTATCACTATCTTCTGTTGTATTTAGAATGCAATTTTTACCTTATTCTGTCTTTGTTATCAGGTTAAAAACTGGATGTCATTTCCAACTACAAGTATTACAATGACATGCTGCAGAGGACTAAAGGTAGATGTGTTACAATGATGTGTTTAAGGTAGATGTTGCCATGTTGAAAAATGATATGCAAATTTCTTTTCTTTTCCTTTCTTACTTTTTTGCATTATACCGCGTTAATCTTTTTTCATATGAGGGCTGGATAAACGGTGGCATCATAATTGTGGTGTAACGATATATATTATTTAGTTATTTACAGTTTTATTATTCTCCACACAGTGTTGTGCAAATTTCCCTCAGCGGAGATCACCACCTTGACCTCCTTTGTGCAATATTAGCAAGACGAATCACATTCTAAATTGAACTTTTTTATGTCCTCATTGAAATTACTACTGTTTTACGGCTTTACCATTCTTATACCAACTAAGAGATAAAAGACTTTAAACATGAGCGACTGATTTAGTGAAAAAATATGATGATCTCCTCATAACACTTGTGACAATTTTTTATTTCTGACAGCTATAATGTATTATGGAGCGATACACGCAGGTTTGAGCATTCACATGGTATTTATTGGCTTGCTGATAATGCAATATAAAAACTTATGGCACTCCAAGAAAGAGGTTTATCATGTCTTTGGTAATATTTAGATTTTTTTGTTATTTAGGGGGTGTTTGGGATTTGCTTATTTTATCTCCTTATGACTTATAAGAACTTATAAGGTGTGTGGGAAAGCTAAAGGTTATGAGTTTATAAGACAATTTTGTAACTTATGACTTATTATATAAGTTATAAGGTTAAATAAGGAATCCCAATTCCCAAACACCTCCTTACTACGAGATATTCATTGGGCTTTTAGCTATTTTAAGCAGATGCTACGAGATGTGTTATAATTAATTAGATGAGTACTATGAATTCGGGACAAAAAATGATCAAATATAAAAAAAACATTCATGTAAAAGGTGGAAGCAATGTATAAAGAGAAAAATTTGGAAATTAAGTATTGGAAGTTTGATCACATAAATCTGCTCTTTATTATCTGTTACTTTAAGAAGTTTTTTGAGATTTGTTATTTGTGTTTGGTGTTACAAGTTTGCATATTGTAAATATAAAATTAATACACAATTTCTCAATAAAATATTATGAAATATAATATATGTTATTTATTATAGATTTTTCTTAATTTCATAATTTTTGTACTCAGTCCCGTGTATCACACGGGTTTATAACCTATTTGGAAATATTTGAAGAGAAAAGAATAGATCATTGTCATATTCATATTTCAATTCCAATTTTTACCCTCATCAACAAGATGACGAGATAATCTCCCACAACCGCCAAGTCTTTAATCGAACTTCTGTCATCTTGCCCATATCACAATTCTCCCAACTCTCTCTTTTCTCGGTGCAAGCCGAAGCCCAAACCCTAGGGCCTAGCCCAAGCCTGAAATCAAAAAAATTGTTTTAACCGAACTAAGTACCAGCCAACACATATAGTGTAGGTCCGGTTTCCCAAGTTTTTGAAACATTATTTGGTTAACATTTTTACATAAACATATACCAACCAACACATATATTGGTCCGGTTTGGATCTACTCCGTCCAATTTGCTCAGCACAACTTTTTGAAACATCAGTTTGTAAATAACATATTGGGTCCAAACAAAGTAATAAACAGTGGGATTTTATAGTTATTATAAACATAAAACAAAACTAGCCATCTCATAAACCTAGTCCGTGATCAACATCTTATAAACTTAATATCAGACAACGACTATATGAAATTAACCGATAACAATATCAAGTTATCACAACAACCCATCAGTTCTCGCCGGCAACCTCCTAAAGAAGTTCATCGGTACCGAAGGTAGCCGGTTCCTTAAACTAGGATGCCTCATCACAAACAACCCGGCCGCCACCACAACCCCTCTAACCGGGACCATATAGAGCACAATCGCCATCACAAAACAAAACACCAAAAACATACCCGTGGCTCGCGGGTCCCGCCACGTCACCAGATTCTGAACCCGCTCCCCTTGAGTCGCCACGTCACCAATCAAGCTCTGAATCCGGGCCCCCACACTTCTAAGCCGGTCATACCTCAACTTCAACGCCTCACCATGTTTCGAACTTGGAAACGAGTCGAATTCTTCATCGAGTTCGTCACCGTTCAATCTATCCGCATAAGATAACTTTATATCCATATGAGGCGGGTGTCGGGCCCGCGACCGATACCTAGAAACGCCGATAATGAACATGTAAAGAAACATAAAACTAAAAATCATTTGCGGGTTGTACACGACGATCAAGAAGAAAACGTGCACGAGAACCGTGAGAACCGGGTTAGTCCATACGCATATGTGGTAGAACCATTTGCAAAACCACACGAGACCCGACAGAACCTCGATTAACCGACAATAGTTAGCCTTACTCTTCCTCAAACTCCACATAGTCGAACCCACATCGAGCATGTAATCGACCACCTCTTTCCTCAAAGGCGGTTCGGCTCGGTTCAACCGCATTGCCATTATTTGAGTCGCATGGTGCCTCAAACTGTCTTGTTGGAACATCGTTAACGGGTGAATGTAATGCATATTCGGTAACAACGGTTGCGAGTACATTTGCACAAAATTCATCAACGACACGCACGTGAACCGAACCGCAAGCTGGATTTCCCCCATCTTTTTCACACCTGACGGGTGTAACGCGATCAATGGATACGAATGCGTGTACACCCGATCCGCTTCAAGTGTCGATAACCGAATTCTTACTTTCCCAATTCTCAAATCCTTACTCCCACCCCCGTTATCAACCCCTTGTAGATGATTATTATCGAACACGACAATCGTGATAACCGTACACGGATCGAAAACCTCCCACGTATACTGCTCGTTCCACTTCGGGTTTAACGAATCAATCACGGTTCGCGTTCGGATCCATTTCTGCCCATATTTCGCTACACAATACGCGTCTACCGCCCCATGCCCGTTTCTCGCTTTCCCTGGGGTTAACCCGGTAGCGTTCAATATCCCCAATTCGAGCACACCAATGCTCGATGACCCAAGTAGCCGATGAGTCGCCCGAAGATCGCTACTATACTGAGTCAATTCGTCTAAAACATGATACCCGCCATCCAAACACACGCGTATATGAATCTTACTGTTTAACTCGACTACATTAACCTCCCCGTTTTCGCCTCGAGTATGTTTCTCAAGATTAAACCATTTACTACTTACGACTCGGGTATCCATTCGTTTTTCGACATTATGAAGAGGGATCGAGCATCTACCGACCGTCTCTTCCTTATTCCCGAGCTTTTCCTCAACCGATAAAACCAAGTGTTCGTCGAACGGCTCGGCAACAACAAACATCAAATCCTCATTCCAACTCGGTTTACCAGAAACCTTAGTCCTCAAAACCATATTCATAACCGCGCCTTTGACATAAACCTCAGGCTGTCTATTACTGTTATAATAACTACTATTCGGTTGCAGCTCGTGAGCCTCGATCACATGAACCCGAACATACCAAAGCCGAGGCGATAAATACACCTTGGACCGAATACTCGAAACCCCATCACCATCAACAGAAACCGAATCGAAATGCCACGAATCGGGGAACGCCTCGTCGGCTTGAGTCCCCATCCAAACCGCAACCATTAACTCCCCGCCACTCACATTCTCCAACCGGTACCATTGCGCCGCCAACGCGCTGTCGGGCGGGACCCGAACCGGGAGCTCAGTGATGTCAAACGAAAGCCCGCCAATTGAGCTGTCTTCATCCTCACCCACATCCTTATTTCTAACCATTAACTCGATTGTCAACGACTGAATCCGATCCTTTGCGAATGCAAACACTTGGTTCCATTCGGGGTTCGGGTTCTTTTCGAAATGATTAGTGCAAGCAATGAAGTTACCGAGCTTAATCTCAACGTAAGCATCAGGGGTATTCTCGGGATTACCTTGTTTTGGCGGTAAATCCCTCGCTTTGACAATTCGAATATACAAGTAATGCATTTGCTCCACGAGATCAAATGCGATCCCGAATCTTTCGTTACCCGGAACCCGTCCGCCGCCTAAGCTTGGACGGGTTTCGCGTAAATTGAACTCATCAGGAGCCACATTATTACTGTTCTGGGTTTGGTTTTGATTCGGGCTTTGGTTTTGATTGTGTCTCGCCATTGAAGGAAATGAGTGTGTTTGGAAGTGAAATTGGGATGAGATTGAAGTGGGTTTTATAAATGCAGAGCCGTTACAGGCGGTTGTGGGTAATCCGATAAACAGGGGATGTGGGTTGAGATCAAGATTTTGAAATTGTAACCGTTGAGTGATTAAATTGAGATAAAGAAGATAAGGAAATTGAGGAAGAATAAGGGGAATGTAATGATACAGAGTAATTAATTGTATGAGATATTGCAATGGTGATGAAGAGTGTGTACCATTAACAGTAATTCTGCAGAGAATAATCATAATCATAGAGTGTCAGGAAGATATGTAAAGAGAAACAGTTATAACTGCTTACTATGAATTTCACTTTTAATTCTTTATTTCTAAAGATTTGTTTATTGAATGCCAATAGCTTGTTAATTTACACAAAACTCGAGCTTAAGTTTGACTCATTAGAAGCTTAATTTTTAAAGCTTAAGTTTGGCTCACGAATATTCTTTCAAGCTTGAGCTCGACTTGTTTGCTAAATACACTTTATATATTTATAATTATTTTTATCATTTTTTTCAATTTTGGTTTTATGTATAACGCAATATATATTATATACATTAATTAATAAATATTCAATATTTTAAAAAATTATATAAATAAAAGGCTTATTTAGCCTCACGATCCGGCTCGAACTCGATAAGTGAAGCTCGGCTCGATAGATCATTTTCACGAGCCGATATTGAGTAGCTCACTAGCTGTTTGATTCATTTGTACTGATAAATGTATGCAATATTTAACGTATGGTAAAAAGATTTTTGATTTATTTATTTTCAAAGCAAAATCTTAAAGCTCTTAAGTCTTTAGATTATACTAGTTTGAGGACGATCCCTCTTTTGATATTTCAGATCAACTATATGTAAACCAGACAATCACAATTCGCGTCATTATTAACGTGAAGGTTTAGATAGTTTTTTAATCTTAAGGTTCTTTTAGGTATGTCTAAACTCAAGGACATGCCAAACCGGGCACATTCAAAGAATCTTGACAAGGATTACTATTAGCGGGTCAAGATGGGTCGAGACATGTTACTTAGCTAGCTAGAATGGACCAAGGCATGTTACTGATGTTCGATTTTTCAGTTTAAAACATTAGCCTAAAAACTGTGTTTAAGATCTTTTTAAAAAGAATAATAAAGTATATTTATTGTATATTAGTTATAACTTATAACGAATAACCAACTATCAACCTCACATGTATAAACCCTTTATTTGGCTGTCAAATATTACATATGTATTCACTAATATTTGTTACATGATAACATGATTATACGCACGTATCAAACAATTAGTAAAATATGTAGGGATCTTAATTGTTTATTTTGTAAGTAAAACATTAACACTACGGGCTGAAACGCACTTTGGTCAAGGCTTGATGTTATATATGCTAGAATGATTTATTTGGTAGCAAATTAAATGATTTTAAAAGTTGATCGATACAGTTATTGTTTTAATTTAATTAACGAAAATTATAAGTCTTCCAAAACGTTAAATAACAAATTTCCTTATTTTGTGGGAAGAACATTTCAAGTATTTCTATCTTAACTCTTAAGATTTTTTTAACTAATGTTTTAATATACACATTAAAAATTATTTAAGCCTATAAATGCTTGCCCGTTTCATATATATGTGTAAGTTGAAGAAACTTGAATTGTTTAGTTGGATTAAGGATGAAACAACATAATCATATTATATAGATATTTGAATTTGTTATTTCTTTTAATATATAACGCTCATGAGTCCTAAGTCGACGGTTTATTTGATTTGAAATTAAGGAGATATTAATGATTATTAATCAATTACTAAAAAAATAGTGTTTGCATCGATAAAGAAGGTAAGCGGACAACAAGTTACGTCGCTAGTTTTTTTACGGAAAGCAAGTGAGACTATTTTATTCGTGTAAGGTTGATAAGTCTCTTGAAAATTTTCCTTTTTATTCCAAATTATCCAAAAATGACCGGTATTATATATTTTTTTGCTTCTAATATCTGTTCTCTTGTAAAACAGGCAAAAAAAAAAGTAAATAAATTGAAAATTTGAAACTTCTTTAGGGCTTACGGCTTTAAGCTCATGTTTTTTTTTACAGATTGAATTTATAATTGTTTTATATTAAAAAAACTAAGTCGAAACTTCAATGAATTTGTAGACAGGTTATTCTACAATATTTATTCATGAAATGTACGAAAAAAAAACTAGTGAGGGCCAGGATAGCCAATTTAGTGATTACAAATGTAAAACACAACCAATCACCAGAAATTATAATACAACAAAACAAATAATTCCCCTTCTAAATTCTAATATAAATAAACACACAAACACCACACTCTCGTCTTTTACCCACCACTTTGACTATTTAGTCAAAGTGTTGCCCAAGTTACAATTTTTACCCTCCCACTTTGTTTGGATACAAAAAGGTCCCAACACTTAAACTAAGGTACTTATCTAGACATTAGATTCTTTTAAATATTAATATGCTCTTATATATATATATTTATCTAGAAACTCAAACTAAACTAAATTAAGTTAAAATGAACAAATGACCAATTTGGGATGTTACATATTGTCATGCTGTTTGTGAATATTCATAATCCACTTTCATTAGAGCACTATAATCAGTTTCTTCTTAAGATAATAAATCTCCTCTCTTAAAAACCCATAGCAGCCTCTTCAACGTTCTCATCACCACCCTTTCCTTTTGTTGTTTGTTTATAGTGAACATATTTTTTGTTTACTCATTACATGAATACCTTTTGAGTAACCATTCCTTCCACCACTATAATTTCTCCCTAAGTCCCTAACCCATTCCTTCTACTCTCCCTCAGCCATTCTATCCGAATCCGATTTATCTCGTTTCTCACAGATATCATATATTTTCTGACCATTCTCTTTCCTATTCTTGTAATCGGCTTGTTCAGCTGTTGTGAGTTCTGACTGAACTTCTTTCTCCACACTTGAGGATTTGTTGGAAATGAATTCATATGTGTTGTAAACTTGTAACAGTTCTGTCATAGTCCACTGAACTTTGTTCTTCACTGCTAGACACTTCTTGCAAAACAACATCTTGCTTTTCCAGCAATTTGTCAATAGCTTGATCAGGCGTCAAGTTCGATGGATATATGTATATTCTATTAATCAATCCCATATCCATAACCTTTGAGAAATCTTCTCTCCTAAATTGTTGAAAATATGTTTCATTTTCTTCCCTATCAGGCACATATGTGTAATTATTGTTGGTTGGTGGAGGAACACATCCATACTTCTCTTCTTTGCATGAACACTTATACGACCAGCCAACTCTTCTCTCCTCTTCTCACAGATTTATCATGGCTTTCAATTTTAACTCAGTTTCACCCAATTTAGTTTTACATTCAGTGAGTTCTCTCATTAATTTGTCAATGTGTAAGTAGCGTTTTTATCTTTTGCCATATAGATAACATCATATAAATTCAAGTGTATATATTAATTCTTTGTGTATGTTTTCTCACTTTCATCATACACTTCAATTTTTCTATTGCTATAAGTAGCTTCTATTAACAATTGTGCATTATGCTAGAATATCGTCCCTAAACTTTTCATGCAATTCGGATCATGAAATCTTAACCTTTTTATTTTATTTTTGTAGAAAACGTACCTTAAACTTCAAATCGAAACATAAGCTGATTAGATCCGGATTGTTTGAGCTCAAATTTAACCATTTCACCGATGAATCTTCACAAGAATCGTCCCTTAGCACGATGTTGATGAGATCCAACCAAATATCCGTAAACTTGAACTTGAATGGTACTCTCTCTCTAGCCTCTCTTTAAACCGAAAACACACACAAAAGGTAGTTGTTAGACTTTTAGGGGTTTTCCCCATGGTAAACTTTTACTAAGTTGTCATAACGTACACCTCTTTGCTCTTTCTTTTATCCTTTAAAAATTTCAAATTAAATAATTAACATCTTACATCATCCAAACGAAACTTTGGGATATTACGAACAATAAATATCTTCGGGTTGAAGTTAATAGAATCAATTGATGAATAAAAATAACGAGTTGGAGACCAATGATTGAGTTTCGAGAGGCAAGGAGGAGTGGAATAGAATTATCACATCTGTTATGCGGCTGAGCTCCACTCGAATGGAAGTGATCTAGTTAACTCTTTATCGAAACACGTTGCTAATGGGGAAACAACTAGTTTTGACATGACTTATGGATTGGTAACAAACCGTTGAAGGAAGTTTATAATAGGCTTTTTTTACTTTGAAATTCATAAAGATTTGAAGTACAAGGAAGTTATTTGATCATAATACGTGACATGATTGTACCCGGTCTACCAATTTGAAGGAGCGTGTTCCTCGAAAAGTAAATTTCTTGGTTGAAGAGTGATTTTGGACTGCCTCCTAGCTTTACTAGAGCGAATCTTATGGTAAAAGGTTAGAAGTACCTTCCGCACTTTGAACGTAGTATGATGCCACAGAATCAGATATCGTATTATTTTTGCCTATCGTGCGCTCTCAACTAGGCTTTGGAGGCTCGTTGAGAAATGGTTGAACCGATCGGATTAACTTTGTGGAATGGTTACAGCGTGCCTTTTACCTAGCAAAATGAGATTTTTGAGGCTATGATATATGTTGACGACTTGATGGCGGGTGATTTGGAATTTCAGTAATGATGGCTTATTTCCGAGATACAATTACCAAAGAGAGATTGTTTCTGAACACATAATTGTTTAATTATATATAGAAATAAAACATGTAGAATCTCTTGGGTTGAGTTTACAAATACATAATGTTGATTTTGTAATTATTGTTTCTCTTCTTAGCTGGTTTCTTGCTAGCTAGTCAGTGAGTGTTAATATTCCAAGCATTAAAAAAAACGGTGTTTGTGGTGATATGAAATTGCCTAAGTCCTAAACACATTAATGATCATTTAGTTAAATATTAGATGGGAAGTATAAGGACGTTACCTCACAAAAGAATTTTGTTAACTTAATTCAAAATTTCATTAAAATTGAAACTTGAGAACACATTATAAAAACGTTTTGCAAATGTTGAAAATGATACAAATTTATAACGGTCACAAGATAACGAAAGTATTGTCGTTAAATTGTCACTAATTTAAGAATAAAATTTTGGATTGAATTCTGCTCAGACTTCTTAGTCATATGTTGTTGTGAGACCATCATCAGTACCCCTCTGTAAATTTGGGCAATATTTATAGAATTATTTGTTCTCAGTTAATTAGTATTACTAACGAAGTCTAAGGGCACATGTCGTCGGTTAAGCTTAATGATATTCGTTCGATGTAATGCTGCCAGCACTCCATTGCAAACAATCCGTTAGTAATCCTTTGGAAACAAGCACCTCTGACTACTTTACAACAGTTATCGATAAATGTCGGTACTATTGACCCTTAGCGATTCCTTAGTATTATCCGATGGTAATCTGTCGCAAATGATTTACCGACTAACATAAAATCCTTGCCGGTAACCAAGATTAACGACAAATATTGCCTTCGGTGATGCTTTTTTTCTTTTGTAGTACGTCAAATAGCAAAATAGTCCAATAAGGTTTTTGTTCCATTTTTTGCCGCAAAAGGCTGTTTGCGATCGATTTACGGCTGAAAGTAGGGTTAATGACACAAATTCAACTTTTCCACCACAACTTTAAGAAAATTTGTAAAGGTAATTATTAAGCTGTGATTTTATTTTATATTAATGTTGAAGTTGTAGTACATAGAAAAATCGGAAACCCAACAGTTGACATAAGGTTTCGTATAAAAATGAAGTCTTTCAAAAGTTGAATGAACCTAGTATATGCCAATATATCTACTCTTTTAAACGTGGGAAATGACAGAAATTTCTTTAATTAAGATGAAAATAGACTAATAATCCTATCGTAATTCAAAAATCATATGGGTGAAAACATGTCGCTACTTATGAACTACTCGAGATTAAATTCAAGCCATCTAATTTAATGAAACCAGCTAGCTTGAGTGATGCGGAAGCATCTGGTCCATTAAGTTGGCCCGACCCAAAGTTTCATTGATATTTATAAATAAGGTTATTAGGTCTTTTGTTTAGTCAACTGATTGATGAATTGCTAATGATTGTAAGCTTTGTCGACAGAAGCTTTCGGTTCGTACGCCTATGAATAAACTATGAGTTTCTTGAGCCATTTGATTATTACCCGGGATTCGGTATCAGAGATTTGGCTGTTCAATTGGCTCGCATAGAGATGAATGTTTTCCTAATTCGTAGTTGTGTCCGACTGGAGCTTTCGGAATTGCGTATCCGAAGAAGAGACAAATTTCAGTTTGTATGCCTATGGATAAACTATGAGTTTCTTGAGCCATTTGATTATTACCATGGATTCGGTATCATCAAGCTTAGACAAGCTCCGAGTCACTTGTTTACGCCCTTACGAAATCATATATCATAGTCTTAAAACTCTTTGAATTTTAGGCCACATTTCAATCCTATATAAACACCATGTATGGCAAGTTTGAAATGGCAAGCAATTGCATTTCCTAGGTCGGTATGCATCTATAATTTTTCTTCTTTTTTTTTCCAAGATTGTAGAAACGGAAACTGGTATTTCTGCAGGATAATTAAGCAAGTGTTCTTGAAAAATGATGGAGGTAAAGCTACTTTTCCGTTTTGCACTGGTGTTGTATCTGTTTACTACGGGACATTTATGTTACGCAAGTATGTTTCCCGGTTCCTTGGAGAATGTTAAGGTTCTGAAGCATTTGAATCGTCTAAATAAACCTCCAGTTAAATCCATCAAGGTCTATTATCTTTCTTTGCTTTCTTAGTTTTATCATTCCTTTTGCCAAATTTTAGCTAATGTCATGAACTCTTTTGAAAAGATCCCCAATGGTGATATAATAGATTGTGTACATATCGCTCACCAACCGGCTTTTGATCACCCACTACCATACCATAAACAGGGTCGGCCAGAGGGCAGGGCGAGGAGGGCGACGGCCCCAGTGCCTCCATGGGCCAGAGTGATAGCTATTTAACAACAGAGTGTTACAATCTTAAGTGTCCCGGATTTATTCAAACTAATAATGAGATTGCACACGGGGGCATTATATCTCCGACTTAACAAGTTGATGGTTCTCAATATGATAGCATACTTACCTGGAAGGTATATATTTCTCTAATTTCTTAATTATTTATCTCAAATAGTTTTATATTAATCATCTTCTTAATGTTATGGTTTAAAAGGAATAGTTGTGGGGATAATATATCTATGGCATTTTTTTCTCTTGTCAAAGAGTTGTACACTAAATTTGTAACAGATGGCAACCAAACAGATGACAACCAAATTTAAAAATTTCAACAAAATCACCTTAAACCAAAATTTTAAGTTTTACAACTTTTGAGGCTTTATGACCGGTTTAAATTTTCATTTGTATTGAAGCACAAGGTGCAAATTGCATAAGGTTTTGTTATATTGTTGGTAGGACACATAAGGAGGAGACTGGTGGATGGAACTAGATGGAGAGGTAGTCGGTTCGCTTCACTCTTTTTTAAATGAGAGTGCATCAGAGTTAGATTTTGGTGGGGAGGTGATTAACAAACGCACAAACGGGCAACATACGACTACGCAAATGGGCAGTGGTCATTTCCCTCAAGACAGGTTTGGGAAAGCGAGTTATATAATAAATATTCGAACAGTGGATGAATCCAACACTTTTGAAGATCTTAACAGCTATGCTCCACAACAGAGTGGCTTGATATTGTGAAAAACATCAATAATAATGCTTGGGGCAGCCACTTTTTCTTTGGATGACCTGGTAGCAACCAGAACTGCCCATGAAAAACTTGAATGGTGCAGCTGCCATGTTTTCATGATTTCCTGAATGGTTTATGCTATATTTTAATGTAATGATTACGTGGCAATACATATAATAAAACTAATCAGTATTCTAATGATTAATTGTTACAACAAATAAATACATACATACCTAACTCTAGCAATCTGTTAGGGATTCGTTTATCAAACAACAGACATAAACACGAACAATACTACAAGAGAAAATAAAAACAAATATGTACACACAAGATTTACATAGTTTGGTCAAAGTGACCTACACCCACGAGTTGTAACCAGGGTAACTATTATATTGCTGTCTCACTCGTGAGGAATAACTAGTACAAGCTTGTGTATATATAGATAACATATTAGGGTTACTAGCTACTCAAAAAGAAACAAAAGGGGGCTTAGAAGTCGAAGTCCCCCCCCCCCCCCCTCTTTCAAACTCCTAAGCCCGAAACCGAAGCTAGAAATCAAAGCCACAAAACCCAACAATCTCCCACTTGCAGGCTTAATAATCTTTAAACTGTCATTTACTGTGAACACTTGTACACCTCGTAATTTTCCTCATCCTTGTTGCAACAGCCTTCTCATCAGTTAACCTGCAAGCCCATTAAAGATCCTCTAAGCTCCAACACATAAGTCATGGTTAAAAATTGTATGTCGCCCATCCTCTGTTCCTATTGGTTTCTACTTAGAATGCACTGAAAACTAACAACACTTTCCGTATGTTGTAGGAAATCCTCTGAGGAGATTTTAACCACCAGACTATTGGTTCTCTTAATCCATTGTTTTGGTAACTTTGGGTAACGCACTGACTAGCTGGCTGCAAGTGCTCCAGCTGACTAGAATCTCTAAACCACCTTCAACTTGAACTTGGCATGCGGCTCTGGAATTGTCTCCTGCAAAACAAACTTTCCACTACTAGAAAACATGCCTTTAATGACATGCACACAATGACACGCGATGATTTATGACTCACATATGCTCGTGTCATGAAAAAATGTCATATTTTTTAAAATCTAGAAGATTTATGACACTAACTTTTTGTATGTCACTAAACCAGTGTCATAAATTTAAAAAGTAACAACGCGTTGCATGTTATGAATCCAAATAAAAAATTGAACCCCTGCCCAGCATCTCTCAAAAGAGCGCTTGTTAACATTAGTCCATATCCCAATTGAACGACGTCTTCTCCATTAGTCCCAATCCAGTTCGGTAAGGTTTTACACCACGACGACGCCATCACTACCACGACATTACACCACCACGATAGTACATCACCACGACAGTTCAATTTCAACCGGCTGCGGCTAGGGTTCCATCGGAGAGGGTTTGCTTATTTGGAGTTGATTGAAGTAAAAATTTAGTCTATTGAAGGATTTTTTTGCTGAATTTCATCTTCTGTGAGGTATATGCCTTCAATTTACTGTTAATTTACTAGGGTTTAATAGGCTGTTAATTTAATGCTTGCAAAAACCATTTTTTTTGTTTTCTAAATGTTGAAATCTGAATGCTAAAGTGTTATCATTTAGGGCTATAGTTGTATCAACAGTCAATGTAGTTGTTATTTTAGGTTTAAGATTCGATTATATTTCTATTGCAAAATTGTGAAATCCAGAGGTTTAAAATCCATGAGTTTGGTTACTTACTGCAGATTTGTGATACGCATGCTCTCTGATTGAAATTCCTTAAACCTTTTGCTAATGAACATCTCACAGCCATAAGGTGCTTTATGCTATGAGATGAACAAATCTCTTTTTGTTGAATGCTTGCTTACACTCTTTTTGGAATTTCTTGCTATTTTAGATATTTATTTAATCCAAAATTTGGGTGAACTTGAGTCAAACCTAATTGAGTAAACACCCCTAGACTGTACAATAATTCAAAACTCAGTTCTGATTAATGTTATTATAATTATATGGTTTGTGAGTTTGTGCTTTATGCTATAGTGCTCTCTCATTCACATATAAGTTAGACATAATTAAGCTTCATATGTGGCATAATGTCTACATAATAAGTGAATAACCTAAATAGCTATTAAGGGCAAACGTGGATTTTCTAAAAAGTATTATAAAACATACTAAACCTTAATTGTAAATCTGCCATATAAATCTGAAATTAGGAATGTTTAGAAAGTCAAACAAGATGGATTAATTAGAGTAATGTTAAGAGGTGCCGAAACACATATACTGAATCAAACTAATATTTTATTGTATTACTTATGTGTGTTTAATTTTATTTCAAATCTTGGTTTTGATGAAGATTATGTTGAAGTTTCTGAACTGACTTGGATGTTGTTTTAATTTAAATTCATGGCTACAACTAATACTTTGTTTGGATCAGGTTGAAACAAGTTGTTTGTGGTGACATGTCATCGAATTCGGGTTCAGATCATGTTGAAGGTTCGAAGTCACAAAGAGGTCCGACTATAAAATCAAAACCTAATAAAGGGAAAATTTTCATTAATTACAATAAAAGAGGGGTCCCAATTGGAGAAGGAACCAAAAAAACTTGCTACTTTCAACTCAAATGTCCAAGAGATTTTTGATAGAATTGTAAGCGGGGCAAAAGGGTCAGCATGTTGTGGGTCAATACTGAATGGTTAAGGGTAAAAGTATATTTTTACCTTGCAAATGGACGTTGAGTTTGTAAAAGATTTTGCAGCAACTCAAGTGTTTTGTTAATGTGAAAAGGATTTTGCTGCAACGTTTGTTTTCCACAAACTCTGTATAAACAATTTATCAACATTCCATTCCTAATAACCATATGATGAACCTTTTTATAAAATAATAATGATGATAATAAAAATAATAAATGAAATATAAACCTTATTTTGACAAATTCAGTTTTTGTTTGGTTAGTCGAGTTGTTAACAGGCTACGGGTCAGCAGGTTGCGCTGTTGCGGGTCAAGAAACTGAATGGTCCAGGGTTAAAAATGTATTTTAACCTTGCAAATGGACGTTGAGTTTGTTAAAGAATTTTGCTGCAACTTAAGTGTTTTATTAATGTCAAAAGAGATTTTGATACAACGTGCTTAAGTGTTTATTATAGCATGATTTGTTAAATGAAATATAAACCTTCTTTTGACAAACTTAGTTTTTATTTGATTAATTGAGTTTGTCACGGGTTACGGGTCAGTGGGTAAAATGAGTCAGCAGACTTCAGGTCAAACGGGTCAGAAGGTCGGTTGCGGGTTAGTGCGCGCGCATGTCAGAATTGTTAGTCAGTGCGCTGAAAAAGTGGGATCCAACAAGTGGGTAAAAGTCAACTAGGTTAGCAGCAGGGTGAACATTTAATTCTTTATTGAAATTGCCTTTTTTGTGGACTATTTTTTTTGTTAGTAACTGTGTTGTAATTCTTGTTTGAATTTGATTATAGATGAGATATCATATATTGAACCCAGACATAATGATCATAGGGTCGGTAATTCCTGACACAACTCGAGCCCGACATGAAAAATATAGGTTTTGGGTCGCCTAACACGGCCTTTTCTAAAAACAGGTCGGTAATAGTTCGGGTTAAACTGTTTTAAATACAGGTCGGGTTCGGTGGACCCGTTAACCCCATTAAGTTTAAATGCTTTAAAATTATGAAACAATGTACAGTTTACTTTTTAATACGAAAAGTATTATATTCTTGTTTAAAATCACTAGACAACTTAATTATATGTCTTAATTATTTTACTGTTTATAATTTTGTAGTGCCCGACTCAGCGGGGAAGTACCGAGTGCGGTTAGTATGTCTTAAACTTAATGAAGTTGGTCGCTAGTGAAGGACTTCAAATACTCGTTAATAACAATCTAAGTGTGACTTGTTTGATTATGTTTATATTGGTTTGTTAATTTGTTTTGATCCGACTACACTTTGTACATTTAATAAATGAGATGTTATAACTCATTTAAAGAGTATCCGGGTTTGGTGTAACATCCTAAATTTATAAATAAATAAAAGAAAGTTTATGATTCGAATCGTGTGTTAATATTTAATTAATATTAAATATAGAAAGAAGTATGGATTTGGATAATTAAAATGGATTAAGATGGTGGGATGGGCCTTAGGTCCATGGGCTTTAAGGAGTATAAATACTCCCTTAAACCACCCTAAAACCCTAAATCCTCATTCCATCTTTCCATATTATCTACACACTCAAAACACACAATACTCCCTACACTATACACGGCCGCGAGCTAAGGAGCAACCCGAGACCAAACCGAGCCTATATCTTAATAGATCTTGCACGTACAAGCTATATACAAGATAAAAGTTCATAACCAAGCAAAACCGTAGCTTTAAAACACGTAAATGTACGTTCTTGATTTTTAAAGTTTATGTTTTCATGAAAGATTAGACACGAAACTTAAACCTAGAGTAGATCAGGTATAAACGAGTATTAAAGTAGCAAACTTGATGTTAAAATGAACTTAACGAACCCGCGGTTATGAGATCGTTAAAGAAAAACCCTAGATCTAGTTTTGAACGTTTTAAGCCTAAAGGTCCAAACTTTATGATTTCCCCGGGCAAGTCTTATCCGAAATAACCATGGGAACGCCTGTGGGAATTGTTAAAATCATGTCAAAGGTCTGCATGTTGTTAAAAACAAACTCGTAGCTGCAGCACGCTAAGTTTGCCACATAAGTTCGTCTCCGTTATGTTCGCCTACATATAAGTTTCCTGCTGTTATGTTCGCTTACATATAAGTTCGCCTGCTGATTAAGTTGCTACTACAAGTTCCCCTACTTCTAAGTTCGGTTACATAGAGACCCAGATACTGTGACACCTGGCTAAAAATTAGCCTAAACCGAGACTAATATAATCTCGAATAGCAATAAAATTTCGTCATTATGAGAAAAGTATTCTTTATTAGTGATCTAGACGTTTCAAAGTCAACAAAAAGTGCAAAAATCGCCACGTAACGGGCCTGGCGTGGAATAACCTCGGGTAACGAGTCAAAAAGTAAATAAATCCTTAGCGAGGCTAAATGATCTCGAAAAATTAAAATACTTATTAAAGTAGTCGAGACAATGTATAAAGTTAATTTTAGAAGGCTCGAATCACAAAAATTTGACCAAGTGTCGGTGGACGACCCGGTGAGGACCCAACGTCAACTATTTCCAAAAATTAGTTTCTTAGGCTTGTATTATCAAGAATCCAATTTCGTTCAAAGTCTGAGAAAAATTATTAGGAACGGGATTCGTTTGATTAGCTAAAATTCGTTAGACGTTAAAACGGAAACTTAAGATTATTGTTTAAACACCTACTTACTAACCCAAACCCATGTGCCACCACCCATTGTTTTTTCAAAACCAATACCCACAGATGGCACATGTAATGATTACCATAATCATTACCATAACACTTGGAAGGCTTCACTTGTTAACAACACACCCATCCAATGACTGAACCTTCTAGAAGTTAATGTGTTGTATCATTCTCATCCACACACCTTTCATCTCCAATCATTACCCTAATCAATGTTGTAAAAGTAGGTCTACAAGGCCGAGTACTCTCTGAGTACTCGCTACAAGGTATGGTGCCGATGGGAGTTTCTTTAACTCCGCCTAGTTACTAAAAATTATTCATAGGTGGTCAACATCAGCCAAAAATACATCTAGTCGATTAACTTGGGTCTATTTTTACTCAAATATACAATATAATTCGTATTTCTATAGTATTAAAGAACAAATATCATTTTTTTAATTAATGGTTAACAATTTTAAGAATAATTTAGTATTTAAAAATTTATTTATCTTATTTATATTGATATTCACTTATTTTGTTATAAATATTAGTAAACTTATGATATTTGAAATATATATATTACCCAAAAATTAATTTTCTTTATATTTATCATGTCCGAGTACTCTCCGAGTACTACCCGAGTACTCCGAGTACTCCCTCCAAGGGGGTCGGCCGCCTAGGGACCGCCTAGCGACTTTTGCAACATTGACCCTAATCATTTCCTTTATGTGTTGGCATCCCCACCACCACACATCTTTCAACCTACTCACTCCCTTTCTCTCTATAAAACCCACACCACACCCACACTTTTAAACACACACAAATCAAATTTCAAACATAAACACACATACTAATTAAGATATATGAAGATCTAAATCAAAGAACAAGAGAAGATTAAGCTACTAGGAAGGATTAAGCTAGGAGGCACACTACACCACTCACTCTTAACACCATTTTTCAAAATCTCAAGAAACAAGTAAGTCTTATGTTAAGATTAATTAAGTATTGGTTATGGATATACAAGGTTTGATGTTCTTGAGTTGATTGAATGATTGAAAGCTTGAATAAGTGAATAGGTATGTGTGTGTATATGCCGTGGGTATGTGTGTGTGTAAATAGGATAATCAAACTCATTACACATACACACATTCATCCTAAAGATCCAACATTGGTTGCTAAGCTTGATTTTAAGTATTGTTGGATCTCTTGATTGTTTGTTGTAAACTTGAATAAACTTAATATTAGGATTTGATATTAGAATAGATTTTGGATTAATTAAGGAATTTGGATGGATTGTTGAATTAATAAATGATATATAATAGGCTAATTGAAAATAAGATAGGGTATATGCTAGAATCAATAGTTGGTACTTGAAGATTAACAAAGATTGTTAAAGTTGCTAATTAAGGAAACTTTAATTTAAGAAAAGTTGAAATTTGGATTTGATGTGAATACTTGTGATGAATGTGATGAATATGTGATTAATAACAACATTGAACTAAGATAGGGTGCATGATTAGAAGTATGGATTAGTTAACACCTTGGTTAAAATGGACAACAACTTACTAAAAATAGAAACTTTGTTGCTTAACTAATTGAAAGATCAAAACTTGAATAGAGCATTAGGGTGCGTGAAACTATATCAAACAAGTTGGATAATATAAACTTAAATCCATACTTAATCAAATTTGAAAGATTGAATTAGATTGAATTATCAAAAATTAAAAGTTACTATAGTAGGAAACGTTGTTAGTTAAACACTTAGAAAATTCATAATTTGATTGGTTAATGAACTACTTGAACTTATACATAAATGATATGATTTGAACCTGGACATTTAGGTAGTAATATGATATTGTTCATAAATAAATAACAAGTTAAACTAGTAACATTGTTAAGGTAAACAAAAAGGCGAACTAGGAACCGAAAAACTCGATTAACGTGTCTTATGAACATACATGGTCAAAACTGCTATTTATGGTGAATTATACGTTATTATATGTGTGTTTATTTCATAGGATGATTAGTATAGACTTGTGTAATTTATTTGACTCATCGGTAACTTAAACGGTCGAAAAATCGGCTTTTTAAGCAAAACCGACACAACTATTAGGGACTGTTTTAGAACAGCCCCTAAAGTGTTAAAACACCCATGTATAACATAAGTTAATATATGAGAAAATGACAAGATGATAAAACTTAGTCCTAAACGGTTCGTGTCGCGAAAACCGACACGAAAATGTTAAAAAGTTGCATTTTTAAGAAAATATTAACAAAAATGAAAATAATATATTTTCACAAGTTAACCTGTAAAACTTGACTAATATTTATGTAACAAGTATTTTCTATAATTTATAAGTTACATTTTAAACGAAAAATCGAATTAACGCATTTTAATCACAAAACCGACAAAATCGACGAAACCGTCAAGTTTTGTGAAAAATAAAAGATTAATATTTTCTTAAAAAAAATTCCAGCAACTAAAACTTAAATTTTTTTATTATATTATTTAATTAATTAAATAATAACTAACGGAAAACCGAACTATGTATATCCGCTTATGTGCTATGTGCTTATGTGTACATTAGAATAGGACTAATAAATTTAAAAGGATTTTTGTATAAAAACTAAAATCAAGTTTTTATTAACAAAACTTGTTCTAATATAGGACACGGGAATTTTGGAAAAGCTACAAGACAGTGAGTTTCTCTATCGAACCCCCCCTCGATTTTTAACTGGAAATATTTTCAAAACGATATTTAATTGTGTTTTGGGGGAAAAGCATATTCTTTATTATATATTATTTTTTTCGTTAATGTTTTATAAAGGCATTTTATTTTACAAGTTGGTGTACAATGCGGGATGAGTCTAGTTGGGATAAGTAACAGTTAACCCTAGAAAGGGGCACCGAAATATTGATAGATCTATTGGGGTGACGCCCCCCACTTCCATTCGCGTTGGGTTAAAAGTGGGAATATTTTGAGTATTGTATGTATCGGGTTATCAACTATGATAGTCATACGTAATGTTGTATTCTTTGCTCGTCTACAACAACTCAATTTGTTTAAGAAGTAAAATGCCTATTATTTTGTGATGTAATGACGGTAGATCATTACACACCGATTTGGATATAATTCGGGGTGTGGTGACGATTACACACGAATTGATATCGGATATAATGACGAAGTTCATTATATGGTTGTTGTTTTCGACTCATATATATATATATATATATATATATATATATGTGGACTATTTTAATATAAAGGGAAATTCACCAACACATTGTGTTGACCGATATTTTAATATGCTTTTCAGGTAACTTAAAAGAAGTATGGAAGCTTCGCGAAGTGTGCGGGAAAATAATGACGTGTGTTTGAATGGAAAATGTTGACTTTATGTTGAACTTGTAGTTTGAATAATAATCGTGTAATATGGCACGTGTAATAACTTTGATGGTCAAATAAAGTTCAACTTTCATTATAAATGTGTACTTAGTTATGATTGGCTGAAACGGCGTCTGTCACCACCCGAATGACTTGGTCAAAGTCTTCCGCTGTCTTAATTAAGATTTTCGGGGTGTGACAGATACATGGTGACCCGTACATGTATACGTGCATACACTTGATGTTATGCATTGTAAAGACCTAAGAAGATAAAATACAAGAATGTTAAAATAAAGGAACACTATAAAAATGCTAAGTAAAAGTAAGCTAATACTAGGCCATTAGAATAGATCAGACGAGTATTGATACGTGTAACTTATATACAGTTAGCCGAGCTCAATTAAAGAAGGGGTTAACAATTAACGGAGAAGGAAACAACATCCAGGTGAGTTTCTAGCCCCATTTCCTTGTTATGTTTTTGGGGCTATGTACATACTCAATGTGAATGTTAATACACCTACCTTAAATGGTAAGTGTATGCCTTAATGATGAATATGATATATTTATGTTATATGATGAAAGAATGTTTATCAGTACGTGAACGACCTTCGGGTATTGCACGTATTGTTAAGGGAAGTATATGTAATAAGCATGGAACGTGTATATGAGATAAGGTATGCATGGACAATATATGTATGCTATGTATGTATATATGTAAAATGATGTATGGTTGTATGGTAACGAAGAGGGAACCGAGCCCTAATAATACTCGAGGCAAGAGGGAACCGAACCCTAATAATATTCGAGGAAAGAGGGAACCGGGCCTAATAAACTCGAGGCAAGAGGGAACCGAACCCTAATAATATTCGAGGAAAGAGGGAACCAGACCCTAATAATACTCAAGGAAAGTAGAGTGTAATGCTCTTTAAAATGTAAGATATGAAGGTAAGTAAGTGCATGATAAAAGTATGATAGTATTTATGAGGGTCAACGGACCCTCTTGACCCTCCTGTAGTTCTGCCCCTGATTATATGCAATTTTGTTCCCGCATTGTTATGCATTTATGTATTTTTGTTGTTATTTTGTGTGTAATAGTCAATAGAGAAAATTTCAGTTTCAAGTATATTTATGCTTGTCCAAATTGTGCCATGTACTCTTTCTACATTCGTTGTGTGCTATGAATTTGAATTTGAATTTAAATGCAGTTACTTTAATTTTAGGGACAATTATACGAGGATCATTGAAAATAAAGTTTAAAACGTGAATTTTAAAGCTAATTTAGAATTTGTAGCATAGTTTCTTAAAACTTGAATGAGTTATGATTTTTTATTTTTGTTATGATACTGTATTTTATTATGTTTTAATAGTCTCGGCCTTACCAGAATAACAACCGACCCAAATATATAACGTTCGGTTATAGAAAATCTAAAAAAGAGGACCCAGATAGAAAAAAATCTTGGATCCACATCACTGTAGGTTCACATTCAAAAAATCAATTTCTACGAATAATAACAAATAACAAGAGAAAGTGATGCTATGAAAAGACAAACAAATAACAAGAGAAATTCCATCACTTTTCTAATTCTTTCCATATGGATTAAGACATTCAAGACTTGGACTTAATAATTGTTTGATTTTTGTTCTCCATGTAACACGTACTGAAATTGCATGTGGTTCCATTTCGACCATGTCGCGCGTCACGACTTTTCAAAATTCCAAGTGTAAGAAAAAGACAAATCTAGATATTAAACATCATTTAACTAAATTTACAAATAATATGATACCATTCCAGAAATAAGGAAATGGTGATTACAGCATTGTGTATTCCGCACAACTTGAAGAAAGATTACAAAGGGAATTAATAAGCTTTGAAAAGATTTCATTTTCGACTCGGAATGAGGACCTTTTATCAAGTGAGGATAGAAGGAAAAAAAATCTCATTTTTGACTCTTTTAGCTACTCATTTCGTAAATTACAAATAAAGATAGTAAAGTGATTTATGTTAGTTGCAGGACCGACTCTAGGAGATTAACCTCAAGCTAGGGTTTAGACCCCCACTTGAATTGCACCACCAATTTAGAACAAAGTTAGAAAAAAAACTTACTAAATAATGAAAATTACCTTTAAATTATTGAAAATACAAACAAATTCGTGGTTAGTTTTGTGCGTTGTAACAAAAAAAAAGAAATTCAAAAAAATGCCTTAAATTCTCATATCGTTTTAAATATACAATCTTGTATACCAAAAAGTTGATAAAATTATAAACAAAAATGCTCAATGAATTACATAATTCAAATACACACAAACAAAAAAAAGGTCCATAAAAATTATCATAACAAATGAAACATCTTCGCTTTCATGTGCTTACTCCTCAAAGTAAACATTGAAATCAAACCATTCTGACAAACTGAACCTCATTTCTTATAACAACCATCAATACGTGGAACATAAGAAACTCACTCGAAAATGTACAACAATGATAGCCACATCTACAACATATTAAGCACCACTTTAAAGAAACAGTATAAATCACTGAGTGATGAGGAATTTGTAAAATGATATATATATATATATACACACACAAACACACTAGTTTGATCCTCCCGTGTTACGAGGGTTTATTTAAGTTTTGTTTTTAATCGTTTTCTATTTTATGATGATTTATTATATTATATAACGTGGTTTTGTTTTAATTTAATACATAGATATTAGTTTGTTATTATATTTTTTAGCATTTGGGTATTTTCAATTGAAATGTGTAGGTTTTTTAGATGTTTAACGAACATACATAAACGAACATGAGCATGTTGTTTTTTTTAAATGAACAAACATGAACACACATATTTGTCTAATGGGAAAGGGGACGTTGATGTAGTTGACGATGGTGGGTAGTATCAAAAGTTAACCAGCGATGGAGATGATAGACCAACAACGGAGAACATTCAAAGGAGATAAATTAAATTAGGGTTTGATGATGAAAGTATTTACCAATAAATAAGACCTTATAACCCATTTGAGGGCTATTAGGGTTTCATAAGACCCATAACCCATGTAAATTATTCTTTGATGATTAAGGGGTTATTTACAAATAAATGAGAAGTTATAACCCGTTTAAGGGTTATCCGGGTTTGGTGAGAACCATGACCAACACAAATTATTTTTTAATTATGAAAGAGTTCCACAAATAAATGAGATGTTATAACCCATTTAAAGACTATCTGGGTTTGGTAAGACCCATACCCGCGATTTCGGGTTAAATGAATGAGAAACCTCAATTTGAAAATCAAGCCATCTGGTGGCTCTAGAGAATGTGGGGAACAACGTGAGAGTGACACGTAGGATTTCATGTTAAACAATAATATATATATATATATATATATATATATATATATATAGGGTAAGGATCCTAAGAGAACCCTTTGCAAATTGAGAACTTTGAGAACCATTTTAGACAACTAAAAACACCTTTAAAAAAATATTTTAAAAAATCATAAAACAAAAAATAATAAAAAAGTAAAAAAACCAAAATTCTTATATTTCATTCTGGTTTCATTAAAAAAAATTAAAAAAAAAAACGTCGTATTATACACATATGTATAATTTTATATAATCTTTAGTTACGTAATATACACATATGTACAACATCATTTATCTTAAATTATACACATATGTATAAAAAACATGTAAATGTACATATATGTATATATTATACATATGTGTATATAATTTAGCTAAACCGAGTTTTTTAATGAAACCGGGATGATAAAATAAGAAAGTGGTGAAAACACACTTTCTACACTTCTTAGGAAAAATCTATTTCTTATTTTAACCTTCCTATATATATATACGATGAGTATCATTACAGAACTCTTAAATTATTTAACAACTTGAAAGAACCCTTAAAAATTAATGTTTTCGATAAATTTTTTTGTATGTTAGTGTTCTTTGAGTGTAGTTATATTACTTTTTATATCTATAATTACGATTACAGTTATGAAAAATAGTTTTTACACATCTTTAAACTTTCTCTGCATATATGTAAATTTGCTATTACATAAATTTTACACATATGTAAACTTGTGATTTATATATGTAATAACAAATTTATATATAAAATATGGTAAAACTAGTCTCAAACAATGTTAATATATGAAAAAAATTAAAAAAATGTTTGTTTCTTATGAGTTCCTAGAAGTTCTTAATTTTTTTGGAGTTCTCAAATGATGCTAACCCTGTATATATATATATATATATATATATATATATATATATATATATATATATATATATATATATGATCAGGATCATGAGAGAACCTTTTTGAAATTGAGAACTATAAGAATCATTTTAGACCTCAAAAAACCCAAAAATAAAAAAAAAATCATAAAATAAAAAAAACACAAAAATCAAAAAAGTAAAAAACCAAAATTCTTATTTTATCATCACGGTTTCATAAAAAAACTCGGTTTAGCTAAATTATATACACATATGTATAATATATACATATATGTACATTTACATGTTTTTTTGTACACATGTGTATAATTTAAGATAAATGATACTCTACATATGTGTATATTACGTAATTAAAGATTAAATAAAATTATACATATGTGTATAATACGACGTTTATTTATTTATTTATTTATTTTTTATTTTATAATGAAACTGGAATGAAATATAAGAATTTTGGTTTTTTTACTTTTTTAAAATTTTTATTATTTTTTGTTTTATGATTTTTTAGATGTGTTTTTAGTGGTCTAAAATGGTTCTCAAAGTTCTCAATTTGCAAAGGGTTCTCTTAGGATCCTTACCCTATATATAGGAGTGGGATATAGAGAGAACTCCTCTAAATGAGAGAACTAGAGAACTCAATTAAATATCACTAAAATGCTGAAAATAAAGGGAAAGGAAAAGAAGAAACGTTGTAGGTTTTTTTTAAGGGGAGGGCAAAATTGGGATTAAACATATTTAACTTCCATCTACCTACACAACCTTCGTGCATAATCAAACCCTCCCTGTTACTCTGTTAATGATAACATGGGGTTTCTGTAAATTGGACGATCGATCATCTAATCAATCAAGAAACCAAGCAGAAAATTGAAAAACATTTGCAGATAAAGGTTCACAATCATTCAATTTACGCATAATCAGTGTTGATTAGATCTATACATTTATATAGTATGAATACCCTATTTTTTTGTTTGAACGAAGATCAACATAGTGTCGACTAACAATACATTTTACATTGATTATCAGTGAAAATTAGGAATGATTTGCATATGTAGTATTAGAAATTGATATCAATTTAGATGTCTTACATGATTAGTCGAATATTACATATATGTAGTACATAAACAATGTATTTTACTGCATATTTTTATTTATATTGCACATGTGTAGTATTGAATGTATTAATGTTAATATAACTAGATATGTTTTGTTATAATTCATATGTGTAAATGAACTCCTTTTAGTTACGTTGCATATATGACTGTTCCATTTTGGTGCTTAACTATTCTTTATAGGCTTAACTTATCGTTTGATTCGGTATACCCTCCAACTGTTTGATGAAATGTCTGAATGAACTCGTTTCGGTAATTACATGTTTAATCGATTATTATTTCCTAATTCTTATTTAAGACTTTAAGCTACTCATTCTTTATCAAAACATTATTGTTATAGTGAGGGTTTGTGTGCTTACTTGCATACAAGAAAGATGATAATTAGCAAATCGTACATAAAATTATTTACTTCATGCTGTCACTGCTTGAAAATGAATGTTGTTTTAGTAGTAATGTGCTTAATATATAGTAAAAGGCTCAAGGCCTATTCATATTCTCTAAGAAGATTAAGTCAGTTCTTCAATTTTCATTAGTTTCAGGCAAATCGGTCTTTGTCTTTTAGTGTGTTTTCACGGCCTAATACCCGAACCCAACCCAAGACCGAACTACCATGAACTTAGGACATAAAATAACACGTACACTATGGAACCAACCCAGATTAGGTAAAACTGGGCCGATTCTTTGGTTAATTTCGGGTTGAGCCTATAATACTAATGTATTACATATATGTAGTATTATTGTATCCATATCATTATTAAATGTTTGTTTTTTATTTATACTTAGGTGATAAAGGCATAAAGCGAACAAGCTATTAGTAAAAAGAAGACGCAATGGAGGAAAAAAATCTGGAGTTTAGAAAACAAAGGCGTTAAGAAAATACATGCTTTGAAATTGGAACTTGTTCGTCCCCATGTCAACTGTTTGCTGGTGTTAATGCGGTGTTAGATAAATGACGAGATATTTTTAGAAGATTAGGAGTTGAAATCAAATGTGTTTAGACAATATATGAATATTATGGCCTTTTATATGGCAGTGTTAATTATTGTGATGATAATACTAATACAACATTTGTTTAGGTATACTGCACATATGTAGTATAATGCATTTAACGGTATGGTTTATATAAGTTATAATTACATTACATGTATGTCGTATTATGATCGCATATATGCAGTAGTTCCATTACATATAGTTTTAAACAATTTAATATGATTATATTAATTACATTACATATATGTAGCACTAGTGTATTGCATATATGTAGTACTATTGTATCACATACATGTATTACTACTATATCACATATAAATATTAATTGTTTGCTTGAACTTATAACTAGGTTTTGATATAAATTGTTAAAAATGCACATATAGAATATTTAAAACATACATTATATGTGTAAAACAAACATATAAGCTTGAATGTAAGTTGTAATTTGATTAATAACCATGCTCCTAGTATGATTACACCATTAAATATTGACAATCAACTGATTTTTTCCGTCTTTGTCGGCACATCAAAGTTGACATACACATAGTTATTGATGAGGCAATCGTAGTTATAGTGCATATGTGTAACACATGTTGAACTCGCTTGGGCATTCCGTTCAATAAATTATGGTCTTTCCCTGGAGTAATAACTATTTCTGAACAAATACATGTTGATTTAGGATATATTAAGCATGTGTAATGTTATATTGCATATATGTATTTTACATTGTTGATCAACACCGCCTACTTGCAACGAAAACACCATTAGAATGTCAGAACTTGTAGTAATTTAAACGGATGAACTCGTTGGGTAAAAAATTCATATAAAAAAATGTAATAGTTAATATTAAATTTGTGTAATGATTAGGCAACATTATACATACGAAACCTCAGTATTACACGTGTATAGTACATGACTTGCTTGCCGACTTGTTGTTCGACACCCACAAGTTGCAATAGATTATAATGCATATACGTATTATATAAAAATAAGATGCTACCTTGTTGTTTAACAACAAAAAATTGCAAGAGATTACAAATAGAATTGCTAGAATTTGAAGCAAAACAACATAGGAGCTCTAATTAGGCATTTCAATCAAACATAACATGGTCTTCACTTCGAGTAATAACAATATACTGGTGTTTTATCCGCGCTTCGCTGATCAAGTCCTTGTTTTTTACATTGATTGTTGCGAAACCAGGACCTGCAAAATGTTGCAACCGAAATAAGAATTTATTTAGTTAAACATAAAGGGTAAAAAGTGACATGTAACTATAGTTAGAGGTGGTCAAAAAAACCGGTCCTCGAACCGGTTTGCCGGTTTAAACCGGAAACCGGTTTTTAAGAAAACCGGTTTTTTGTAAACCGGTTTGACCGGTTTACAAACCGGCGGTTTATATATCGGTTACACAATTTGGAGCCAAAACCGGTTTTATAACCGGTTATAAAAAAAAACCGGTTTTTTTTAATAACCGGTTATTAAAAAACCGGTTTTTTTAATAACCGGTTTTTTAAAAAACCGGTTAACCGGTTTTTTTATAAACCGGTTTTTGACCGTTATAAAAAAACCGGTTAACCGGTTAAAAACCGGTTTTTTCCCGTTGAGTAACGGCCATATAGCCGTTTTTTATAATTTTTGACCGTTTTTTTTTTCCCCATTTTACCCCCACAAACATCTATATATAGCTTAGGTTGGGTATTGGTTAGATCACACTCGATTATACAACTCCAAACGCTCTAAACGTTTATTACATACGCGATTATTTTGTTATCTCACGCTCAATTATACCACATTACCACTCCATACGCTCTTATTTCGTAGTCGATTATCATGGCCTCCCAAAGTGCTACTTCATCCGTCAACATGAGTGCCTCGAACACGGGAGAAACGGTCGTTCGGGTCATCCCCACGAAACGAAACCAAGATGTTTGGCAACATTTCGACCTATGCGAAATGTCTAACGGTACCCAAAAAGCTCGATGCAAACATTGTTTGAAGTTTTATGGCAAAGATGCAAACTCCACTTTAAGAGCGCATGTACAAAGGCCCTTTTGCAAGGCCTTGAAGGACGAATCGGGAAGTAGTTCGCAGCCGGAGATGACGAATCAAGGAACGGTGTTTACGTACGACCTTGAAGCGGTACGTCAAAAGTTTTCAAACTTTGTGATTCAAAATACACTTCCTTTCAACCACTTCGACAACCCTCAATTCACGGAGATGATGCAAAAGTATGTTCAACCACGCTACCAACACGTAAGTCGTTCGACCCTTAGAAGAGATTGTCTTAAAGCTTGGAAAAACGCTAAATCCGAACTAATTTCATACTTTTCAAACTTACAAACTGGTGTAAACTTAACAATGGATGTGTGGTCGGTACCTAATGGTTCGCCCGACTCATACATTTGTGTGACGGCTCATTGGGTTGACCCCGGGTCGTGGCAAATGATGAAACGAACCATTGCGTTTCAATTGTTTGATTACCCGCACACGGGTAGAAATATTTTTAAACTCTTGGATAAAGTCATTCGACAATACAAGATTGAAGATAAAATCTTTTCAATTTCGTTTGATAACGCGTCCAACAATACGGCCGCGGTTGGCCATTTAAAATTAAAGTATAAACCTATTTGTGATGGAGCGTTTTTTCATAGCCGATGCATTGCACATATTATCAACTTGGCCGTGCAAGATGGGTTAAACGTGATCGAAACGCAAAGAAACAATTTTAAAAGAATGTTACGAGATGTTTTTAGCAACAATAAAACATTTTCAAGATACAAAAAATTTTGTGATGAAGCTAATTGTCAATGGTTGGGGCCCAATTGGGATTGTCCAACAAGATGGAACTCGACTTGTGATATGTTTGAGAAAGCCATCCAACAAAAAGAATCACTAATTGCGTTTCATCAAATAATGTCAAGTAGGGGTAAATGTGCACCGTACGATCCTAGAAACTGGTTATTGATTGAGATCGTTACGGAGGTCCTTCAAATTTTTAAATCTTGCACAACTAGTTTATCCGGGGTTTACTATCCAACAAGCCCCATTGCTTTACCAAAAATTGCTGTCATGTGCACAAAGTTGAGTGAACTTCATTGTAGGGGTGCACCTTATTTTGATATGGGTGTAAAAATGAAAGAAAAATTTAGAAAATATTTTCAACAACTACCCGCTGTTTTGACATGTGCTGCTGCGTTAAACCCTTGCATAAATGTTGGTGGTGTTGAAGCTTTAATAGAAAAAATTTGTGATGAGCTAGAGTTAAACGACGATCAAAACCCCTATTATAACCAAACTTTAAAGAATGCTTTCAACACCACCTTGTCTAACATGTATGATGTTTACCTTACAAAATACGGGTCGTCTTCCCAAATTCATGACTCGTTAAGAGCTGTTGCCCAATCCCAATCCCAAACCGACCTTGAAATGGGGATGTACTACATGATTTGGGAAGACGCCGGTAAACGTCAAAAGGTAAATACCCCAAGCAGTGAACTTGGAAGGTATGGTGGTACCAACTTTGTGAAACACATGACTCCAGATGAATTTAGAAGTCTTGATTTGCTGGCTTGGTGAAGAGGTAAGGAGGATGAGTTTCCGATCCTCGCCGCCATGGCCAAAGATTTACTAACGGTCCAAGCTTCCACGGTAGCTTCGGAGTCTGCTTTTTCTGTTTCTGGCAGGGTTATATCGATTAGGAGGACTCGACTCACTCCACCAGCTGTAGAGATGTCTATTTGCTACAAGGATTACTTGGACTCTTTAGATAGGGCACAACATCAACGCTCACTCGAGGGGGAAATGGACTATGAGGCGGGCTTGTATGAAGACGAGGTCAATCAAGGACACACTCAACCAATGACCGATGAAGAAGCCGCGTACGACGATTACCTAAGGAATAGCTCGGGATCGGGTAGCGATGAAAATAATGAGTAAGAAACAGCAAGTTGTTAATGTAATCGTGTCTAAGCATTCTTTAATGTTTGTATTTTTGAGTTACGAATATGCGATAACGATTTAATGTTTGTATTTTTAATGTAAAAGCTATAAATGAAAGTTATGTATTTTTGAGTTACGAATATGCGATAACGATTTAATGCTTGTAGTTACCGGTTTGCCTTGTAGTTACCGGTTTGTTTATACTGTGAAAAAATAATGGTTATTTAAAAAAAAAAAAAAAAACCGGTTAACCGGTTAGACCGGTTATCAAAAAACCGGTTAATAAAAAAACCGGTTTATTAACCGGTTCCCAACCCGGTCCTAACCGGTTTGACCGGTTATGGTTTTCATACACAAAAACCGGTTATTAACCGGTCCGGTTATTAACCGAACCGGTTTTTTTCCTGGTCGAAAAAAACCGGTCCGGTTAATAACCGAACCGGTTTTTTTAAAAAAACCGATTTGTGCACCTCTAACTAAAGTCACGTTCAAAGAGAAAATATATCCAACATAGCAATATACCAAAGTACACATTAACAAACATCAATACTATAAGACACAATTATAGTTCCCGAAAAAAAGCATTTACTTGAACACATGGTATGCACAAATTTAAAAAAAATAATCCTAAAAGCAAGTGTCTACAACAACAAAGAACAAATGCAACATGCATATAAAATATAATAATAAAAAAAGTACGTTCATTCAAAAACAACTCCAAAGCGCACACTTCAATTACAAAAAAAAACACCCGGACATTTAGTCGCACCTGGTGTGATATTCGTAAACCGCCTTTAACAACAACAAACAACAAGGACACACAAACGAAAAATATATAGCTTCTTAGCCATTATAATACACGCATCTACACCATGCACTAGCAAAATAAGTAAAAGAAGGTTTGGCGGTTACAACGACTGAAAAACTCATGTTTCAATAACAGATTTCCGAACAGACATTTAGTCGAACACCTGGAATGCAGTCTGTAAAATACCGGCAATGACAACAAACAACGTCACGCAAAAAGAAAACGTGCAGCTTCTAAGCCATTAAAATACATGCATCTACAACTAAACAAAGAAGAACTCACAAAAGGAAAAAAAAAGCAAATCAAATTACTTTACCTGAAACAAATTTGCGACCAGTAGTCGACATATCAGACGTATGAAAACAAAATTTAACCGCACTCCTGTTTATCTACAGTAACTATAATACATGTAACTATCTATGAGATAACTGTCACTTCATGTCTAATAGTAATATAATGAGCAAATTAATGTTAATTAAGTATATATTAATCACATGCAATTGTATATTACTTATGTGTAACATATAAAATTATATTACATGTATGTAGTATATAAATAAATTGTAACCTTGTTGACTTACACCAACAAACTACAATATTATACCATTAGAATTGATAGAATTTGTAGTTACGTGTCAATTCTAATGGTATACTAGTTAAAAAACACGAATCAACAAAGAAGATAAACAGTCGAATAGGAAATACCTTCAATTTTCATGTTAAAACTACTGAAATTATGTTGAATCAATCTTCAATAGAAATCTAGATGTAGCAACGCACGAGTAGGGAATCGGTCTTCAATAATTAGGGTTAAGAATCATCGAGTATGATGTATATTGTGATCCGTTTGTTAAAAGCATAACACATGGATAGGGTTTCATTGAACAGGGGAAGTTAAGGTTCAATCTCACAGGGGAAGGAAGCAACGTGAGTACAGACCTATTGAAATGCAATTTTACAAATATAACCCTGTAGTTAGGAGTTCTCTAGTTCTCTTCATAACTAGGAGTTCTCTCTTGATCCTTCCCATATATATATGATGTATATCATTACAGAACTTTTAAATTATTTAAGACCTTGAATAAACCCTTAAAAATTAACGTTTTTTTTAAATTGTATGTTAATTTTATTTGATTGTAGTTTTATCATTTGTTATATCTATAGTTACGATTACAATTTTGAAAATTAGTATTATAAATATCTATGTTTTCTTACACATATGTAAATTTATTAGCACATAAATTTTACACACGTGTAAACATGTGATTAATATATGTAATTAAAAATTTATATATAAAATATATAAAACTACCCTTAAATAATGTTAATATATAAAAAAATTAAAAAAATGTTTGATTGTTAAGAGTTCTTAAATGATACTATACACACACACACACACACACACACATATACTAGTTTTTATCCATCGTATTACGGGGACTGCTTTACATTATTCGTTTTCAGTATTTATATGTTTTTTAAAGTTTATTTTATTTATTGTAAGGAAATTTATAATATACTTATAGTTTGATGATAAAAGGGTTTCATAAATAACTAAGATGTTATAACCCGGTTTAAAAGTTATATGGGTTTAGTGAGACCCAAGACCCGTTTATTTTTTTACTATAAAATTGGTTTTTTAATTATAAATAATATATATATATATATTTAAATAAATCATATTTTAATTTTTAGTATATCCCTACTTTATAGGATTTTTATATCAAATATTTGATGATATTAGTTTTTAATTTTATGAAATGTTACAACCCGTTTAAAAAATATATGGGTTTGATAAGACTCATACCCGTGAATTCGGGTCAAATGCATGAGAAGTCTTCATTTAAAAATCAAGTGAATCTGGTGACTCCAAAAAAAAGGGGGAACGACCACGTCGCTATCTACTTATACTAATAAAAGAAAATAATTCTGGACACATGACATTCTGTGGTTAATTTTCATTATCAAATTCCCGCCAAAATCACTTCTATTTTATTGATGGAAAAGAAAAAAAATCTTGGTTCTAAATATAATATTGATTTAAATTCAACATACCGTATTAATTTGTCAATCTCCATTGATTGAATTATTAATGCCATAAATTATATTCTGAACATACTTAATATAATAAAAAATTATATAATAATTACGTATCATAAATATATTTTCTTTAAAATTGAAATGTATATATAAAAGAGTTTATGTATAAAGAGTACATTGTTTTAACATTTAATTTTTTTAGTCATCTTCATATTAAAGAAAACTATAATATTTTTTTTTTCAAATATTCAATCTTAAAATATCATAGACAAATATTTCATTTTTTATATTTATTATAAGGCTATTGTGATAGTTGAACAACAATGTGTTTATAAGGAAACATGAAAGTTGTTCAAAAATGAAAATTTGGTGTCTCTTTTGTCTATGGCGGGATATGGAATGTATAACATTTTTGTGAAATATTTTAGCTACATTTTTCACATCGAAAACCTCATTATTTTAAATGTTTCTTTCAGTGCCATTGCTTCATCATTGTATCCCGATGGTAGAACAACTCATTCTCGATTTAAAATTCAAATATATTTGATGATATAAAACAACTATATTTATAATACACTTTTTTACATAATATAAAGAGACTCAATTATCTTTTTTATTTATATTAAATTATTCTTTGTAGTTTATACATTAATTTATCTCGTGTAATACACAAGTTTCTAAAACTAGTAATTAGTATATGCCAAATGCATCAATTTTTATCGACCTGGGAAACAAAGTAAAATTCTTTAACTTAAGATTAACGTGAACAAATAATCCTACCATAAACCTTTGGTAACATGTCTAATTTATTAACAATAATTTTAACTGGGTGGATTTAAATTAAATCAGCATGTTTCAATTAACTACGTGATATATAGATAAATATCAAAACTTTGTGACGCAATAATGTGATTGGTCCACATGGTCGACGTATTATTTTTTTGGCATTTTGTTTGTTTCATTATACTTGAGACCTTTCTTTAAATTTATATTTATATGATTTAGTGGCGACATAGCCAATACCGGCCGAATTCCCTTCCGTTCACGGTCACAACACGCGGATTTTGTTTTTATTGATTTTTTTTTCTAAATATGTTAAGTTGTTGTATTTGGACGTTAACTAATTTAATTTTTGGTTTAGTTTCGGTGTTGCAACCCGATACCGATTGTAAGTAATATTTATATAAAATTATAGATTATGATAGAAATAAATAAATCTTTTGTGTGTGTGTATATATATAGTTATAAAATAGAGAGAGAGAGAGAGAAATTTATTACATCATCAATAAATCAATAAATGATTAATGAGTCAAGCACGAACTTCAAAATCATATAACGAGCCTAGCATGAGGACAACTCATGAGCTGAGTTCAAGTTTCCATGGTAGAGATTTATGTGAGCCGAGCTCGAGCTGTCTATTAAATGAAGCGAGTCATGCTCGGGCTAGCTCGCTGGTTTACACCCTTACAAAATGATTTATCAGTTATCACTGTCAAAGTCTTTTGATACTATGCCAGATTTCAAGCCTATATAAACAACTTGCATGGGAAATTTGAATTGGCAAGCAACTACATTTCCATAGCCACAAACACATTGCAAACTAAGCTCGGTAAGTATGAAGTATCTATATTTTTCTTTCTTTCTTATTCAAGAGTGTAGATATTCAAAGTGATATTTCTGCAGGATAGTCAAGATGAAGTTAGAGCTATTTTTCCGTTTCGTGGTGGTGTTGTATGTGTTTACGACGGCACGTTTGTGTTATGCAAGTAGCTTTCCCGGTTCCATGGAGGAATTTGAGGTTCGGAAGCATCTGAATCGTTTAAATAAACCTCCGGTTAAATCCATCAAGGTCTGTTATCCTTCTTTGTATAATTTTATTAGTTTACCATTCTTCCAGTCATGGTCATCTCAATCTTTTTGGAAGACCTAAAGCACATAATAAAATTGAGGCCCTTTTTCATAAGAAAATTTGTTTTCAATCCTATACTCTCATGTCATTTATACGTAAGTATAATTATACACCAGAAACCCTATCGTCGAACAATCTCAAAACCAAAATTACCTACACATAATTTTTTGCCTTTTAGCATTTAGGGCCTCTAGAGAAGTGATTGCTTTATTTCACTTCTCTTGCGCCACCCTTGGTTCGAGTTCAACTTTAGCTAATGTCATAATTTGTGAACTTTTTAATAGAGCCCTGATGGTGATATAATAGATTGTGTTCATATCTCTCATCAAATTTGAATACCATTGAAGCTGGTTGGCACGTGAGTCCTCCTCCTTCACTAAAGTATAGTATCAAATAATTATATATTTAATTTAAAATTAAAAGTTATTCTAACAACTTTTAAATTACAGGTGGATCCGGAGATATATGGTGGAGACACCAACACGAGGCTCTTCATCTTCTCGACTGTAAGTTTATCAAAATTTGTATTTAGTATTTACCTTAGTTAAAAAAAACTGTGGTTTTACTAATTATATTTTGGACAGAATGATGGATATCAAACACCAGGATGTTACAATCTTAACAAGTGTTCCGGGTTTGTTCAAACCAACAGTGAGATTGCAATTGGGGGCAGCCTATCCACTTCACAAGTTGATGGTTCTCAATATGAAATCACCATACTTATCTGGAAGGTATATATTTCTTCAGTTGTTTCAAATTACATCATGTGTACAACTACTAAAGTATAAGGGGCAAGTTGCATAAGGTTTTTACACCATTGATGGTAGGACACAAAACAAGGAGATTGGTGGATGCAAGTGGATGGAAAGGAAGTAGGATATTGGCCGGCCACACGGTTTTCATACTTAAGGGAGAGTGCATCAACTTTAGATTTCGGTGGGGAGGTGGTTAACAAAGGCATAGGCGGGCAACATACGATGATACAAATGGGCAGTGGTCATTTCCCCCGAGATGGAGCTGGGAAAGCAAGTTACATAAAAGATATTCAATCAGTCGATGATACCAACACTCTAAAGCCTCTTCAAGATCTCACCGCCATGACCTATCCGTCAGCGAGTTGCTATGATATTGTGAAACACGACAATGACAACTACCTTTTTCTTCGGTGGACCTGGTCGCAACGAGAACTGCTCGTGAAAGGATTGAACAAACCAGCAGCGTATTAATAGATATTATGCCATATTTTCATTTTCTACATTGTTTATGTTACACTATTGTACCTTCTGTAACGATTATGTCTGCAATACATGCAGAAAAAAACTAAATAATTGAAGGTTAATCATGAACTATTACTAAAGTTAAAGGTTTATTTTGTTATGTTTTATTTTAGTTAATTGAATTGTAATATGACGTTTATGAAAGGTGTGCCTTGGAGAGAAAGTTAATTATCTTGGAGAACAAGTTTAGTATAACTATAAATAGTGGTCTAGGTTATTGGTTTTTGTGTGTGTCAAGAGAAGTCTTCTCCTTGTATGTTCGTGGTGTTCGTTTGTATAAAGGTAGGGTAATAAAAAGACGCAAGGGCCCATGGAATAACATTTGCGAGTCACTCAAGACACTCATGAGAGTCACCCGCATATCATTTTATAATACCCATGGATCAATCACATTATCCGCATAAATTACATATCAAAGATAAGTCCAAAATACCCTTCCAGAGTGAACACGGAAGTCATCCGCAGATACGGAAACGTTGATCTGTTCATCCAACTCGAAATATCGTAAGTAAGAGAAGAAGAAGAATCTGACGCCCAAAATTCCCATGCCTTTCTTGGTTGGACCAACCGACGAAAGAAGTCTTCCTGAATTGGAAGAGCAAGAACAAGTCTCTCCATTTTTTTGGGGGAGCAGAGCAGTCAAAGAATGTAACAGATCAAATGAATGTTCTAGAATGGCTATTTCTCACAATTGCTCCTTGTGATGCAGCGGAACCATGGCAATTAGGATCTCAAGACGTAGCAACACCTATGATGCAAGGAATAATAGACTTACATCACGATATCTTTTTCTTCCTCATTCTTATTTTGGTTTTCGTCTCACGGATCTTGGTTCACGCTTTATGGCATTTCCAAAAAGAAAAAAAATCCAATCCCGCAAAGGATTGTTCATGGAACTACTATCGAGATTCTTCGGACCATATTTCCTAGTATCATCCTGATGTTCATTGCTATTCCATCATTTGCTCTCTTATACTCAATGGACTAGGTAGTAGTAAATCCAGCCATTACTATCAAAGTTATTGGACATCAATGGTATCGGAGTGCGCCTCTTCACGAGGGTGATTTAAGTGCAACGAAATGCCTTAAGAATATGCTTCGCGAATGTAAGGATAAATGGACGACTTCACTTACACGAAGGAAATGTAGTTACAACTAACTTCGTTTTAGAAGATTGGAGAAAATATTTCCTAATAGTTACATTTACCTCCTTATAGAAAGCACGTGATAATACAACCAATCAAAAGAAGCTAGCTGGACATTCTATTATGCTCATGCACATGGCTAGCTATCATCTCTTATCAAAAGCAGTCACGTGTCCATTCAGGTAGAAAGAAACATCTTTTAGATAGTAACAACTCCAACAGTCATTTTCCTTTATCACTGGCTATAAATACCTAACTTATCATCATGAGATATTCATTCACGCCTCATATATACGCCTCATATATGACATCAATCACTTTGTAATTTCTTTCTTGATAAGAACTA
Source organism: Bidens hawaiensis (assembly GCF_021521415.1). Lineage (NCBI taxonomy): Eukaryota > Viridiplantae > Streptophyta > Magnoliopsida > Asterales > Asteraceae > Bidens > Bidens hawaiensis. The sequence continues at coordinate 177,280 of NW_027492181.1, forward strand.
TACTTATTTTTACCCCGAATGGTGGTTACGGGAAGACACCCTACAGGGGCGGACCCACGTAGGTCCGATCATGGTCCCGGGACACCAATATTTTTTAAAAATTACTTAGAGACGATATATTAAATTTTTTAAGGACCTGATAAAAATTAATACTTGGAACCTATACTATTAGGCTATGTGTAGTGGAGGGGCTACAAATGGGGGCGAATTATGACACGTGGCGCCCAGTCAGCATGGGGTAAGAATTTGTTTTTGGGGTGTAATGGTGTAGGGGCTACAAATTGGGCCCACAGTATCTTTTTTTATTATTTTTTTTATAATTAAACTAATCAAATAAAAACCAATTTCTTCAATTAATTAAATAAAAATGGATTAAAGTTAAAAAGAAATACAAAAAAAATACATAACTAAAAGTATAAAAAAACATATAGCTCAGTTGGCGTATATGTTTAGGTTCGGGTCGGGAAATTGAAACGGATAGCTCGGTTGGTTTAGGTTCATCGGGTTCCATTGTAAGTTCACGTTCGGTTGGTTTTGCGAATCATGGTGTTAACCGAAAGGAGGGAATGGGTGGTTCGGTTGGTTCGGGTTGTTTCTAAGATTCATTTTGCATATACATATATATACACACACAACATATATACATATACATATACATACATATATATATATATCACACACAACATATATACATATACAAATACATACACACACACACATATATATATCTCACACACAACATATATACATATACATATACATATACATATACATACACATATACATATACAATAGTAATATAATAATAATACATAATATAATAATAATCTTCATCTCTTCCAGGCGACAATCTAACCCCGCCCCCGCCCCAATTCGCCCACATATCGCCCGGGGGGCGGTGTTCTCGCCCCTTCGCGCCCACAATTCGCCCGAGCCCACGCCCACTACACATGGTCTTAAGGCTTAACTGGTTTAGTAGAAAGTCCCCTGCTTTTCCTTTGAGAAGTTGCAGGTTCAAGTCTCACCATACTCTTTTTGTTGTTTTTTTTTTGTTTATTTAATATTCTAGTCATAGTTATTTAGTTAGGGTATTTGTGTTTTTCGTTAGTTTCTCTCATATAGTCATTATTACCATGCAACATATATAATGTCAGCATGGGTTTTCATATTTTTTTTTTATTATTTATCTTGTGTATGTATATTATAATTAATCATTTATTTGTGTTAGAGTTAGTTTTTCATGTTTTGGTCATTTATGTAAGACCATTTTATAGCTTACGTTTATGTTTTTCGAGTATGAATAAAAATGAATTAAAAGTGTATGTTCTATATAGTTTCTAATCTAGATTCTTTCTACTTACTCGTTTCCAATGACACCATATCTCTGTGTTTTATTATGTTCCTCGCCTCGACCCGACCCGAATAACAACTGACCCGAAAATTTTGTAAGCCGAAAAAATTGGGACCCCATTGGCAAAAGATCATGTGTCTGCCACTGACCCCCATCTTGTCATTTTCGTAACGAGCTTACGGTGATCTATTTTGCATTATTAAGATTCAGATCTAGTTGGATTATGCACTCACTTTAGCCCATTTCTATTCGTCAACTCATACCCGGTGGATATAAAGATCTAACCATAATCGGTTTGGATATGTGTTTCTTCAGTTTGTTAAGTTCGTTTGATTATATAGAAAAGATCGAAGGTTGTCACTCCAATATCTTGTGTTTGTATGTTTATTAGTTTGTTTGATTTGTTTTTTTGATCCAACAATAATATTTTAACAAATGGTTAGTTCTCAAGTAGTTTAGAATTCAAGTCCTACATATGATAGACACATGTTTATATGTAATAATGGTTACATACAAAATAGCATATGGTTCTCAATGGTACCCACTTGTTTGCTTATCTCATAACTATGTGGATATAATCCATCGAAACATGGTTCTTCGATTACGAACTCTTTTTCATAATCGTTTTTAAAATTTGACAATGCATGCTAAAAAAATATCAAAATCAAACAAAATGACAATTTTCTTTTCTTTCCATGAACCAAAATAAATAATAATAATAATAATAATAATAATAATAATAATAATAATAATAATAATAATAATAATAATAATAATAATAATATACCTTGTAGGAATCGATAGATCGAACCTTCAAAGGTTATTTCGAATCACTGAAACAATGGTTAAAAATATGAATATTTTTGTATGTTAAATTAATCAATAGTGGGAATGATTAGTTCAATCGAGGATTGAAATTGATAATTTGATTGGAATACGTCGCTTATCGTTGCAAATGCTAAATGGTACTAAATCTGTCCAAAAAATCGAAAAATGTTCTTGAAACCTGAAAAAAAAAAAAACTTTAGAAACCAAAGCCGTCGCATGGTTCTAAAATTTTTAGCTAATTCCACTAGAAACGTACAAGACGTTTTATCTCGACTCAAAACCGTTACAAAATTAGTAAAAAAATAAATAAAGTACACAAATTACATGAAAATAGTTTTGGTTTTTCAAAACTGATAAACGATCGTTTCGTGACAATTAGGTTATGCTCTCTTTAAAATATTAAGAAACAAGCAACCCAAAAAAAGTAAAAGAAGGATATATAAATATCATATATGTAGTAATGGGGTTGATAGTATCTTGGACGGCTTACCCAAAACCATTTAAATGGATACCTTGCACGCCATGCACTTCTTGTTCTTGACAAAGTCTGCTTTTTGATTTTGATATTCTCTTCACATTTTTGTTAAATAATCATTTTTCAGAATTATTACATCATTAAGTGTTAACCTCTATATATTGTTTGATGAAGAAAACACTTGCCATCCAAAAATATGGGGTTGTTCTTGAGTTTATTGGCAAATATATTCCAGAAAGGTAACAAGCCTTTGCCCATTGAATCTATATTCAAGCTTCCTTCACCAATACCCAAGTTTCCTCCAGGTAACTTCATATATATTATCATCTTAATAAAGGCTTATGGTATATATGTAGTATACATAGCTAGACATTGCAATGGGCTTTTTGCTTTTTGTGTTATTTTATTAGGAAGTTAGTAAATTAGTATATATGCAGCGTTTAAAACAACATTTCTAGCCCCTTTAATTTCCTCTAAAAATGCAACCAAAAAACCGAAAATAAGATCAGCGTGCAGAGCTGATACGAGGCTGATCCAAGATGAAAAGAAAGGCATAACTTGGCTATAAGTGTAGTTACGGAGCCCGTATGCAAATGGATGGAAAGGTCTCAACAAACTAGATAACCGTCACACCCAAATTCCATAAAATAGAGCTCTTATCTTGTCATTGAAGATTTTCCGTATTCAAAACGCAGGGAGTCCCCACACCACACTTGGTCTTATAATAATTTACGTGCGTTTATTTATGTCTATAATTTCATCAATATTTCAATTTCAAAAATTTGATAATATGTGTCAAGTTTATAATCCTATGTACTCTAATATATATAATGTTTATCATCGAATATTTTCAATTTCAAGAATTTGACAATAATATATTAACAAGTTTTAAAACTTAACTAATTTTTCTTGCTATGATGATAGGGGATGGTTTTGCAACCGGAACTATTGATTTAGGAGGGTTACAAGTTTGCCAAATCACTTCATTCGACAAAATTTGGTCTGCGCTCGAAGGCGGACCAGACAACAAGGGTGCAACATTCTACGAGCCATCTTCAATACCAGATGGATTCTCCATGCTCGGTTGCTACAGCCAGCCCAACAACAGGTCTTTATTTGGATGGATTCTTGCGGCAAAAGCCGTCTCAAATGAATCTATCTCGTCACATACTTCCTTAGCTAAACCAACAGACTATTCTCTAATTTGGATTAGTGAGTCTGAAAAACTAAAACAAGAAGGTGGCAACTGTTACATTTGGTTACCGGTGCCTCCTGAAGGCTACAAACCCGTCGGTTATGTTGTAACAAACTCGCCCAAAAAACCATCCCTTGAAAAAATCCGGTGTGTCAAGTCAGAATTCACTGATGAGATTGAAGTTGATAGATGGATTTTGGGGTTAGACAAGAAGGTTAATAATAATAATAATAATCTCAATGTGTATGAAACAAGGCCAAAAGATAGGGGTGTTAATGCTCTAAGTGTGTCAACAGGATCTTTTGTAGTTCAAAATGTTGGTGCACCTGCTGACATGTCACAAGTTTGTTGCTTGAAAAATATAAACAATAATCTTATGGCTATGCCCAATTTGTCACAAGTTGAAGCACTAATTCAAGCTTACTCACCTATTATTTATTTCCATCCTGATGAAGAATACTTTCCCTCATCAGTCAATTGGTTTTTCCAAAATGGAGCTTTGTTGTATGAAAAAGGCAAGGAAAGCGAGCCGAGAACGATACAAACGGATGGATCAAACCTACCACAAGGTGGTTCTAACGATGACTCGTATTGGTTAGACCTACCTATAGATGGTTCATCTAAAGAAAGGGTCAAGAAAGGTGATTTGGCACATTCTTGTGCTTATTTCCACATAAAACATATGTTTGGAGCGACATTTACCGATATATCCTTGTGGGTATTCTACCCTTTTAACGGCCCGGCACGGGCAAAAGTGAAATTTTTTAATGTTAAGTTAGGAAAAATAGGTGAACATGTTGGTGACTGGGAGCACTTGACATTAAGGATTAGTAACTACAATGGGGAGTTGAAAAGTGTTTATTTCTCGGAACATAGTGGAGGACAATTGATTGATGCTCCGGATATTGAATTTGAAAATGGGAACAAGCCCGTGGCCTATGCATCGTTGCATGGTCATGCATTTTACTCGAAGCCCGGGTTAGTTTTACAAGGAAGTGGAGGGATAGGGATACGAAACGATGCATCAAAGGGCGAAATGGTGATGGATACAGGTGTCAGAGCGGTGGTGGTGGCGGCCGAGTATTTGGGGCAGACGGTTGATGAACCAGTGTGGTTGAAGTATAGTAGAAAATGGGGTCCGAAAATAAGTTATGACATAACAAATGAGATCAAGAAAGTGAGGAATGTTTTGCCAATGGTGTTAAGAGGTGCATTTGATAAATTTGTTAAAAGGCTTCCTAATGAAGTGTTTGGGGAAGAAGGCCCTACAGGCCCAAAAATGAAATATAATTGGAGTGGGGATGAGAAATATTAATTTATTTATTTCGTGTAATTATCATAACGTGTGTAATTACATTTACTATTTTATGGTGTTTCCCTTTAATGATTTTGATTTTTAGATTAAAATCTATAGGCACATATCGATGGGAATATGAACACAAGGCATGTCACCTCATCAATAAAAGAAAAGGGTGAACTTTCTTAAGATAAAGTTTGATGGTACCTCATATAGATATCCTAAATTCTGTACATTTTATGCAGATTTATTTCATAACTTTAGGGGGTAATACAAATAGGTATAAAATCTGATAGGTTTATATTGATTATAGAATAATCCCAAACAGGAACCAAATGTAATACAACATTAAGCAATAGAGATAGGAATGGAAAACATATATAGGCAGTGGCGGAGCTACCTATTGGAGTTCTAGTTCGCCAGAATCTAATCAATGTTCAGATTTATATAGAATGTATGGTACCGTAATGAATGAACGCATTCTTTTTCGATGATTGAACCCATTTTTATTTAAAGAAATATATGAACCCACCGATTATGAAAATTATAGTTAATTTTTTTAATAAATTTCTTTTTTATATAAAATATTTAAAGAAACTATATAAATTACTAAACTCAACTATATTGACCTCATAAACTATATTAAAGAGAACCCCAAATTACTATAAATTACAAAAGCCAATGGAAATGGCCGCCTAGTTGATCAGCAACCCTCACCCCTCGACTTTCAATGACTACCCTCCTATATCAAATCATCTTTATTCGTTTTCTACTTGTTTGTTCGTCAAATCCGGCCATCAAGAGTCACTGCTCCAATCAAGTTATCAGGCAATCATCATTGATTTCGATTTTCAAATACAGTTATTGACTCAATTTGAATAAAAGAATCAAGCTTTATTTTGTTTGATTGAAGTAATTATGTTTATCATTTATGTGTGATTGTAATATGTTTAAGCTTGATTAGGTCATTAAGTGTATGTGCTTATGTTTAGAATTATGTGTTGATAATTTTGAATTTGTGCATTGGTTATTGGCGATCTTTCTAAACAAGGACCACCAATTTTGCGTTTTTTATGCAATCTGACCCGAATAATTTGACGCCGATAGTAATAAATCCAAGAATCGAAAAATACCGAATTCATAAGAAAAATTTCTAACTCCGCCGTTAAAATAGAAGATGAAAAGAAGTCAACAGCATTCTAACAATATTCATAACACCTTATTCTCTACTCTAATCTAATTGCGCTTATAACCTCAAAATATCCTTCCCAAACGTGTGGGCCTTATACTAGCAATGAACTTCAACTTGGACTAGGCCCAGTAGTGTTCAGAACATTTTCCCTTTAAAACGGATACAAAGATACATTAAGGTTCTGTTTGGTACGAAGTAATGGAATGAACGATGGAATGGAATGAATGTGGTAATGGAATGGACAAAGGAATGGAATAGGTTATTACCATTCCAATGAAATTTTTGGTTGCCACATGGGAATGAAATGATTACTTTGCATAGTTTGGTATGTAGGAAAAAAAGAAAAAATAAAATTAAAACGGTAGTGAGTGGTGGTGGTGGTGGGAGGTAGGTGGCGGGCGTGGCATTGGTGGGCGGTGTTGGTGGTGGTGGGGTGGGTGGTGAGCGATGAGAGATAATGGTGCTTGGTGGTGGTGTTGGGGTGGGTGGTGGTGGTAGCGGTGGTGGGAAGTGGGCGGCGAGTGGTGGTGGTGAGGGGCAGGGGTGACGGTCGATGGTGGCGAAGGGCGGCTGGCGGCGGTGGGGGGTTGGCACTAATGGAGATGGTTGGTGGCGGTGGGTGGTGGTGGCGGTAACGGTGGCGGTGAACGGCTGTGGTGGTGGTTGGTGGCAATGACGGTGGTAGGTGGTAGGTGGTTAATGTTTATGGTGGTGGGTGGTGGTGGTAGGAGGATGGTGGATGTGATGTAGGGTGAAAGAGGGAATGAATGAAAAAAAAACATGGGGGTATAGATGGAATGAAATTGAGGTGTTTTAGTGGGAATGTAATAGACTAGGTAATGGGTCATTCGATTCATTTGATTAACCAAACACATTTTTCTCCATTCTCTCACAATGAATCATTTCATTTCGCCCTTCATTCATGCATACCAAACGCTACCTAAATTTGACACAAAAATAGGGCTTCAGTTTTTAAAAACTGGTTTAACATGATCAAGGGGTTAAATTGATTGCCAAGCAACGATATTATATTATATATAAGCTTTGAAGTTTGGGATTGCAAGGACTTTATTGGTCCACGTGACGGCACTAGCATGTACCACATCATCTATGGGTTTTTTTAGTTGTAAGTTTGTTTTTTATTTCAGTTTTGGTAACATAACCAAAACTAGCTCAATTTGGTACATCATCTATGGGTTTTTTTAGTTGTAAGTTTGTTTTTTATTTCAGTTTTGGTAACATAACCAAAACTAGCTCAATTTGGGTCGGATCGTCATGTTGCAACACCCGAGTTTTACCGACCAAATAAACTCTATTAAATATGGTTTGTTTGTTTTTTATGGTATCATAAGTTATGCATTCTGGCCGTTTAGTAATCTAATTTTTCGGTTTAGTGTCAGTATTGTAACGAACCTAACCGATACCAACGAATCCGTGTTGTTTTGATCATAGTTGGCAAGAAATAGGAAACCTCGATGGTGTGGTTGCAAAAAATAAATATTTTGGACTAAAATTGCATAAATGACCAAACTTAAGAACGATTTTGACACTTTACTCTTTTATAATATATTAAACTTTTTATTATAAGTTATACGAGTGTCATCACTACTTTCTACATTGGCATATTAATTTTTAATAACACGCGTCCCGTGTCGGTATTGTAATGAACTTATCCCATATCAACTGATTTTACATTAATGCACCTTTACAGCACGACGGGTACAGAAGGTAGTTTAGACTAAACGTTGATAAAGGTTGATATTTCTAACACAAATAGCTCACCTTCTAAATGATGATCATTACCGCCTACCAAAGGCCAAGACAACGAAGGCTCAACCTTAAAATATTTAATTTCATGTGATATAGCTTTCTATAGAATAATATTGTCAATATATATATAACAATCCTCATGAATCATGGATCCTATTAAATATAATCCTAGAATCATTTTTAAAATGGTTTTGGATCTCATCAGTTGTATGTCCCTCTCTATGGATACACAACGTTTGATTATTAAACTTATAAATTAAGTTTTATGCAAATCATCTCTCTTTAGCCAAGCTGCGTACGTTTAACAACAACTATATTCTTATTACTTATATGCAAAAAAGTTAAAAAAATAATCATTTAAAATTTGGTTAATGGTTATTACTTAAGGGTGTCTTGGACTTTGGATAATGTGAATATGAAATTATGACACATATAAGGTGTTTGGTTGGATGATTGAAATAAAATCTTTTAGATTGGGTTGTCTCCAAACATTCCAAATTAAAGGGTTTGGTTGGTATGGAATCTCATACATATATTCTCATTCCATTATGTTTGGCAGTTGGGGTGGCATTTGACTAATTAGGTGTTGTTTGGTTCATTCAGATTTAAATGAGCATTTGTCTCATTCAGCAATAACAATAAGTCTGAATGATTCAGGCCTAATTAACCATTCAAATGTTTTTCTGTTTGAAACAAACAGTCTGAAGTCTGAATGAATCAAATGTTTACATCTGAGTGGTTCCATTCAGATGTAAACAAATAGTCCCTAACTTCGTACAATTGTACATAATAGTTCTTTAACGAGAGGTTTGCAACAAGTTATGAAGTATCCATCCACGATGGACATAAGAGGACTAAGATGCAACCATCGTTGGTGTTACATATCGAAGGTAAGATACCAAGATCATCCAAAAATATAAGGACTTTTAGTACTGAGATGTGGTCAACGTCTAGCCAAACCAAATACAAAAAATTGTTCTTTACATTAAGAAACATAAACACAGAAAACAAGATATAAAAAGTGTTTATAAACAATCACAAGAAAGAATCGCTTAAATTTGATTACCCCCCTTAATAACAAGATTAACCCTTTAAGTGTGGACTTCCAAGAGAAATGGCTCCGGTGAAGGTTACCAAAGAATACACCTCTTCAGAAAGTTGTTGTACATGACGACCTCCTTAAGTCGTTCAATGAAGAAAGAAAATATGTGGGATCTAAATGTATTTTGTAAATGGTACCTAACAAACTTCTTTTTTGTTTTGGTAAATTATATGAGATGATATAGCTACTTACACCATGAAAAATATATTATCATCAATTCCTCCATGACAAATAGTCGTAACCCACAATTATGGGTGGGGGAGTGTTGGAAGCCGGGATAAGAGTTGCCTCTCTGGCTTCGATAGGGCCGTCCAAACCGCTCGTCGCTCGAACTCGCTCGCCGCTCGCTCAGAAATTGCTCGGAAAATGCTCGCATCGTTTTTCGCTCGATTGAAAACGAGCCGCTCTGCTCGGTTCGATTTGTAAACGAGCAAAGGCCTGCTCGGTTCGGTTCGACTCGAATATTTTTAATTTATTTTATATATAATTATATATGAAAAAATATATAAATATATAGACAAAACACATAAATATAAGCTTACAATTATTTTTACCCATTTAAATTGTTCATATTCCGTCAACTTTATTGTTTTATTTGTTCGATTCAAGTTTTAGAATACCAGAAGTTTGTTTACATTATCATTATATCTCACTTAAAACTTATTTGTAATAAAAATTTACAATATATTACACGTTTTTCTAAAAACTACTAATTTATTTATGAAATATATTATTTACAACCTTTAAATTTTTTATTATTGAAAATTTTAAAGTGAAAAAGAAATAAATAATGCTCGAAATCGTTTGATGTTCGATCGAAAAATGCTCGATTCGATTTTGGCTCGTTTTGGTTTTCGCTCGGTTCGAATTTCAGTCGTTCCATTCGGTTGGAAACGAGCCAAGCAACGAGCAAGCCTTCGCTCGGTTCGGCTCAGCTCGTGAACAGCCCTAGGCTTCGATACAATCCATGATCGTTATTGTGTCATCACAAGAATATCACACGCTACTCACCTAGATCCAGAGGTATATCGTCAAACAAACTACTAATCACTGTTTAATGTTTTGAAAATTACAAACATAAAAGAAAATTTGGAGCCAAAGGGTGTTGGAAAATTTCTGCAAACGATTATCGTTGGATTTCTGAGTGTCGTGTAAACACTATCAGATCAAAATAATTTGTGGTTTCCAAATATTTTGGCCGGATGAAACAAAAATTTGAGAGCAAGAATCAAGTATGGATTTATGTATGTTATGATGAACTAGAAGAAAATTCGTATAATCAAAATAATGTTATATTAGGGTTTGATACATGGACAACGAGAACTGCTTTCAGTTATCATAAAACTGAAAATACGCTCTTGTTATTTTATTAAACTTTGTAACGAAAATTAGTTAATTAATTTTCTAATACGTATTTACTAAAGCAACATATGTTCAAAATACGTTTTTAATAATGATTTGCAGTTATAATAAGCAGCTCGACCCCAGCCAGGGGCGCTGCCTCTTGGACCCTGCTACCAGGGGCGTTGCCCCCTTGGAACCCCCATGACTTAGCATTATAATAAGATCAAATAAGCGTGCACCCCGCACCCGACTTATTTAGATTCATATTGCAATTAACTTGATCAAAAAAGTTAATCCTAATTACACTAAAATCACTAACAAAAGGGAACTAATACAACGAAATATGGAGGCTCTATGACTAGGTGTTTATGCGATAACCACTCCTACTAACCATGGAAGAAATGTTGCAATGAAAGGAGTCATGGCTCCACAACACGTAAAATGTCCCTCTAACTAGCTAGATTTTTTTCTTATCTATATTTTATTTTATATTTGTCTAAACCTATTTTGTATTTAATTTTTATTCTAAGGCGATATTTTTATTCACACTAGTTTTTTCTTATTATCTGTGTGTTTTATTTAAATTTACAGAATACTAAACTTCTACTTTTTTTAATTAAATATATTACCGACAGAGAGCGTAGTCGGTAATCCGTCATCCACTCATCCGTTGATAATTCATCGGTGAATACATCCTCGTTCATTCGTTGAAACTGGTAATTTTCACCAACCGTCATTGGTAATCCGTCTCCATCATTAGTCTTGAGAACTTTCATCGATAAATACATTACCATGATATATTTACCGACAAAGTGCCACAAGTGGCAGCCCAACGTTTTGAGAGGCCTTAAGCGAACAAAATATTTGAGGCCTTTTTATAAACTTTTAAAGATTTAAAACAATGATCTGTAAGGTTCTTACACAAATTAATTTATGTTATAATGTAGTAGCAAATAGCAACGTAATGTTCTAAACTTTAATATTGTCGCAAATAATAGATGTAATAATCATTTGTTCTAATTCTAATACAAATCAATGTTCAAATACAATAGCAAATAACAAATTAATGTTCTAAACTTCTAATGCAAGTAGCATGTAGGCAAAAATCAATTTTCATTCCTACACTACGTTGTTATTCAATATCTCTGCTAAATAATTTAATACATTTAAATAAAAAATAAAAAAAATTGGAACCTTACGTTGTTTGGGGGCCTCTAGCCCTTGCTTGACTTCTTAAAGCACTTGGGCCGGCACTGAGTGCGATACGAAGACCTTTACCGACAGGATACATTAGAGTTCTCCAAAAAGATATTTACAATACAAAGTTACAAACATTATGAATAGAATTTATCTTGTCTATGTTTTTAGCTAGGATAAAGACCTTGATACCTGATTTTATATATACATACATCATACATGTGTTTATTTTAATGAAACGTAGATTATAAACCATCATATATATCATTCTGAGGTCATGAAACGGCACGCAGACTTTTGAAGATGCTGCGTGGATTTCACCATCAACCAATCAACCACCACCATCTTAACAACAACCTCTTTCTGGCTGTCTTCTTTTGTGTGTCATGTGTGTATATAAGCATACACATAATTAACCTTCATTCTTCCAAACACAACTTTTGTGTTAATTGGTTCTGTCTTTAATATGATTTGTTTATTAACTTGGGAATAACAGGTGAGAACTCAGTCATTAGTTATTTCGTTATTTTACATCGAAGTAGAAGGCAAACTAGCAACAAGCTGCGCAGCTATATCAAGACCTGCATACTTTTGAATTGTCTATCCAAATCATGTAGGAAATTTTGACCTTGATTCCTTTATTTTTATTCTAAATGATCGCCTAACTGTGTTTTATAAATTAAATTCAAGAGATTTTAATATATATGCATGTTTTTGCAAAACCCTACTTGAATTATATGATTTTGTCTCACTAAGCATCTTCTTTTTTTAGTTTTTAAATTCTTTTATGATTGTTGCTTCGGAACTAACTTCGAGAGTTACGAACAGAAAAACTAGAAGATTAATCTTGTGATCGTTCAAGCTCATGGAAGAACCCGGTTTTGCAAAACGTAGCTTCAAAAGGTATGATTATAAACTATGATCGAGTGATAACTAGTTTGAAAGGATGAATCATCGTAAACTATAAAATCAGATCATATGAAGGAGGTTCAATTTCATTTAGTTCTAAATTTCATAGAATCAGTAGAATCATGACATGACCATGACCGGTTCAACCCTTTTGAAGGCCTAAAACAAAACAAATATTGAGCGCCTTTTTCAAATCCATGACTTATTATCCATGTATATAACTTGTGTTTGTATGTAACTAATTTTTTTCTTTTCTTTTTCTAACATAACTTTTAACGGAAACTCAAGCCGTACGTGCATGGTAACTAGTTATTTTTAAAGAAAATTATTATTACAAATTACCTTTTTGAAACTTATATACTATTGTATTATTAGAATTTGCTTTAAACTATTAATATCCATGTCAACAATAACACGTAGTGTTTAGTTTATAGCAATTTGCGAAATAGGCCAGAACATATCAATGTCAACCCAACCATCTATCATTATTTATATAGCTAATATATTTTTTTACCATCCGTCTACCTTTTTGGCCAACCATCAACAACCGGCTTAACAATGTTACAATAACAAAACCTTGAACTTTTGTCTCGAATAATTCGTTTTGTATAGCTAGTTTATTATTATAATCATTTAATAATTAGATATTAGATGTAATAAATCATTATAATTAAGTTTTCATCATCATCATCATCATCATCATCGTACTCAGTATATCCCACCAATAGCAAAGCTATGTTAGGGTCTGAGGAGGGTAAGATGTAGACAGCCTTACCTCTACCCCATAAGGATAGAGAGACTGCTTCCGGTGAGACCCCCGGCTCGATAGTAGTTTTGCATCAAGCCTTGGACATAAAGCACATAGCACTCAATCATCGGGATACCGGCTGATTGGTGCATGTACCCTCGTCTTTCGGCTATCAACGCCACCACATGATGCCTGATTAACCTTCCGCCACTTTTAACGTTATTTTCACGAGATTAGTAAAATAACATCAAAATTAGTGCAATTTCACTTTTGCCCACCCGAGGGTTTACACATATATACATAATATGCGCGCACCTCAAGCAGGGTGTAATAATTAAGTTTTATAAAGACAATCTCATATAGAAGTAAAAGAATTAAACTGGTTTTTTGACTTCAACAAGTAGACTGTCTTGGGGTTGTTTGTTTACATCTGAATGAAACCATTCAGATGTAAACACCTGATTCATTCAGACTGTTTGGTCCAAACAGAAAAACATCTGAATGGTTAAAATTATGTCTGAATCATTGATACTTATTGTTGTTGCTGAATGGGACAGAAGCTTATTCAGATCTGACTCATTCAGAACTGAATGAACTAAACAGCCCCTTGGTAGGGTTCGTAGATTAACATAGCCTCGTATGCGTAGGTTTCTTATGTATAACGACAAGATCGTTGGAAAATCCGTTTGTTTTTACTTTTGTGTCATTACATGTGTACTTTACTACGAAAGTATTTATCTTGTCTATCTAGAAAATTACTCCACTTCACCATTTTCTTTTTTTGTGAAATTGTGTAGGATCATCGAAACCATCATTCCCGACCCATTTCCAACTAAAACTGGATTATAGGAAACATACTCGTGGGAAATATTTTTCTTATCATTGAAAAAAACTTGACCCTAGAATTATGCCGTTGGAAGTTTTCAACACACATAATTAAAACTTTTATTTTCACTTTTCTAAAAATATTCATGTAGTTAAATTTTCATGATTATTGTTATTATTACTTTTAATTTTACTATTTGTATTATCATTAAATGAAATATAAAGTAAATAGTAGCTATTCTTATGTTTTTATTTTCATGATTATTATATCTTTTATATATTTTTGTATATCAATCTTGCTTTGTTTTATCCTTTCACGCAGAAGATCAATGGAGGCACAAGCCACCAACGTTAATGGTGGTGTTGGAAACGAAGTTGGTGGTGAAGTGAGAAAAGTTCATATTATCTATTACTTGTGCCGCAACGGGCGTATTGAACACCCTCATCTCATTCGCATACATCATCACTCCCGTAACGGTGTACACTTAAGAGGTCAATAATTTCTTAACAAAGTAACTAATGGTGAAATGCATATACATGTATTTACTATTTAGAACTCATGTGACTGTCATGCTTTACTATGTTTATTATTATTATCCTAGAAAACAAAAAAATATATATGTCATTTTCTAGGAATCATCAAAAAGTTATTGATTTGTAGATGTTAAGAGGTGGCTTGTGGAGCTAAGAGGAAAAGACATGCCAGAAAGTTTCGCTTGGTCATTCAAGAGGTTTGGTTCTTTTTTTGTTTTTTTATGTTTATCTATTCACGGTAAAAATAAACACATTTTTAACTTTTATCGACGAAGGGAGACGCCTACGTTTAATGAGATGAGAGAAAGTGAGAAACTTAAGAAATATCTCAGTATACAGAGGTGTAAAAGAGTTAAAATATAGATTCTACGGGTGTGAATTTATTAGTTAACACGAATCTAACAAGAAATATAGGTTTGGGTGTTATAGTTTCGGGTTGAATCTTTTACACCAAATTAAAATTTTTTAAACTAAATGGTCATTAGTTGTACTGTTTAAATACAATTGTTCCCTAAACATATTTTTTAGTAAATTTGCAGCTTTTGTGTATTATAAGAAAAAAAAGATATAAACAAAATATTTTTTCAAATTAGACAGGTTATATCTGTATCAATATGTGAATATGCATTTTGTGCTTGGCTTGACACGGTTTTTCAGTTTCTTACGCTCTATGGTAAGTTTAAAAGTTGTAGGTCAGTGTCGATCTTAACCCATCAATCATCAACACGGCACCCCTAAGTTCTTCGTTTATTACGCATTTAGTGTTCTTGGTATCCTACTATACACTAAAACTCTAAAACATTATATTGTCTGTATCCTAGTAACTGAAGAGTGAAGATGAATAATATAACGTTATGGTATTTATTATAAAAATGTCAGAAATAAATGATCATTTTAGGTTGTCGAATGTCATTAATACCAAAAAGCTTCAAATATTTAAATAATTTATTGTTAGTATTTATTTTCTTCATAACAAATTACAGAAGGTACAATAAGAGATATGTTTGGCAAGACATATTAAACGACGACCTCATTACCCCGATATGTGACAATGAATATGTTCTTAAAGGGTCAGAGATCTACTCAACAACATTAAACACTGGTACATCTTCTTAATTTCTTGCTTTTATTAGTTTCTTTTTTACTATATTTTTCATTGTACCATTCAATTAAATCATACCCAATATTGAACTGGTAATCATATCATTACTAGAAAACAGACTTCTACCGACGTATATTCACCAAAGTCCTCTAATTTGCGGCATGAACAAACCCATTATTAGATCACATTGTAACTAGTAATTATTTCGGATAGTATTATGTAAATATGGATTATATTATATGTTTATATAACCCCTTAATTGTAATCCTTAATTACAACATTATTAACACAAATCACAATTTTAGTCTTTACTGGCATTCCAGGCTATCCTTCTAGATCAGCTACATCTATCGACACTCAGTCTCCACAACAACTTCAGGCTCTTCAAGAGATGAAAGCTCAACATGGCTTTCAACCCATGCCCGACACTACACCACAATCCTTCATTGGCTATCATTTGCCTCACGATCATAGCAGCAGCAACAACAACAATCACAAACGAAGTCATTTTTCTTGGGCATACTCTTATAACACCGTTTATGGGTCGTGCAAACAATGTGGTATTGGTCATATTCCTAGTGATTGCCCAAACCGAGACCCATCTACATTTCATGCCAATCCAACAGCCAACTTGGCATACACCCGCTACAACCTTGCCGATAACAAATCTTATGTTGGCACGACTAAGTACCCCGGCAATGAAGCAAACAGTCATGTAATACAAGATCTACAACCTCTTGACAATTTGGAGGCATACTATGGTAATGACTTACGGAATATTTAATCATTTAAACAGAACAATATAAAAGAACAATATGCAACTTATTTTTTTATTTTTTTGTCTGTTCTTTTAACATATTCTTGTTGTCCACGAAATAAAACTCTAATTTATTATTTGATTGATTAACAGACATTGATTCATACGAAGGGAAAGAAGTCTTTGAGTTAAAAACATCACCACCATTTGAAGGCAATATAACTGGTCCAAAATACCCTTCAATGAGAAAAGAATATTCTCTAGATTTCTCAACAAATACATCTACAGAAATAGAAGAATCTTCATTTGGCTCCAATGTTACAACTGAAGACACAACAAAGAATCAAGATGAGGACAAAGACAAAGAAGTCGATGTAAACGAGAATAATTCCTTTCACGAAACGTTATTGAATGATAATATGGATGATGATGATGGTGATGATGATGAGAACAATAATGATAAGAGTAAGAAAGGAGGTGATAAAAGTGAAATAAGTTATCTCAATACCATTCAGTCGCCAAATTACTCGTATAGGAAATCAGGTCAGAAGTCGGGCATGTTTCTTAACTGGATCACTTGTGGGACCGCTAACACCCATGAGAAGGCGGTGGTGGTGATCAATAAAAGAAACTGTAGCGTACCTTCTACGGTAAGTTCGGTTTCTGAAAAATATGGTAACGAAAATAACATGGGGCAAATATGTAAAGAACAGAAGTTGAGGGGCTTCGAGAAAAGATTTGACACGAACGATAGATCAAAGAAGAGTAAGAAGGAGGATTTCAATAACTTGAAAACCTTTGGAGCTGCTTATAAGCCTGTGAACGGCCCCAATTGCTCGTAGGTTCAATTCCTAGTTTCAAACTTTCTATATTACATTGACTTTTATAGTCAAATATGCATGTTTTGACTTTCAAATTAACATGAACTTTTTTTAGAACTTTTTAAAAAGCTCAACCAACCCATTTAAGTTTTAGTTAGTTTATCCAGATGCATGTGAATTTGGTGTTAATTTGAAAAACTATAGATTTGACTCAAGTCAAACCTATTGTTCTTATTGCTTTAGTAGTATTTGTGTTAATAGATATAGATGCTAATGTTTTCATAAACACATGTTTTGTTATGATCAATATTCTTATGTTGAGCTCTATGCTTAAAAATCAGTACATGCACTAATCGACCCAAGTGTTGGTATGGTTAATGCAGGCAATGCGGAAGGCATTTCAATCCGGAGAAGCTTCACAACCACATGAAATACTGCAGAGGGATGAAGTCAAAGGCCAAATCTACCAATTCAAGACTTGAACCAAACACAAGAAGATCACATTCACCTTCTTCAAAATCTATGGATACTTTTTTCTTGACAAATAATTGAACACTTGTTTGTGCCAAAAAACTACATTTGTATAAAATCAAAGAAAGCATGGGTGTACAGAAAAATTAATTACTTTAGTCAACATTTTGACTTTGTGATGAATCTTGAACCAATCTTTAAAGGGTCACCACTTTAAATCATAAATATTGAGTCTTGCAAAATAAAAATCCCTAAAACAAAACAAATGCTACATTCTATTGGTTAAACAATAACTACCATTCATTAGTTTTGGTTAGAACAACAATTCTCAAAACCCTAACAACTTTCTTGATGATGTGAAATGACATATTTGCCCTCACATCCACAACTTTAAATCTTTAGTCAGCAATCAGCAATCTGTATCTTGACCTAAACTACATGCCTGCTTTCTGGACATGATCAAGCAAAAACCTATAAATATTTTTTCTTAAATTTTCCACGTTTTCATCCCCGCGAACTGATTCATCAAGCCAACGGTTGACCCGTTTAAGTTTACCCAAAAGACCAACCGCAGCACCGGAATCTTCTTCGTTTGTTAACCAAAACCCATTGTTCAAAGATTCCTCCAAGTAATTCAAAAACCATTTTTGCGACACTAAAAGCAGTTCTTCAGCCAATTTAGCAGTCTCCTTTAATCCGCTTCCTTTTGACCATTTTACCCTTTCGGGACTTTCATTTTTTGCTACAGGACTGGAACCCACACGCCTCACCCTTGAAGCAACAGGTTCTTGGGTTCTCGGGATTTTCTTGTTTCCTGGTGACCGGTTTTCCGTTTGGATTTTATCTGAAGTGTTTTCAAGGACAATATGGTAATTTGCCTCACTATCTTGAATCTTTCTGTTGTCTTCCATTGTAAACAAAGTAAACTTTCCTAGATTTGATTCTAAAGCAGCTTGCACCCATAATGCACTATTGTTAGGTTGACCTTTTGTTTTGACATCAGTTGACTTCGAGTCAATTAAGGCGTTGACTGCGGTGGTTGACGTTTGAAGGTCGTGATAGAAGTTCAAGAATTGTTCAACAAGAGGGTTTCTAGTGGTCTCAGCAAGTTCACATATTTCCCCAAACCGACTGCATAAATTAAAATTTTAACCGAATTAAGTTATAAAAATTAAATGAATTAAATTTATAAAAATCCTTCCTTATGTAGTACCTCATGCATTGAAGGATGCTCTCGATGGCTGAAGATTCTTTTAAAGCATGTATCGCAGACGAAAATCCAAGATTCCTGTGACAAATAGCTTCCTGAAAGATAACATGTTACAACATCATTAAACAAGAATAAAATCTTGAATAATTTGACAAATCAATACCTTTCCAAGTTGACGAATTGTAGGCGAAACAAAATCCCATGAAATTTTTGAATCAGAGCATGTTCTTGCATTGAGTTGCACTTTCATAAGGTTGTTTGGAACATGAATGGTGTCGAATGAGGTTTTCAGGTCCTTTTTTACAGGTTTGCTGATTGATTTTTCAGAAACCATCACATTCTTGCTTTTTAGAGGTGCTAGATTCATATTAGGCTGTTTTTGAACAAGATCTTTCACTAAAGATGACTTCCTAACCGAACGAACCTGAAAATCAAGAAGTGTCTAAAATAAGGACTGTAATAACGTCAAGTAATTTAGGTCCTGGTAGTCTGGTACACCACCTCCAAAAGTGTACGCTAACTTGATTGTCACATCATATGGGCCACATGACTTTTTCACCCTATCATATTGTATGATGTCATATGGGATGTATGACTTTCCATCCTATCATATGTGCCGAATAATGGGGTGATGAAGGTCCTACTTCCAGTATAGATTTGTAAGTACTCAGTAGACATATAGTCATTTTTGTCAAACAAATCAATTGGGCCGTAAATACAACTTGTATTACCTTTTCCACGTTATCATACATACGGCCTGTTTGAGCACTTTTTGTCCTATTATACAACTCATATGACACCTCATATGTAAGTTTGAGTTTGTTAGTCAAAAGAAAATCATACAGCTCATATGATTTGGCCTCATACAAGCCGTATTAGTGTATTACCGTTTTTGCCCCATCATACATAATAATTGTATGACTATCAAAACGGCCCGTTTGACCACTTTTCGCACTTTTGAAACGGCTCGTTTGAACCCTCATCCAAACACGTGTTGATCATATGTCAGTGGTGTTTGTATAGCTGCCATCATAATTTTACGTGCTAGCCACATATATATCAAAAATTGTTAAAGCAATAAAGTATCAATGCTATGAAGTTAATGAATCGGTCATTAATGGCTATTCAGAAAATACCAAAATGTACAAGTATCTATGCATAGAGTACAACTGTTTCATAAAATAAATAATTTGACTATAATAATAATAATAATATTTTAAACATTACTGGAGTAGAACAGAATGGAGACGAAGGCTCTCTGACTTTTATACCCGACCCGGTATTTGCTTCTGAAACAGACCTCCGGTTTTTCACCGCTGGACTCCGGTCCCACCCCTTCCTCGCCGGAAAATCCAAACTCATCCTTAACCTTAACCTTCCCATTCGACAGCGACAGCCTCCTCGTATCCTTAACAGCAGCTTTCGCCCTAACCACCAGCAAATCACTCGAAATCAAATCCTTGGGATCTCCGACACACGCCCTCCGTTTCGGCACCGGTTTGATTCCTCTGACAACCGGCACCGGCGACCCGGGTTCGAAGCGGGTGACATGCACGAACTGACCCAGTTGGATCTTATCGTTCAAAATCAAGTCTACGTCAGCATCGGGAACAGACACGTAAGCGGAATGAATAGAATCAGATAATCTCAAATAGAAGCCTCGGTTGTTGTTGTTCCGGTTGGTAAAATCGAAGATGTCGTGTTTGGGTAGAATGGCGATGACTTGGAGGAGAGGTGTGCGGTGGTGTCCTGCGTTGGGATTGTGTAGGGTTTGGAGAGAAGCCATGTGGGTGGTTGAATGATGGTGATGCCACCATGGCAGGAATGAAATGAAGAAGGTTGAGTGTAAATGGAGGGAATCTCAAAGTGACATTGGATTGATGGATTAGAGATTTGTGTGTTGGCCGGCTTCAAGGACGGAAAGATGCAGGTTATGGGGTTTAAACTTTAAAGTGGTCAGGGCTCACGTATCATAGCCATGTGCAGGGTTTGTGTGAAGAAGCTAATACCGACAAGGATTAACACCCAGGGGATCTCCTTTTTACAAACTATATCTATCACATCTCGCCGGCTACGTATTATTATTATTATTTTTTATTTAGGTTATCGTATTTTTTAAATAATCTCAAGTTCGCAAATAATAGTCCCAACTTTATACTTGCCGGTGACTGTCCCAACTAAACATGTATTTGTTTTCAACGGCCCGTGACTAACAGAATGTTAACTCCGTTAGTTTGATGCTTACGTGACATGCCTAGTTGTTAAAAAACTGCTTATGTGGTTGCTTACATGCCATGCCTTGTTAAAAAACTGCTTATGGGGCTGCTTACATGGCATGTCTCTCTCCCACTCTCTCTTCTATAATTTGCCAATAGAGCATCGTTGTTTCATTTTAGTCAGAGTATGTTGTCTTAACCGGGCTCACATTGGCTTTTAGAGCTTGGCAAGCGTTCCCCGATAAACCATAATGTCAGTTGCCACTTGACAATCATTGTGGCGCCACAATAGTAGAACTTTCTTGCGGAACACACAATGAGATGAAAACTCGGGTGGGCTCGGGATTCAAACCGGCAACCTTACACAAGGCCTAGTGCAAACTCCTCATTATCATAATCCACCAAAAGTGATACAATTGGGGATTGGACTTGTTTCTATAGGAAAAACCAAGACTCCTACTACTATGTCACATGTGACTGAAATAGTAGGAAATAATACTTTTTTAACAAGATAGCCAATACTTGACTGGGTTTTTCCTAAAACAAGGTGTAAACTTAATACTGGTTTTGAGGCACACCTTAGAACAACATTAGTTCTCTTTTTTTTTTTTTTTTTTTTTGTTCTTTCTTTTTCTTTCTTTTTTTTTCAACAAGCTAATATATTCATTCCAACCAAAACACTATTTATTTACACTCCGCAAGAATCTGAGATACACACCAGAAGGACCAATAAAAAAACAGAACCAACAACCCCATAGTGCTACCAAAAAAATTCAACCACCAACTCAATTCTCCCAAAGAAAATCCAATGGACTCTATGAAGCAAAACCACCTCAACATCATAGCTTTTAGAGTACCTTGAATTCTAACATAGCCAACCCCTTTATCGCATATAATCTGATTCCTCCAAGCCAGATTACCCACTTAATGAGTTAGATTCAAGCTTGAACTCTTAAAGATCATAAGCCTCAAACTGCAATCAGTTTATTCAATTTATTCAACTAAAAAAAGTAAAACAAATATTTAAACTAAAATAATAGGAAATGATATATTTAACTCAATTTATTTAACTTGACCCACTCTTCTTAAGTTTTACTCATATAGTAAGGGTGGGTTCGCCAAAGATAAATAAAGGAGAGATGTGTAATTGGTCTTCTAATTTAATTGTATATTAGTGATTGTTAAGGTTGTCTCAGGTTTAAAATCTAATTTAAAAGGGGTTTTCTTTTAGTAATGGACTTTTTCTTTAACAGTGACATAATCAATATAGATAATTTAGATCTCATTTCATAAACAGTTGCAAACTCTATTAAAAAAGTTAAGAATAGATGTGATATATCACATAAGTTTAACACAACCTATGTTTAGCACAACCTTATTGATCAGTCAAACATACCAATACATCATCTATTTTTGCTTGTTGCAGTTGTTTTTCTTTTGACTTGTCACACCAATCGATATTATTCTTTTATAAAAATCTGTATATTGTCGGGCGATGTAATGAATATTTAAGAGGAAAATTTCTAAAATGTTCATTTTAAATAAGGTACTCAAGGTTTTGTTCATAACCATTATAAATTCTTTAAGTGTCAATGATTAATACCGTCGGATTCTCTCTTAAACTTTGTCAGACTCATTTATTTTAAACCAATAGCTATTTGTCATGTGTCATACATTCCGTCGGACTGCCATATATACCGTCGACCTTACATATATACCGTCGGCCTTGCAAAAATTTAGGAAATGATTTAAAAAAATAATTTTTTTACAAAGAAACTAATAAATTAGGATCCGACGATATATTTGTGAGGCCGACATTATATACCATCTTCCGACGGTATATAAGTAAGGCTGACGGTATATACCACACGTGGCAAGTAATTATTGGTTTAAAATAAGTGAGTATAAAGAAGTTTAAGGGAGGAGCCAAGATTATTGGTAATGGACATTTAAGGAATATATGATAATGATAGACAAAAGTTTGATCACATTGTTTAAAATGGACATTTTTGGGGGTTTTCCCATATTTAGGTTGTTCTCTACGGTGGGGGCATCGAAGCCCCTCCACAGTGCCACATCATCGCCACGTAAGAACGAGGCTTCGAAACCCTTTTTCATAACGTTCTGTTGTGGTTTAAAGCATCTTTAGCGCCTCATTACACACACACACACATATATGTGTGTGTGTGTATGTGTGATGGAGAGAGAACGACGCCCATCGTTGTGAAGTCGTCCCCCTTCCACACCCTTGGTGGTGTGCCGCGCCTTTCGCGCCCATAACGGACGGTCTTAGAGCGGTACATTTAGCTATCTTTTAGATAAATACAATAAATAGTTAAATATTTTTTTTAAGCAAACATGCTTTTATAATTATAAATGTGTAATTAATTTACTAATATAGCATATTTAAGAATAGAATAAGAAGGTTGATAAATTAAATAACTAATTATTTGATGAAGGTATGTTCCATTAGTTGGTAGGAATTAGGGATGACAATTTATACGCGAGACATTAATACATGATACGTACCTACGCGACTTTAATATGTAACAGGTAAGGCCTTAACATGTTTCGTGTACTAAACAAGTAGACACGAAATTTACCTGTTAATTTTCGTGTCTAAAAACAGGTAAAATACCTGTTTACCTGTTAAGTACATTGTTAGATTTATATATATATATATTTAGAATCATGTGAAAACTATTTTGAAATTGAGAACTTTAAGAACCATTTTAGACTACAAAAAACAGTTTTTTTAACAAAAAAATAAAAAAATTATAAAACAAAAAAAAAACTCGAAAATAAAAAAAGTAAAAAAACAAAAAAAATATTTTTCATCCCGGTTTTATAAAAAAATTGAAAAAAATATCGGTTTAACAAAATTATACACATATGTATAATACTTATTTTTAAAATTTTATACATGTTTATTATACACATATGTACAATTTAAGGTATATGATAATGTACATATGTGTACATTACGTAGCTAGAGGGTAAATTATACACATGTGTATAATACAAAGTTTTTTTTTGTATTTTTTTAATTTTTTTTTATGAAACCGGAATGAAATATAAGAATTTTAGTTTTTTTACTTTTTTAAAATTTTTGTTATTATTTGTTTTATGAATTTTTAGAGGTTTTTTAGTGGTCCAAAATAATTCTCAAAGTTCTCAATTTTCAAATGGTTCTCATAGGATCCTTACCCTATATATATACATATATATAATATTGTAGGGTACGATATTGAACAATGTATTCATCTCCAAACGTTGAGATTATGTTACCGCCGTAGTGCGATCCCAAAAACCCAGGACCCAAATCCGCAACCTCGACTCGATCTCCTCTCTTATACTTCATTTCGCTAAAGTGTAGTTATGAGATTGATGGATCGGAGTTATAGATATAAGAAGATATAGATAGGAGAATAAAAGAAGATTTGAACTTACAAGATAAGAAACTTTGGAATATGAACTTGGAAGACGAAATTCAATCAAAATGCGTCTACCAAGACGAAATTAAAAAAGCTCAAATCTCAAGGAAAAATGAACGGACCAGATGAGAAACATAAAAAAACCGTCTGGAGAGTCCGGTTTTTTAAAAAGTTAATTAAGTTAAAAATATGGTCGGACCAGACGGGATTTTCAAATATCTCGTCTGTTGTGTCAGAACTTTACACATGTCACCTTTTGATTGGTTAAAAAATACCGTCGTTTATTTTCCCAACTCGTCGCATCAGTACATATTTATTGGGTTGTTTTGGGAATGTTGACATAATTAGGATTATTTATTTTTCTCTCTCTTGTTTTGGATCATTTTGGGAATTTTCTCTTTAATTATTGATGAGAGAAGAAAAAATGGTTGGTCAACTCCTTGATGAGCACAAGGACATAAGGTACAATTATATAGTGATTACTAAGTTTTCTTCTCTATGTGATACAAATAAGACACTGGTATGTCTTAAAAAGGGCTTTTCTAACCATACCAGCGGTGTGGTTAGAAAACCGCACAACACGCGACGGTAAGGACTAACCGTTGCGGTGTGGTCAATCAATCAAATCAACTATCATCTCACCGTTTCAAATCATCATATTATTATCATTAATATTAATATTACTAATATTAACCTAAGTTGATAATTATAAGAATTTGATTTAAATATAAATTTGTTTTAATTATATGATTATGATTATTATGATCAAAAATGATATATATTTAAATAAATATATAATTAAATAAGTGATTTTAGTCTATAATATGAGGTGTTGGCTATTAGTTTAAAAAAATATTAAATGAAATATACATCTTCATTTTGCTTTGATTTTTGGTGTTTTGGAATCAAAGCTCTCCTTGTTTTCTTTTTTTGTTTGAAAAATACATCTTCTTTGAAGTCAATTTTCATAAGTTTATTATGTAGTTAAACTAATATTATGATCATGTTTGTGTTATTAGTTGGTTGGATTTTAATAATTGTAACCTTTCAATATTAGAAAGCATAAAAAACTTAAAACCATGTGATGCAAAATATAAAAGTTCATAACAAGTTCCATAACAAGTTCATAACATACAAAATATTAAAGTTTGATAGAATATAACAAAGTAGTGTAAATCAATATTTACACTACCGTGTCCCCGTCTTCGTCCCCGTTGGTTGAGGCGCCGGCGCCGGCCCTTGATGTGCTAGCCTCGTGATCAAAGCGTGGGGGAGGTAATGTGTAATCCTCACCGCGCTGTCGACTGGCCTCCCTCTCCATCATCCAATCGATTTGACGTTGCATCCGTAGCACCGCGTCCTCTACTCTCCGTAAGCGTGCATCCGTGGCGTGGTCTAAACGCACAACGCGATAGGTGCGCGGTGCGTGCTGCGGCACCCGTGGCTGGCATTAAAATGATAATTAAACGTTAATATTTAGACGAAACAAATAAATATAAACGAGTTATAAAAGTAACCTAAACCTGCTCCGTTCCATCTGCCGCCTCATCCTCCCCCTCCCCTCTGTCGTCGTCCCTCGATTTCTCTTCGTGGTTGTCGTCGACGTGCACCTCCGGGTCAATCAATGGTGGAGGCTCAACTAATGGCACCTGTATGTACGGTGGTTTGTTGAAGTCCGTAACGAGACGGTCTACTCTTCTCCCGTCGGGGTCCTTAAACTTGAGAACAATACGCATGCCCTAGGCGCTACCACGGGCGAGCTCGCGGGGGGATATTGTCGGGATCGTAAGGGTAGCTAGTTGTGTCTGAAGTCCCAAATGATGCGCGATGCGCATCACGTAGGGGCCACCGAGCAACGATCCTCGTCCCTGCCTGTGCGGGTATGTGGCGATGTAGTAGGCGAAGCCATGGGCGAGGTTGCAATGGATCCCCGTCAGAAGGCACCGCAAAAAAAACAAGTCTGAGAGTTTGCAGTGGTCAGCACCCAGATATCGACCTCGTATTGACGAGGCTATCAGCCTGTGTAGGTACATGCACAACGAAATATAATATAAGGTAAATACAATATAATGTAACGTAATATAATACAATGTAACGTAATGTAAAGTAACATAGGTTCACGTACCTGTACAACGGGTCAATGATGCAGGAGGCTTTTTCTTGGCTACCGGATGGGAACGGCTTACTCGCAATCGTGCGCCACCAAACGCACAGATAATCGTTCGCGGCCCTGCGGACGCTCGCGGTTTAGATTGGCTGCTGGACCTCCTCCTCGGTGTAAAAGCCGATCGCCACGACGAACTCCTCCAATGAAAAGTATCGGTTGACCCCAAACATCTTGAATGAAACCTCCCACGCCCGACCCTCTGGGTTCTGATCTCTCATCTGCACCTCTGGCCTCCCCGCCTCCCGTGGCCTGAAATAAAATAAACAATCTGTTTTGAATATATTAAAGTAATGTGTAGGCGGTAAACATAGTTAAAGTAAAAAGAAAAAAACCTGAAACGGAATGTTGAATAAACCTCTAGCGTAAGCTCCCGGTGTGCGGGGTAGTTCATCGTAAACATCCTCATCCACGGCGTGTCTTTGTCGACATACTCATGGAGTCTGTTGTCCGCGCCAACTGACTCCAAAAAACCGAGGCTTAAAATGGTATTCGGCATAGGGTTCATCAATCGGAGCTGGAGGTACCAGTCGTGCTCGAGTGTCCCGAGAACAAACTGTGTGTGTGGGTAACTCACCAACACATCATCCCCTTCAATAGGTTTTGGCGGCTGTTCTCTCCGCCGCCTCCGTCGTGGCCGCTGCTCAACCTCCTCCTCCTTATCCTGCTGGTAGATGATGTCTTTCTCTACGATGTCCATCTGTTTATCATATATATTAAAAGCCACATTTTAGTTTTCTCAATAAACACAACTGTTGATGGATATTTTAAACAAATAAGATTACGGTTTCAAATTTTCAAACCGACCGTATAAAACCGTACCGGACGAAAGATTTAATCGTATATATTAACTGTTTAATATTTCATAATATATAGAATTTCTTTAAGTTTATTAAAAAAGGTGCATTGTATAAACCCCAAACCATGAAACCAAACCGTTAATAACGGTTCGGTTTGGTTCGGTTTTAAATCTCAACGGTTCGGTTATTAGTTTTGGATAATGTCAAACCGTTTGGGTTCGGTTTGACCCGAAAACCGTCAAAACCGGGCCTTGAACACCCCGAGTTGAGTCGTCTAACTAGGTCAACACAATGATTATCAAACCTATATAACCTGATTATCAAACCCGTAAATAACCCGCTCAAGTAAACCTATATAACTTGATTATCAAACCCTAACCGGATTAAATACTCTAATATATACGAGAGTAAACCCATACAAACTTCAACATAATCATTTAACAAACTTCAACATAATCATTCTTACTAATTGTAATTTTAGTAAACAAAAAAATAATAATTGAACCAAAACATTAAAACATACCTTATTGGTGAAGACTGGAGTGAATGAGAGATGGATAATAGGGATGGAAAGGAAGGCTGCGGACGGTGTGGCTAAAAGAGAGACGGCCGACGGTTGACTGCTGCGGTGGTGGGGGTTAGGGTTTGACCTGCAGTTGTGGTGGGGAAGGGAAGTTGTGTGATGTTTTTGTTTGTTATTGCTGGATAAAAATAAATAACCTAACTTGCTGGGTAAAAAAAAGGAAAAAACTGGAAATAAAAAAATAAGGTGCTGCAGATGAGAGTCGAACCCGGGTTGACAGGAGGGTTGGCTGGATTAAAGGGAGGAGTATTACCACCAGACCAGAATTCCAGATTGTATATGAGTTCACTTTCAAAATATATATGGGTTCACTGTCACATATATGAAACAAATTTTGAGATGAACTTCCTTTGTATATTAATTATAGAAACCGATTCTTTATGCACGTCGCCTTATGGCCTGCTGGTTAAGACTTGAAGCTTTGTGGGTAGAGGTCGCGGGTTCGACCCCTGTACACCACATTTTTGTTGGAAAGTTATGTTTTTATTTCCTTTAAGCCACAATTAATCATATTAATAATAATAATAATAATAATGACTAAATATGAATTATTTCACTAAAACCCGACTTTGTAAATACCGTTAACCCGACCAAATATAAATAATAATGACTAAATATGAATTATTTCACTAAAACCCGACTATGTAAATACCGTTTAACCCGACTAAATATGAATAATGAGTAAATATAATTATATTATGTTTTTATTAATTAAATTATTATATTTATAATAACCATAATAAATCCCATCCGGGCCGATTGCAGGCATAGTGAACTCCATTCAACCCTGGAGCGGGGAACACCGCGCACTGACCACCTCAAACTGTCTACTACTTAACGAGGGTGTACCGTGGCTCTTAATGAATTCGGTGCCACCTCAAAAATACAACCATGAAGTGATCTCACATAGAATGCTACCGTCGTAGAGCCATAAATAGTGGGGATAAAAACGCTATAATAACGATTATAAAGTGGTGGCATTCACTTTGTAGAAGAACAACAATAGTTGTGTTATTTTTGAACATAAGATAACCTGATTATGATGTTTTTGGAGCAGTGGTCGTTGTATCCGACTTGTTTATATGCTATTTTTAAGTGTTACCGCAACGTCATCATATCATTATCATCATCATCATATCCACTTCAGCATATAATCATATTGTCATCATCATATTGTCATCATATCATCATCATCATAACATCATCGTCATCATCATCATCATCATTATCATATCATCATCATCATAATATTAGTTTCATATCATCATCATCATAATAATATTAGTTTCATAATATCATCATCATCATCATATCATTATCATATTGTCAACATATCATCATCATCATCATAACATCATCATCATTATCATAACATCATCATAACATCATCATCATCATCATAATATTAGTTTCATATCATCATCATCTCATCATATCATCATCATATTGTCATCATATCATCATCATCATCATCATATCATCATCATCATGATATCATTATCATATTGTCAACATATCATCATCATGATCATAACATCATCATCATAACATCATCATCATATCATCATCATCATTATCATCATCATAATATTAGTTTCATATCATCATCATCA
The DNA here is from genome assembly GCF_021521415.1 of Bidens hawaiensis. Classification (NCBI taxonomy): domain Eukaryota; kingdom Viridiplantae; phylum Streptophyta; class Magnoliopsida; order Asterales; family Asteraceae; genus Bidens; species Bidens hawaiensis. Next base: position 207,218 of record NW_027492181.1, read on the forward strand.
TAACATCCTCATCATCGTATCATCATCATCAGCATAACATCATCATCATCATATCATCAACATCATCATATCATCCACCAAAATTGAGAATGACCGACGTTATTTATGCAACCTTTGTCATTATACCCCACCTTAAAGTTTATACGCGACGATTGGTGTGTACCACATTATTATTAAATGAAAAAAATGTGGTAAGCCGATTTCGAAATTGGAGTAGTGGCCGTTGTCAATAGGTTTGTTTAGATGCTATTGTGAAGTTTATTACAGCAACGTGTATGACCTGTGTCATCAGTTTTAAAATTGTTAGCACTATTGTAATTATTATAATTTGTTAGTATGTAATTAGTTAGTCGGAAGTAATTGTTTATTGTAACACACTTTTATTATATTTTGTAATTTAAATATTAGATGTTAGCACTCTGACCTGTCTAATTTGTTTAAAAAATGTTAGCACTGTTATTATTATAATTTGTTAGACTATTTTCATTCACAAACGAACCAAACCACAATTTTTATTATAAAACTAATATCTCTCTTTTCCACCAATTTAATCCAACAAAACCAAACTTCATTAATTTTTATTAAATAAATATAAGTTATAAATATTTTTATTAGTAATTGTTGTGTTTTTTTTTAAAAAAAAGTGTTTATAATAGGTTAAAATAATTTCTTTATATAAAAATAAAAAATATATATTTAATATAAAAATAATTTAAAAAATATTTATATTCCTTAGAACAATTAAACGAACAATTTCATCATCAACATCATCATCATCCTACGCCGCCGTAAACGCTTACCGGGGCGGTTAACACGCTCCTCTTGTAGTGGTTGACAGCCTTTTACAGCTTTATGGGATTTTGAGTTACCTTCATAAGCACCGTTAAGGTCGAACCGCGGCGTGTAGAAGACCACAGAAACCACTATATAAACACGCGATATCTATAGGCTCCATACAACAAAAAATTGTTAATCCCCCACCCATACATTACCGTAATACTTTGGAAAATAATAACAATGGAGCCCGAAAATAGCATCTACACAGCCATGAAAATTTCGGTCTGAAATAAACAAGAAAATTGTGGTTGTGTGAATGCTATTTTGGGGTCCATTATTATTAGTATAGAAAACGGTCTCATCGGTCTACGATTTAAGTCCGCTCATCAATATATTACCCTGGAAACTAATAACGATGGAGCCCGAAAATAGCATCTACACAGCCACGATAAATTCGGGCTGAAATTAAGAAGATAATTGTGGTTGTGTGAATGCTATTTTGGAGTCCATTATTATTAATATAGAATACAGTCTCGTAGGTCAATTTAACGTGGTTGGTCGAGCGGATATTGGTGGCTGTTTAGATGCTATTTTGTAGTCTTTATTAAAATCAATATAAAACGAGGGGGATGAATGTGCCTAGAGGGCCCCCTTCATGAATCCCAACTGTCCCGAAAATCCCAAAAGGTTTAAGGGATTTTGGAATTCAGTCAGCTAGGAGTAATGACTGGTGTGCGTCATTACTATTAATCGATGAACAAAAGGTTGCAGGCGGATTTTGACAATTGAAGCAATTGTCGTAAATGTTCTTGTTGTGTAGATGCTATTTTAAAAATCTTAGGACTAGTTTGTAATTAGTCGCTCGTTCGTTCTAATGTAATTGTAAATTGTGTAACACTATTATTATATTTCACATTTTAAAGATTACATTATCATTGTATATTACGTAAAAGACGAAACGTTTGAAACAAGGACATATTCATCGCCATTTAATATTAGTATACTTTGTATATATATATTTTATATCGAAAATGAGATGATTTTATAGTACTGGCTTAACTTTTGAAATTCTAATATAAATGTTACATTTAAAAAGAGCATATAAACAACAGCAAATATGTTACAAGTGTTTGGTTTGTTGTGATAGGGGGTTCGGGGTTTTATACACAATTTTCCACGTGACCTATATACGCAATTTTAATAATTATATGTTAAAATAAATATAAAACGAGGTGATGAAATAGAATTACAAAATAACACATACACGACAACTATCTGGCACAGTGATATCATCTTATCAAATAGAATTAGGTTATAACATTGCAATCCGTACGTCGCTGCGTGTTTTATAAAAGAAATCACCCAACATATATCCCGCTTGTAAGATGGTAGCATTCCATGTGAGATCACTTCATGCTTGTATTTTTGAGGTGGCACCAAATTCAATAAAAGCCTCGGTCCATCTTCGTGAAGTAGTAGGTAGTTTGAGCCGGTCCGTGCGTTGTGTTCCCCGCTCCAAGGTAGAATGGAGTTTAATGTGCATGTAATCGGCACTGATGGGATATATGAAGGTGGACTAATTAAGAGTTCCACCTTGCCACGGCTACCCCTACGACTACATGTCTCCACAAAATAGCGTCTACACAACCACTATATGGTTTTAAGCATATTGGCTTGAATAATTTAAACAGGGTCGATGATTTTTCAATAAATTGTAGGTCGAGAAGGAAATATTGTTGGTAAGAAACATTTTTGAGGGGGATATGGTAGACTAAAGTGTTTGTGTAAATGGTTGATGGTAGTCGTTTTTATAGTCAAAAGTTAGGCGCCGCGTTAAGGGCTTTAGGGGACGTTAAGTGTTACCAATGATATCATTATACGCCACGGTTGTGACTTAACGCCGCGGTTATCACCGACGGTATTTTTGCATGCTTTGCAGACTCTTTACAGTTGTTTCAGTCGTTACAGGCTTTTCAGGCCTTATACGTCGCGGTCATGCCTCAACGCAACGAACGGTAAGAGCCACTTTAATTTTGCATGCTTTGCAGAGAGATTAAATACACTCCACGCACTTTGTAGATTTCCATGTTACCCATATACGGCAAGGTGAGATCTTAACGCAAAGGTTAACACCCCTAGAAACCATCTATATAACATTTAATAAACTACAAGCTAGGTGCAAAACTAGTCAATCTGGTACACCGATTTCGATATTGGAGCAGTGGTCGTAACACTTTTATTGTATTTGTAATTTAAAGATTAAATTATGATTATAATACATTACATGATGATCGGTTTCGAATAAGTAAATGTAATTGATAGTCCTGAGAGTGAGATTAAAGACATGTTGATAACATTCTCGGTCAACGAGGATAGAGGATTGGTGTGTACCACATTAGTATTAATTTAAAGATTAAATTATGATTAAATTTACTTTTTCATTTAGTTGTTTACTGTAACACTTTTATTATATTTTGTAATTTAAAGATTAAATTATAATTATAACACATTACATGATGATCGGTTTCGAATACATAACTGTAAGTTTAAATTATTTATAACACCCTACCAATATTACACTAAAAAAATTTCTAAAATTGTTGTTGACATCTACGAAACGTTCTTCTATCATTTCGGGTGGTTCTTTAGAATGTCGTGTGGAAACCGTCTATTGGAACCCTAGTAGATGATGACGCCTGACACGACCGAGGAGGAGAAGTATGACAGACATGTCTCCTCCGTTGACCCGTCTGTCGGAACACAAGTAGCTGACGGCTGGCACAACCGAGGAGGAGAAGTACGATAGACAAGTCTCCTCCGTTGGTAGCATTACTAGTTGAGATCTACGATGACCTCAACTTGGCTGCTACATCGGGCCGCGACAACCCTCACCACCACATGTTACCTCAAAATAGCGTCTACACGGCCAACATGTGGCTTTAATAGTAAACGACTTCATGAGTAAAATAGGAAGGTGTTGTTAACAATCTGGGGGTGCTGAGATAAATGTTGTATAGAGGAAAATGGAGGAGGGTTTTATGATTAACATGGAGTAGAGTGTGTTTTATGTTCAAGTTTTGTGTTAGAAAAAATAGTGAATCGGAGGGTGTGTTTGTAGACAAAAATGTTTAGTGTTTGAAAAAATGGTGAATCCTAGTGGGGTTTTGTAGACAAAAATTTTGGTTCACAAAAGGTTGCGTTAACAGCATAACACTACGTATATATGACCCGTAAGTTTTCAGAATCTCAGATTATTTGTCATTCCAATACTTTTTACTAAATCAATATATTTTTTAAATTGTTTTCTATTAATAATAGTTGTTTTAGTTATTTAAAGTGTTTAGAAATATAAAAAATAACTTCTTTATTTAAAAATAAACACCCTTAAATAAAGTTAACATATGTATTTACAGATGTATAATAAATACATAAAAAATAACTATATTAAATATATGTATTTACATATGTATAATAAATATATACAATAGTTAGGCGCAGCGTTAAGGGCGTTAGGGGATGGTAAGTGTTACCGACGTTATCATTCTACGCCACGGTTATGAGTTAACGCAGCGGTTGTAACCGACATTATTTTTGCAGGCGTTGCTGACTCTTTGCAGTTGTTTCAAGCTTTTCAGGCATTATACGCCGCGGTCATGCCTCAACGCATCGGTAAGAGCCACTTTAATTTTGCATGCTTTACGGAGAGGTTGAATACACTTCACACACTTTGTAGATTTCCATGTTACCCATATACGGCGAGGTGAGATCTTAACGCAGAGGTTAACACCCCTAGAAACCATCTATAAAACATTTAATAAACTAAAAGCTAGGTGCAAAACTAGTCAATCACATACATCACCACACCCATACAACAAGATTTAATTCCTTATCCTAGACAGAATACCATGCCAAAATAAAATAGAATATGGTTTCGTTGGTCAATCTAACTCGGTTGGTCTAGCGGATATTGGTGGCTGTGTAGATGCTATTGTTAAGCATTTCTTCAAAACCGGGAATGATAAACATGTTTATTGGTCATTGATAGCCCTCAAAGTGAGATTGAAGGCATGTTAATAACATTCTCGGTCAGCGAGGAGCGACGATTGGTGTGTACGTCGATTTCGAAATTGGAGCAGTGGCCGTTGTCTTCAAATTTGTGTAGATGTTATTTTGAAGTCGTTGTTAATTCTCATTTAGTTGTTTATTGTAATACTTTTATTATATTTTGTAATTTAAAGATTAGATCTGTATTGTTTAATTTTAAATAAAGAAATTATTTTTTATATTTTTAAACACTCTTAATAAAAAAAACACAACAATTATTAATAAAAAACAATTAAACACTTTTATAACTGAAGATTGGTTTAGGGTTGTTTGTGAATGGGGGTGGTAAACATAAGTCAATAAAATGTGAACATAATACTACAATCAAATACAACGCCATCTATAAAGTTGGTTTGCCATGTGATGACGGTATCTAACACATGCCTCTTCAACGTCATCTTCTATCAATAGAGATTTGTTTCTAACAAGGTTTTCCATCATCATGCAAACAAGAACCCCGACAGTAGAAACATTACCGTTATCTTGAGGAACATCTATCTCAACCAAACCAACAGACATTTCATACTTCATGTGGTGAGTAGACCTAGTCCAATAGTGAATAGCATCAAGAAACCACGCGAAAAACAAAGTAATCATCTCAATGTAGTACGCAACATAACGTCGTTTTTCATTCCTCCACCTCGTGTCGGTCCAATATTGGGTAATTACCATGGTACGCATATCAATACGAATGAGGAGCCAGTCCGATTGTTCAATCCATAATGGGAGATAAACGTAATCAACCTCCCAAAATGGAGGGTATGGTTCTTTATCACCGGCCATCTCCCTAGCGGCTAACAATTTCGCATCTTTCATATGAACGTAGAAATCAGGAGGCAACACCGTCCAACGTTGTTCTTCGCTTGGATATTTTAATAGCCTTGACTGTCTAACACGCATCATTCTAAGTGTCCATGCTTCAACATGCTGTACAATTTCGTGATATAAAAATAATATGTAACAATAATACATGGTCTATATAATTTGTTGTAATATAATTTAAATTTAAATAGTCACTCACAACAGATGACAAACACCCGTTGGACTCGAAACCTAGCAGGGCACCCCAAAAGTTACGATCTAGTGGTTTGGTGATGAAACGAGTATGGCAAAACGGTGCATCCCCGATGTGATAAAAATCAACGACATCCTTCGACTAGCTCCTAGACTCTTCAACTTCAACCGCAAATATCTTTGTTTGTTGGGGGCGTTCGACAGGATCTACTTCGTCTGGACCTCCCGAATGAGTACTTGACGACCTACCTGAAACGTCTACGATAGACGGCCTCCTAACACGCCTCCAAATTTTGTTCGTGATTCTTGCAGATTTTGGAGCCGGTTGAGAACAGAAAAACCCGTCGTTATTTTTCTCCATATTTTGCGGATTTTTTGGTGTGTTGGATGTAATGGTCATGTTAGTATATATGTTACACACAAAAGTCGGGGTGCATAAAGTATGTTAACATACTATACGTCGCGTTAGAAACTTACCGTGAGGTTAAACGTACATCAGTCAGGCTTTGAGTACTGGAAGATTCCTGACATGTCGGAGACCAGTTGACCAAAAATACGCAGCGTTAAGTTCTATACGTAACGGTTAAATATAATTAGTCCGTAAATGTGAATCAGCATCTCAACATATAAACATATATGCAACTTGAAAAATTGCTAGTCCCCAAGGAGAAAATGTGGTACGTCGATTTCAAAGTTCGAGCAGTGGCCGTTGTCATCAAATTTGTCTTGATGCTATTTTGAAGTTGTTAATTCTCATTTAGTTGTTTATCATAACACTTTTATTAAATCTTGTAATTTAAATATTTTAAATATTAGATCATGATCATAACACATTACACAAGAACACAACAATATTTTCTTATCAAATGCAATTCTTTCGTACATATTTTGAAAGTGTAGTCATGACAAACATCATCGTCTTCACTATCATCAATTCTGAGTTATAAAGGTACAGGACCTTAGAAGCACTCTTAATTTAGAATACACTACAAATATTAAATTCAAAAAATAGCAGTTACACAACAAAGTATTATGTTTATAAGTGTTGTTGACATACACGAAAATGTTCTTTTAAAGGAATTCACTCATCTTTACGGCGCCTCTCGGGTGGTTCTTTTAGATGTTCATTGGAACCCGTCTGTCGAAATGCCTAAACTCTTCCCTCCATCATTGGCGCCCACAGTCCCTGTAAACGACACTGTTAAGATTTATGACGAGGGATATCTAACAGTTCCATCGGGCCACGAAAACCCCACCCTTGCATGTCACTCCAAAATAACATCTACACAGCCAACAATAAGTTTTAATAGTAACCGACCCCATGAGTAAAAGAAGTTGTTTCTGGAGATTTGGGTGTCGTGAGGAAAACGTCGTCCACATGAAACAATGTTAAAGGCTTTATGGAAAACATGAATGAGGGTGTGGTTGAACGAATGGTAATTCGGAGAGGCTTTTGTAGACAAAATTTGGAGGTCGTATACGTCGCGTTAGGTTCGCAACCCGGCGGTTTAGGACGACAGGTTACTATATGTTACCAGATTTTATATGTACTTTGTTATCTTTATACGCGCCTTTGTTTCACGCTTATGATATATAAATTTTTAACAATAGTATTTTTTCATGCCGGTATGATATATAAACTTTTAACAATAGTATTTTCTAATGTAATCGTTTAGAAACTTAAAACAAATGTTTTTGCCGAGCCGGTTCTATTCAATATTGGAGTAAGCCTTATACGCCGCGTTAATAGCTTACCGCTGCTGATAACACGCTCCTGCTGTAGCCTTTTCAGACTTTTTCGATTTCGAGTACCCTCATACGTCGCGTAAAGGCCTTTACGTGGTGGATAAGGGAGTCAGAGACCAACTATATAACAACCGATAATCTATGGCTCAATACCACAATAAATCGTTAGTCCTCAACACCACCCCACCCATTCAACACGATAATAACATGCAAAATAATAACAATGTAGCCCGAAAATAGCTTCTACGCAGCCACAGAAATGTCGGCGTGCAATAAACGATAAATTGTGGCTGTGTGAATGCTATTTTGGAGTCTTTATTAACATTAATATAAAACTAGGGGATGAAGATGCCTAGATGGCCCCCTTTATAATTCACAAAAGTGCCCCAAAAACCCAAAAAGGAAATCAAAGGAGGGTATCTAACATCCAAGCCCAGTTAGGAGTAAAGACTGGTGTTTGATATTACTATTACTTGTTGACTAGAAATTTGCAGGCGATTTCGAAATTTAAGCAATTGTTGTTTGTCTCCGTCATGTGTAGATGATATTTTGTTACTGCAATGTCTATCTCAATGTTTAATTTGTTTGAAAACTAGTTTGCACCACCGTTTGCTTTAGTTTCATTGTTTTTTTAACTTTTTTTTTCAAATAGTGAAACAAACTACTCAAAGTTTGCTAATGGGAGTAGTCTAAAAATTAAAGTATCGTAATATACTACGTAAAGGTGGCATCTTGAAACGAGGTCATGTTTATCGGCATTTGTTATTGGAATACAATGTATATATATATATTGTATTATCAATGAACGATATCGATAAAAAATACCAAACAAATATCGTATTCGAAATAATATGTTGTCATACATATTTTTAAAGACAGAACTCGACAGCCGTTATCGTCTCCACTGTCATCAAATCTGAACTACAAATTTAGAGGAATATCTTTCTTTGCAACTTTTTCTAGGGCTCAAAAATTTTATTATCATTTTCACCCCGCGTTTATGTCTATACGTGACGGTTAAGACCTACATTATTTTCTGCATGCAAACACAGGTTTTCTCTTCAAAGTGAATAGGTGAGTTACAGGCTTTTCAGAGTTTGTAGATTTTCCCCTTACCTACATACGCACCGTTAAGTGCTTGATGTAGCGGTTATAGATATTTAGGCAATCAATAGACACAAAGGTAAGCGCTTTACGCAGGGGTAAAGGCCATGCAACTATATAACGGATTGGCTTTTTTAGACAAAAACTAGGGTTTCTCAAACGCCACGTTCAACACTTAACAGGTCGGTATTGACACGGTATTTTATTAAGAAACTAATTTCTCCTTTTTTATTATACCTATATGTAATATGATTAGTTTTTATCTCATATAAAAAATATAAAACAAAACTGTATATTCAGATTTTTTAGAAAGGTTAAATACTATAAATTATTGACAAAATATCAATTTACAGGTGAAATATAATAAATTATTGCCAAAAAATTAATTTTGATTTTTATTTAATTACAGGTGCCAACCAAGCTAGTAAAAGGTTCACGAATGAGAATGGTCTTATAAATGACCTCCGTAGCAACAACATTCATCCTTATTTTCATCAACGCAATAGATTCAACATAGAGATGATTACACAATAACATTTGTCACATGGATTAAAAGACAAAAAATCATTATTAATTACAAATTAGAAATTCATTTTTTCTCACGGCCACTTCGTATCACTATACCCTGTTTGCAACGGTTGATGATTATTTTAATGTAAATACGATACCAAGAAAATCATACAAACATTACAACACATTTAATCATGTCAAATTTAAGTAACACATTATAGTACATAAAGCATCACAAACCAAGTACAATACTACTTCCAATGACAATCATCGTTTGACCAGTCAGAATCCCACACCGGATCATTTTCATATGGATCATGATAGTAATCTTCCTCCGGCTCACTGGTGTAGTCGAAAGCTGCTTTCAAAACCTCAGGGTCATAATAATCACCCGGATCTATTTCATGCTCTTCACTTGGTCTAAATAATTCATCCTCTTGCACCAAATAAGCAATCAACTCATCTTCTCCCAATTGACATTCTTTGTCTTCCATTTGACTTGCTTCATTGTCAAAGTGAACTACATTCACAACATTCTCAACATTCACAATTTGATCCTTCTCATTTTCATCATGGCTGCAACATGACTGATAATGTGGAAAGTAAATAGATGAAACATGAAACTCTAAACATTAAACAACAACAACAAAGATTGCAGTATCCCATACTACAAATACGATGTTATCAGCTAGTCAATAAACACAAACATAGACAAAGAACAAAAACCAACTAATTGCTAGCAACATCTTCAAGCTTGTTACTTCTTTGGTTTTAATTCTTGCAAACTCATCTTTCTTGTTCATCATATTCACCATTGCTTGAATTACCTTTTCACAACTAGGGCATGTGGGATCATCGGCCCATTTTAGCCATCCACAACTCCCCTTCTGTAATGGACTTAATATATCAACAAACAAAAACCCCTAATTCGATTAACAGACTAAGAACACTAACACCTAAATTTGAGCTAAGCCAAATTAAAGGAATCAGCGTCGATTAACAGACTAGAACCCTAATTCGTTAGTAATTAAAGACTTACACAGCACAAGAATCGACGACCAGGGTCTGCATCGGTCCTGGATATCCGGTAACATGTGGCGGCTCCACATGGGCATCTCACACAAAGGTCATCTGTACGGGAAGGCTTGGAAGATGACCCAGAGGAGTGTTGACTAGACTTGGATTGAGACATCCGTCAATCAATCGCCGGAAGATGGAATAATACGGGGAAGAAGGGAATCGGTCGCGTGAACAAGAAAGATAGACTGAAAGAGGGGGAAACAATATTTGACATGCTAAAAAATAATGGAACACTACCGCCACGTAAAGGACTATACGTGGGGTTATTGGTACCGCAAGATTAATGACACGTCGGAAAATAATGGGACAAAACCGTCACGTATACCTCTTAACGTGGCGGATATAGATTTTTTTTCCGCGGCTTACAAAGCCAATACATTTAAAGCATCTCAACAACCTCCCCCCCCCCTCCCCACCTCATAAACCATATATCACCAAAAACAACAGCGTATGACACCTCTCTCCAAACTCATTCACCAAGTTTCACCAAAACAAATACCAAACGTTTTCAAATAAACTAGATGTGGATGTTACAAGAATATTGCACCCGTAAAACATTCTAAAACAGGTGCGAAGACTACTAATGGTGGACGTGTGGATGCTATTTTGGACAACTCTGTCATCGTGTTCGATTGTTCTTCATATTTAATGATATTCAAGGCGGGACCGGGTACATATCTGTCACAGTAGTTTACCTCGTGGATATTTACGAATATAATCCATATCAACACTACACGTAGACCAGACAGTTTCTTTATTTCATTCTAAACACGGTGCATATATATGAATGTAATAGCTCCTTGATTGGTGTTACATTAGTACATAAAATTACATATTTTTATGTTAACTTAATCGCACAGTGCGTATAATATTAAGCTGTGATACATCGATTTAAATATACAATCAATCGTTTAAATCAACTGTATCACACTCGACTCGCCAACTTGACATGATTCTCACGTACTCGTTTATACGATTTTCATACAAGGACCTCCAGCCGTAAGCCTCTTTTTTGCAAATCTCGCCAAAGTACGAACCGGCAAAGGCACCGGGAAATCCCCTTCAAGTTGTATATATAGCCAATGAGTATCCGTAACATTAGCAATGACCAGTACCAGATGACCACGAAACCGATCTGGTCCCTCTCTCATCGGAAAAAAGGTCTGGCTGCTATGCGGCTCCGGAAGAATCAGAACGCAATTAAATGCTTGAGAAACGACGTATCCATGGGCGGGTAACTGAAACCAACTGTTGCGGGGCGCATCTTGAACCGTTTCAAAAAAATCTAACCGGCTGCGGGTCGTCTCAAAAAACTTCGGTTGCTCCGTATTTAATCTTGCCCTCCACCAATCTGGGTTCCTATCCATCTCATTCTTCATGGCAACCCTAACCTCCCTCCAACTATTTTGACCCATTCCTAAACCCTCCGCAATTTCCCGAAAACCGCAGTTACTGTCAGGCTTTACGTCTATGATCCTTGAGATGTAAGGGTAACTCCAGCTTGGAACAAGGCACTTATACCGATTTACCGCTGCAACATCCTTCGGATAAACCACTAAAGGAAAACCTATGGCAGCTCCAGTCTCCTTTTTCTTAGACGGCCATTTTGAAGGTTTAGGAGGGGGCATCTTAAGTTGTGAATGGGACTGCGACCGCGAACGCTCCAAGAATGAGGGGGTTTGGTCAGTGTTCTGTGAGGACGAAGTGGGGTACGAGGAAGGGATATACAAGCTGTGCCTCGTGGCCTCGACCTTTTTTGCTGGTTTAGGTTTGGGCGCCCGCGAGGGTCCTCCCGTCTCTCTGGCTCTTTTTTATTTGAGTTGCCGGGAAGAACGGAACAAATCTTCGATAAAAGACTTCTTTTCTGTTTTCGATCTTTACGTATCAAAACCGTCTGTTTAAGCTCTTCCATTTCTGCCTCGAAGTCTTCTTCTTCTACCTGTGGGACCACTGGATCAAAATCAAGCTTCCTCCAGAACGGGTCTATCGATTTTAGTGGAATAGGTACCAAAGTATCAACGTGACGCTCCACCTCACAAACACACGGCAACCCCATAGACGTTCGCAACTGGTGTCGGCACGTATGTCCAAACTCGATCATCTTTTCAAGCTTTTGTTACTCCTTTTCTAGTAGCGTAAGAGCCTTAATCGACACTTTATAATGTAGCCTGTAAAAACCTGAAGGTTATGGTCTCTCTTCAACGTAATCCGGATTTTTCAAATGTTGCTCCGATTTCAACCTTCCGGGCTTCTATAAGCTCAAGGGCATAAGCCGTAAGTGCGTGGAGGGTGTTGTTGGCCCCGTTAAGGTGCCTTTTCAAGTTCACGTGCTGACTCTCGACTCGGTTTGTTGTAGTCTCGCCGAAGTTTAACCGATCGGCCATCCAGCAAGATACAAACTTTTCCTTGTCTCGTAACAGCCAGCTATGATGGATATTGTCCCATACCTCTGAAAACGAAACAAAAATAAACTTATGAAATGTACTACTAGATTAACACTTATTGTATATTAATAATCAGAACGGCTTACTTTCTTTCCCAATATTGAATAACATTTCTTGCAACTTTAAGCAGTTATATTCGTATTCATCGAACGTAGGAAACTCACACAAGACCGTCCATAATAGAGCGAAATCTTCTCTTGCCTCGCTGTCATATATACCCTTCCACTTTTTCTTTATATTCTCACGTATGTGCCACCGGCATAGGTTTCTAGTAGCACAATAGAATCCTCGAGCATACCTTTGAGGTGACTATGACGCGCGGCTCAATAGAATCCTCGAGCATACCTTTGAGGTGCTCGAGGGCCCATGTGAAATCCGTCTGGCGTTCCCTAAGTAGAACCGCGTGCGCGATACAGAAAGACTTCGACGTCGACGTCACGCCAATATACTGAACAAACGGCCACTTGTACATGTTTGTGTTGTACGTGGTGTCAATCGGCAGCAAATGGGAGAACGCACGCCACATTTTATGCGACGTGTCATGACAAAAGAATACGTCCTCTACGCGGTTTGTGGCAGGGTTCTCCCGTGTGTAATAAACGAACACGTTATTAATCAGGAAGCTTTCAAATACCTGCAACCGGTTTTATTTGACGTTAACATATTTTTTTGAACATCCATTGCAACAAATCAAATTCAAAAACGTGAACCTGCATTGGGGTATCGCCAACTGTATTTTTTCTTCTCCAGTTCTCTATAAGATTGTGTATGTCCTTGTCAATAACGCAGGCTCCGGGAAACTGTCTGCGTAACAGTGGAGCTATTTTTTATGTCTTCAAGCCATCCGCGTGTAACCTCGCAACCATATCAACCATGTCGTCGGTCATTCTCCTTAGATACGCGTGACCCTCCTTAAAGACGAACGGGTCGTGGTTGTGCGTCTCGTTTACGACCTCAAGCTTCCAAAAATTACCAACACGGTTGTGCCTTCCTTTTAGCTTAAACGGACAGCCCTTCTTTATACTGCATGTACGCCTGATTGTGGCGGTGAGTTTTGGTTCGCCGCCGTGATTGCATCCAAGATCCACGACTTTTGGCCTAAAACCGCTGGACAACAACAACACACCCATGCTCCCGACCTCTTTTCTTCGCCCACTCCTCCAGCTCCTCACGGGAAGAAAATAACTGAAACAGTATTAACGTCAAATTTAAAACAAGTTCAAGCCAACTACTAATTACAAATTATTTTTATTAAACAAAACATATGCTCTCGTACGATATCCGTTTTATATGACACCCTAGCCTCGCGAATGCAATTATCGCCATCGTCGTCAGAATTATGTCTGCCGTAATCTTCATCAACATTCTCGTGGGGGGTTTCAAGAATATGGTCTGGTTCTGGTTGTGACCGATACGCATCACCTACTGGTAATGGGTACGAACGTTGACTACATGAATACGGCTCCTCGGTATTAAAATGGTACGAAGGCTGGGCAACGTAATGCGGGTCTCCTGATAAATGGTATGACGGCTGACCGTAATCATGTTCAGGCTGTGACAAGTACGAACTGCTGCTAGGCGCCAAATACCAATCTGGTTGGTCGTGCATAAAATATTCCTAACAAAATATATTGTTAACAAATCTAATTTCAGAAATTAATGACGACGGGTAACCCAAATAAACATGTGACGATACCTGGTTCAAATTTGGTAACGCCCCCCCCCCCCCCTTCATAATCTACAAACCCCGGCGGCGCTAGATTCAAATCCGGAATACTTGCCTCGTCGTTTGTCCTCGGCGGGCTCGGAAAATAACCGTCGAACATCCACGACATTTTCTTGAGTTGGGAATTTGGACACTTTGTATGTAATGTATCCAAAATTTATGTTTGCATGCTAATGTATACCACCACAAGTCTGGGAATCAACCTAACTAATTGAGGGGTGTAAACGCAACGTTAAGGTCTATACGCGGCGTAATTGTGGACAACGACAGACTTCGCCAATCAAATCATCCGTCGACGTCGAGGTCATCGATCAAATCAGTCACATCGAATAAACCTCCACGGTAAGGTCTAAACGCGGCGTCTGGTGGGGTGTGGGGTGTGGTTAGGAGAACCCCTTAAAAAAGGACATTGGTAAACTTGTTTTGAATTCTTGCTCCTGCTTATTTTCTATTGAGTTGACTCTTAGATCTCCTAACTAACACTCTTTTCTCGTGCATTTCGTTTACACTAAACAACAATAATGAAATTTGTCTACTTTTTTTTTTGAATGTTTAAGCTTGCCTCCTACTATTTACAATAAACCGTCAATGCCAGGGATCAAACCCTGGACCTCTCACCCAAAGGCCTAAGCCTTTACCATCCCACCAAAGTGTGTTGAGCTTCACCAATCGAGAGGAGGGTACTTGACAATTCATTAAATTTTATCTCGAGCTTCACCAATCCCGCTTCTCCGGTTATCTTCTCCTTACCTTTTTGGGATTGTTCTGCTGGTTTAGCCGGCTCCGGTTGTGTGTTGATATTACCGTAACCCGAGCCCGACATGGTTTTAAATTTGAGAAACTTAGAGAGGTTTTCAAATTATTAGAGAGAAATGTGGTGAGAATGGTATGTTATTGTTATAAAATGGGGTAGTTATTTATAGTGGGTTTGAATTAAAAAAAATCACATTTAAAGCCACCAACAGCTATTTTTTAAAAATTTAACTAGCCAACGGCTAGTTTTGCCCCCACGGTCCCAGCCACGGGACTCTTCTGCGCCCCTGACCACTTGATGGGTGTAGTGGTGTTCGTGAGCCACCTCACCCGCCACCCTTCCTTCACCCCCATTACCCACGGCCTAATGTCATGTCATATGGGGTAGAAGAACAAGCTTATAGTTTGTGAATTTATTCCAACCGACTTTGTAGTTTGAACATCACTCTCTTGTTGTTCTCCCTTCCTTAAATCCTTGACATAATGTAAAATGGAAACCGATGATCTATAAATCCGTTGTCAGTGTCTTCACACCACCATTGTCTTTACAACAATAGTCTTCACTCAAAACCAACAAACAATCGAATAAAATATAACGCATGATGAACAAAAAGACTCAAAAGAGCCAAGGACAGGGGCGGACCCACATAGGTTCGATCGGGGTCCCGGGATACCGATGTTTTTTAAAAATTACTTAGAGACGGTATATTAAATTTTGTAAGGACCCCATAAAAATTAATACTTGGAACCCATATTATTAAGATTGAACTGGTACAGTGGAAAGTCCCTTGTTTTACTTGTAAGAGGTTGTAGGTTCAAGCCCCATCGTACTCCTTTTTTGTTGTTTTTTTAATATCATAGTCTTAGTTATTCAGTTAGGGTATTTGTGCTTTTTGTTAGTTTCTCTCATATAGTCATTATCACCATGCAACATATATAATGTTAACATGGATTTTGCATATTCTTTTATTATTTACCTTGTGTATGTATATTATAATTAATCATTTATTTGTGTTAGATTTATTTTTTCATGTTTTGGTCAATTATGTAAGACCATATATATAGATTACGTTCATGTTTTTCGGGTATGAATTAAAAGTGTATGTTTCATCTAGTTTGTAATTTAGATTCTTTCTACTTACTCGTTTCCAATGACACCATAGTTCCGTGTTTTATTATGTTCCTCGCCTCGACCCGACCCGAATAACGACCGACCCGAAAAATTTTGTAAACCGAAAAAATTGGGACCCCATTGACAAAAAATACTGGGTCCGCCACTGACCAAGGAACATGTAACTTACTAATAATAACTCAAACATATAACACATGATGAACACAGAGAGCCAAGGAACATGTGGCTTACCATAATAATAACTGAAACATACAACATGTACACCTAATATATATTACAAAAACCACACAAATTCCCCCAAAATCTTTCAATGTATCTATGAAAGCAAAATTAGGTACGACCTATCAATTTCAACCAACACTTCCCATGAAGACTCGATGAACAAAAGATCGTATCATGCGTTTATACCATGTTTTGACACCGCATTTTAGAACACTTTTTTGTAGAATAATCCAATAATTTCTTATAGTTTGAAACAATCTTCAAGTTTTCACGTGTAATGGTAAAGGGCATATCTTTTACAAAAAAAACACAACATTCACAAAGTTTAGCTTGAAATTGATACAACCCATTAGTGGCCTTAAGTGTAAGTTGTTCACATAGCATGGTTTAAAAGTAGCGTGTTTACCTTTAGTAACTACAAAACTGATATAGTGTTTGGTATGCAGAGGGATAAAATGAGCTATTGTGAGAGAATTAAAAAGAGTATGTTTGGTTAGTTGATGAAATGAAATTAACAATTATAGAAGAAATCTTATACCATCATAATTATTCATTCCCATCAGGCGTCTTTTTATTAATTCCATTCCTCTTTCAACTTTATCATTTGGCAACACCACTTGATAACCACCACCACCTCCATCACCTAACCACTACCACCACCAACGCCACCGATTGACCACTGGAAGTTGCCGACAAGTCGGCATAGCGGTCAATCCAAGAAGGGTATAATCATGGCGGCATTATCCAAATATAGGGATGTGTCGCATAATAGGGTGTTCACAAATGGGCTCTCGTTGCGGGAATGGGTGTGGACTTTACTCGTCACAAAAGAAAAAGAAATACATTTGATTTGAACACATACACAGCGCCTTTGAAAGCCCAACGTCCACCTGTGACACCTCAACGTGGACCTCAACAAAGAGGATGATGCTTTCCCAAAAGACCAACAATACCACAACACGCATAAATAAAATAAAAAGAAAGCGGCATCATCAGCAAACACATTTTATTTGGTATATCTAATTTTACATGCTTTAGAATAGAAGATACGGATGACACAAGGCACAATAAATAAAAGAAAAGAAAATCAATTATAACTAATAACGCATTTTTTATCGTAAGAATTTTAGTGAAAAATATATTTTTCTCTTAACTTTGTAAATAAAATTATTGGCTTATTGCTCTCTCCTTTGTAATAGTCCAAGATGGGAATCACTCCCCTTTTAAGCAAAATGTATAGCCGTGCTTGCATAAATCGATAATATGTATACTTATGGGATATTGTTGTGTTTAATGACTTATGATGCATGTGCAAGTCACCCCTTAGGCATTAACTATTGCGTAATGTCTAACCAACCCTTCTGAATCTAGTTAGACTATATGTAGTGGGCGAAATTTAGAGGCGATTTTGGACGCGAACACCGCCCTCTACTGGGCGAATTGTGAGGCGATAAGGGGGGTGGCGAGAACTATTTATCGGCGGCTTGTGTTTTGTTTATATCATTATTATATTGTTTGTGAGATATATATATATAGAGTTTGGATCAAATACAAATGAAATTAACGTGCTAAACGTGAGAATCAAGTAGAGTAATTATGTAATTACTCTATGATAATTACTCTGCTTGTATATATAATTACTTTACTTGATTCTCACGTTTAGCACATTAATTTCATTTGTACGTTAACCTTCCCCTATGTGTGTGTGCGTGTGTGTGTGTATGGTAAGGATCCTAAGAGAACCCTTTGCAAATTGAGAACTTTTAGAACCATTTTGAACCACTAAAAACACATTTAAAAAAAATATTTAAAAAAAATCATAAAACAAAAAATAATAAAAATTTTAAAAAATAAAAAAACCAAAATTTTTATATTTCATTCCGATTTCATTAAAAAATAAAAAAAACAAAAAAAAAACGTCGTATTATACACATATGTATAATTTTATATAATCTTTAGTTACGTAATATACACATATGTACAGTATCATTTATCTTAAATTATACACATGTGTACAAAAAAACATGTAAATGTACATATATGTATATATTATACATATGTGTATATAATTTAGTAAAATCGAGTTTTTTTTATGAAACCGGAATGATAAAATAAGAATTTTGATTTTTTTACTTTTTTTATTTTTGTGTTTTTTTTATTTTATGATTTTTTTTATTTTTGGATTTTTTGTGGTCTAAAATGGTTCTCAAAGTTCTCAATTTCAAAAAAGTTCTCTCATGATCCTGATCATATATATATATATATATATATATATATGGGGCTACAACACCATTACACCTCAAAAACAAAAAACCACCCTTTCATGATTCGGCGCCACATGACGCAAAACGCCTCTTTTTGTAACCCCTTCACTACACATAGCCCTAGTGTCATCAACCAGATAATTAAACTGTCAAAACTGATTATGTTTGGTTATTGGGATTTCCTTTATTTAGAAAAAACACTTTCGAATTTTATTCAACTTGTAACCTGTTATTTCCATTTATGCAATTGACAACCATTTATTACAAGTATTAATTAATGCCAACGATTTAAATATTTAGTTTTTAAGCAATGTTATATCATCCTTATGAGACATACATCCGGATGAATGATTCACTTTCTCACAAATCATTGTGATGATTGACATGTGTAATTAGACGGATACAACATTTGTTAGATCGAAAGGATTATGACCTGTTTTTCCATGATTTTTTATAATGATGTATTTGAGTTCATTAGCCTAAACCTTATAATTGTGTATTATCAATATGTATAACAATATGGTCATACTTCATGTTGATCCATCAACTTTGTTAGGTAATTAACATTCACTATTTCAAATGAGACATCTTACCATTTAAAAAGACTTCACAAAATTGGCCACCAACCCAAATGTGTTATGACCACCAAAAAGACTAAATTCATTACTAAGCATCCCACTTCATAACCTCAATTATAACCCTTTGTTATAACTCTTTCTCATGACAATTTGCAAGCTCGCATCGAGCAAAGTTTTGTAGCACAAATGGGAGGCGAATCCGATCCAAACAAGCCACATTATGACATCACATTGTCAAGAAGAACCCGAAGACCACGTTTTGGAGAGAAAGTAAGTGCTTTGAAAGTTGAAGATAAACAAGGTGATGAAGAGAATGAAGAAGAGAAGATAAAGATAAAGTTCATAGACGTGTTTGGCGGGAAGGATGATGATGAAGAATGCATAAACTCTCTTGGAGGGCATTTTACTAAGGAAGACAAGCAACGACAATTGGTGGTCAAGCGTGAAAATGGACACGAAGGGGTGAGTCTTAAGAAAATGGTTAGTCGTTGTGCGAAGATGTGGGGTCAAATGATCAAGATCAAAGGTGGTTCTAGAAAGAAACGTGTTCTTCAGCTTACCATGTGATGACGGATGAAAACACGATATGATGGTTTTGCCTTGGTATGTTTTTTTATATAAACATAATTTGCATACTATGTACACGGTAAATAATGTTTGAAGGGACTTTACTATGCACAAAATTTATCTAGATTTGTTTCCTATTATCTTTAGTGCATTTCAACGCTAGAAGTTTCAAACGTCTACAAACACACCACGTCTATTGACGCATCATATTAATTGCAAACACTCAATTTAACCCTTTTTAGTTTAGCAGTTTTAGATTGAACTGGTTTCAAAGGTGAAAGCACCGAGTTTGACACGTTTAAAGAAAAGCTTATCATATGATTCAAATTTCTACAAATTGATTATGAAAACTGTAAAAGTAGATCAACCAACCCATAAACACATGCATATTCATCTTTAAACCTATATGAAACAAGGTCAACTTTCATAAGACTTACACACAAAAACCTACTAACGAAATAACGAAAAATTACATTCTCGAATATGCAACAGCAAATTCTAAGGTGAAAGTACAAATCCGCACTGGCGGGATCCATGAATTTCTTTCAGATGATGCACTAATTTTAGATGCTTCAATTTTATGGAGTCAAATAAAAAATATCGAGTTGGTTCGATGGTTCGGGCAAAATTCATTACATAATAAAAATCCCATAAAATAATAATAAAAAGATATCGTGATTAGAAATTAAAAAACAAATAGTATAAATATAATAGGAGAGAGCGTCGTCTATAACTTTGTATAAATGTAACAATTTAGTTTTATAAAACCCTAAAACGTAATTAAAAATAGTTTAAGAAGATGGGAATTGAACTTGTAACCTTTAGTTAAAAAAATTGGTGTCTTGTCCACTTGACCAACCAGTTTTAATGCAAGTAAGATAGTTCCCTCCTAACTTATAAGATGGTTCACTATATTATTTTATATATACCAACACACTATTACTTCGAAACTCAGAAGGTTCCGGGAAACCACCAATTTCTTAACTAAATCCACCATGCAAATCCGGTTTTTAGTTTAGCAGGTTCAAACTGCAATAATAAATTACCATATCATACGGATACTTTCAATTAACTAAGGTGCTATTTGTTTTTTAAGAGGTAAAATGTCTGCAGTCTGTGGACCACATCTGCCAACATCTGTAGCAGAAGAGGTGGACTAAAACTCTGCAGTCTGCAACAAGAAGATTGTTTGTTTTTTAACATATGCAGACTGTTAAAATAAGTTGAAATTTAAATAAACTGAAATATAAATAAAAAAGGTCTTCAAACTTTATTTTATAAGTTACACACGGGTTGAATAAAAAATATTTTAACACATTAAAAAGAAAGTTTGCATTCATCCGCTCTTTTGGCTTTTGTCTAGATAACGCATTGGTATAACGTTGTAACAATACCAATTCACAAAGCTACATACAACATAAAAAGAAAGTAAAACAAAATTAGAATGTAATTTTAAGATCACTATTAACTTTTAACATAATCTGATTTGAATTAATTACCTCGAGGGGATGTAAACGGGTCGCTTTGGTTTCGCAACATCTAGGCATGGGTAGTCAAGAGATTGATGAACTTCTATACGATGATGTTTGACATAGTAGTGGTACAATGTTATCTCAACATCTAACAACAAAAACCTTTAACAATTAACAAAACATTACAACCTTTATTCAACAACAAAGTATTAAAAATATTCAACAAATCTAAACTTTCTACAAACTAATCAAATCTAAAAAAATTAACAAAAGTATTATGAATAAGACCAAATTGAAGAGAGACAAATTAAGCCTACAACTTTATTAGACAAATAATGATCGGATTGCAATCTGATCGAAATAAATATATATATTTAACCACCAACAAGTTGGCTACAGGTTGTTAATGCCACTCACATGGCTTTAATGGGACACAAAAAAGATTAAAATATGAAAAGGTGTTACCTCTGGAAAGGACGTTGATGTAATAATTAATGGAGCGGCGGGGATCAGTGGAGCGGCGGCGGTGTGGAGGCCGCCGGTGGGGTTGCAGCAGTGGAGGAGTTGGGCGGCAGTGGAGAGGAGGAGAGGATTAGGGATTGGGAGTATGATGTAGAAGAAGCAGTGGAGAGGAGATGATTAGGGTTTAGTCTGATGTAGAAGCTCGATGGAAAAAGAAATGGGTTAGAAGAGGTGAGAATTAACAATACCAACACTTCTAGGAGAAGAGGGCGCGCATACGTTTTTTAATGAAACGTCTTCGGAAAAACAAACACACTGCAGAGCCCAACGTCTGCGAGCCCTCTTCTCAGTGCAGACAAAAAGGGTGAAAAGTGCTTTTGAGGAAAAACAAACAACACCTAAATGCCTACATGGGTATGGGACGCGTTTTGGAAATTTCATCACACACCAATTATAAAACCATATCCAAATGTCGGTAAAATACTCATAAGGTATTCGTTAATCATTACTAATTACTCATCAGGTTTGCAGGTATCACGTACAACAACCATTCCAAACCCGATCTGAAAGACCAACCAGAAATATTCAACCTAACTTAGAACAATTGTACTTATTCTAAATTTTAAAAACTTTTAGCTATGAGAACCCATTATTGAAAATCTCAATGGACCGGTCAATACCCTGTTAACCAACATCGGTTTCGATTTTACCATTTGGGCTGAACAAAAACTTGTCACAAAACAAGAAACTTGAGCCTAAAACTATGAGCATAATATTTTATCAATTAAAATTCCGAGTCCTTTTGCTCGATAAAAAGAATAAGGGAAGCTCCAATAGAAAAATATATATTATTCAGACTTAAAAAATTTTGTTCTACACCAACTAAGTCCTTATAAATCACTTAAAATCTATATTTTCGATTATAAATCAGTTGTTTCAGTTTTGGTTGATAGCAAAACTGACACAAAACCAAAACTATTTCAATTAGTTTCTCGATTGTATACCAGCCGGTTATGGGAACGGAATTAAACACAAAATGCCACCAGATGTACAAAATATGAGCAAACTTCTATTAAGTTATTAAAAGTATCCATTTTTTATACTATTACGATATATCAACCTACCAAAGTGACCTCAAACACCAAAAGACGAAGGAGCTGTTTGGTTCATTCAGATCTGAATTTACCTCTTTCCCATTCGGCAACAACAATAAGACTTAAAAAAAACATCTAAACAATTCCAATCAGATGTAAACAAATAGTCCCTAACACTGTGTTCCCAAGTCTGATTTAACAAAAGAAGGGGAAGGAAAAGAGAGGAAAAAATAAAAAAACATGTATTTATGTTGATATATAAACATATAAACATGTTATCGTCCTCCAAATTGGAGAGACTAAGAGAGAAAGTATTTATGTTTAATTATAAACTTTTACAATTCCTAAATTAACCTTATATCTAACACCACTTAGAGGATACTATAGAAAAATATATTTCTTTTCTTTTCTTTTTAACTCAAAAACATCTAAAATGTTTAAATGAGACTCAAGAACATATAATGGTTTACTTAAAGGAAATAATAGGAAAATGTATCTTTCTTTTCTTTTCTTTTCCTTCACCTAGCTTTCTTTTCTATCATAATTACCCTTCCATCTCCTTCGTTCGTTAAATAAGACTCGAGAACACAACGTAAGGCAAGAGAATTAGAAAATAATCTACATACATATTATTTTTACAAGAGTTTAGACCAAATTACGTTTTTTGCATGACAAAGTCCAAGGAATATCTCAAGAAAACATTGTACGTATCCCAAACATATGAAAATGACAACTTGTCAATGGAAGTCACTCTTGCCGCCTTGCACTTCATGAAGGTTAGTAATTTGAACATACACAAAATATTAATGGTTAACATTACACTTAAAACATTTGAATTATTCTGTTTAGGCAACAAATAAAAACCCCTTAAAGTTTGTAGCGAAAACGGACCCAATACATTTTAAACAAGCATACTTTGCAAATGAATAATAATAACAATAATACACTAAACATCATAGATGGATTAGTTGTTTTCATAGAAATTTTTTTCCTTAGTCTATTTGAATAATTAAAGAATAAAAAATACAACAAAAAATAGTAATTGCCAACGGATTTATAAAATTAGCCAATACCCAAAAACATATAAACACTATATATATCAAGAATATACATACATCCCAAATTTTATAAATACATTTTTTTGTTTTAACCAATACAAAAATAGTGATAAATTTGCAACTAATCAATACGGTAAAAACCCAGCCCAACACCACCACACCAATTAACAATTAACCGGCACTATTTCAAGGATTACATAAATGTTGAAGTGTATGTTAGGAAATAAATACTAAATCAGTTTGATCCAAAACCCAGTCCACTACGGTCTATATAGGCAACGAACAGCACATAAACGCTACAAATAAACGCTTTAGCGACTCTAAAATGTTGCCGTTAATAATTCAATACGCATAAACTAATTATAAAAAACGATATTTATAAAATAACTGACTAGTTTGAAAATGTTGAAACATCTGAATGCAAAAGTCCGATTATACAGACAAATGCCAGAATCTCAGTTGCAGGTTGTTATGGGCAACGTACAGCGCTAAATATGCTACTAAAAAGCACATCAGAGACTCTAATTTGTTGCCTTAATAAAAAAAAATGAAGGCTCAGTTTAGTGTTTGAAATCATCAAAGTTAGCGTGAAGCTTTCAGAGTTTGATGGTATAAATGTTAAATCATCATTGCCTTGAAAAAGAAGAATTAAAAAAAAAACACAGATAGATCTGACCTGAGAATAAGATGAGGATGAAAATGAAAAATGTTGTGAATCGGTTATATAGCGATACATGAAATCATGAAACCCTAATTTACGGTTACCAAAAAAGCCCATTTATTGTTGGGCCGGACCATGGCTATTTTGAAATCAGCTAAATAGTGGCAAAATGCCAAAATCGGGTTTTTACTAGGGTTGTTCACGAGCCGCACCGAGCGAAGGCTTGCTCGTTGCTTGGCTCGTTTAATACTGAACCGAACCGAGCGGCTGAAATTTGAACCGAGCGAAAACCAAAACGAGTCAAAATCGAATCGAGCATTTTTCGATCGAACATCGAGCGATTTCGAGCATTATTTAATTCTGTTTTACTTTAAAATTTTCAATAAAAAACAAGTTTGAATGTTGTAAATTATATATATTATTAATAAATTATTAGTTTAGGCAAACGTGTAATAGATTGTAAATTTTTATTAAAAATAAGTTTGAAGTGAGATATAATGATCATGTAAAAAACTTTTGGTTTTCTAAGAACTTGAAGCGAACAAATAAAACTATAAAATTGACGTAATAGGAAAAAATTTAAAGGGTTTAAAAAATTGTAAGCTTATATTTATGTGTTTTGTTTATATATTTATATACTTGTTCATATATAGTTATATCTAAAATAAATTGAAAATATTCGAGCCGAGCAGAGCTGCTCGTTTACAATCGAGCGAAAAAACGAGCGAGCATTTTCTGAGTAATTTCCGAGCGAGTTCGAGCAATAAGCGGTTTGGACGACCCTAGTTTTTACTCTAAACTAGACATGCACGGCCCGGTTAACTGATTATTCGAAAACGGGTTAACTTAATACTGATTAATGGTCGATAGTCAACTAACTGGTTAGACCGGTAAATTAGGTCGGGTAGTACCTTGTTTTTAAGAACAAAAACTCTAACCGTTATAACCAGTTTAGAGTATAAAAAAAACTAATTACCGATATATACCCAGGAAAAAACTGGTTTAAAAAAAAACCAATAATTTCAGTTTCAATTAACCGGTTTTGGTGCGCTTTTTCCGGGTATAAACCGGTTAGAGAATCGGGTATTAATGAGTTAAGCTGTGCATCTCTGGTCCAAAACGGTACATAAAGTCGTTTATATAACGGTTACAAATATTCTTGTGATTTTTGGGTTACGTTTGTTTCTTTCTATGTACCTTCACACTCTGTTCCTAAGTCAACCTAAGTTAGATTCCAAAGTTACTCTTCCTTATTAAGCTTCGTTGTTTTAGTAACTGTAAATCAAATTGCCGTCCATCACCACCTGCAACTCCAATCTGAAGGCCCCGGGTACTCTTATTTGAGTTTATGCACTTTATTTAAGATTAGGATTCTAGTTCTCTATTATATTATAGAAATTGAATAATTAATAAGTATGCAAATTCTTATTACACTTGGATTATGGAAGAGTAATTGATATATATAGATAGATATATGCTATTGAAATAACTTCTATCAAAGGAAAATGACTGCTATTGCATTACGTTTGACTTTGTTTTCCTTTTTTGGAGTTAGTCATGACAAACTTTTTATTTGGAATCCCATTTAAAAATATTTTCTTTTAACCACCTATGTAGGAAATATTTTAAATTTATGCCATTCGTTTCGGTTATGACAAACACCATAACTGTAACCGACCCACAAGTTTTGGTTAATTTTTTTTTTTTAGTTTTAATTTTTGTTATTTTATATAACACAAACCGAGCTACATCTGGATAATAGGTAAGCGAGCAACAAGCTGCGCCGCTATCCCCTTTTGAATCGCAAAGCCTATTCTACTAAATATAAATCCTTGGTTCCTCGGGCTCTGCGAGTCACTGTGGACCACCTTATGCACCCGCTCCAAGAAGAGAACCGCCTCGGGAGCTAGGCGTCCAAACAAACTTGCTGTTAGATAACACTTCGGAAATAAACTGCAGCTGCATTGAATTAGTTTTCAGCATCTCAAAGAAAATGAATGCAATTAAATTAATTTTCAGTTCATAATCATGTTAGAATCAAGTTTTTAATGCTTAAGTGAATGCTAATTTCTTGTTGAATTCAACTAACACACATCAGTCATATGGTTGCACTGGAAATAAGGGTAGCCAAGAAATGTTATCAAATGTATCTTTTATTATAATTATGCTTAAAGGGTATAATATTATAGTAAATTTGTAACTTTATTGCAGGTGCATAATAATAACACTTATACGGTCACAGGAAGAAGGAAATCTGAGTGAAATGGGAATTTGGGGGCTGTTGGAGGTGGCATCGATGCCGATATTGCAGGTGTTGATCGTCAGTGCAATCGGAGCCTTCATGGCTACTGATTATCTCAATCTTCTTTCCAACCACACCCGCGACTCTCTCAATAAGGTAGCTCTAAATTCTCTTTTTATGAAACTATCCACAATTTAAAGATTGATTTTTGCAGATTGTGTTTGTGGTATTTACTCCTTCTCTTATTTTCGCAAGCCTTGTTGAGACTGTCACCTTTGAAGACATTATCTCATGGTAGCTTTTCTAAAAATACACTTATTTATTTGTTTCATATATATCCAGTTAATGTGTTATTATTTATGCAGGTGGTTTATGCCAATAAATATTGGAATCACATTTTTATGTGGAGGAATATTGGGATGGGTAGCAATCAAACTTATCAAACCAAAGCCTCATTTAGAAGGCCTCATAATGGCTATGTGTTCTACAGGTAAATTCAGTCTAATATCTATTTTAACAATTTAACATTTTTAATATTGTTTACAAATTCAGGTAATTTTGCAAATCTTCTGCTGATTATGGTCCCTGCGATCTGCACCGATGATGGCAGCCCGTTTGGGGACCAAGATGTATGTAAAGCTAAAGGACTCTCATACGCGTCATTCTCAATGGCGGTAAGTGAACCTCACAGTATGGGTCGGGTCAAAATGTTTATGAGCATAATGGACTCAGGTTGTGATGAGTCGTTTTAGAAAATAAATGATCAAAATGGGTTCACGGGATGTGGTGCTGGCCCGTTTAGACCCATTTTATATTAGCAAGTTTTATAACAATGGCCATTTGACCCATTGTATAATTGAGATGGACCCAAATGAAACTATATGCAAATATTTTCTACCCAAATCAATCAAATGTCTAAACTACCCTTCAAAGATAACATTTATCAATAAAGAAAAACACATTGATTATAGGCACGTAAACTAAACGTACGTTCCGTGAACAGTCTGTAAATCTTTCATGAACTCTTTTGCTGGACGTTTTTTTATTTAATAAATGAATAGACATGAACAATTTTTTTGTTCATTTAGTTAAAAGAACGGACATAAACACACATTCGTTCATTTATTTATGTTCGTGAACATACACTGATTTAAATTCGTTTATGTTCGTTCATTTACATTCATTTATGTTTTTGAGCGTTTGTTAATTTAAATTTGTTTATGTTCGTTCATTTATGTTTGTTTAAGTTCATTCGTTTATGTTCGTTAATATAAAGACACCGCCCCCCTAAAGCCCAACATGCTTTGGCGAGTGCCCTTTATAGTGGAATCATCAAGAGTTTGGAAATGAAGTTTGATTTATCCCCTCGTCAGAAAGCGGTGTTTGAGTGTCTTCAGGCTCCTCGGGCTCAAGATTTCTTAAGTGTTCTCCCTATTGAAGGATTGGGCCAACATATGTCGGCTTTGGAGTACCGGGCCATCCTGAAGTATCGGTTAATGATCCCTTTGTTTCCGGTAGATGAGCCGTGCCCGGTTTGCCGTAAGGTTTGTTTGGATTCTTTTGGCGAGCATGCGGTTCACTGCAAAGAGTTGCATGGGTTTAAGTACAGGCATTATTTGGTGAGGATGTTCTATGCGATGTTCTTAAACGAACCGGAATTTTGGCTAAAAAGGAGGCCCCCGTAAACTTTCTTACGGATCCTCAAGAAGGAAGATCTACATTACGACCGGCCGATATACTTGTTTTTGGGTGGGTAGGGGGATAACACGCTTGTGTCGACCTCACAGGAGTGTCCCCTCTTGTTGGGATTAGGGACACTGGATTTGTAGCAGGCCAGGCAGCATTGAAGGCGGCATCGGGCAAGGTTGCTAAACACGAGAGAGCTTGTTTGGAGAATCAACACATGTTTATCCCCTTCGCCTTTGACACTTTTGGTTTCTTTGCTCCGGATGCCGTGGACCTTTTGAATAGGGTTCAGAAAGTTGTGTATAGTAACGTATCAGCCCATAAGAATCAAAACTTTGTTTTTAGTCGGATT
Organism: Bidens hawaiensis; assembly: GCF_021521415.1. Taxonomy (NCBI): domain Eukaryota; kingdom Viridiplantae; phylum Streptophyta; class Magnoliopsida; order Asterales; family Asteraceae; genus Bidens; species Bidens hawaiensis. Next base: position 236,266 of record NW_027492181.1, read on the forward strand.
GGGTTTGCTATCCAAAAGGGGGTTGCGGCGCAGCTTGTTGCCCGCTTACCTGCCACTTCATTGTAAATCGTTTGGATGTTTCTATGAAATATTTTCAAAAATATATATATATATATATATATATATATATATATATATATTCATTTGAATTCTTTTGGCTCATTACGACTTAGTTTAGCAATAATTCTTAGTCTTGATACATTGTTTTTCATATTACTTTTAATTGGTTTTAGCTAAGTTATGTTTGTTTCTTTACGTTCGTAAGCCGTCCATTTATACTATCATCGAGTGAACATAAACCAACACAAACATTTTCATTTTGTTAACGAACAGCTACAAACAAGAAATTCTCATTTGTTTAATTGTTTGTGTTCGATCATTTGTTCAATCACAGTTAAAAGGTCGTACACAAACATGCTTCTTTCGTGTTCGTTTACAAGCTTAATTGATTATTATGAAATGATTTTGTGCAGTTGGGTAGTTTTTACACGTGGACATGTACTTACCAAATGATCCAAGGCTCGGCTTTGAGGTCTAACGCATCGAAAGAAATCAAGAAACTATCGAATGAAGCAAATAAAGACTTGGATGCAAATCAAAACACGCCTCTTTTAAATAATGAATATTATGATCATATTGATACAATCATGCCTTCATCAAACTTGATCAATGATGATACGGAAAACCACTGTGTAAGCATCCGCTTTTGAATTTTTTCGTGTATGTTTTTGTTTCTAATTCGTTTTTGTGTTCATGATTTGTAGATTGTGTATAAAGGGTTTGAAGAGAATGATGAGAATAAAGACGAGTCGGTTTCAGATCGGTTAATAGAAATGTTAAAGAAAATTCTAGAGCAACTACTAGCTCCCCCGACTCTTGGCTCTGTAAGTATAACAACCAAAATAACTGATCCATAACTGACATAGCTGAACCCAACCCAAAGCAGGCTTGATTTTATGTATTTTTAAAGACTGAATTTATGGTTCGGTTTTGGTTTTGCATGCACCAGAAACCGAAAAAACCGAAGCGAACTATAAACCCAAAAACTAACTTTTGTTTTTGAATTTATGGAATATAGTTTAATTTTTAAATGTTAAATAGTTAGTTTAAATTTTAGGCTTAATTGCCTAAATGTGTAATAATCAATTAAAAAAATTTAGGCCCAAAGTTGCAGCACCAATTTCATTATTTTGGGCCTAATTTTTTCGGCTCAATAGTTTAAAGCCCAATTGGCAAAACTGAAAAATAAAAACCGAACTGAATCCATTGTGACAACCGAATATCGAAAAACTGAAAGCAAACGCTTTTCAAAAGCCTCAAACCAAATTTTTGGGTTGAGCTGAAAACCAACTCATATCAAACATATGATGTTGTACTCAGCAACAAAACACTATGATAACCGTTGATTAGTTTGCAGGGCTTGTGTTTGGGGCTATTCCGTTGGTAAAAAACCTTTTAATCGGTGAAAAAGCTCCTTTACGGGTGGTCCAAGACTCCATGACATTACTCGGGTAACCATAATTACAATTTTGGTAGCTTTAAAATCTTTACAAAATTAATATTTCTAATCTTTATTATCAATATGTTTATTTATGTTGTCATAGGGATGGAACCATACCTTGTCTCACTCTTATACTAGGAGGCAACCTCACACAAGGTACAAATGAGGTCAATATTATAATGTTCAAAAACCGAGTTCGATTCTAAGTTTGTAAATGCTATTTTTTTATAGGTTTAAGAAAGGCAAGTGTGAGGCCCACAATCATCATCACGGTTATCACCGTGCGTTACTTGATTCTTCCCGTGATTGGGATTGGTGTGATTAACGTGGCAGGAACGATGGGGTTGCTTCCACCGGATCCGCTCTTTAGATTTGTGTTGTTGATTATGTTTGCTCTGCCACCTGGTGTGAATATAAGTAAGGACCTTTGACTTTGGAAGCCAAACAATGACTTTTGAAAGTCGAAACAAGTTTAGTCTGAATGGAATATGCACAGGTACAATGGCGCAGTTGTTTATGTTGGGCAAGAGGAGTGTGCAATGCTTATGATGTGGACTTATTTGGCTGCTGCTTTTGCTCTTACAGCTTGGTCAACTGTTTATATGTGGATCTTGTCATGAAAACTGTTATAAATATATGTTACCACAAGATATTTCATTTAAATTCTTTTACAAAATGAGTTGATGTCCAAAAGGCCAAACCTGGATTGTTAATCTATCAACATGGAGAACAAGTAAAACCTCAGCATTTGTTTTAATTAAGAATTTTATGAAAACTTGATTAAGCATGGTACTGTCTGGTTCGGTTTTGACGAAAATCTTATCTTATTTGTATGTGTGTGTGTGTTTTTTGGTGCCTGCTAGGTGCTTGATGAAAATCATGTTGTTGTTCGATGAAGCTGTATGATGAAATGGTAATACCGAAAGGTTTTTGTTGAATATAATTGATTTTATTCACTTTGTTGTGTTGAAATGACATGATTTGTTCAATTTATTAATTTGATGATGGGAAACTGAGTTTAGTGAAATACCCCTTTTGGTTTTTATCATATTTTGATTATATTTCTTCATTTCATGCATGTGGTGTCCACCTCTAATCTTCAGTAGTGTAGCAGAACCTATGATGTTTGCGTTTAGTTTAGAAACATAGACAAAAAAGTTATGTATCTAAATTAATACCTCAACTTAGGGGACACAGGATACTTTGTGGATTTGTTAGTACATGGATTGATGGTATATTTATTACTTTATTTGCAAAAGTAACTTCTCTAATGACATTTCAAATGTTACAAAATATTTTTTATCTTTGTTTATTAATTTAACTATTCATTATTGTAATAGTGAAAGTAATTATGAAAATAAGAAGTTTAAAATGGCCTGAATTGATTCGGTGAAGAGATCATATGGAATAGAAGGCATTAAACTGATTAACTTGTTCTTCATTTAGGCTTACAGTTACCAAAAATAACTTTGCAGGATTGCGTTTGGAGCTTACATGAAGCAAGGCATGTTGTGTGTGTGTAAAACTAAAGCAGCAAAGACATATTATTTGAGTTTAACTTTTTATAATTGTGTAAATATTAGTTCATCAGTTGAAGGCTAATGTCAAAAACATATTTTACAATAAATAAAATATTATTATCAATAACCAACTAAACCCAACCGCGAAGCGCGGGTAATGATACTAGTTATGTATATTATGCTCATCTCTGGTCCGTTTGGGTTTTCCTCCACTCATTCTCCCCTTCAAAATTAGAGTTTCAACTATTTAGTCTGCTTCTACTCATTCTCCCCTCCAAAATTAGAGTTTCAACTATTAACAAGTGTCGTAGTTTGTTTACTCTTCACATGCCCCAAACCTTAACAATATACCCTCTCTTATATTATCTCTCGTAATAGTCACCCTTAATCTTTTCTGAAAAACTTTGTTTCTTGTCCTGTTCAACTTTGTGCAAACACACATCCACCTCGATGTCCTCATGTCTGTTATGTCCATGTTACACACGTGTCTTCCCGATAGTCCAAAAATTTGATCAGTAGAAGATAATGGTTGAGTTGCGACCCTATAGAATTTTTTTTTTAGTCTACTTAGAAACCTCTTGTCACAAAATACACTTGTTGTTGTATCACTATCTATGCGTGTGTCGCTATGCACAAACAATCCTAAATATCTAAACCTGGTTGACTGTGAAACAACATGTCCTTCATTGGTGATCTGGATGTCTCAATCATTGTCATTGTGTCACTAATGATGCAAATAGAAGTGTTAGTTTAAATCGTTAAATAGCCAAACTACTAAATCCTACCAAATTAAGGTTTTTTTGTTTTAAGATATGAATGGGTCTTAATGGCTCTGAAGTCTGATTCGGTCAAACTTCAAATTGTTTGTTTCATTAACAATTCACATCTGAATGGTTCAACACAAATATGAATGATTCAGCTTCAAAACATTGTTGAATGGTTTAACACATCCATCACATATCTTCACCATCATTCTTTGTCGCTATCACAATATATCCACCATTGTTCTTCACATTATCACCATCGACCACCACTATTTTTCGCCACCAATCTTCACCACTGTTTTTCGTCGCCATTATTCACCTTCCCACCGCCGACACCATCTCTACACACCGAGCGAACGCCATAGATAACGATTCTCGAGTCTTCATGTACTCGGTCAAATGTGGTGATTTTTAAAGAGGATTGAAAGTAAATAACTAATCATGGATGTAAGTGACAATGGCAGTGAAATTAGATATGAAATAAATGGATTCAAGTAGGGATACATAAATTAATTAAAATTTACACCGGGGCAATTACAGACTAACGGCAGATAGACGAGCAACAAGCTGCGCCGCTACCCCCTTCTGAATAGCAAACTCTACCCTACTAAACACAACGTTCCCTTTAGCATGGGCGGAGTTACTGCTGACCACCTACTGAACCCGCTTAAGGAACTGAACTGCGTCAGGGCCGAGAGCGCCAAAGGTGTCGAAAGCAAACGGTATGAACACGTGCTGATTCTCAAGGCAAGCTTTCTCGTGCTTTGCTACTTTACCCGCCTCTGCCTTGTTTATCGCATGACCCACCACAAACCCATGGTCCCGTAGCCCAACGAGGGGGGGCACACCTGTCAAATCAACGCACGCGTGCTTCCCTTTTTCCCATCCAAAAACAAGAATGTCAGCGGGTCGTAGGGTTGATCTCCCATCTAAAGGGTCGGTTAAGAGGTTCACCAGGGCTTTCTTTTTTGCCGAGATCCCAGCCCGCTTAAGGAAGTCGTAAAGCACATCTCGAACTAGATCATGTCGATATTTAAAGCCTGGTAATTCTTTGCAATGGACTACATGCTCCCCAAAAGAATACAAACAAGCCTTTCGGCATATGGGGCACGGGTCATCCACCGGGAAAAGGGGTACCATCAACCGGTATTTTAGGATGGCCTGATATTCCACCGGCGACATACATTGCCCTAAACCTTCAATGGGAACAACTGACAGGAAATCCTGAGCGTGAGGGGCACGTAAACACTCAAACACGGCTCGCTGCCGCGGGGACAAAGCGAACTTCTCTTCAACTGTCTTGACGATTTCACCATATAAGGCATTCGCCAAAATTTTCTAGGCTTTAGGAGGGGCGGTGTCTTTAAAGTCGAAACCGCCAAGATCATGATCAGGAAGAGAATTATGCAGGGTATCCAACGCACCCCTATAATCAGAGTCAAACAGCCCACCCCCACACTCCCGTAGGATGTGGTCTTGAAGAACCCAAGATTGGGCCCTTGAAGCCACAAAAGCGTAGGAAGAGGCATCCTCAGCCGAGCAAATCCCAAGACCCCCAAAACGGGTTGGGAGGGAAGCTAACCTCCATTGGAAGTCCCCAAAAAAGGCACCACCACAAACAACAATGTCCTCGATCGCTTTCCGAAGACCCGTGTCAATAACAGAGACGGCTCCTCCGACATAGGAAGGCTGACACGTCCTAAGCCCAAACAGAAGTTTAGCGACCCCCATACACGAACGAAGCAGGAGGAGTTCACTTTGAGGGTCACGAAGGCCTTTGATGCATTCCATCAGCTCAACCGCACGTTTTGCTCTTTTGAGGGCCAAACCACTAATAAACTCCTCGTTTCTACTGACAGGACCACCCAAAAGTTTCACACCATGCACTGGCCTACCAATATCCCGTGGAAATAAACCTTCTTGAGTCTTCGCCCCATCACATGTAGGCCAAAAAACTTCAGTTTTTTTGATGTTGAGAAGGAGGCCCAAAGAGGGGCCCTCCACTCTGATGATGTCTAAAGCCTTGGCAACCTGAGTAGCATCTCAATAAGGGTCCCATCATCCAGGTACCAGGCGTGAAAAAGAAGCTTACAGCGATCTCTGATCCGGTGGACAAGGGGGTGTAAAACAAGGGCAAACAGGAGAGGCCCTAAGGGATCCCCTTGCTGAACCCCTGTGGAAGACCAAATATTATCATTTCCCACATAAAGCCTAGCTGGCTGCCCGTATAAAAAATCAACCCAAGCAGAGATGGATGGACACATTTTCCTTACCTCATTTAAAAGAGCAGTTCTATCCACAAGGTTAAAAGGCATTCGAAAAATCGACGGTAAGTATAGCCAACGACCCGTCTCGGTGGTGCGCATTTACAAACCTATTTGCACTATGAAGAATTGCCTCAGCCCCGTTTGGAACCCCGACCCCAAACTGAAAGTCGCCAAGGTATTTGGCCATATCCTTCCCCACCCCCTTCATAGCCACCTTGGAGACTACTCTCCTCCAGATTGAACCCACTGCAATAGGTCTAATCCCATTATCGGGCTTGAGAAGAGGCGTAAGGGGAGCAGATGCAACGAACCCCGCCAAACTCCTAGGGCACCCACCCCTCAAACATAAGTTAACCATAGCTGCAGTCGCCCTAAGCTGACTAGCCGCAATCACGGACCCTTCCCAACAAAGGGCGTCCAAAAGGTGCTGAGCCCTCAAACCATCTCTCCCACACGACGTCCCTTTAGGGAAGGATTTGATGCACACCAGTACACTGTCAGTCTATGCTACAAGGGGAGGCTCTGCTGGTAAGAAAGCGGACATGGTAGGGGGAGGCATACACAAGTGTTTATCCTCGAGGGCCTTCAAAGTTTTCTTATCAAGTGGTGCGACCCCAGAAGAACATAGAACCTTAACTGCAGTGGTAAAATGACCATCGGCAACCTTACGTAAGCATTGCTTGACGTTAGAACCCCTATCCTCGCTTTTTTTATCAGACCCTTTCTTAAAACCGTTTGGGCCCTCCATCGCAGGTTGAGCAAACAAAGACTGAATGAGAGTGCCAAACCCTTCACGGTCCCCCCCATTGGGCTAGCGCCCACTGTATACTGAGGCATTGACCGGTTTTTCTGTTGCCTGACCTCTTATCCTGGTGGCTGACTGGCGTAAACACACGCAGCGTACACCGAGGTAAAAGTAGCAGACGAATCCATGCATCAACCGAATCAGGCATAGCCACCACGTTGTCCAAAGCTGTGGTCAAGGCTTGGGCAAACGCCATGCGACAACTAAAAGGGATGCTCTTAACAGTTTTAATAGGAAGAGAAAAAACCCGGTCAAGGAGAGCAACATTACCTCTCCAGACGAGGAAGGCTCCGTTGTGACACACGGTCTAGGGACTCCCACAAATAAAACTCTCCTCATCCCCTTCCCTTGGCATAAACCGAATAACCCGATCTTCATGGTGACACGCCCAACGGAAGGAACGAAGACGCATGCACTCCCAACACAACCATTGTTCAGACAACCTAAGGGCTTCGCAAACAGATGTAAAAAGATAAGGGTCTTTAGCAATAGCACGCCTAAAAGTATCTTTCTATCATCCGAACCAAAATGGTGACTTCTAATATGAGGCATAAGCCTTCGGATCCCCTTAGACCCAACAACACCATCGGGGCAAAAATGGAACCCCTTAAAGGGGCAAGGCCAAAAACCATTAGACATGGCCAAAAAAAACCACCGAATTGAGAACAACTTCAACCGAGACACTTAGACAATGTCTCCACCTCAAAACGAGAAGGAAAAAAAAAACAAAAACAAGAGCTACCCGACGGTTCAACAGCTTTTTGAACCGAAGCTCATAGAAATACTTACACTGAGCATTTCATCGAACACCTTGTGGGCACTTCAGAAAACGAAACAACTGAACGGATGAAAGTGCAAACATGGCGGATGGAAGGAGTGAACACTGTTGCTAGTCTTCTACATGACTACATCTTCATCCTTCTGTCAAAGTTGTTGCAGAATTCTGTAATGAAAATGAGCATTTCATCGAACACCTTGTGGGCGCGGAGGTTTGACGAAGAACCAGAGAAGAAACAGTTAGGGTTAGTTGGGACTCAGGTGGGAGGTGGGAGGTGGCCGACGGGCTGGCGGGCGGCGGTGGCTGACTGGCCGGACTCCGAAGGGCGGAAGGGTGGTGAGGCAAAAATAATGTAACTATGTATAAAAGTGAGCATAATCTCCCATTTATGAGGAGATTATGAGGAGGTGTTTCTTTTGCCCGCATCAAGGACGTGGCTCATTCTATTTTGGGTGCTCGAAGAATATGAGGAAGACCCATGTGAACGGAAATTTATTAGGGTTAGGCTCTGGTCACTTATGCTATAATCTAGTTTATGGAAATTTAGTAGGGATGACAATGGGTCGGGTTCAGGCCGAGTATTGGTAATCCCATAGCCGTTTATTAAACCATGTCCCATACCCGACCCATTACCCATCGGGTATTTGTCGGGTAATTAGGGTATACCCGCTGGGACTTTCAAGTAAGTTTTTTTAATAATTATAATTATTTTACACATTTTATCTATACAACAATTATTAAAAATTTAAATATAATGCACATCATATTTAGAAGCATGACAAAAAATAATATTATATATATATATATGGAAGGGTTATTGTAAAAAGATGAGTGTGTCTAAAAAGTGTAGGAAGAAATCTGGATGGTTGGCCTTGGTAATCAATGGCTGAGATAGAAAGATGGAGTAATTAGAGGTGTGTTATATTTTTAAGGCTTAGAGTGGTGTGTTAAAGGGTATTTTTGTCATATAAGTTTTGGTAACATGTAGATTGCCAACTTAATAAACTAGGAAACTTCTAGTTTTATGCTATTTATCTCTTGAACTTCCAAAATATGCTCAACAAATTAATTTATTTTATTTATTCAAACCAATAAAAAATCTATAATTAAAACAAAGTAACATAAATACACACTACACAGAAACCTTACACGCTGATGAACTAAAACACACTAGCCGAATCCCCAGAAACTGAAATATTTAAAAAAGAATATAGCTGAATTATCTGAAAACACACTGAAATATTTCAAAAAGAACAATGACCCACTCTACATGAAGATGAACAATAAAACACTATACCGATCGCTGTGTTATACTTTATTTTTTTCCGATTTATTCATAATGATCATTGTGTTATATTTTATTTTTGACATAACACCAATAACAGAAAGACACCAATAACAAACACCAACATATTGTTTTTGACATAACACCGATAAATGACACACACATATAATTAAAACACAATAACTATAAATTCAAAGTGTTAAGAAGATTAATTGATCACAATAACATAAACACACCAACAATCTTTATAAAGTAATTAACTTTCATAATAACTAAAATTCATCTAACCATAATTACAAAGAACAAGAATACCATGAATAACGTAATTACAATGAAAAAAATGATATAATACATCTTTCTTATATATAAAAAAGGTTTTTCTTTATTTATTTTTTTTTTACAATTGATGCTATTCATATTTAAAAAATAAAACCATGTCCTACCATGGGCTCTAAATGTTTGCTAAGCCATTTTTCACAAATGAATGAAGATTATTAGTGCCGTGTATTCAACATCACTTGTCCTGTACATATAAAATGAATATTAGCAACCATATTCATATCTAAATATTATAATTAACTATAAGTTATTGTGAGACAAATTTGAGGAAAATAAAAATAAAAAAGGATTGGAATTGATGTCACCAAAGACCATTTGATTGATTTGGAGAGCACCTCTATGATGATTTAGGAAAATGTTTCAATGTTTCAAACGAGCATGACATAAACATGTTTGGATCGTATACTTGCAAGAATAATGAAAGAAGATTTTAGCTACAATTGATTCACAAAATTAGCAAAATTGATAATTAATTCAAAAATTACCTAAAATAAAGAAAGACAATGTGACTATCTTACCCTTATATGTTAAATGTAATTTAAGGGTCCATATTGTTTCCTACACTTCTCATGAATTTAAATCTTTTTATTTTAACCTTGCTCTATATATGCTTCACAACCTACGAAAAACAAAGATTTTTCAGGTATATGGTTCGGGGTAACGGTTATGTGTTATCGAGTAATCGGGCCGGATATCATCTAATCCCATATCCGGTTGGTACCCGCAAAAATTTTTAAATCCTAATTTCATACCCGGCCCATACCCATCGGGTTTCAGGTATACCCATTAAGCTCAAGCTTTTTTGCCATCCCTAGATTCAAGTGCTAATGGATGTGATTCTGATGATTAATTACAACAAGATTGAAATTAACAACAATGGCCACAAATTTGAGTTTGCACATAAGGTGTTTGATAAAATGCATGAATTAGTTAGAACTTAGAAGTGAGAAAAAACATACGGTTCAGAGGTACAATCAAACAACACTAGCACTGGTTTAAATCCTCTTAACTAGCCAACACTGTCACTGATTCATCACTTAATGATTCAAGATTTGCCAAACAGCCCCCTTAGTCTTGTTTGTTGTTTCATGAAACCATAGTTTAATAGTTCAACCTAAATTTTTCATCAAAACAAGTCAAACCGAATCATAAAAGCCTAATAACTATACCGTGAGTTGAAATCAATGCTTCAACAAAAATTTGTTTATATCAAAAGTTTATTCATTCTTGATGGGTTAGAGTAGATATTCATGTGTCTGTTTTTGCATGGGAGTTTGACATGGTCAATTCAACATTAAAATATACACGACACTTATATCAACATTAAAACACTCATGTTACACACTAACGTCCTGTTCATGAGTTTTTTTAAAGGAGGGAAAAAAATTGAAAATTAAGGATAGTTAGAAAATGGGTGTTCTTGAGTTTCTTTTAGGATGAAAATGAAAAGAGTAGAAGGAGTTAGGAGGGATTAAATTAATGTATTTTTCCAATAAGTTATTCTCTCAAAAATAGGATGATTACTAAGGATAACTATTTTTTAACATAAAAATAGTTATCCTTTCATTTCCTCTAATTTCCTTCCAACTCAAGAACATACCTGATTAAAATAAATTTCATTCCCTTCACTTTCTTATTCTTCCTTCTCATTTCCTTTTCTTAACTTGGTTAAAAAACTCAAGACGTAAGTATGTCATCAACACAAGCTTTAGCCAGTAAACCAAATAACAACATTAACAACTTAAAACATTATTACCATAACCACACTAAGGGGGTGTTTGTTTTTTCTTCAAACATCTTCAAGGGAGCTAATGTCTGCAGGCGCGCAGACATTACCCTTGAAGACTGTTTGTTTTTTTTCTTAAAACAGATCTGAAGTTATCTTCTTTCATCTTAAAAGAAAAGCAAGGAAATCTTGCTTAAAACATCTTCACAAAAAAACCCTACTCTTCTCCCTTTGCAGCCACCCTCTCATCCACTGCTCCTACCACCGTCCGCCAACACCACCACCCACCGTACGCCGCCACCACCACCCCCGTACCCCGCCGCCACCGTCCACCACCATCCACCGCCACCACCACCGTCCACCACCCACCATCCATCACCACCACCGTCCACCACCCACCATCCATCACCACCACCGTCCGCCACCACCACCACCATCCATCACCGCCACCACCACCATCCATCACCCACCACCACCACCATCCATCACCGCTACCACCACCACCATCCATCACCGCCACCACCACCGTCCACCACCCACCATCCATCACCACCACCGTCCACCACCCACCATCCATCACCACCACCGTCCGCCACCACCACCACCATCCATCACCACCACCGTCCACCACCCACCATCCATCACCACCAACATCCATCACCACCACCACCATCCATCACCACCACCACCATCCATCACCCACCACCACCACCATCCATCACCACCACCGTCCACCACCAACCAAAACCATCCATCACCACCACCCATTGTCCACCACCACCATCCACCGCCACTACCCACCGTCCGCCGCCACTACCACCATCCACCACCACCACCTTCCACCACCCACCAAAACCAAATCGGCATGGCAAGCAAAGACTAAAAACTAGATGTAACTTGAATAAATGACTTCTATCTTGTGAGATAAGTTTGACAGTTATGCAGACAGTATCAGCTTATAAAAACAAACAGTCTTATATTTTCAGCTTGCAGATCTTCAGACCACATCTTCAGTTGCAGACATGAAAACAGATGAAATCAGCTTGCAGACAGTTTATGTCTGCAAAAACAAACAGCACCTAACCTAACCAACCAATCTTGTCCCACCCACTCACACAAACACACTCTCATCCACACAATAATATCCAACCCCTCTCACACCAACCAACACCTTCCATTAACCCATAATAATGTCCGCCACCACCACCACCACCACCGTCATGGACCGACGTACCTACTGGTGCCACGAGTGTGACATGAGCATCACCCTCATCCCCACCACCTCCCTCTGTCCTCACTGCAACTCCGATTTCATTGAAGAATTAGATTCCCCAATTACCTTCAACAATACAAACCCTAATAATAATATTAATAATAACAATCAATTACTGTTTCCTTCATTTCTCGACGACCCATCAATTCCGGAAGCCGGTAACCCATTTTTCCACCGTGTAATCACCCACCTCTTCAACTCCGACCACCACAATCCGACCACCTCCCGCCACCACTCTCCGGCGTCCAAATCAGCAATTGAATCAATCCCATCTGTCAAAATCACACCCGGGTTTCTTCAAATTGACCCAATTGTCATATGTGCCGTGTGCAAAGACCAGTTTGTGATCGATGATTTAACGAAAGAGTTACCGTGTAAACACTTATACCACTCGGATTGCATCCTCCCGTGGCTTTCGCAGCGTAATTCGTGCCCCGTGTGCCGGTTTCAGCTCCCGATTGACCCCGTAGACGGTGATTCGAAGATTAGACGCCGGTCGAGGTCTCGGGTATTGAGATTGGGGGATTTGGTTGATGAGGAGGATGATGGGGAGTTGTTGGGGTTTGGATTGAGGCACCTTGCGCGGAGGCATCGGTTGGTGTTTCCGGGTAGGGATCAGCGCGGTGGGGCGGAGGGTTTGTTTTCGCCGACTCAGATTGGGGAGGAGGTGCAGGTGGATATGGATGTGGTGACGGGTTCGGGACGGACGAATAGTGTTGAGACGGTGTCGAGTTGGCCGAGCTGGCCCGTTGATGGGGGTGCAATTGATACTAGAGTTAATGATGATGATGATGTTGTCATGTCTTGATAATTTTGCGGATGAGGACTCGGTTACAGGTAATTTGAAGGTGTGTTTGATTGTTTGTTGATTCCGGTTACCAGCATTTGATGATTGTGATTGCGTAGCATATGAAACACATATTTGTTTTTTTTGTTAGGCATGTAAATGAACCGAACGTTCGTTGAATTAGTTCAGTAGGAAGTTCGTTTATGTTCGTTTAATTAAACAAACAAACAAACATGAAACTATGTTTTGTTCGTTTGTTTAAGTTCGCTTGTTTATGTTCATTTAGCCCATTTAACTGTGTAATTTAATAATTTTAAATAACCTAATTGGATCTTTTTATTTGTATGCAGATGATGTATAGTGGTTCTTATGGTTACAAGGTACCTCCCGAGCCTGCAAATTTAACCAAGTGTAAATTGGTTGCGGGTATTATGTTTTACCTTCTGCGCCTATATCCTAGATCCTAAACCCTAATAAAGATTCAGTGGCCCATGATACTGTTATGCCGATTTTATCTTTTTACATTTTTGGTTTCTGTTTTAATGATGGGCCTATGTTTTCCTGTGTTGAGTTTGCAAATAACATTTGATGCAGTAGTAGTTTTGTTGGTGTTATTGTTATCATTGTGAATTGTGGGGGTTTCCTGGAATGCTGGTGCAACTACATATCCAGTGTTGGTACTTTACATTATATATATACATATACAACTACAAATATTTAAGGAACAAAAAAGAACGCTTTGATCATGGATTGGATGAGGTGATTCATGACTTGCTATATGGCTATGTATAGAGAGATGTTTAAATGAGAACCATGAACTAAATGAACACTCTTAAGTCTTGGAGCATATTTGTAGTTTGTGTGTATATATTCATTCAAAGATGTTCTAAATAGCTGACAATGTAATTATGTATATCAAGCAGAAGCAACATATAGGAAAGGAAAACATGAAAAGAACCACTTAACGCATTTTATATTAATATTCATTTCTGATTTGCTTGCTTTCCCAACTAATGTTACTGAAGTTTGTTTGTTTTATATTAGATAAAATGGCAATACTAGTCCTTTATGTTTGCACGTTTTTTCAATGGTCGTCCTTTAGCAAACTTAATGACAAAGAACATCTTTAAGTTTCAAATCCCTATCATGTTACGTTCTTTGTCACTAACAGAGTTAATTTTTCTTGTTAAATCTGGTCATGTACCTTGCACATGAGGGTAATTTGGTCATTTTTATCTATTTATTAAAAAACAATTATCTTTTCACCCGCCATCTTCAATCTCTCTCTCTCTCTCTTTAACATTCATAATCTTCACATCCTCTCTCTTTCTCTCTCACTCTAACATAGAACTACCACCATCACCAACCAACCACCACCACCATCGCCAGCACCATCATTTTTCGCCGCCATCACCACCCATCACCTGCTGTTGCGACCAGCAATTTCACAGCGTAATTGATGGATCCGAATGATCTAGATCACTAACAATCATCAATCATTATATGGTGGGGTGGGGTTGAGATTCCCTCCTTTAGCGAACCGTCGTCCTTTAATTCCGCTTTCATTTTCACCGACGGCGACGACAGTGGGGTGGGGTTGAGATACCGTCATCGGATCTACCTTCAAACCGCCGGCGCCGGAAACCCATGTCGCCGCCGTCATCGAATCTACCTTCCGTCATCGGGTTTGGTTTTGAAAAGGGTCGGATCTGAGATGATGATGATGATGATGATGATGATGAGTGGTGGCTGGTCACTGGTGTTTGGTTATGGTCTTAATGGTGTTTGGGGAAGAAGATATGGTTAAAAAGAAAAAAATATTTTTATTTATTTAAAGTTCAAAATATTAAGTCAATTACACAAATAACCCTTGAGGGGGTAAAAAAACTAAATTGCCCTCACATGAGGTGCACATGACTGGATTTAACGAGAAAAACTAACCCTCGTTAGTGAAAAGGACGAACCGTGCAACGTTTTTTGAATATAAATGATGTTTTCTGTCATTAAGTTTGCTAAATGACAACCATTGAAAAAACGTGCAAACATAAAGGACTAGTTTTGTCATTTTGTCTTTATATTAATATTGTTATTAATATTATTTTTTAAAGTTTATCAAGTTTATGTTTTAAAATTTTAAATTTTCTACATTATGCCATGTAAAGTCATTTTTTTTTGTAAGTTTATGTATTTCAATACTTTGTTTGCATGTGAATACGAATTGCAATTAAAAATCATGTTGATATATAAAAAATATATTAAAAATAACTTTTCGTTTGAAATTATATATGTTTTTACTTGATTTCTATATTTTTCGCATGTGTCGTATGCGGGTCAGTAACATATTATATAATATATTTTGTAGTTTCAAATGTTATATGCTTATTCAACTATTTCTATATTTCCACTCGTGACGCACGCGGGACAATAACCTAGTTACTCACTAAACCCAAAATAACCCTAACCAAAATGATGGTTCATAATTTACGGCTTATAATTTATTGTGACCCAAAATAAAAATAATGTCTCCCAAGTATTTTTTTTTTTAATAAATTTTAAATGTCAAAACCTCTTAGAGTATTCGTATTTTTGTAATGATAAAAAATAGAAACTAGTACAAACAAATAATAATCTGATGGGCTCACCGCTCCCCCATGGGAAAGAGGCGTCGAATGACGATTTTTAATTAGCTTTTAGTGATTATTTAATTCTTTTCTAAAAGTGATAGTATAGCAAATCGCAACACCTTTTTCTCGAGTTACTTTTTTAATAGATATGACTAGAGGCATTTTCTACAAAGGAAAATTGTAAATTGAATATTTATATATTATTTACTTGTTTTTGTTATTTTTCTTGTTATTTCAAAGCAATTATCATAAACCTTATCAGTGAAACCTAAGGAGCCGGTGTATGTCGACCCTTGATAAGCCAAATTATCCTAAACACCAACATCCAGCTTGAACCTTTTTTTTAGCTCGACTATACAAAAGTTCATCAACATAATAGTTGAAACGGACATAAAAAAATCTTAGACCTCAAACGAAAAACTTTTAGTTTCACCATAACATTCGATGACCTCCTCTCATCATGACCTCCAAATATCAACGTGAATAACCACAATTTACATGGTTGGTTTAAAGCTCGTACCATCAATTGAACTAAACTGTCAAACCGTACAAATCTCAAAGTATACGAACTAACCTACAAGCTCAATAGCAAAACAAATTTTTTTGAGCGAGCTCGAATAACTCGTTAACAGCTTGGCTCATTTATACTCTAAGCGGCTAGTTTTTATCCCCATCTAAAATGATTTGACTAAACATTCGATCTTAATTTAAAACCCTAATAATTTTCCAAATTCTAGAACAATATCACCCCGGTTGAACCCAAAAAACGGTCAAAGGTGGCTGCCGATTGACCATTCTACCCTTGACGACTTATAATTTTTATTATTATTCATTCACGTTTAACAAACACACTCATCTCTCATTCATTCCAGTATTCTCTCATCATTCAGGTACACACACACACACACTTCAAATCAATCAATCATTTTCAATCAATCTCAATTTCCTATCCACACACACCGGAATCAATCAATCGATCGATCGATTCATTTCTTATGATTTTGAGTCGTCAGATCTGTATTTTGGCGCCTATTTGACGACTGATTTTGTTAATTTTGCAGTGAAATTTGTTTTGTTTTACAGCGATGGTGTTCTACAGGAGCGTTTCGCTTCTTTCGAAGCTTAGAAATCGCGTTGTAAGTTATTGTTATCTGATTTGATTTTTAATTTCGCACTTGTAGTTGTTATATTGATTGATAGTAGTTGATTTTAGGTAATTAGGTATTGATTGATGGTTGATACAGGAATTGAAATGGTACACAATGTAGTTTTGATTTCAAATCATTTGATTAATAAACTACTGAGAAGTTATTTATTTGATTTCAGTTTTTTTAAATTGGCCTTTAAAAAAAATATAGTATGCAGTTTATTGAGAGCAGTAGTAGCAGGTTATTTAGTAAGTACTAATTTGTGGCTGATATGTATCTTATGATTTTAAATAGTTTAGAATCCACTGCAATTTGTAATGAGGATTGATTATATGTTAGATATACAGTGTGCAATTGTGAGCGGTAGCACGTTATTTAGTGAATGATTGTTTTTAGGCATTTAGTTAGGGTATTAATTTGGTGGCTGATAAATATGTTATGGTTTGATGATTTATGTTTGTGTTTTTGTAACAGGTTCAACAGCCTAGTTTGACCAGTTCAGTAAGGTGGCTGCAAATCCAGACCTCCTCTGACCTTGTAAGTTGTCTTAGTTATACCATTCTATGAAATTATAAAATACTATTAACCTTATGTATACAGCAAAGGTTACAAAGTTTTAATTGCTGGATTTATGGACTTTTTAGTTCAGGCTTATTGACCACAAAAGCCAAATCCTGGCTATTTGCTAAAAAAAACCAATAGACTAAGATTTCATAGTGTTTGAGTATACAACTTTAAGTGGGTCAATAATGCTTGATAACTTTTTCTATAAGATGCCATGTGTAATAAAAGTGGACATGCATGAGTGTATGTTCTTATGTTGATAGTTGATTATGTTCTAGAAACTGTTTTCTTCAAGCAATAAAGAAAGTCTACAAATTAAGTTACTGCATTAGTCAATTGACGACCAGACATATATAATCACCTATGCACCATACATGTTGGATGTGGTCATGGAAAGCATGTTAGAGGATAATTAAAAAAAAACCTTTTTCTGGTTTAACTGTAAATGTTTAAGCATTTATATAGCACCTTCGAACTGAAGCAGAAATGTAGTCCGTTACAGTAAATTTAGCATGCTTCTGGTTTAACAAGTAAAAAACTCATGTAGCATATTGTATACCTGGCATGTGCTCATATTCTGGAAAGTGGAAACTGATATATGAGATGTGATGGTATATATAAGGGCTTTCCTTTGATAGCGTATAAATTGCTAGATGTGTTGTTCTAACTCAAAAGTTAATATCTTTTTTTTTTATATTTAGATTTCCAAAACTTTTTGACATGCTGACGAGGCTTGTTACAGGTGGTAGCCTATAGAGTATAGAGCACAAACTTTTTTTTTACTTCTTTACGTGGTTTACACAGAAAACATGGGACAGTGAAAAGAATAACGCAACACTAGTTTGAAAAAGCCATTGCATAAGAGGCTATAATCTAACATTTATGCAAGTTAATGTTCCTTTAAAAAGCAATTTTTGTTGACTATATGATATGACTGCAATATCGAGTACCTATGAAACAAAAAAAGAAAGAAACAAATAAATAACTATGCTTAAAATGCCAAAGAATTAACCTATGTGCAGAATACTATTTCCTTTCTAGTTTTCATTTTATGTATTCACTTACAACTGAAGATTCATTGCCCTGCTAGTGTATACTCCAACTTGTCCAATAGAGATTTATCAAGCACATTGATACGCACATGTTATATTTATATTCTATTCTTAATTCTTCAATTTGAGAATTTGGTTTCGATGCCTTAATACGTTTAGTTCAATGTAGGATCTTCATTCTCAGCTTAAGGAATTGATTCCAGAACAGCAGGTACATTTCCCACATATATGCTTATTGGTGTCAATCTTGATTATATTTGTTATTAACGATTTCAATCTTGTGCAGGAGCGCCTAAAAAAGATCAAATCAGAATATGGAAAAGTTCAGTTGGGTAACATTACTGTTGATATGGTAAATAAACTTCTTTTGTGTTTTTTTTTCCAGTTTTTGGTTGTTTTCAATATTTACTTATGCTTTTATGCTTTTGTTACACCTTTGAAGGTAATTGGTGGCATGCGAGGGATGACAGGTCTGCTTTGGGAAACGTCGTTACTTGACCCAGATGAGGTATAAACTCAGGTCCAGTGTGGGAATTGCTGCAACTTTTTAAAATGCAAAATATATATAATGGGTTTCTTTTTTTTATTAATTAGGGAATTCGCTTCCGGGGTCTATCTATACCCGAATGCCAGAAGGTATTACCAGCAGCAAAGCCTGGTGGTGAGCCATTGCCTGAGGGTCTTCTTTGGCTTCTTTTGACCGGAAAGGTAGACAGCTATCCATATATTATCCTTATTATTATTATTATTATTGTTAGTAATATTTTTATTATCATTAAATGTTTGTGGAGATCCGGATTCTGTGGTAACTTTTTGTGTTTGCTAACTGCTAGCTATATATGTATATGTATGCATGCATGCATGCATGTATATATATGTGCATGTATATGTATTTGTCTGTGTACATATACATATATGCGTATGCATATGCAGGGTTTGGAATTCGGATCTCTTGAAAACTCCAAAAGATCTAAGGACTTCAAGAGCTCCTAACAACTAATCATTGTATCTCTTTATTATATATATGTATATATATGTGCATGTAATATAATTTGAGGGTAGTTTTGTCGTTTATTATATGTAATTTTGTAATTACACATATGTAATCACAAGTTCACATAAGTTCACATATTTTAGAGCTGAGGGTCTCTCTGGAAGCCACCTCTTTATCCATGTGGATAGAGGTAAGGTGTGCCTACATCCCACCCTCCCCAGACCCTACTTATAGCTATGCTATTGGTGGGACTTCACTGGGTATGATTGATTGAAATTTATGTAATCATAAAGTTACATATAATAAATGACAAACTACCATCAAATGACATTAAATATATTCAATAAATTATTGGTTGTTAAGAGTTCTTAAAGTTCTTGAATAATCGGGAAGTTCTGAAATGATCCTAATCCTATATATGTATATCTGTTTATGTATATGCATATACAGACCATTTTTATTTATGCTTTGACCTAATTTTCTTTATGACCATTTTTCTCAAAATAAGGTACCAACTAAAGAACAAGTGGATGCTTTATCAAAGGACCTTCGCAGTCGCGCCACTATTCCAGGTCAACTTCAGTCCTAGTTTAAACCTATTTAGCATTTACTATAACCAGGTGTATTTTTTTTTTCATTTGTTGTTGCAGATCATGTGTACAAAGCAATCGACGCCTTACCTGTTACAGCTCATCCAATGACTCGGTTTACAACTGGTGTTATGGCTCTTCAGGTTCATTTGAAACTTTACCTGTTAAATTGCAAGTTGTTCAGAGAATTATGATCAATCGTTTAACATAATACGGTTATCTATGGAACCCACTTAACATTTTTAACTACTCTTTCTTGTTTCAGGTACAAAGTGAATTTTCAAAAGCCTATGAGAAAGGAATCCATAAATCCAAGTGAGTATTTTTGGGATATCAATTTATAAGTTATATTTTTGAATAATTGAAATGTTGACTTTACTTATTATAGATACTGGGAGCCGACATACGAGGACTCACTTTCATTGATTGCTCAAGTGCCAGCTGTTGCTGCATACGTCTACCGCAGGTATCCATATCTTTGTTTTTAGTTAAATATTCATGCTGTTCTGTACCAAGTCTGAATTCACTTCAATTATATTTTATAGGATGTATAAAAATGGAGAAAGAATACCAATGGATGACTCACTAGATTATGGTGCAAATTTTGCACACATGCTTGGATTTGATGGTCCTGAAATGCAAGAGCTTATGAGGCTTTATGTCACCATCCACAGGTGAGATTATGTGTTTGTAATATTTGAGCGTACGTTTAAACAAAATTTAAAATATTTTTTTACCTGGTTTATGAATTGTTGCAGTGACCACGAAGGTGGAAATGTCAGTGCACATACTGGTCATCTTGTAAGCTTTTAAACCCCTTCCTCACTTTTATTATTATTATTATTATTATTATTATTATTATTATTATTTAAGTTCTTGTTTATATATATTATATAACTATTTTTTATGGCTTGTTTAGGTTGCTAGCGCACTTTCGGATCCATATCTTTCATTTGCTGCTGCGTTAAATGGTCTAGCTGGACCGCTTCATGGGCTGGCTAATCAGGTGTACTTTTGCTGTCACTAACTTTTTTTTATGAGTAAATAACACTTTAGTCCCTGTCGTTTGGCCAGAATGACTAGGCTTGTAAACGGATCGAACGGACATGAAACTTTAACCGAAGAAACGATCGAACGGTTCACGAATCTAAACAAACGAACATATTTAAACATAGATTACTGGGATAAAACTAGTTAAAGCAATGTGAAGAACAATGTGTTGGGCCTAAAAAGTTATTAAATGTTTACGAACGAACTTAACCAACGTAACCCAACGAACATAAATATATGTAAACAAACAAACATAAACAAATTAAAATTAATGAACATTCAAGAACATAAATGAGCAAAGACATGTGTTCAAGTTCGTTCGTTAAATTAAATAAACAAAACTTTTTTGTTTATATTCGTTCGTTTATTTAAATAAATGAACTTTCCACTGAATGGTTCATGAACTTATTGTTTTAAAAGGGTTATTTTTGGGCAAACCACAAGGACTAAAACTGTAAATTACTTTTTTTTAACTTGTATAATTAAATTTCTTTATGTAAATTTTTGTACTGTGCAGGAAGTTCTGTTGTGGATAAAGTCGGTGGTTGATGAATGCGGAGAGAACATAACCACAGATCAACTGAAGGAGTATGTCTGGAAAACCTTAAATAGTGGCAAGGTAATGTTATAAATTATAAGTATTTTTTTCTTTAATTGCGCCAATATTTCTGTTCATATTAACATATGTTTATAAATTTTCATCAATTCTGAAACGCAGGTTGTTCCTGGATTTGGACACGGTGTTCTACGAAAAACCGATCCCAGATATATGTGTCAACGCGAATTTGCATTGAAACATTTGCCTAACGATCCTCTGTTCCAGCTGGTTAGTGCATAACAACTTTTCGTTCTTATTATTATTTCTAGGCTACGTTTCTCTGACTGTTTATTCTTTTTGTTTTTTGTTATTTTTTAGGTTTCAAAGCTTTATGATGTGGTGCCTCCAATACTAACAGAACTTGGAAAGGTAAGTTGTTTTTATATTATTTCTGATCTCGCAAATTTATGGTCAATGACATGACCTCTTTTAATGTAAAATAATTTATTATAAATGCCATTAACTAAAACTTGAGTTCCATTAATTTTTATTTGGAATTGTTCTTGTAGGTGAAAAACCCTTGGCCTAATGTTGATGCTCATAGCGGTGTGTTGCTCAACTACTATGGTTTGACCGAAGCAAGGTATGCATTATATATTCTTATTAAATATTAATTGTGGATTTCTAATGAAAAGAAATCACGAAAGTAACTATTTTTGTGAATGTGTTGAAAACATTAAGACCATGTCAAAACAGTTTCACGCATATAGCCATGAAACTACATGAACCTTTGGTCGCATATTGGCCTTTACTTTCCTAAATCCTATTCAACTGGTTTAAGTCATTACTGGTGGGTAGGCATGTAAACGATCCAAACGAAAATGAACGGCCGTGTTCATTCGTTTAACTTTAACAGAATAAACGATCGAACATGAACTTAAATGGACAGAGTTTTCTTGTCTGTGTTCGTTCCTATTACCAGCATGTTCATGTTCGCTTGTTAATAACATAAATGAATGGTTCATGAGCAAACATAATTGAGCTAATATTAAAAGTTTAAAACTAAATTTTATTGGGTAATATTTTAATTTTTAAAACTAGACTAAGTTGTAATGGGTCTAAAAACATTAAATGAATATATTAACGTATGTAAAAGAAAGAATATGTTCATCTTCGTACGTTAACTATATGAGCAAAAAGTTTTGTTCATGTTCATTCGTGCATTAAATAAGCGAACTTCGCGCCAAACGGTTTATGAACTGTTCACTTAATGTTCGGTTCTTTTAGAGGCCTATTGGTGGTATTACACGTGATATTCTTAGTCTTGCATCTATTGGCTAAATGAGTGATTTGTTTATGACATTTTGTATATACACATGTATAACATATCCAAGTAAATGATTATTTTATAATTTTTTAATACAAGAATAATATTTTATAACATTTTGATTATTTGAACTTTTCACACGTTTCAGATATTTCACCGTTCTCTTTGGTGTGTCGAGGGCAATTGGAATCTGTTCTCAGGTTAGCCAATTAATTTTAATGTATTTAGTTTTTATATATTATATGCAAATGTCTTAAATAAAATTTTTGCCATCAATTTTTATTTCAGCTCATATGGGATCGAGCTCTCGGGTTACCATTGGAGAGGCCAAAAAGTGTTACAATGGAATGGCTTGAACAACACTGCAAGAAGTCTGCATAACTTTATAAACACAAAAGATCCAAATTTTCAATTTTTTTACAAAAAGTTAAGTAATAATAATGGCTTGTAGATACGCGGTAGTCGTATGAAAAGCAGTGGCACTAGAATTTGGACAGAGCAGCCAGCGAGTTTGTGTATTTGACAATTGTTTTGGTTACGTGGCTGGTTATGTGTTTTACTGTTTGTGTGATCGGTTGATTATTGGTTTTGTTTTGGAATGTTCCATTTTGGCGAGGCTGGATTCTGGCATTCTTGTGTTTATGGTTGAACAAATTAGAAGACTTGAAAGTGGTTTAATATGATTTAAAATGCTTACAATGTTCTAAATCATTTTATCTAAAGTAAAATAATAATATTTAAAACAAACAACACTTTGGCGTTGCAGTAACGGTTTGTTATCATAATAGAAGTAAACATAAAAAATAATTTCGTTATTGGCTAGGTTCGTTACGGTACTAAAACTAAATAAACAAAAACACGGGTGTTGCATATTTAGTTGGTAATAACTTGGTATCGTTTAAGTTTGTTACGATACCAAAGCTAAATCTATAACATAATTTCCTCAAACTATTATACTTATAAAGAAAAAATCTTTAAAAATAAAAATAAATTCAAAGACCTTTAGTAATGTGATGTCATAAACCCACAAAATTAAAACAATAATTAATAGATCAGGGCCGACCCATAGGGGTGGCGGGGTGGTCGACGGCCAAAGACCTGACACCCCGTTAGGCCCAAATTATTTTTGTTAAAAAAAATTATATTTTTTTATATTAAAAAAATCATGTATATTTAATGTTTAAACTCAATTACATGACCACTAACTTGGTCTAGTGGTAAAGGGGTATCACTCTCAACCAAAAGTAGGGGTGTTCACGGTTCGGTTTAAAACCGTGAAACCGCCCAAACAAGTCATCGGTTTGGTTTCGCGGTTGGTTTTTCCTTTCAGCTATCGGTTGGTCGGTTTCAAAAATTTAAAACCGTAGTGAACGGTTTGGTTTGCGGTTTACACCAGAGAACCGGCCGTATAAAACCGGACCGAACCGTAAGATTGTGCTATTCAGAATTTTTAAATGTTTTGTGTGTATAATGAGAAGGTTTTTGAAATGACTTGTAGTTCTTAGTTTCACAACATAAGGTTCTTCTCATTTTCTCAATATGTTATATGTTACTGTTTTATTAAATTTTATTTTTTCTGCAATATATATGTTATTTGTAAAAATGAAGTTTTACTCCTGTGATATAAACATAAGCAAATTAATACTCCCTCCGTCCCATTACAAGTGTCATGGTTTGAAAAACACAAAGTTTAAGGTGAATTAAATGGTTATTTTTTTTTCTTATTAAATGACAATATGCCCTTGAAAAGGGGGTCCATCAATATTATTTATTAATGTTAGTTATGCGTGTTTACGAGTAAATTTGGAAATTGTCTAATAAACTTTAAAAGTTGAACATATAATGGGACAAACAAAAATAGAAATATGGACACTTATAATGGGACGAAGGGAATATCAAATTTGAATGGCAAATCAACTTTTACCAAGGAAAGACATAAACAACTCGATGTATATTAGATGCTAGTCATTGTTTTAAAGCGGTCTACTACAAAAACTCAAACCGTGGAACCAAACCGTTGGTAACGGTTCGGTTTTACATAACAACGGTTCGGTTTCGGTTTCTAATTATCAAAAACCGTTACTAATGGTTTGGTTCACGGTTTGACCTAAAAACTGGCCAAACCGGACTGTGAACACCCCTAACCAAAAGTTTGTGAGTTCTAGTCTCATTTGAGATATTCTTAATTCTAATTTTATACAAAAAAATTTTACACAACCTAAATTATAACCAAGTAAACCCATATAAAAATTTAATTGTTTAAACCAATAAAATACACCTTTTAAATTAAGGCACAAAAAAAATTTCGCCTTCGGTCCAATACTTTTTTTGCTTTCTTGAAGCCGGGCCTGTATTAGATAAAAAAGTGATTCTTATAAACTGCAAAGACTTAAACCCAGGCTACGTGAACGTGAACGTGAACGTGAACGTGATCACAAAGAATTTAGCAAAACTAACTTTGACCAACTTATAATCTACTCTATAATAAAAGAATACCATCTTTAGTCACGTGTCACTCTCCTAGAGCTTCTCATAAATTTACCCGTTTTCAATATGTTATCGGATCCTGACTTGGTCTTTACCCGACCCAAATAAGATCAACAGCCCAAATGTTAATGGTCATAACCCTAGCGCACTCTCTCTCTGAACGTTTACAAGGCATCATCATCCTTCACATTCATTCGATTTGTCTTGCTTAGGCTGAGGGGTGTGGAGCGCGAGAGGGGGCGCGTGAGCCCATCCGGGGCGCGAGCACCACACCACCGAGGCGCGAGAGAGGCGCGAGAGGGGCGCGAGCACGCAGACCAAGGCAGGCGCAAGAGGGCTGGCGGGTGAAAATGGGCGTAAAGTTGGCCTGGGAATGCGTGAAGAGCCGTTGGGGCTTAGAAATAGAGCCGTTGGCTCTTTATTTTTATTAAAAAAAAAATTTTTTTTCTCTATAAAACCAATATCACATACCACCCAAAACCAATATCACATACCAATATCACATACCACACCCAAAACCCAAAATCACCCCATCTTCCATGGAGGTGGTCTCTAATGACAAAAAGGAAAAAATAAAGAATGAGAGATTTGGACTTCCTTACAAGAGACTTCAGTAACCTAAATCCGGTCGACCAAATGCTGATGGAAAAACAAAAGGAACGTATCCGGAAGAGGTTGATCGAAGAAGACCAAGCCGAAGAATAAGAATAATGTTTTTTTTTAGTACTTTAATTTTTTTTTAGATATTAATGTGTTTTTTTAATTAATGTGTGTTTTTTTAAATAATTTATGAGTTTTTTTAATAATACGTTTTTTTAATACATTTATAAAAAAATAAAAAAAAAACCGCTCGCGCCCCCTCTCGCGCCCTCCACACCAGGGCCCGGGGCGCAAGCACCACAACCAACACCCATCTTATCAAGTTTCTCTCTCTGCCACACGTCACAATATTATTGGCTGGAGCCCCCACTCGCGCCCCCTCTCGCGCCCCCCACACCCCTCAGCCTTAGATCATTACGTGTCATTCCCACCGCCACTGCAGATTTGGATCAACATGTCACCTATTACAAGCCCTAGGTCGTCATCTTTGTTGCAGAACCCGATTACACGCCTGCTGCTGATTTAGATAATTCCAGCACATCATGGTTAGTAGTTAGCTTCATTTAATTATTTTTTTCATTACAAAAATCTGTTTAATATATAGGTCTTTTGATTTGGTTTTGTGAAATTGACGATTTATGTGAATTTAGTTACCTTATTATTTTGAGAACATACTTGTATTACATGGATTGAAAGAATTGAGTTTGGAGGATTAAACCTGTGTTTTTACCAGTAACATTAGATGTCTTAGATTACATGCACATAAGGTGCTCGATGAAATGTCTCAACTAAATTTTTATGAAAAAACCAACGAATACACGAAAGTTTAGGATAATTCATATAGCGAGTAAAACTAATATGTATAAGTTTCATGGTCTGTATAGATTTGTGTATGATCAAATGAGTCGCCATGATTACTATAACGTGGTAATGCTATTATTTGCAAAGTTTTGTCCAACAAATATGCATTATGTTTAAAGATTTGATGGTAAATAGAATTGTACTTGGTCTATGTTTGATGGTCAGGAGGACAACAAAAGGACCAAGTAACCAAAGACACCAAGCACGTTCCGAGTAAAGGGGAGTGTATATATCCTTTAGTTTACATTTAGTAGCCCATTTGCTAGATGAAGATATGAGAAAATTGAGATTATTTATTGATATTTATTATCATAACGGGCCATAAGTTCATATGAACGTATAGTGAATGAAAAAGAATTTACCAAAGCATAGTGCATCTAACAGATGTACAAACTCCCAAAAGAGATTTTGATTCAATTCTGAAAAGATTTTTATTTGATTACAATAAGGATTTGATTCGATTATGAAAAGGATTTGAATCAATACTGAGAAGTATGCAACTTTTAAAGATGTGAAATTAGAATGTTTAATTTTGAAACAAACACAAGGATTGGTGTGGATCTTAAAACTAAACATGATGACTTTCCATGAAGTGATTCAATTAAGTTGGGCATGTTGGGTATTTGACATAGAAAAGTGACTTTCCATGAACAATGCCTGGGATTTCAAATTTCTTTCGATTCGATTCAGAGGATTTATAAATATGTCTTGCGCATTAAAATGGCCTCACGTTCGTGAGAAAAATATAATTTGATGATTAAGAACGTTAAAATACACGTTTGGGGTGCTCGAGATCAAAATAGTTAAATTTGAATGGTGTTTCAAGAATGTTTTAAGTATGTTAATGTATAGCCATTATACTAACATTTATGTTGGTTTTCTTTTAGATAAATATCATGCCTAGAAGGTGCGAGACGACGAAGCTTGGATAGAACCTGTCATACATCCTTAACTTTTGTATTTCCCTTTTGGTGGTTACTAAAAAAAGAGTATGAATAGTTTATTTCTTTATAAACCAAGTTAGTGATGCGGATCAATGTTTTGAATTCTACTTTAAGGTTTTGATCCATAGAACACCATTGAATCCAACAGACAACAAAATAACATTTAGGTTTTGTTTGACCAATACAACCACAAATGTCGTGCACAATGAATTTTTTTGCTTATTTGTAAAATTTTTGTGTAATGTTTGTTTTGTAATTTCAATATAATTTGTAATTGTATTAACAATATATGATAACTGTGTTGTTAATTGTATTTTGGTTAACGTTTAAAGTTTATAATTTTCATCAATTCTCCGTGTATTACACGGGACTTAAACTAGTTGCTAATAAATTTGTCCAGAAGTTAAACTAAAATAACATATATTAAAATAGCGGATTTTTTTAAAAAAACTTGTGACACCATCTTTATCTATATGTATAATTCAGTTAAATCCAAAAAGTAGATGTGTATTATTAAATTACATGCATGTGAGATG
This sequence comes from Bidens hawaiensis, assembly GCF_021521415.1. Taxonomy (NCBI): domain Eukaryota; kingdom Viridiplantae; phylum Streptophyta; class Magnoliopsida; order Asterales; family Asteraceae; genus Bidens; species Bidens hawaiensis. The sequence continues at coordinate 264,626 of NW_027492181.1, forward strand.
TGACCAAAATAATTATATTGAATTAAACTTTGAAAATCATGAGAGTTAGTGATATAATAAAAAAATAACTCACGACCAAAGGCGATGTCGAAATTAGTAAATCATAGTCAATATAAAATGTGTAACGCATTAATAAATGACAATACAATTGGAGTGGGTGGCATGTGTGTTGCTATTAATTTACTCAACATAATGTTTTGCAACTTTTTGGTTTTGTCCTTCCAGACAGAATTACAAAAATTGTCTATTATTTTTACACCAAATTTCAGTGGTTATCCTTTATCTTTAAAAGTAACATAAATTGTTCTTTACGTTTTCAAATGTTACACCGTTTGTCCTCTAGCCCTAACCCAGTTAGTATTTCTCGTTAATTCAAGTAACGTGTCTTGCACATGAGGGCAAAATTGTCAATCAACCTATTTACTTAACAAAATTAATAAATAAACTAAAATAATATATATATAAGATATATCTTTCTCTCTCTCTCTCTCTCTCTCTCTCTCTCTCTCTATCTTTCTGCCACAAACCCACGTCGCCATAACCGCCGGCCACCATCGACCTCCAGCAACCTCCATAACCGCCTATAAACACCACCACCACGCCTATCACCTCACACCACCTCTGCCACCACCAACCTCGGGCGCCACATTGCAGCTAGTCGCAAGCCCACAGCTCCGGCACGTTCGCCGGAGCCTCGAATAAGTAATCTCAAAACAAACCCCCAAATTCTAGGGTTTGTGTCAGCAGATCTGGCGGCGGCTCTGGTCACATAAGGGAAGCAGATGGCATGGCAGGTGGTACCAAATCCCGTCTTTAATTCGCTTAATATGTTCTCTGGTAACATAGGGGAACAGTAACAAATCCCACCTTCACAACAACATCAACACCTTATTGAATAGACAGTTCGTTTTCGATTCAATTGGAGCTTCGATTACCCGACCCCAATTTCAACAACCTAAAGCTTCCAACTTCCGATTTCCATAAAGAAAACTAAAAGAGATCGAGGATTCCGTTTGATTTTGCTGCGAAGGATGTGTCACGGTTTTGTTGGTGGTTGATGATTTGCAGGTATGGATAAAGAGGGAAAGAGAGAGAGAGTTTCAAAGAAAGAGAAAGTGCTATGTTTAATGTTTTTAGAGAGAGAAAGAGAGAGAAAAAACGGTGGGTTGGTTGGTAGTTGTGGTTGCTCGCCGGAGAAGATGGTAGGGGTGGTTCACCGGAGAAGATGGTGGTGGTGGTGATGGGTTGGTGGTGGTGTATGAATGGAAGAGAGAGAGATGCATTCTTTTATTTTTTAAAATGTTTTTTTAATAAGCGGGTAAAATGACCAATTAAGGCACATGACCAGATTTAACGATAAAAACTAACTGAGTTAGGGCTAAAGGACAAACGGTGTAACATTTGGAAATGTAAAGGACAATTTATATTATTTTTAAAGATAAAGGATAACCACTGAAATTTGATGTAAACATAAAAAACAATTTATGTAATTCTGTCTTCAAAATATTATTTTAACGTTGACGTTTACCTTAAAAATAATATAAATATATTTTTTCGGTTTTATTTTTCAATGAAATTACGTTGATAAAGACTAGGTATTTATATATTGTAGGTTTCAATGAAATTTCATTTGATGTGAATGCATGGGTAATTAGGTGTACAACTGATTTTTCTCTGATAATAAAGATAATGGTCTCGGTTCGGTTTACATGACCAGTTCCAAGTTACAAACCAAACTAAAAAGTTAAAACCATAAAAAACAAACCATTTGGATCTCAAATCGACACTTGATACAGTTTCAATGGTTCGGTCGTTCAAACGATGAACACCGTATAACTTATTATTAAACAAATCACCCAATCATATGTTAAACCAACTACAAAATTATCTCCGTATTGATTAAGATTAGTAACACCTCTAACCGTATTTACAGAAAAATAAATAAAAATAATAATATTGTCAGGTTAACACACGACATCATGTACGTTTAGAATGTGGTGGTAAGATAGTTAGGTGTAGCATAGGATCTTAAGGGTTCAAGCCCTGTAGAATGTAATATTTAGCTATTAAAAAAAGAATTACTGCATATATAAACAAAAGAAGCAACGTTGTAAACAGACATAAACGAACAGAATCTTATAAAACAATCCATTAACGAAATTAAGTGAACATAAACAATAAAATTATAAAATTCAAATGTTAGATTGATTATCACAAAAAAGAATATTACTAGCAAACAAAAATAAATACATTACTGAATGTTTAGGAACACAACAACCTCTGTTCATATTCACTCATTTAAGGGGGTGTTTGGCCTAGCTTTTTTATTTTGGCTTATGCTTATATTTTAAAGTAGCTTATAGCTTATTTTCTATTATTTGATAAGCTACTTTTAAGTGTTTGGATTAGCTTATATTCTACAAGTTAATTACGTGTCTTAATAAGTTGTTAAACCACCATTCTTTAATTTGTTAAGAGTAATAAGTTGCTTCAATAATTACTAATCCATCACCATTTGAAGGGAAAATGAGTAACATACAACCTTAAACAAATAAGTTTCTTTAAATAAGCTAAAAAACCATCTTGACATAAGCTTCTTTAAATGAACTTATATAAGCTCATAAGCATAAGCTTAAAAAGCTAAACCAAACATTTATTAAGCTTATTTTATAAAAAAATGCTAAAAAAGCTATAAGCTTGGTTAAAAAAGCTATGCCAAACATCCCCAAAGTGCAAATACTTGTGGATACTCTGTCTGTCACTCACACAATTGAGCGTCGCATTAGGGAAGTGAAGTCGTGAATAATAATAATATAATAATATTATTATTGTAAACTAAAGTAAAGCAGTAAAGCTGTCTCTCTCTCTTTCTCTCTCTCTCTCTCTCTTTCACTTGTCACTGAAGCTTTTTAGTTCCGTCTTCAATCCAATCATCACTCTTTTTTTTCTTTTCTTTCTGCTTCGATCAATCAATTGTTTCCTTATCCACTCGGAATCAATTAACCAACCAATAATAATAATAATAATATTAATCAGTATACCGATCAGAGTTTAATTTCAACTCCTCCGCAAAATGAAACGTTGATCAGTAATAACTCACTCGGTAACTTCATAATAAGCTTATATTTCTATGATCCTCTACTTATCTTATGATTATTCACTGTTTCATCGTGCTGAACTGATCGCAAGGGCTCAGGTTTTTCAATTTCAGCTTGTTAGTTATTTTAGGGGTTTTGCTTATTTGAGATGTTTTATGAATTAGGTTTTTATCACTTGTTAGTTAATTACGTGAAATAGCGATATATTGTAGCTTTTGTTTATGATAATTGTGAGAATTTGAAGTGTTTGGTTCACTGTTTGATTGTTGATCTTACTTTTATCATGTAATAATATTATTACTACATAAGGTGCTGATTATGTATGCCAGCAGGTAGGTAAGGTCATCATCGGCATCTGTTTGAATGATCGTATAGTTATGTTATGTATATTCACTGTTCGATTGAGGTGAAGCGATCGCAAGGTTTTCAGTCTTTTGAATTTCAACTTGTTTCGATTAAATCGAGTTGAATTTTGGGGTTTTTACTGATTTGAGATGTTTTATGGATTATGTAATCATGGTGTTTTGATTAATTTCGTGAAATGGCGACAGATAACGCAGAGGATTTGAATAATTGAAGAATTTGTTTCACTGTTTGATTGTTGATAAAGTGATCTTGCTTTTAGGATATTATAATATTGTTATATAAGGTGCTGATTATGTGTACCAGCAGGAGATTTATAGTGAGCTGAAGCTTTTGTGGATTAGAATCTGAAGAAACAATGGCGTACAATCGAAGAGGGTCCAATCAGCCGCCACCTGGCAGGCTGCTGCGGACTCAAACAGCTGGTAATTTGGGTGGGGAGGCTATGATGGATAGTGAAGTGGTGCCTTCATCTCTAGTTGAAATTGCACCTATTCTTCGTGTTGCTAATGAAGTTGAACCTAGTAATCCAAGGGTTGCTTATCTTTGTAAGTCTGGTGTTTCTGTTTTGGTTTTTGGAGCTATTGGTTTAATTGCTTGTTATCATCGGTAATCCATATTTATTGTTTGCATAATTAGGTCGGTTCTATGCGTTTGAGAAAGCTCACAGACTCGATCCAACATCAAGTGGTCGTGGGGTTCGTCAATTCAAAACTGCCCTACTTCAACGCCTAGAAAGGGTATGCGTTTGTTTCAATGCAAATGACAGTATTTTATTATTAAAGTTTCATGTAACTACATTAATTGCTTTCTTTTACTTGTCATATGAACTGCAACTTTTTACTATATACAGGAAGATCAAACAACATTAGCAGGCCGAAAAAAGAGTGATGCTCGTGAAATGCAGAGCTTTTATCGAGATTATTATGGAAAATACATTAAAGCTTTGCAAAATGCTGATAAAGCTGACCGGTTATCATCTTTTCTTCTAGTCTTTTTGGCATCATTTTTTTTTTCATTTTCTGATACAAATTTGTCTTCAATATCAGTACACGTCTTACAAAAGCTTATCAAACAGCTGCTGTTCTGTTTGAGGTATTGAGGGCTGTCAATCTCCATGAAGCTGTTGAGGTGGCAGATGAGGTAAATGCTTGACCTTTTTTTCTTTTAAAAATCATTTAAATGTCTGTAAATTGATGAGTTATTAACAGACATGTTTTCATAGGATGTGGAAGTACACAAGAAGGTTGCTGAGAAGACAGAAATGTATGCTCCTTATAACATACTTCCACTTGATTCTGATAGTTCAAATCAAGCAATTATGCAATATCCAGAGGTTTGTTAAAGAACTTTTGCATGCCAGTTTTTCATATAGTGTGGTATTTTGACACTTTCACTTGTTTATATTTAGATACAAGCTTCAGTCTCAGCTCTTCGTAACACCAGAGGTTTACCTTGGCCAAAAGGTCACAAGAAGAAAGTGGATGAAGACATTTTGGATTGGCTACAAGCTATGTTTGGTTTTCAGGTATGCTGAGGTGGCATGATAACAAGTCAAACTGGATAATATCCGGTACAGTTGACCCGAAACACGTTTTTCCAAAAGTTTATAAGTGGTTGATGTGTCAAGTATGATTACAAAAATTGTACTGTTTTGATAATAATTTAGTTTTTGAGTCACTCTTAGGCATTAAAAGTTCACTTATGGGAGTTATCACCTGTTTCATTTTAACAAAATTTGTTGAAATTGCTACATCTAATAATATGTAAATTGCAGAAAGATAATGTTTCGAATCAAAGGGAGCACTTGATCTTGTTATTGGCAAATATTCATATTCGACAATTCCCAAAGCCTGGTCAACAACCTAAGGTATTATACTATTTTGTGCCGTAAAATAGTTCCTGTTGTTCATATATACACCTATTTGGACTAGTCTTAATGTGCGCATAAACATAAATCTTGGTGATGAAATTCTTGGATATTAATCTTTTGTAGTTGGATGACGGTGCTGTTGATGAAGTTATGAACAAAATGTTCAAAAATTATCAGAAGTGGTGCGAGTATTTGGGTCGCAAGCATAGTCTTTGGTGAGTGTCCTCCTTAAATTTGTATAAAATATTTTTGATGAAAAATGTAGTTGCAATGTATTGAGTCTGATAATTATCATTTACAGGTTCCCAAATATTCAAAAAGAAGTTCAACAAAGAAAACTGCTATATATGGGTTTGTATCTTCTCATATGGGGCGAAGCTGCAAACTTGAGATTTATGCCAGAATGCCTTTGCTATATCTATCACCATGTATGTATTATGACATATTTTCAACCCTTTCACTTATATTATAATGCGGGTTTTGAATAAATATATGCTTGCCAGATGGCATTTGAACTTTATGGTATGCTGGCTGGTAGCGTGAATTCTGTGACTGGTGAAAATGTTAAGCCTGCTTACGGGGGTGAAAAGGAGGCGTTTTTGAGGAAAGTTGTGACACCTATATATAACACAATTGCAAAGGTGTAGTTAATAAAACGGATATGTTTTGCAACTCTTTTTTGTATTTTTTTTTTCATAATTTGATTGTTGTTTTTTACAGGAAGCTCAAAAAAGCAAAGGAGGAAAGACAAAGCATTCTCAATGGAGAAATTATGACGATCTAAATGAGTACTTCTGGTATTATTCAAAGATTTGTGTTGTAATTTTAACAATATTATTGTTCTTGTAATCATATCTAATGCATTATGTATAAAATTGTAGGTCAGTTGACTGTTTCCGTATTGGATGGCCGATGCGTGCTGATGCTGATTTCTTTCACGTGCCTGAAGAACACAGAGATAATGACGTGAGTATTTTATGATTCTTCATTCCTACAAGTTCTCTACTTTTCGACTTTTTTGGGAATCTTCATGTTTGACTACATGCATATGTGAAGAAGCATTACATCCCATCAGCTTGATTGGTATTCACATATCGTAGTTACTAGTTAGCATATTGATATATGAAAATAGTTATCCAAATTTTGGAAATTTCAATATTATTTGCAAGTCAGAGACTCAGAGTGTTCATAGTACTCATTGTGTATGAGAATACATGTAACATTTAAATAGTTAATATGTTTGTTCTCTATTTTCAGGTTGAAAAACCTGCCACGAGGGGTCGTTGGGTCGGGAAGATTAATTTCGTTGAAATAGATTCATATTGGCATATATTTAGGAGTTTTGATAGGATGTGGAGCTTTTTCATCTTATGTTTACAGGTAATATTTTCTTTAGGGGTGTGCGTGGGTCGGTTTTGGGCTCAAACCGAACAGAAAACCGAAATTTCGGGTTTTGAGTTTTTCAAAATCATTCTGTTTCAGTTTTTCGGTTCAGAGTTTTGCCATTTGGGCTTGTAAATTTTTGGCCAAAAATAATTGTCCCAATATAATGAATTTGGGGTAATTTTTTTTGTTAATTAATAATTAATTGATTACTATCATTTGGGCTAATATATTTGGGTTACACTATTTATAAAGTTTTTATACAATACTTAACATCCATAATTTAAAAATGAAAATTCATATATTTGATTCGGTATTAAATACATGCAAAACTGAAATCGAACCGACAGTTCGGTTTTTACAAAAACATAAAATCTTCTTTCTAATTTTTTTAGCTTTGTTTTTTTGTTTATATTATTGTAAGTACTAACATTAACAGCTGACTCTAGGCAATGATTATCATAGCATGGAACGGATCTGGCAATCTAAGTTCCATCTTTGAGGGAAAAGTGTTCAAGCGAGTTTTGAGCATCTTCATTACAGCAGCTATTTTGAAACTCGCACAAGGTGAACATTTACTTTTGACTTTTGTTTGTCAAAGCTTAAATGTTAATAGTTTCCACCAATCCGATTACTGCTTCTTTTTCAGCTGTCATTGATCTTGTGATGATGTGGAAAGCAAGATTTAGCATGTCATTTCATGTCAAGCTTCGATATGTTTTGAAGGCTGTTTCAGCAGCAGTTTGGGTTATTGTTTTACCAGTAACATATTCTTATAGTTTGGATAATCCTTCTGGATTTGGAGAAACTATGAAAAATTGGTTTGGTAGTGGATCAGGTTCACCATCTTTGTTCATTTTGGCGATTGTTGTTTATTTGTCTCCAAACATGCTTTCTGCATTGTTGTTTCTGTTTCCGTTTGTCCGCCGGTATTTGGAGAGATCCGATTACAGAATTGTGCGGTTCATCATGTGGTGGTCACAGGTACATTGGTACATGAAACCTCTTAAGTCATTACATGCCAAAACTTTAATATATTTTTAGAATATTATAATTTTGTGATAGTAGTTTTCATCAGGGGTAATATGGGAAAAACACACTGTTCAAAAATAGTGTAATTTATTGCAATTTTTATTTGAAAATGCTTTCTTTGAGATTTGTGATAGTAGCTTCATCAAGGGTAGTATGGGAAAAACATAGATTTCAAGAAAAGTGTAACTTGTTACAAGTTTTTATTTTAAAATGCTCTCTCTGAGTTTTGTGATAATAGTTTTCATCAGGTGTAAAATGGGAAAAACATACCGATCAAGGAGCGTAGCCTATTTCAAGTTTTATTTAAGAACGCTCTCTTTGAGTTTTGTGATGGTAGTTTTCATTGGGGGTAAAATGGGAAAAACATACCGTTCATGAAAAGTGTAACTAATTACAAGTTATATATAAAAATGTGCTCTTTCAGTTTTGTGATAGCAGTTTTTATCAGGGGTAATATGGGAAAATTTGCAGAAATCTTCATATTAAGAAGTCTTTTTAAGGTTTTTGAATTGTCATTTAGAGTTTATTTTTGATAATTAATGAACATTTGCAGCTTCCACTGTACGTCGGGAGGGGAATGCACGAGGACCCACTTTCCCTAATTAAGTAAGACATTCTGTTAGAAACACATGTGTGTATCGATTAAATTAGTTATCTTTTGCTTTATGTGTAGCCATAAATGTTCTTTTCTAGGTACACATTCTTCTGGGTTGTCCTCATAGTAGCAAAGTTAGCTTTCAGTTACTACTTAGAGGTGTTATTTTTATTCTTTATCTTTTTTCTTGTAACAAATATTTGCATACCAAATCTTAACATAACAGTCATTACATCTAATATTGCAGATAAAGCCTCTAGTGGGTCCTACAAAAACAATAATGAGAATTCACATTACACGTTACCAATGGCATGAGTTCTTCCCCCAAGGTAATCAAGTTTAGTAGTTGTATTCAGTTATTTCTACCCATAAACACAAGTACATAAGTTACACCAAAAATGAAATTGATTTCACATTTTTATTTTGTTATTTCAGCTAGCAACAATCTTGGTGTTGTCATTGCAATCTGGGCTCCTATTATTCTTGTATGTGTTTTTTTATCTGATTTCTTTTTATTCTATATACCACATTTCATTCCCTTTAAGTTGGTTTGTAAGTTGGATTTCTTTCTTTGTTTTCTATAGGTGTATTTCATGGATACTCAAATTTGGTATGCCATTTTCTCCACAATATTTGGTGGCTTTTATGGTGCGTTTCGGCGTCTTGGAGAGGTTGGTTCTCTCCAGTATGATTTTTTTATTATAATTGTTACTATTACAAGAGTTAATTACACAGATGGTCCATGTGGTTTCAGCAAAGTAGCAGGTGTGGGTACTAACTTTGAAATGTGGTGTTTGGGGTTCGCGATTCTAATTTTGTAACCATTTTGGGTATTAAAGCCAACTTTAGTTAATTTCTGTAAAGTGTAGATAAAATGACCACAATACCCTTGAACATTTAAAAAACAGAGTATAAAAAGTAAAACTCATACGCTTTCCCTTTGTGTCAACACCTGTGCTTTACGCAACTACCAACCACTGAGTTTTACTGTTTACTTTTTTTGTTTTCTAATGTTCAAGGGTATTTGTCCAAGCTTTGCCATTGAAACCTGTTACTTTGCTGAATCCACAGGGCGCACCTGTGCATAGAACTCTCACTATTATTGTTATTGTTCTTATTATTTTTATAGCTATTATTGTTGCAGTGATTATTATTATTATTATTATTAATTTTATTCTCAAATATTTCTGTTTTTCAGATACGAACGCTGGAAATGTTGAGAAGCCGATTTGAGCAACTGCCAATTGCTTTTAATAGTTGCTTAATTCCAGCAGAAAGAAGCGAAAGGACTAAAAAGGGACTCAAGGCCACTCTATCAAGTAGATACAGTCCTAAGGTTTTAATATTATTATTGTCATTACTAACTACACAGTACAAAGTTTTGTCTCATTTTATTATAATTAATTATTCGGTTTATATCTATTTCAGGTCTCTGCTAAGAAAGAGGAAGCAGCAAGGTTCGCCCAGATGTGGAATAGAATAATCACAAGTTTCAGAGATGAAGATTTGATTACTAACAGGTGCTTGAAGATGATTTTATATTTTTACGCGCACATATCGTTAAAAAATGCACCATTGATTTTATTATGTACTGGTTTTTTTTATCTTTACCAGGGAAATGGACCTATTACTCATGCCATACTCTGCTGATCTGGATTTGGATCTCATTCAGTGGCCTCCTTTTTTACTTGCTAGCAAGGTTTCTTACATCCTGAATGATATTCTTTCTTGAATTTTACCTGTACATATATGTTGACTTTTTGATGATCAAACTTTAGCTTCCTATAGCATTGGATATGGCAAAAGATAGTACTGGAAGGGATTCTGAACTGAAAAAGAGGCTGGATTCAGACGCGTATATGGTCTACGCAGTTCGCGAATGCTATGCTTCATGCAGAAATATTATGAATTTCTTGGTTTCGGGTGATCGAGAGAAGGCGTATGCAATTTAATTTTTAATAATCTGAGTCGTTTCATAATTCATATATTTATATTATGTGAACAACTTTTTTTCAGTGTTTTGAGCGAGATATTTGATATAGTGGACAAACACATAGAGGAGAAAACTGTGTTATCCAAGCTTAATATGAGTGAACTTCCTAGCCTCACTGATCAGTTTGTTAAACTTATTGAGTTCTTGGTAAATATTATTTTCTTTCAAACCAATTTAATTGGCTTGTAAACTGAACAAACGATCGAACACAAACCTTAACCCTTAAACAGAGTTTTCTTGCTCGTTTTAAAACCAATTAAAAGTAACGAACATAAATGAATGCAAACGAACGATGTTCACGAACATTAATGAAATATTGTGTTCATGTTCATTCGTTTATTAAATAAATGAACATAAACGAACGGTTCACTGAACATCCGGTTTGTCTACAAGCCTACATTTTAAAGCAAGTAGTTTGACCTTTTAACACTTCTCAAACTAATTTCATGATTTTTGTTTCTTACAGATGAAGAATGAAGAAAGTGACAAGGATGATGTTGTGATTGTGTTACTTAACATGTTGGAGGTGGTGACACGAGACATAATAATAGACGAGTCAATTTCTAGGTACAATGAAATATGGATTAGTATTATTGATTTCTTAATTAACATTCTCTAATTGATTTCTTTTTGCTTCACACATACAGTTTGATGGAATCAACTCATGGTGGTGCTTATGGAAACGATGAAGCACCACTTGATAAACGATATAAATTCTTTGCAGTTCTTAATTTTCCCGTTACAATAGATGAAGAAGCTTGGAGAGAGAAAGTAAGTTCATGGTCTTTTGACTCCCAATCTTAATTTTATTATGACTATATTTTTTAAACTTGTTTTGAGTAGTTAAATCATGATTCTTTTTGTTTTTAGATAACAAGGCTTCATCTTTTGCTGACTGAAAAAGAATCTGCAATGGATGTGCCATCAAACATAGAAGCCAGAAGGCGTATATCTTTTTTCTCAAATTCATTGTTTATGGAAATGCCTGCAGCACCTAAAGTTAGAAACATGATATCGTTCTCGTAAGTTTGCATCATTTTTACACACTTCTTTAGGCTTGTAAACGAACACGAACATGAACAAAGCGTGTTGGTTCGTTTAACTTTAACCAAACAAATGATCGAACATGTACAATTGAACAAACGGGTTTTTTTTTGTGTTTGTTTATCTTCGTTCGTTAATAGTATAAACGAATGGTTCACGGACGAACATAACTGAACATAGATGAACAAACATAAATGAGCTAAAACTAGTTAAATTTAATGTGAAACACAATGTGTTGGGCTTAAAAGGTTATTAAAACCAGATTCAGTTGTAATGAACCCAAAAATTTTAAATGAATATATTAAGGAATGTAAACTAACGGATATAGATGACAAACATAAACGAATTTAATTGAAGGAACGTTCACGGACGTGAATGAATGTACGACACACGTGTTCATGTTTGTTCGTTTATTAAATAAATGAGAACATAAATGAATATTTCACCAAGCGGTTCACGGACTATTCATTAAACACCCGGTCTGTTTACAGGCCTACACTTTTTATGACATTTATTTAAAGAATAACATTTTATTTAAAAGTTTCATGTCCTGAATCATAGTTATTAAAAACCCTCGCCTCTAGCGCCCAGGCCCATTTTTCAAGCGAGTCTCAATAAATGCGCTTCTAGTTTATAGGCGAGCACTTCGGCATTATCTATGCCAAGAACATGAGAACATAAAAGCCGAGCAAAAGAACTGCAAGGGATGTTAGATAAAGGAGAAGTCAAAGGCATTATATTGATAGATTTTGTTATTCAAGTTTAGGAATTACATTTGAATCTTGACTAGTTTAGAACTTTTGGTACTAATTAGTAATTAGATACTATATAATAGCTTTTATTTATTTTATTTGAAGAACAGTATTATTTTTCATATATATAATATATTTTTAATTTTTTATTTAAGTGCAGTTATTTGATAACTATGGTCCTGATCATTTGTGGGCCCTAGATAGTGTGAGGATAATGTTGATATGGGCAGATAGTGCTGGTTTTATTGTAAATGATGGCATAGAAAACTTAACATCATTAAAAATCCATTTTAACACTTGATATTGATTTTTATATTACTTGTTAAGGGTTCTTACACCTTACTTCAATGAGGATGTCCTTTTCTCTATGGATGCTTTAGAAAAGCCAAATGAAGATGGGGTTTCCATCCTCTTTTACTTGCAGAAAATCTACCCTGGTCAGTTTGTTTTCATAGGTTTTTCCTTTTCTAAACATATATAACACAAATTATATACATATATGTGATATATAATGTATTATATAGACGAATGGGAAAATTTTCTTCAACGGGTGAAGTGCAAAAACGAAGATGAACTGAAAAATCTTCCAGGCTATGAAGATCATCTTCGACATTGGGCATCATATAGAGGTCAAACATTGACTAAAACCGGTGCGTGATTAATTTGTAATCAAGATGTTTATATTATTAACTTATTTTTATATTTTATAAACAATTCTATATTGTTTGTAAACTAGTACGCGGCATGATGTATTATCGACAAGCATTGGTACTTCAGGCTTTCCTTGACATGGCAAAAGATGATGGTATGCATATATACATATAGTATCACCCTTTTATTTAACTTTTTTGTGATATATAACATTAACATTTTATATAATCTATATTCTTGTTGCAGAGTTGATGAAAGGTTATAAGGCTGCTTCATCTAATACCGAAGAGTTACTAAACAACGATGATCGATCGTTAATGACACAATGTCACGCAGTGGTGGATATGAAGTTTTCATTTATTGTATCTTGCCAACAATATGGTATTCAAAAACGATCAGCTGATCCATGTGCTCATGATATTCTAAGGCTCATGACAACGTATGACTTGTAATATAGAGTGTTTGGTTTTGCGTGAAGTTTGTTATTGTATTCACTAAAATGCCCTCTTTTTTATTCATGAGCAGGTATCCTTCTCTTCGTGTTGCATATATTGATGAAGTTGAAGAAACTAGTGAAGACAAACTAAAAAAAGTGGTTGATCGTGTTTCTTATTATTCGGTTCTTGTGAAAGCTGTACCAAGGTCCAGTGACCCTGGCCCGGTTCAAAATGAAGATCAGGTACAACTTTCAGTTATATTGTAGAAACTCAATCAGTTCATATTCAAAGATTTATTTGGGTCGTGGGTCAAATGGGCGGAGTCCACTTTTATATTTATTAGAGTAATTAGTGTATCTGAAAAGAAATTATGAGGTAATAAAATCTAATGCATTTACTCAATAGATACAATATTAGGCCTCCATGTATATATGGAGCCTCAAGGAATGATAGATACAAGTGGTCCTAAGTTACTAACAACTCTATAGCAACCATAACAAACAATATACAAAAAGACTTATATCCTTGTACGTGTGTTCAAAGTATAAACTGTCTAGTATGCCCCATCAAGCTTCTGCATCTGTAAATATATCTTACGTACTTGTAATCATTCATTACTGAAACAAAGAATACCTAGTTGCCACCCGTGGTCGTAGGTCAGTTTAGACCGAACCTAAATCCCCGTGTTCGTTTATTGCTTTCATGCTCTGTTCATGTGAGTTTAATCCTAACAATGAACATGTTGGTGTAAAATGTATTTGGTAGTTATTCTTGTTATAGAAGAAATAAATTAACTATTTCTGAAGGTAAATGAACTATTATAAAGGTAACATGCATCATTCTTTGAAGTTGTAAACAGAGTATTATTTTTGACCGTTATTATTATTCTTGTAGAAAAGCATGTTAATAATACTTATACAATTTAATTGTCCAGGTTATATATCGTATAAAACTTCCCGGGCCTGCCAAATTGGGAGAGGGAAAGCCAGAAAACCAAAATCATGCAATAATTTTTACACGTGGGGAGGGCCTACAAACAATAGATATGAACCAGGTATATTTGTGTTTTACACCTTAAAGTTTATTAAATACAGTGTTTTAGTATGTTTATTGTGAAATCAACAGGATAACTACATGGAAGAAGCTTTTAAAATGAGGAATTTACTTCAAGAGTTTCTTGTCACGCATGGCGTGCGGACCCCAACCATATTAGGGCTTAGAGAGCATATATTCACTGGCAGGTACACCAACAACCCGTTTCTTTTTATTGTTTTTTCATTTTACATATAGTTTTCTAAGAATGGTGAAGATTATACAAGCGTCTAAGTTATCCTTTCTTAATTGTTTGAACATGTTTTTGCAATACTCCTCTTTGTGGTTAATAGCATTTCTTTGTATATGATTTCTGGTTTCAGTGTTTCTTCTCTTGCATGGTTCATGTCAAATCAGGAGACAAGTTTTGTAACCATTGGGCAAAGATTGTTGGCCAATCCGTTGAAGTAAGTTTTATGATATTGTCGTATTGTAAATATTCATCTATTATTATATGGTTTTGGCTCATGTCAGAGAGATTTTATCATCTTCCAGAATAATTAATTTATGTTTTCGTGTGTATTGGCGCTCTTTATATCATATGATTATCTTCTTTGCATCTTTAAAATAATGCTCAACACAGTTTTGCTATTAAAAAGAAAAAAAAATCTACAGGTAACGGTGTTTAAGATGATGGCTATTTGAATAGAAACATCAATATATAGTAGAAAACTGCATGAAGTGAAGCTTCTCATTATATATTGGCAAATTAACATATATTTTGTTTGTCTTTTTTTTTTGTTATCTCTGAACTCATTATCTTGTTCCTATACCCTTTGCTCATTCAGAGTCAGATTTCATTATGGGCATCCAGATGTGTTTGAAAGACTGTTTCATTTAACCAGAGGCGGTGTCAGCAAGGCTTCTAAAATTGTTAACCTGAGTGAGGATATATTTGCAGGCAAGTATTTGCTATGTGTATATCATAATTATCTCTATTGCTTGCTTGTCTTCTATTTACAATTTCAAATTCTCAGGTTTCAATTCCACATTACGCGGAGGAAACGTTACTCATCACGAATACATACAAGTCGGTAAAGGAAGAGATGTCGGTCTCAACCAAATCTCACTATTCGAGGCCAAAATTGCCAACGGTAACGGTGAACAAACAATGAGCCGTGACATATACCGACTTGGACACCGTTTCGACTTCTTCCGTATGCTTTCTTGCTACTTCACCACTGTTGGATTCTACTTCAACACACTCGTAAGATGTTTAAACATTTTCTTCCAAGTTTCAATTCTCAACACCTTTGACTTTTTGACCAACACTTCTTGTTTTACAACAGCTGACAGTGCTTATCGTATATGTCTTCCTCTACGGCCGACTTTATCTCGTCCTCAGTGGACTGGAACGAGAGCTGACCACAAACCGAGCAGTCGTTAACAACAAACCGCTTCAAGTTGCTCTCGCTTCACAATCCATTTTCCAAATCGGGTTTTTAATGGCATTACCAATGATGATGGAAATTGGTCTCGAACGTGGGTTTCATAAAGCGTTTACAGATTTTGTCCTCATGCAACTGCAACTAGCTTCTGTATTCTTCACATTTTCACTCGGGACAAAAACACATTATTATGGAAGAACTTTGCTTCACGGTGGTGCACAGTATCGAGCCACGGGCCGTGGGTTCGTCGTGTTTCACGCCAAGTTTGCTGATAATTACCGACTTTACTCGCGAAGTCACTTTGTTAAGGGGCTTGAACTTTTGATACTACTTGTTGTGTATGAAATATTTGGTCAATCTTATAGAGGTTCAATTGCATACATATTAATTACTGTATCAATGTGGTTTATGGTGGGATCATGGCTTTTTGCTCCCTTTCTGTTTAACCCCTCGGGTTTTGAGTGGCAAAAGATTGTTGATGATTGGACTGATTGGAGTAAGTGGATAAGTAATCGAGGTGGGATCGGTGTTGCCGTTGATAAAAGTTGGGAGTCGTGGTGGGAAAAAGAACAGGAGCATCTTATATCTTCTGGTGTACGTGGTACTATTACAGAGATTGTTTTGGCTCTTCGGTTTTTTATTTATCAGTTTGGACTTGTGTATCATCTTAGCTTAACCGAGAGCAAAAGTTTTCTGGTACGTTTCGTGTGTTGTACGGGTTTGACTTTTTGACTTTTAGATGTAATAATATTTGCCTTCTGGTTGCAGGTTTATGGAATTTCATGGCTTGTTATCATTGGTGCACTTCTTGTAATGAAGGTGCGTTACATTGGTTAGAGTAACATTAATATTTAGGTTCCTCTTGTTCATGTTCGTTTGTTAAGAAAATGAAGATTTCATGTTCGTTTATGTTTGTTCATTTCACGGTATAAATGAACAGTTCACGGATGTAGACGAACAAACATAATTGAACGTATGTGAACGAATATAATTAAGCTAAAACTAGTTAAAAGTAATCTGTATGGCTTAAAAAGTTGTAAAGCTAGACTAAATTATAGTGGGCCAAAAACTTTAAATGAATATAATTAACGAAAGTAAACTCACGATCTTAAACAAAGTAAACTCACGAACAAATACGAACATAAACGAATGTAAATGAACAAACTTTCACGAACATAGATGAACGAACGAGACATGTGTTTATGTTCGTTTGTTTATTAAGTTAACGAGCGTAAACATACTTCCCACCGAACGGTTCACGGACTGTTCACTGAATGTTGGTTTTGTCCTGCTGGCTTACTGAGGTTTCCCCCTCCATTGTAATCACAACTTTCAAATATTTATATTTATAAGTATCAGTATTAGTCTAGAATAGACTATTAAAAATCTTTAAAGATGATTTTCTTTTTTGGTGAGATTTATGGGCTCAATCCTAAAGTACAATATTTAATATAAATTCCATGACTCATAATTATATCTAATCAATTTGAGTTTTGCTGCTTGATTCCAGGTCATGTCATATTGGAGGAAAACACTAAGTGCTGATTTTCAGCTTTTTTTCAGATTAATTAATGGATTTATTGTCGTTGCTTTCGCCTCGACTTTAATAACATTAATTGCACTGCCACATATGACATTAAAGGATATAATCGTATGCATTCTCGCGTTCCTCCCGACCGGATGGGGACTACTTCTGGTGAGTCATCATTTGTCAACAACATTAGTTAATGTTGATATCAATGTTAACGAGTGTTATTTTATGTTTTTTTAGATTGCACAAGCTTTGAGGCCGTTTCTGAAGAAATCTGGAATGTGGTCATCGATCAGAACCTTGGCGCAATACTATGAAATAATTATGGGATTACTTTTGTTCACACCGGTTGCATTTCTTGCTTGGTTCCCATTTGTTTCAGAATTCCAAACGCGTATGTTGTTTAACCAGGCGTTTAGTAGAGGTCTGCAAATATCGCGTATTCTTGGTGGTGGACAAAAGAAAGACAAGTCTTCCAATAGCAAAGAGTGATGTTCTATCTCAGACCTCATGGTGTTTATACTTGATTATTATGTTGCCATGTGTATGTAAAATGCTTGGATACACATGTGAATAGTATGTAATTATAAATTTTTCTTCATAGTAATCTTAACTCTTTTAAGCTATCATAGCACAAAACACATCTTGAAATTTGAACGTTTTGCATTGCGATTCTCATCCAACAACCAAAACACATCTTGAAAGTTGAGACGTTTTGGACATGTTAGCTCTAGAAGCGTAACACCGACGCTTAAATATGTGTTAAGGTTTCCATGAATTGTGCAGTCGTAGACAAGTTACGAGCATCATCTCCTCTCTATCATCACAAAATCTTATTTAGATTTGAGAACCACTTTGAATTTTAAGAAGTTGAAAGAACTCAATGCAACAAAATTCTTTTTAAAACTTATTTTCCATATATTACATTACGTTCCACATTGAATTGACTTTTAACATAGGTGTAACTAACGTTTACATTAGAACAATTATTACACATTTTTAAATACATCGGACATCTTTTATCTTGGCTTTTAATTAATGATCAAGAGAAGACAGAGAGGCAAGCATGTGACTTGTTTAAATTATGTTTGGTGTTATTTAATAATACATTATAATATCATTAAAGCTGAGTAATGACAACCTTTGAGCATTTAAAGTATTTAACTTTATGAATGGCCTAAGTAGTTTTATTTGACCATACACGTACATGTGTGGTTGTGAGTTGATCAATTAGATTATTATGTCTTTTATTGTGTAAAGAGGGGGCACCTATGCACCAGGGCGCAGGACGACACACGGGTGGCTGTGAGTGGGCTCACCATTGGTTGACTCATGAGCGAAAAACAGTGACCCTTGGATCACGTTGTGGCTGTGAGTGGGATTTGAGGTATATAGCCGTTTCTCATTGATAAACGACTATTTCAGTAAAATAATTTAATCGTATTATTTTCAAACGCATTCAGTAAAATAAAATATCTTAAAAATAACTGAATCCACAAGTTACAGCTCTATATCTTAGAAGAATAATACTTTTTTCGTTTTCAGTTATTCTCTATTTTGGCGCAATGCAAGTTATAGAGACGGGTCCGGGTTAACATGGCGGGTGGGTTCACACATTGACTCGTTTATTTACATATACAAGTTAAATAAAATGCATTTTTATGTGATCCTGACTATTTTATATGCCTTAAGTTAAAAGTTAAAACATAATGTTGTTGTAGACATTTGTATTTAGAAGTAGAAAAGCCATCAAACAAAAGTACTAGCACATCTACACATAGACAACCAATAATAGATTTTATACCTTGTTGATATTAGTACTTGGCTAGTTTTTCATACAATACATTATTAGTGCAACCATTACATTTTTAAACATAAGCACTCTCCTATTTTATTCTGATGATGATAGATCAGCATATATTACATAAGTCAAGAACAACAAGACATGGTTGACCATATATAGATCAACTATATATCTGACCAAGTAATATTCAAATCTCCCCAGTTATCCTCTGATACACCCAAGGCCTCCCAAACAGCTTTAGAGCCATCAACAATGTTATTAGGACATGGTGGTTGATAGTCATGCTCCGCATCACAGCCCACCGTCGAGTCACACTCGTCTACAACCATGGCTCTTACGCTTCGTCCATTACCATTGATGGTAATATACTTATTACACCTACTACCTCCTTTGTACCATCCTGTTGATAGTGCTACTACCGGCGTGTCATCCGAGTGGTAACTGTTGTCACATTCGGATGGACCACCTCCATCACCTCCTTCTTCGAAACTGTTCAATGTTAAGGTCGCCTTTGTTCTAGCGGAAACTGGTGGTGAACATTTGTAGGTTGTGTAATACTTACCTTGGACACAACACTCCGAGTCATTTTCGGTGTTGCATTGTCCCGGTGGGGGTTTTCGTCCCCTTAGGCTGCCACTTGGCTTGCAGGTTTGAGCATCAGTATGTTGGGAGCATGCAACAAGAACCAACAATGCAACAAGGATTGCACTAATGCTAAAGATGTTCATATTTTGTTTTATTTAGTATCATGGAAAATGAGTAGTATATAATTATAGGTCTTGTCTTGTGGAAAAATGGCATGTGTGTGAATTGTGATGATGATTTTTCTACAACGTGTTCATTCATCCAGAGACATTAATTTGTGATTATGATATGATGACTTTTTTACAACGTATTCATTCATCCAGAAACTAGGACCATCTTTTCTGTAATTCTGCAACGCATTTATTTATTAACAGGGCCGGCTCAAGGGCCACTATAAACAAACTATGGTTTTAGGCCTCCACTTGAATAAGGCCCCCATTTTAAAAATATATAAATACGTATTTAATGTATATTAGGTTCACTTTAAAAGTTATAAACCAAAATATAATGCTAGTATACCCGTACGAACTCTACGTTTTCTCTTGGGGATGTAGGTTTGAATCCTCACAACATCCCAACTTTACTTTTTCATGTTTTTTACATCTCATGAAAATGGATTTCGAATTAGGGCTTTGCGACGCCAAAATCATGTCTTCATATATAGTAATAATAATTGTAATGTTAAAAATTATACAACTGCCAGAAAATATCCGATTTTATTCATCATTTCACAAAATGCCAATTTGCTAGCTAGAAATTAATATAAGTTATTTGTTTTATATGAGATCATAACTTCATACAGTCTGTTCGTTTAAATGAAACTGTCTTTTTATTAAGGTCATAACCAACTAAGAAGTTCATTTGTGCTAGATTTCCAAAGATCACCACCCCATCTACGGGAGCAAAGGCCAAGCAAATCGAATCATTACCCAATCGAACAAAGGTATTCATTGAAGTTTGGTGGCCAGGATCGATAAACACAAAGACAATAGTTTAGATCATAAGCTCGATCTTTGTAATTCTCATTAGCTCGAAAATTACAATACTAAAATCTCTTAACTCTCTTATCGATATAACCCACAAGCTCGGGTATATATACTAGTTTAAACATGAAAACCTAATTAGACTAGAATACAAACTCCTTATCATACTCAAACACTAATTAGTAAAAACAT
This sequence comes from Bidens hawaiensis, assembly GCF_021521415.1. Taxonomy (NCBI): domain Eukaryota; kingdom Viridiplantae; phylum Streptophyta; class Magnoliopsida; order Asterales; family Asteraceae; genus Bidens; species Bidens hawaiensis. Next base: position 285,422 of record NW_027492181.1, read on the forward strand.
ATTTAAACAATAATTAATAAATAAATTCCTTGTTGTCCAAGTCATTTGCTCGACTTGTTCACCAAGTAATTTATTCCATATAAACCAAGTCATGTGCTCAACTTGATAAACAAGACACCAACTCATCATAGGCTCGATGAGTCGGCCCAACCGGCCTCATTGACTCGAGGACGGAAATTAAGTCCAACATTCATCGGGTCCAACTCCAAATCAGCGCCGTTGAAGTGGGCCACCATAACCGGAAGATCCATCACTTCTAACGGGTTGTAACACAATCGTAGGTTATTTTGTGGGTCAGGACGAATAGGTACAGTATCTTGCATTGAACGTCTCACCGCCAATTGAACTCGATTATAGAAGCTTTCAGGAAGCAGTGTTAACGATGTTCCCGAGTCGATGATAATATTACCCTCGACCAATGTAGGTTTTGTAGTGTAAAAGTCCACACGTTTACGACCCACGGTGATCCCTTGAAAATTTAGATAGTAAAAGGTGTCGGGGTTTCCAGAAAATAACGTGGTTGAAACAACCCTGTCTCCATAAACCCTGGCAGCATCACCAAAGTACATTTTACTTGACCTTTCTGTATGTGAAAACATTTGAACTAGGCAATATGAAAACCTTCCGTTAATCGATGACCCCATTTGTGTAACGAGCGAGAACGGCCCGCCTCCAAGCCATATTATGCCACTTTGATCTTCGGTAAACATGCCAGCATTTCTATGCCCACATCCAAAAACCACATTTGTAAAGGCAAACGAGGCGCCAGTTGTAGTGGAATCCACTGTAACTGTCTCTGTCACAAGTTCTCCAGAACTGTACGACAGGTCTCCATACTGGACCAGATACAAACAAGTTTTGTCGGACGTTGTGCAGGATCTCAAGGGAACCAACATACACGTTGTGGAACCACATGTCGTCGTGTTATAGGTCGAGGAAACCCTTGGCTTATAAACAGGACGCGTTTGGTTAAAACAATATGAACACGGTTAACATTGTGTCCATATTATGTCACTCCCCGTGTCAGCAACGCCTATGATGTCTTGAGGGGGAGTGCCGATCGATATCTTCATAAGATAGTTAGCTAATTGCGGGTTTGGAAAGATATTTGTCACACCGGACCGCATGGAACTAAAAACCCTAGTGCGATCAAAAGAGCGGTTCATGGCGGCAACCACCCGCAGTGAAAGGGTAAGAGAAGGATCATAGAAAGGAGATATTGGTGAGTCACGATGGATCAGGTTTACAAGGATAATCAAACTTGAGATATATAATAAATGTATTATCAAATCTGCTAAGATATGTGTGTTGGATAACATATTTGTTTTCATGTTTTTGTTATGACAAATCTAGGATATTTGATTCCAACGATGTTGGATATTATATATACATAATACATATAAATATATATATTATTATAGAGACATTGTTTATTGTTGAACTACTTTTCTTTCCTTCTTTCACTGAATTATTTATTTATTTTTATTTAAATACCAAACTACCAAGCAAAACTCACGATTGGTCTTATGTTTCATGAATGAATCTTGGTCGGTAAAACAACTTAAGTGTTTCTAGTGTGTATGTGTGAAGTAACTATATATTGGTTTTAAGAGTGTTTTTGTCACCGTCGGAGTAGTACTTAACAAACACAAACTTTCTTTTCATGATTAAGAATGGGAAACTTTCGGTAATTAAGACCAACAAACATGACTTCTCTATGGGTGGGCTTTAGGGCCCGATCTAAGAATGTTGAGCAGTCTCTCGAGTTTGGGGAGATATAGGGGTGTGGATTTTGCAAATCGTATATCTTAGGAAATCTTAAAATCGTGATTTACACTTTCAGATAAAAAATATTTGTGGTTCTCGAATGTTTTGATGGGATAAAACTCAGATTGATTGAGCAAGAAATTGAGTATGGATTTTTGAGAGAGTAGGATGAACCAGAAGTTATTTCGTATAATCAAGTGATGGTTATTAGGATTAGGGGTTGATAACTGCTTTACAACTATCTTATTTTAAATTTCAAAATCAAAATATACGCTCCTAATTTTGACATATAATATACTTACAAATTTAATAATAATTATATTTTTTGATGCATTTTTAATATAACAACATATGCCAAAAGCCCAAACATAAACGAAGCCCAAAATGCACTAACGGATCCCAAAAGGCATAAACGAAGCCCAAAATGCATAAATGGACGTCAAAAGGCACAAATGGAGCTTAAAATGTACAGCGAAGCCGAAAAGGCACAATTGAAGCTTAAAAGGCACAAATGGAAATCAAAACATACAAATGGTAGTAAAAAAGCACAAACGGAGCTCAAAAGACACAAATGAATGTCAAAATGCACAAACAGAGCCTAAAATGCACAAAAGGGACACCAAAAGGCACAGACAATGCCCACAAAGCACAAACAGACGTTAAAAGACACAAACGGAGCCCAAAAGGCAATCATGGAGCCAAAAAGGCACAAACGAAACCCAAAGGCACAAATTAAAACCAAAATGCACAAAAACAAACCAACGTCAAAAGGCACAAACAAAGCCCAAAAGGCACAAATGGAACTCAAAAGAAATAAATGGGGCCCAAAAGGCATAAACGATGTCAACAAGCACAAGGGAGCCCAAAAGGCACAAACGAAACCCAAAAGGCATGAACGGAGCCCAAAAGGCACTATTGGACCCCAAAAGGCACAAATGGATGTCAAAAGGCACAAATGGAGCCTAAAAGACAGAACAAAGCCCAAAAGACACAATTGGAGCCTGGCAAGCACAAATAGAAATCAAAACGCATAAATGGTTGTCATAAAGCATATATGGGGTCCAAAAGGCACAAACGAAGCCTAACAGGCACAAATGGATGTCAAAAGGCACAATGAAGGACTCCAATATAACTTACTAAGTGTTTTTGAAGTATATAACATGAGCTACAAGGTTGCATTTGATGACAACAATAGTTACATCTTGAAGCATGAATTTGTGATTAAAAACTGATTTGATCATGATGACAGCACCAAGAAATGGGAACTTGTATGAACTCAACATGAAGGAAGCCATTTCCAAAAAGGGGGGGGGGGGGGTGCATGTTTTACGTCTACCATCTAAACATGAATCAAGGTTGTGGAATTTATGAGCATCATACTGATAGATGTTGGTATAAGAATGAGAAACCTTTTAAAATCAAGGAAAACAAGAAGTTTGGTAAAGATTTTAGTATTTACAAGCAAAAAATAGAATGCCTAACTCAAAAAAGGTACTAAAGACAAGGTTGAAAAGAATGACGAATCAGAAACCAAGAAACCTGAAAAGAAGTCTGTAAAACCTGAAAAAGAAGAAGACGGTGAAAGAAACTAAGTTTGAACTCACAGATAAACTAACTAATGAGTCCAAGAAATTCCTTGCTAGAGAGAGAGATGATGAACATGACCTAGACAAGATGACTAAAGGTCAGATAAAGGAGTTGCTAGGGATGTTTTGAAGAAAATGATGATATAAACCTATATCCTTAAAGGATCTACACAAGAACCATCTTTATCCTTTATCCAAGCTTAAAAAGAAAATCAAACTTAAAGAGGAAGAAAAAGGATGAAGATGGTGGATCCAAGTAGAAAGATGATAACGGGAATAAATCTCGTGTCTTTTTACATCTTAGGCAAATCGATCCCATATCAGCCGTGGACTAAAGAAATCATTGGTTCATAAGTTAATGTGCCACTTCTTAAATAACCAACGCGTATAATATAACACTAGCTAGTTTTATTATCCAACAATTTAATATTTTTAACGACTAACGAATAAATACAAGCTATGAGGGTAATATAATGTCAAAAGGTTATCCTATACATTATACACTAGCGATTGCATACAGTTTTATCCAATCTAAGAATAACTATATTATTTTAACAAGAGTAAATTCGGACATTAGACATTTTCAAACACAGATATAATCGGTACTCATCATCCAAATATGGTAACAACCAATACAGTTAATTACCAACCTCAAAACAACGTTGTTTGTTCACAACATTTGACCAAGGTGATCGGACCTACACACAATAATCCAACGTTTTCAATCCTCAAAAACAATGGGGAAGAAGGCAGTGTTGATCGGATGTAATTACACAGGAACAAAGGCGGAACTCAAAGGATGTGTCAACGATGTCAAGAGAATTCATCGTTCTTTAATCGATCGTTATGGTTTTGCAGAAGGTGATATTAAGGTCCTTATTGATGCGGACGAGTCGTATACTCAGCCCACCGGCAAGAACATCCGCAAAGCGATTGCTGATCTTATCGGCTCGGCGGACTCAGGGGACATCCTTTTTGTGCATTATAGTGGCCATGGCACCCGGCTTCCGGCTGAGACCGGTGAAAATGATGATACCGGTTATGATGAGTGCATTGTCCCTTGTGATATGAATCTTATTACGGGTACGCTATTGATATATTTTTATTTATAGGTTATATATCTTGGTGATTTTAAATTGGTACGAGTTTAGGATCTAAATGTACAATTTGTAAAATTAATCATGCATTTGGTTCATTTCTATTCGATGCATAGCAAATGCACCTCTTCGATCATGTTTCTTTCTCATTTTCTTTATTTGGTTTTTGTTCAATAATATATCCTCTTGCAACCAATGCTAGAAAACTACGCATTTGGGACTTCTTTCAATCGGAATATTACTACTAAAAAATGACTCATTTTCTTACGACGGTTTTCGTTGAAAAATTTGACAGGAAACCAATTTTCTAACGATTTTGAATTTTCCTAAAAAAGCTGTGTGGAAAAAACACATGTTGAAAATATCATTATTTTCCAACAATTAACTTTTCCTACAATATTGCTACAAAGTGTTGTTTCAAAGTTCATACAACTTTCCAACAAAACCTATTTCCTTTTTTTATTTACTTATTTTTCTAATTTACAAACAAAATAATACTATATATAACACATATTAGTGGAAGGTTAGCGTATAAACGAAATTAACATGCTAAACGTAAGAATCAAGCAGAGTAATTATATATACAAGTAGAGTAATTATATACTTACTCTGCTTGATTCCCACGTTAATTTCATTTGTATTTGATCCAAACCCCACATATAATTATATATATAATGTTTTCCAAACAGTTCTTAAACCGCATCTGACAAGTAATTATAATTTAAGTTTGATTAAATTTTTATTTTTATGATTTTGAAACTAAATTGGCAATGCAAATAACAATTGCAAAACTTGCAACCATATATTTTACGAAAATACCAACTGTTGTTTTTGAGAGGCAAATTTCGATTGCAAATGCCAATTTTTAGTGACACACTCATGTTGTATGTTTCCAGATGATGATTTTAGGGAGCTAGTGGACAAAGTACCTGAAGGTTGCACAATAACAATCGTATCCGATTCATGCCACAGCGGCGGACTCATTGATCAAGCTAAAGAGCAAATCGGTGAGAGCTATGAAGACCCCGGAAACAAGGAGAGTACCGAACCAGGTTTCGTCGGAAACATCATGCAAAAAACCGGAGACGCACTAAAGTCTGCATTCAACCGCGATGATGACGACAACAAGGTTGAAGACACCACCATCGGAAACCGAGCATTGTCTCTTGACACCCTAGTGAATATCCTAAAGCAAAAAACCGGCAATAATGATATTAGTGTAGGCAATGTTAGACCAACTTTGTTTGACCTGTTTGGTGAAGACTCAACTCCTAAAGTCAAGAAGTTTATGAAGGTCCTTTTGAATAGCTTCAAAAGCATTGGCGGCGACGGTGGTGGTGACACCGGTGGCGATGTTGGTGGTGATGGTAATGATGGTGGTGATAATAATAATAATAATAATAATAATAATAATAATAATAATAATAATAATAATAATAATAATAGTGGTGGTTTTATGGGGATGGTTAATGGTTTGGGTCAACAATTTTTGAAGCACAAGCTGGAGACTAACGCGGATTATGGGAAACCCGCCTTGGAAACGGAGGTTGGTGAGAAGCGGGATGTATATGCGGGTTCAAAGCAAAAGAAGTTGCCTGAAAATGGGATTTTGATTAGTGGATGTCAGACGGACCAGACATCCGCTGATGCAACTAAGTCGGATGTATCTTATGGGGCTCTTAGCCATGCGATTCAGGGTATTATTGAGGAGTTGGATGGGAAGAGTATAAGTAATAAGGAGATTGTTTTGAAGGCTAGGAGTATGTTAAAGAAAGAAGGGTTTAAGCAGCAACCAGGGCTTTATTGTGAGGATAAACATGTTGATTCTCCTTTTATCTGCTAACTAAGGTTATTGTTCATGTGATACAATGTTGTTGTTTCTGATTTTGTTGTTTATGTTGAGGTTGTTTCTAACTACTTTTGGTAATTTTTGAAAGGAAATTAATCAAATTATATATATACAATGATGGCATTATATGTATACAATGATGGCATGTTATGTTCAAATAATTAAAGACTATTTGTTATGATCACTATTAATCTAACCCAATGGGTCCAACCGAAGAGCCCTCCAAGAGTTAGTACAAGCCTAAACAAGTCAAACGTTCGGGATTATAAGCAAGAATCGATGGTTGTGTCCTCTAATTTCCCATCTCGATCTTCTCCGTGATAGGATTCTAGTTCTCGTTCCCTTCTTGTAATCAATGTCTTGTGAATCAGCGAAATATGAACCGCTTACTCCATAGATCTCGTGTTTGATATTTTTAGCAATGTGGTTAATGGCATGGGAAGTGCATATATGCATGTTGGTTCAAGGAAACCGTTTCACACTATGACCCAAGAAATTAGCTTTGTGGAATTCTATGGTAGGTCAAATATGTTGTGCTGGTCTCCAAGTGCTTTGTATTCCTCGGTACATTTAATTCAACAAAATAGAAAGGTCAAAATAATATGTGTGAAGCTTAAGAATTGACATGGGAAAGCATGTTGAAGAGTCAACGGTCAAAACACTTTGCTCAAACAAGCTTTCAAAGAGATAAAGACCATGTCTAGTCATAATGTTCCTTCTTTAGACATTATGTGTCACGTAACACCCAGTCAGAGTTATGATTTTTTGTAAAAAGAGGGTGTAGTCATAACTTTCTACCCCTAGGTGTTATGCGCCACGTAACGCCCAATGACTTTTACTTTTTTATTTTTTTGTTTTTTTAATCTTTATTGCTTCACAATCTAATATTTTTATTATTTTTACAATGAATATTTGATATAAGTATGGTATTGATTTAAGTATATTTAGGTACACCCATCTAACTCCTTTCTCTGTAACTCCTTCTAACTCCTCCTTCTTCTCTGTAACCCACCCACTCACCACCACCACCACCACCACCATAACAATAAACCACCACCACCACCACCATAACTCACCCACCACCACCACCGATCATAAAAATAAACTGATATGTAACTCCTTCTTCTCCGATCTGTACCTCCAATCCACTCACCAAATCATCCGGTACCTTCAGCATAGACAGCCAACTCTCAAACGGTTATATAGAAACCGGTCAGATTTGTTGATATGCGTGCCATTCAAGCGTTTTGTAGAAAACGCCGGAAAAAAAACCCAAAAACGCCAGGGGGGGCGGTGTGCCCCCGGCGTTATAACAAAAAAGGCTGCCATAACTTAAACCAAACTTAACTTTCCATAGCATTCTCTAGTTTAGAAAAGAATAACCAAAACATTGTGACCATCCAACAAATATTAGCCTTTAGATCATTTTATCATGGCATAATCAGAAACGGCCCAAAGTGTCCTTTGGTCTAAAATGAAACTTAAATTCACTTAATAGTAATCAAGTTTTAATAACAAACGTCTAAAGCATATGATCGATCAAACACTTTATTATTGTAATAAAAAAATTAATCAAAAACTTGTTACAACAATTCTCTATTGATCACACATCTAAAGCTTCTAATCAAGCCATATATTTATATTTTATAATATAACCCTAACTTGGTGACCAAGTTGACATTATCATAATAATCATATTACAATTAGGAAACTAAACCAACTTGACAAACTTGTCAACTTAGATTCTTCCATATATATTCACCGACTTGTGAATACGGTCCGGAATTACCAACAAACATCCCCCATTATTCGGTCTAAATCGAGACAGACAAGTATTAGCGCTCAACGATTTTAAGATCCCAAATTAAAATAAAATACGGGGCTTTATCTCAAATTTATTACAAACCCCTTTTCTTTCGTTTGGTTTCAGACTAACAATAAGAAACAAAAAATTATTTTTAGAACAAAATTTAGACGATGGTTTAAACAATAAGCTTATCCTTAAGAGTTGTATGATAGAGCCAAAGACAAGTGGGGGCCTAAAAGACCATCGAGCACTTCAAACCAATGCATAAAACTAATGTGATAAGTGTGTGTCGCGTGTATATATCAAAGGAAAAAGCATCATGTGGTGTAGATAGGAACATGTATGATGTAACATATGAACTAAAAGATGTTCTAGTTGTTTAATGTATTTGTCTAGAACGCCAAAGTGTAACTATAGTATACAAGCACATGATACATGAGGTTATGGAAACATATGTAACAACTAAGTGGTCCACGGATTCTTGATTGTAGACATGATTAACACACAACACAGATGGTGCGTTTAGATTATGCGAAGAATAGCTAGATAATGTCCATAATAGACCAAACCAAATAATTTCATTTGTGATAATGATTTATGATTAAACAAATGATTTTATTATAATTATATACCCAAACAAGCGTATCATCAACTTTTAGACATATACACATTTTGTTACAGGGAAATTTATGTCACAAATTTACATAGTATTCATATTCACCATTACATTTGTTCGCGAACCACATCATTGGCCACCTGGACCACGCCCCGTCCTTCGCGAGCCACTACCCACAGTCTAACTTAATTGCGGGTCAGGGCGTCAATAGCTGAGTGGCCGAGCCGGTCCTCTCTTAGCTAATGAAAGTAGAAGGTCGGTTATTTATATTTTGAATATCAACTAAACTAGCTTGAAAAACCCGGTATTATGCGTAGTGACGAAGCCTGAAAAAAAAGGAAAGCTTGGATAATTTAAAAAAAAATGTGCTTTACTAAAATAATTATTATTTTGTTAAAAATAAAAAAAAAAAGATATAAAAAGTGGTTTATTTAACAAGATAGAGTACCGGGGGAAAATGGTAAGAAAAATATGAAGACCGACACGTGACAAAAAAGTTTATTTAAAAAATAAATATATATATGCTACAAAATTTGATTATTAATCTTTAAAGTTTATGTTAATATCTTACGTAAATTACTTATTAAACCCCAATTTGTAGAAGACGTCATAGAGAATATCTCTGTTGGTGGCGCAACTAGGATAATTTCCCTATAATTTTAGAATTTACGGTGCTTGAATTTCTAATAACTAGATATCAAAATTTTTGATGCGGGTAGGATCATAAGATAAAAGACACACTTTAATAAAAGAACAATGTTATAGTAAAATGACATAAACGAAGGTCACAGATCTGAGTTCGCTCGCTGATCAAGTTCAATAATGCAATCAACATATTCTTATAACAACTGGGAAAATAACATAATGAACTTTTTGGTTAGTAACATAGCTAGGCTTATTTAAAAAACAAAATCGGGCTTCTTAAACTTGAAAAATGACTAACGATTTGATTGTTTAAATTAAATTATAATTGTTGTTTTCTAAACTATTACAAATTATAGACTGAATCCGTAAAAAATGACTTTTAGTGGCTATCCTTTATATGAAGAATTGTCACGAGGATCTATTGATATTTGAGTAGTATCATAATTGAATAATACTAGTTGAATAATTAAATATGCATTAGGCGTCATGGTCTGTGGCCGTTCCGTCCTCCTAGGGGTTTCACGTTCGAGTGTAGCGGCCATATTTAGTGAAGTTAAATGTTGACCGTTCACAAAACGTATAAGCACCTCTAGTTGACCTTTGACATATTTTACTTTATTATATACCTTATGGTGAGACTTGTATATTGCACGAGGTTTTCAGATAAAAAATTATATACACGTAATAATTAAACAATGAAAGTTTAAATTCATTTTTCATGTAAATAAAACCCTCAAAAGAAAGGGGTGACGGAGTTACCCTCCATAAACATTTACAGACTAAAATCATGAGTAGTCATAAAGCCCGTGCACCAGACATTATGCGCTACGTGACGCCCAATCAGAGTTATAGTTTTTTTACTTTTTACAAAAACAGGGTGTAGTCATAAAGCCCCGCCCCAGGCATTATGCGCCACGTGACGTCCAGTCACTATTAATTTTATTTGTTTTTTTAAATAATAATTCATTTACATAATTAAATATAAAATTAAAAAAATACATTAAACTCACAAATAAAAACAATCGGTTTCAACTGAGCGTCAAGATGGTGAGTCTATTCAACTCAATAGGTTTCATTGCGGTACCGAAACTAAAACAAAACAAAACAGAAGCAAAATTGGCATTTGATTGGTCTCTGACACGTTTGTTACGGTATCGAAACAAAAACAAAATTGACATTCGATCGGGTTTTCGTTAACCACCAAGACACCAACCCAACACCCACCAAGACACAAACCCAACACCCACCCCACCCAAATATTAACTGTTTTGGATAAAAATCTGTTAAGGATCAAGTATCCAAATATGTTAAGTGAGGTAAGGTGCTAACTTGATAATGACAAGTGTGTAATCGGAATATTAGTGAACACAAATGTTTGATCACGAGGGAAAAAGCCCTTAACCAAAATAGTCTTACTTCGGTCAAAACTTATAAAGGTAATATTTGGTAAAATAACTCCGGTCAAGGATTAATAAGATAATCTTTGGTCGGATTACTTTAGTCAATGATCAACAAGGTAACCTTTGGTCGATGAGTATATGATTATCGTGGTCTCCGGCACAAAAAACCCCGGACGGTGAAAACTGTCACCGTCGATTATATTAATAGAACGAAAGGTGGTTACAAATGTAGTGGAGAATACGATCGAGGTTACAGAGTATGCTAGTGTGTAGAGAGTATTAATTTATGCTCTAGTGTGTGTGTAAGTACATGTGTTTTCCTACTCGATCATACTCAAATATATAAGGAAAAAGTAACTAACAAACTTAACAACTTCATCCTATAAATCCGCTAGTCTTCCATTCCTCACCAACGTGCTCTTTGACCACGTGCTGATAGCCACTCACTAGCGAACAAAGCGGTAGACCAGGTCTAGATACCGTTTTTATTGTTTAAACGTCAATCTTCTAGAGAGTTCGTCCATAATCAGCTATGTTGAATTAGGATCCTAGATCCATGTTCCAGCTATAGGATGTCCCATGAGGATAATTGATGCAAGTTCGTCTTAAAGTTGATATACCTGTCTAACACATCACCATACTAAACGCAATCATTAGTAAACAAACAATACCGAGGATCGTCGATCCTTTATATCCTGATGTATATTTCAAGGATAAACTATCCATAAGACAGTCAAGGATAAAGGATCCTCAGTATAAAAATCGTGACCTAACAATTGCCCCCAAAATGGCGGGTGACAGTGGAGCACAACTGTCATTTTGAATTTCAAAATCCTGCAAAATAGTAGATGATTAGACGTGTGCCGGGCGGTTGATATTCACAAACCATAATTACAAGTCGCCTATATATGTGATAATTATAATCCTTTTATAATCACACATCTAAGCGTCTCTCAGGTATTCTTTCATCTTTTTTATTCATCTTTATCCGATATGTCTACTGTTTCCACATCTTATTCCTCCTCTTTTTTCCTTCATGATGAACTTTACTCACAAAATATCCTTCAATCACCTTCTTCCGAAGTCTGTAAATTCACAGACTCGGAAATTGATGAAATTAGATCATGTTTTCCAATCAATACGGTTTTCCGACCTTTCGATTCCACAGCTCGTAGTGACAGCATCTCGAAAACCTGGGTTTGCTTTCCAGCCCAACCGTTTCTCATAGGTTATAAGTATCCATTCCCCAATTTTACTCAAAGGTTTTTCAACTTGGCGGGAATTTTTTACATTCAGGCCATGCCAATGTTGTGGAGAGTACTTCATACCATAGAAAGGATTACCGTGGAGGAAGGAATCGAGTTTGGCTTAGCGGAATTAGCATACCTGTACAACCTTGTTACCTGATATAATGCTAAATATTTATGTTTTCCGTGTATATTTTAATTAATATTTTAATAGTTTTTGTTCGTTTTTAGTCGAGATTTGTATACTACTAACGTTTTTATGTTTCGTAGGTTCCGGGATTTGATCGTGATTAAAAAGGGTGAAAAACGAGCTACAACGAGCCGAAACGGAGATCCGGAACGCATCAGGAAGGGACCGGACAGAGAACCGGTCAGACCGGGGCCGGTCTGGCCGGTCTGACCGCCCCCCTTGGTGGAGCACGCGGCGCTGCGCCTAGGGGAAGGCAAAAAGGCCTAGGCGCGGCGCCTAGGCACAACTGGGCTAAAATTATTTCGTTTTTGCTTATTGTCGGGCCTTGTTTTCGCTATTTAAACACCTTTAACTTAAACCTGACACAACCTGGAAGCCACCAGACGATTTTAGAGTTTCTTGGAGCATACTTTCGAGTCTTGTGGTGATTTTGAAGGCACGAGAACAGCCGGTGAAGAGCTTTACGTTCAAGATCGAAGACTACGGGTTTTATCGCCTTTAATCTTTTGTTTCTCATTATTTCACCATGTTTTCAGTTTTATTTGCTTTGTTTGATTTAGATTATATGATGCTAGGCTAAAATTCATAAACTACCTAGGTCCTGATGAACCTTTGTTCGGTTTGATTTTGATTGGGATTTCTTTTCGTTATGGATTTTATGTTCTAAGTAAAGTGTTGAGTTTGAATTAATTGATGCGTATGATTGCTTGGTTTTATTTACTTGGATTTATTGTTTCACATTACCCTTGGTGATTGTTTCATAGGATAGGGTTTTGTTAGGTCATTTACTGTGTGTTCTTGACTAGTTTATGATTGATATGCATTAAAATCATAGAAACAATAAAATCAATTAAATAGATAAAAGTGAGCTGCTAGCCTAGAAAGCTGTAAGGTGATAGGTTATTGATAGATCTTTGTTGGTCAGGATTGCTAGATTTAGTTCTTCGTAAGGAGTCCGTCTAGGTTTGATTGTCAGCTTAGTCTATTAAGTCAATCGAGTCTTCTTAACTATCTTTGATTTCCGCGCTGTAAGGTAGGATTTCGTCATAAAGATACTTAGACATAAATTATTAAATAACCGTAAGGAAGTTTAATTCATAAAACTGGTGAGTCTTAAAACTTGTTAGAAATCCATAGGTGTCTTCTTGAAGGTCAAGGGTCCTGTTCGGGTTTTCTGTCAAGGGTCTATTTTACGATCCCAGTTTCATAACTTAAGTTTCTCATTTGATTGATTGTCGTGACATCGGGGATTCTAGCCTAGGTAGTTATTTTCATCATCTGAGTTAATTTAAGTGTTTTAATAGTTTATTATATTTTATTTAATTAGGTTTAGGTTTAGTTAATTAATAATTAGTTTAAAACCCCCCTTCAAACATTATTATTAAATAGTCACGTCTTGTAGTTGAGTCTAATTAGCTAGTATACGTAATTTATAGAGTCTTGTGGGTTCGATATCCGGACTTACTTAGCTGTACTAGAGTCGACCGGTACACTTGCCGGTTAGTAGTTTAAGTTAAGTTTAAGAGTCTAGAATTATTACTTAGTGTCTAGATTAGCTTATTTTTAGTTAATAATTATTTGAATACTTCAAGCACATCATTACCCATGGTTCCAAACGTGTCATCTTTAAATCGAAACCAAATCAAGAGAACCCCATTTTTAAAGTCACCCTTAAGAGTACCCTCTGGAAAAATCAATTTTTCTTCGTAAGACGAGACTCTATCCCGGGTGGAACTAATCTTCCCAAAAAGTGGATACCAAAGGGTAGGATCCAGGATCCTTAGATAACATAAATAGGATACTTTCTTCTTTCGCTAACCACTTCTATTATTTGTGTAGTTGAAAATTTTGATCTGCTGACAGATCTTCCTGGAGTTGAAGACATAGTAAGGAGGTTTTTGTCATTGGATCCTGCAATCAAAACTTTTCAGACAAAGACTGTTGAAGCCTTTCAAAGACCAAAGCCAGAATCAACCATGTCAAGTAAGAATAATAATTTTCAATAAAAAGTGTTAAAAGTTGAAAACTTATCTGCTATCTGCTATTCATTGGTGCCCCAAAATCAGGAAAGTCTGCTTCCAAGTTCTCCCTTAAGGATATCGACTGCATGCTTAACAAGAAAAAGACTTCGAACTCGACTCCAACTTCCGAGCCTCATCCAATCACAACCCAAACAAAGTCTGGGTCCAAGAGAAAGAAAAGCTCAGACACAGAGAACCCCTTTGATGTCGAAAAGCAGATCCTGGACATGCTTTCTTCTGTAAGGATCCTTTATCTTTACCAATTTGCATTATCTCAAACTTTTTTCCTAGGCTTATTCTGCTTTCATTTATAGGCCATTGATTCTGCCCGACATCATTATGAGAAGACTGTCGCAGAACACGATAAGACCCTCGCTATACTGAGATTAACAGCTGCTGCTAATGAGAAGACCCTCGCTAAGATGACCAAAGAGAAAAGAGAAATAGAGGCGCATGCTGCTTGTAACACCCTCAAAATCCACTAACGGAGTTTTACCGTCAGAGGGTGTGAACTAACAGGATCGGAATCATTAGTTATAATCAACCATAAATAAAGTTTTTCAAGCCACGAAAACGTTTAAGTGTAAATAAATGCGGAAGCGTAAAAACCATAAGCCAAGCGTTGCGTCACGCAGGACGACTTAAAACCCAATTGATAACAGTTTAAAACAAGTTTGCATAAACAATAGCGTATCAAATAATGCATGATCCTATACCGCGCGCCCGCCTCGGCTACCTAAGAATAACATACTAAAAGTGTCAACACGAGGTTGGTGAGTTCACAAGTTTATATAAAATAAAGCGTTTAGCGTTTTGCGTTTAGCATTTTGCGTTTAGCATTACCAGATAGTGTTAAATCGATTATATATCTATTGGTAGCTAGCCTATAAAGCAAGTATTACTAAGTGTTCGACACCGAAGCTGACTGTTTATCATGTGCCTTGCCACCAGGTCTATCCCGACCATGGTAATGTGTTAGCCAAAATCACACCCACTCGACCTCCAGTCGAGCTTAGCGTTGGGTGGGGTTTGTCAAACTCAGTAGTACTACTCAACAATGACTCGCTATTATCCAATACTAAACGGTTCGATGTGTAGGACTTCAGTTGTTTCGTTTGCCACTTAGCCTTTACAAGTGATATATAATTTCATAACAAAATCTAAAAGCGTTTCGGAGTATGTATTCTCCCCCAAGTGAAAAGCGTTTAAAAGAGTTAAAAGGGGAACGTGAAACTCACTGTTTGCGAAGAATTCCAAAAACAAGTCACCCAAGTGATGCGCGTCGCAGAAAACTCTCACTAGCGTTCTAAAACAACAAGGAGATTTTCTAAGTGTCGGAACTATTATCGAGTCTCTAGACTCGGCACATAACACCTATGCACAAAATACGTTTCGTGTTTCGTTTGTGAATCGTGTGTGACTTAACAAGCACATTTGTGATACGTTACATCTTGTGAAGAACTATCTACGTGTCACGTGTTAATAGTGTACATTACTAACAATTATTCCCCGCAAGGGCAATTTGGTCAAAACATAACAATTATCTAGTAATTATTCCCCGCAAGGGCAATTTGGTCAAAACATAACAATTATCTAGCAACAAGCACGTTTCATGTATTTTCACAAAGTTCAGCAGCTAGTTTCATCACGACAGAATTCTACTTGAAAGACTACTCTATTCAACAGATCATAGTATCTCAATTAATTCACCAAAAATCGTCACAAAAGCACACATGTGTTAGGTTTCCAGAACATATTTTATTGTATTTTTATTCCACATAGATTTCTCACAATGATCAAAACATTACAGCAAACTCACAACAGTCAAATTCATGCGCAACAGAATGTTATTTGTTAGTCTCGTTAAATGAAAAATCTAATTAATGCAAGACCAATTGGGTTAGGTTCTTATCTCAACAAGTTAACTTCCAGAAGTGGAACCAACCCATTTGGTCTCGTGGTTCATGAGATATGATATTTATAAAACAAATTAACAGCAGGTCTCACAATTCAGATTTGCACTTCAGTTTTGTAAAATCATAAAGATTAACTTTTACTCGTCCAAAAATTACAAACTTGGACTTTATAGAAACTAGACTCAACATAGCACCCTGTAGTGTTAACAACCTCAACCAATTTCCACATTAACAATAGTTACAGTTGTCTAAACATAACTTACAATCTGTCCAGTACCAGTTTTGACCTTTAATCACATTTAAATCGTTTGACCAACCAAAACACCTCCAAATTAGGCGTGGTTGGACTTTCTGAAAACTAGACTCAGAGTACTACCTTGTAGACTCATAATTAGCTCAGTTTTCTTTTATATTTAACAAGTTACATGTCGTTCAAGTTTAACAATTACTGCTGTCAAAACTCAGCAAGCATAAACAATCATCTAACATGCATCCTAAGCATACGACATAACTCAAAGCATGTAATACACATAATTAATCATAGAAATCAGTAGTAACCCCCTAGGGTTTACAAACAATCAATGATTCAATGATCTTTCACCGTTCAAAATCACATATGATCATCAATATCAATAACTAACACATAATCAATCATTATCTAGCATAAATCAAACATAAGAACACTTATTCATAATTTTTGTGACCTAGGGTTTTAGATTAACCCATTCAAGATCAAAATTAAACATGTAAAATACATAGGATAGTTGTTTATACCTTCCTAGCACCTTAATCTTCAACCAAACTTGAAAGATCTTGTGTGTATGTGTGTGTGTGATTGACGGCAGCCAAGAGCAAGGGGAGGGAGAAGGGAGGCCGATCGGGTTGTGTGGGGAGAGGGAAAGAGTTAGGGTTTTGATATTATTAATAATAACATGTTACATCAAGGCCCCTCAACTTCTAAATATTATTTTTCTAGCTTAAATTAACTTGTTTGCACCTTGAGTTAACGTTTCATACAATGTTATCACATAACACATAAGTCTAACACATAATTATCACATAATTATTGTTTTGATGTTTTTCGTTTATTCACCAATGGTTTGCGTCAACTCGTTTGCGTTTCGGTGCAATTCCCGAAAGACTACACATGTAGTAGTTGTCAAGCGTCATTTAAAACCTTAGTTTAAATGTAATGAGATGTGCGTTATAGATCCAGTGATCTTAAGTTTGAATTGACGGAGTTTGAGTTAACGGAGTTAACCTGAAATTGACGAGTGTCACACTGCTGCCCTGGCCGATGCAGGACAAAATCAACCGGGTAGCCGAAGAGGCGAAGGTATGGGCAGCTAAGTCGATCTTAGAGGCTAGAATCAAATAAGTTACCGAAGCCAATGATCCATCCTTTGATAAGTCTTCATGGGAAATCAAAGAATGGAAGCAGGCCTTGATCGACTTAGGTGGAGGCGAGGAGGAAACCGAGGTTGTGATGGTTGATGTGGGTGAAGCAGGAACCAGCGGGGTGAAGGGTCTGGATGAAACTGAAGGTAGAAATGAGGCAAAGATGGGCAATGAAGGATACAAAAGATAAGGCCCGGCCTGTTTTATTTTGCTTTTAAGATGTTTTTATGAACAAGTATTATGGTCTGTATTAAACAATAGTATTTAGGGTAAAGGATCTATAATCCTTAAGACAATCGACGGGGGTGACAAAGGTGGAGGGATCCTCTGTTTGTGGGGATGAAGCCTTTGTTGCCCCTGTTTTTAATTTCCTGCACTTTATGAACAATTAGCAACTTTCACTTAACCCCGATGGATGGTCCATCTTTTCGTATGGTGAAGTCCGGGTTAGGTAATTTTGGATAAGTCCTCGGGGCTTATCTTAATTAATATATAAATCTTTTGACTATTTACATATTATTTATCTTCAAAAATTTGTTAGATATAACTTTTAGCATTATTAATAATTTGACAAATATTCTTAAGTAAAAGCTTTTTAGGATAAAAGATCCTTAAAAGTTGTTTAGAATAAAATATCCTTAAAGAAGAAAATATTTAGAAAAGAATATCCTTAAATCATAAATTTTAGGATAAAGTATCCTTAAGATAGACAAATTTTTAGTATTCAAATAACTTTAAGAAAATAGTCTTTCCAATCGGAATATCCAAATTTATCGCAATGAATAACAAGTCTAAGTTTAACGATAAAGATCATACCAGAAGGTCTAGATAGACCTAAGTTACCAGAAGTATTGAACTCTTAATGTTCCTTACAAGAGTAGTTTTAGGATCCGGGATCCTTAGTTTCTCGATCTTCAGCAATAACTTAGAAAATTCGCTGCAAATAATTCATATTATTAATTGGGATCAAAGCCGTTAAGCTGGGGACAAGCTGATAAAATAAAATGGGAACAAGCCCAACAAATATTCTGGGGACACGCCCGTGCAACTGGGGACAAACCCATAAAATAAACTGGGGATAAGCCCAACAAATATTCTGGGGACAAGCCCAACAAATATTCTGGGGACAAGCCCAATAAACTGGAGACAAGCCCAACAAATATTCTGGGGACAAGCCCAATAAACTGGTGACAAGCCCAACAAATATTCTGGGGACAAACCCAATAAACTGGTGTTAACTGGCGACATGGCCCTTGAGAAGAGGTGGAAACCCCTTAAACCTTAGGATTAAACTGGCGACATGGCCCTTGAGAAGAGGTGAAAACCCCTTAAACCTTAGGAAATGGTACGTCTACCATATATCGTAGGATCCTCCATATAGCCGGCAACAACGAAATTATCAGCCACTAAACGTGTACTGGTCCCGCTGCCCCGGACTATACATCGGATATCGTGCGCAACTGGCGATCGTGAGAAAGGTGAAAACCTTTAAACCTTAGGGGGGTATGACCATCGGGGGTCATACCCAATCGTGGGCAAAGCCAAGAGAAATAGTAAAGTACCTTATATGTAAAGGAGAGGTGGCCAACCTCCTAGACATTGAACTTCTCATTAGAATCTGCATTGTTACTTAAAATCTTGGAAGAGATAAACGTTAAAAATATATTATCCTTAGAATAACAAGAATACAAAATGAATAAGTAATCAGATAGATATTAGATTTTAGGATCCTTGATCCTTTAAGGATAATATATCCTCTCAGGATATTGGATCCTAATTAGAAAACAATATTTCTTTAGGTGGATATCATTCCATGCTCTTGGTAGTCTATTGCCTTCCATTGTAAGCAAATGATATGCCCCCTTTCCTGCTTCCGACTCAATCTGATAAGGTCCTTCCCATTTGGGCGCTAGCTTCCCATCAGCCGGATTCGTTGTGTTTTGGAAGGCTTTCCTTAACACCAAATCTCCTTATTGAAATCTTCTGATTCTGATATTTTTGTTGTATGCCCCAGCTACCCTTTGTTGATAAGCTGTCATTCTGATCTTTGCTAGGTCTCTGAGTTCTTCTATAGTATCCAAGTCTTCAAGAAGGATATCCTCATTGGCTTGAGGATCACGGATACTCGTTCTCACAGTAGGAACCACCATTTCTGTGGGAATTACTGCTTCGGATCCAAACACCAGTGAAAAGAATGTTTGACCTGTTTCATTATTTGGAGTTGTCCTGTCTGCCCAAAGAACGTAAGGAAGTTCTTCAGCCCATTTTCCCTTCTTGGATCCTAGCTTCTTCTTTAGATTGTTGATGATGATCTTGTTGCTAGACTCAGCTTGACCATTGGCTTGAGGATGAACCGGAGTGGAAGTAATCATTTTGATGCCCCAACTGTCACAAAATTTAGTGGTTCTATTCCCGATAAACTGGGAACCATTGTCACAAATAATTTCAGCAGGAATACCAAATCTAGTTATAATATTTCGTTTAATAAAAGATATTACTTCCCTTTCTCGGACTTGTACAAATGCTTCTGCCTCAATCCATTTGGAGAAGTAGTCAGTCATGGCAAGCATAAAGACTTTTCCACCGGGTGCTTTTGGTAACTTGCCTACAATATCCATACCCCATTTCATGAAAGGCCATGAGGAGGATATAGGATATAAAGGCTCCGCTGGCTGATGATGGATGTTTGCATGTCTTTGACAAGCATCACATTTCCATGAATACTCCACTGCATCCTTCTTCATTGTTGGCCAGAAGAATCCGGTTCTAAGTATTCTAGAAAATAATGCTCTTCCACCCGTGTGATTGCCGCAATCTCCTTCATGAAAATCCTTTAGTACTTCTTTGATCTCAGGATCCTCAATGCATCTCAAATATGGACCTGCAAGAGATTTTCTATATAGTATATCATTTAATAAAATGTACTGTGATACCTTGAGTTTGAAGGATTTGGGATTCTCTGTTGTTGGAATTTCTCCTGTTTGTATGTACTTTTTGATCGGGAAGATCCAGGATCCTTGATTGTCCAAGGA
Source organism: Bidens hawaiensis (assembly GCF_021521415.1). Taxonomy (NCBI): domain Eukaryota; kingdom Viridiplantae; phylum Streptophyta; class Magnoliopsida; order Asterales; family Asteraceae; genus Bidens; species Bidens hawaiensis. The sequence continues at coordinate 305,993 of NW_027492181.1, forward strand.
TAGTGGATCCCAAAGCACAATCTGCTTATCATTTGTTATTTCCCCAACTTCTTGCTCTCCTATTGCTGGCGAGAGTATGTGGATTATTGGGATTTTCAAATCCTCAGGAATCTTCAGAGATGAGGCTAAGTTTGCCAAGGCGTCTGCCCCAGCGTTTTCTTCCCTCGGTACCTGTGTAATACTAAATATTTCGAAGGATTTCGATAACTCCTTCACAACATCTAAATATTTAGTTTCTCACCTTTAACAGCATACGAGCCATTAAAGTGGTTAGTTATCAATAAAGAATCTACATAAACTTGAAGATACCTGATCTCCATGCTTTTGGCTAATTGCAAACCTGCGATCAGAGCCTCATACTCTGCTTCATTGTTTGTTGCTTGGAACTCACAAGATATGGATTGGGGTATTATGTCCCCCTGTGGCGATTTCAGTAGGATCCCTAATCCTGTTCCCCTTACGTTGGATGCTCCATCTGTGAAGAGTATCCAAGGATCCTTGGTCTTTTCCAGTTGTTGGACCTCTAAGTCAGCTTCTTTTTGTAGATCACTAGTGAAATCAGCCACAAAGTCTGCTAATGCTTGAGATTTGATTGCTGTTCTTGGCTCATATTGGATATCAAATGCACTTAATTTCACAGCCCACTTGGCCATTCTACCTGATAACTCTGGTTTTCTAAGAACATTCTTCACAGGATAATTAGTTCTCAAAATAATAGGGCGAGTTTCAAAATAATGTCTCAATTTAGTAGAAGCCATAATTAAAGCAAGAATTAATTTTTCAAGATGAGAGTACCTGACTTCTGCATCTAACAGACTCTTACTTACATAATATACGGGGTGTTTTTCACCTTCATGATCCTTAACGAGAACAACACTTACTGCATTACCTGAAACTGCTAGGTATAAATATAAGGATTCTCCATCTACAGGCTTTATTAAGGATGGTGCTGAGGATAAGTAATCCTTCAACGACTTAAGTGCTGCCTCATGCTTTTCTGTCCATTCAAACTTCTTATTCTTTCTAAGAATATCGTAGAAGTCTTTGCATTTCTTGGAGGATCTTGAGATGAATCGGTTGAGAGCAGCTATTCTTCCTGTAAGCCTTTGGACATCCTTTGTGTTTGCAGAAGATTTCAAATTGAGGATGGCTTCAATTTGTTCGGGGCTTGCTTCAATTCCTCTCTTAGTCACCATATATCCCAGAAATTTTCCAGCCTTAACACCAAAGTGGCATTTTGATGGATTCAATTTCATGTTATATTGGTCGAGGATATTGAATGCTTCCTAGAGGTCTCTAAGGTGATCCTCAGCTTTCTTTGATTTCACCACCATATCATCTATGTAGACCTCTATAGTCTTACCCAACTGATCCTTGAACATCATGTTGACTAATCTTTGGTATGTTGCCCCTGCATTTCTTAGTCCGAACGACATAGCAGTATAACAATATATGCCGGTAGGAGTCATGAATGTTGTATCCTCTTGATTAGATGGTTACATCTGAATTTGTTGAAATCCAGAGGAAGCATCCATAAAGGTAAGCATTTCATGTCCTGCCGTTGCATCCACCATGGAATCTATATATGGTAATGGGAAAGGATCCTTGGGGCATGCCTTGTTTAAATCAGTAAAATCGACACACACCCTCCACTTTCCATTCTTTTTTGAAACAACGACCACATTATCTAGCCATCGAGGATATTGAACCTCTCTGATCATACCGGCCTTAAGAAGTTTGTCAACTTCTTCTTGTATGATCTTGTTCCTCTCAGGAGCGAATTTTCTTCGCTTCTGATGGACGGGTTTAACAGATAAATCAAGGCCGAGTTTATGAGTGATTACCTCTTTTGAAATACCTGTCATGTCCGAGTGCTTGAAGGCAAAGGTAGATCTTCTTCGCCCTAAGAAGGATATTATATCCTTCTCAATCTTACTTGGGATACTGGATCCTAGGAACACTTTTATTTCAGGATCCTCGGGGTCCAATGATACTTCTTTAAGGTCTTTCTCCCGAGCTTCCATCACGTCCCTAGGATGTTGTTGTAGTTGATATTCTATGGTTGGCTTGGCTGTTGGCTTCATCGATGATGAATAATAGTTATTGGCCTCCTCTTGGTCACCTACTATCTTTACAACTCCCCAATGAGTAGGTAGCTTGATGCACTGGTGATAAGTTTAGGCTACAACCTCCATTCCATGGAGCCACGGCCTACCTAAAATAACATTGCAACAGGAAAGGTTATCTATAACACAAAATTTTTGGTATGAATTTAACCCTTCGATAAAAATTGGGAGGTTGATGTCCCCCAGTGTCTTCTTGGTTTCGCCACTGAAGCCAACTAGCACCGATGTTCTGGGGATGATTTCTGAATCCGAGATATTCATTTTCTTAAGGACATCATGTTGGATAATGTTGACCGAGCTGCCGCCGTCTACTAGGATCCTGCGTACATAATGGTTAGAGATAAATAAAGTAATAATCAAACCGTCATGATGAGGATCCTGAATGTTCAGCTTGTCTTCCTCATCGAAGAAGATTCTCTTGTCTGTTGTTAATGTGGTTGACACTATTGGACGATCTCCGTTATCCATCTTGATCTCCTTGGAGAATCTTTTTGCGGCAGAGAAGGAAGTTCCACATATGTCTGAACCTCTCGAGATGAAGTTAACTGCTCGCATATCTGGCTTGTCTTGTCGAGGATCCTGGATCTTTTTATCTTCTTCTAAGCGGATGTATCTTAATGCCCAGCTTCTGACTTCATCTAATGTCCTGCATGGAGTCATCATTAAATCATCAAAAAAGGGGGAGCTCTTTTGAATTCCCATCTTGAATGCTTCAACAGCAGTAGTCATATCAAAGTTTGGGATTTCAAGAGTTTCCTTTCCGAACCTGGCAACGAAATCCCTAAGGGATTCATCACTAGGCTGGATAACACGATATAAATCACTGGTTAACCTCTTAAATTTCCGACTACAGGAAAATTGAGTGTTAAACAAATTAACTAAATGAGAGAAAGATGTAACCGAGAAAGGGGGAAGACTTAGCAACCATTTTAGTGCAGCTCCCGTTAGTGTGGCTCCAAATCCTTTACAAAGGCAAGCCTCTTTGAGTCTCTCAGGAACAAGATTAATTTCCATTCTCTCCCGATATTGGGCTACATGTTCCTCAGGATCGGTGCTCCCATCATACGTCTTCATGTTGGGAGTTTGAAATCGCTTCGGGATTTCAGCATCACATATGGGTGGAGCGAATCTGGATAATTTGTGACTCCCCTCCGGTATTTCAGGGATTGGACGTATCACTCCCGGGACACTGTATATCATATCCTTTAGCTTCTGTAATTCTCTGGCCATGGCCTGGTTGATACCTGAATCCTGCATTGGAACATGGTTAGTATCTAAAGATATAGGATCGTACCAGTTACCTCTCTGCTGGGTGGAGTTTGGTATTCCATACGAGTATCTGGGATAAGAGGAGTTAGCAATCGGAGTAGGTCCCCCAGAAGCTATGGTCTGCATGGGGATTATATCTCCTTCATGGACTTCAGAGGATCGTTGATGTTGGAAGCCCAAGGATCCTTGATTCGGAAAGAAGGATCCTTGATTCGGGGTGAAGGATCCTTGAGGTTGGGTACTTTAGGATCCTTGTGGAAGGATGACCGATCCTTGCCGATAATATGAGGATCCTTGATTCTGCTGACCCATGGATCCTTGTTGAAGGATAGATGATCCTGGCTGAAATAGCGAGGATCCTTGAGTCTGTTGACCCATGGACCCCTGTTGAAGGATAGATGATCCTTGAGAGAACTAAGCCATGGATTCTGGACTGGTGAAATCCAGCATCTTTGGCATCAGGGGGGTGAGATCCTCTGCTGGCCTCTTGTTCTTCTTGAGATCTTCTATCTCACGAAGGATCCCCTGGTTGGTCTTGTTCTGCTGCTCCATGTATGCTTTAACCTGCGAAAACATAGATGAAACATCACTGTTAGTATTAACCACCGGGGCAGCAGCATTTTTTGAGCTCTGGAAGACTGGTAATTGCGTCTTGCTTCCAGCAGCAGCAGGCCGTTGCGTTCCCGTGATTGGCGGAGGCATCGGTGGCAAAGTCCTCGATGAGAGAGGAACCGTAGTCGGAATGGTTGATGAAGCAGAGGTTGATTGAGAGGCCATTGATAGTGATATGGGTATAAAAAAGTTGAGAATGATAAGAATAATATGGATTATAGCACCAACTGCCCCACGGTGGGCGCCAAATTGTTTTGGATAAAAATCTATTAAGGATCAAGTATCCAAATCTGTTAAGTGATGTAAGGTGCTAACTTGATAATGACTAGTGTGTAATTAGAATATTAGTGAACACAAAGGTTTGATCACGAGGGAAAAAGCCCTTAACCAAAATAGTCTTACTTCGGTCAAAATTTATCAAGGTAATCTTTGGTAAAATAACTCTGGTCAAGAATTAATAAGATAATTTTTGGTCGGATTACTTTAGTCAATGATCAACAAGGTAACCTTTGGTCGATGAGTATATGATTATCGTGGTCTTCGGCACAAAAAACCCCCCGAACGGTGAAAACTATCACCGTCGATTATATTAATAGAACGAAAGGTGGTTACAAATGTAGTGGAGAATACGATCGAGGTTACAGAGTATGCTAGTGTGTAGAGAGTATTAATTTCTGCTCTAGTGTGTGTGTAAGTACATGTGTTTTCCTATTCGATCATACCCAAATATATAAGGAAAAAGTAATTAACAAACTTAACAACTTCATCCTATAAATCCGCTAGTCTTCCATTCCTCACCAACGTGCTCTTTGACCACGTGCTGATAGCCACTCACTAGCGAACAAAGCGGTAGACCAGGTCTAGATACCGTTGTTATTGTTTAAACGTCAATCTTCTAGAGAGTTCGTCCATAATCAGCTATGTCGAATTAGGATCCTAGATCCATGTTCCAGCTATAGGATGTCCCATGAGGATAATTGATGCAAGTTCGTCTTAAAGTTGATATACCTGTCTAACACATCACCATACTAAACGCAATCATTAGTAAACAAACAATACCGAGGATCGTCGATCCTTTATATCCTAATATATATTTCAAGGATAAACTATCCATAAGACAGTCAAGGATAAAGGATCTTCAGTATAAAAATCGTGACCTAACATTAACCATATGAAGCATCCTCCTCCTGGGAACACACACCAACCCAACACCCACCAAAATTCTACTGCCGCAGCCGCTCCTCCTCCGCCGCAAGCCCGATGCCAAATCAGAAAACAAGGTCTCCTTCCACCGCAAGCTCGAAGCCAAATCAGAAAATAAGGTCTCCTTCCACCTCCGCCGCCGGAGTTACTCACCGCCGGTGTCAATGGCTCCCAACGGTAACAACCCCCCCCCCCCCCCCCTAACGGATAGTTTTTTTGATTTTTGAGCCATATCCTTGCGTTATATACAAAACGCTCAAAAAAATAAAAACCCCAAAACGTCGGGGGAGGGAGGGGCGTGTGCCCCCGGCGTTATGCTCCAAAACGCCGGCGATAACGAGCCATTACGGATGGTTTAAGCATTATTCAGAGAATAGGCTTCACAAAAATCAGTTATTGGTACGTGACAAGAAATTCTATGTAATTTTTTTTGAAGAAAAAATTTGTTGTTGCATTAAATTTTGTATCCTCAATGTAAGATAACGATTGATCGAGGACGTCTGTCCTCATTGTTTTTCATTGTGAACAATGACACAATATGGATGGATTAAATATAACTATTTAATAATGGTGTGCCTAACAAATGCACAGTTTTGTTAGTCAATTATTGTACTTTGAGCTTTCTAACGAGTTACGTGCTTTGAATTTGTTTAACGCATTTTAATGATCTTAACATATATATGCGCATTAGGCAATTAAGTTTGGGAACCAAACTTGCATTTTTGTAAAAATGATATTTGGCTATACTCTATAGCTAACAGGATGACACATAACTATGCAAAACTTATTTTGTATAGCTGATTTTCTCGTTCAGGAATCAGAATATCACAAGAAAGTCTTACGGTTATGTCAATGAATTTCACACAGCCATGTGTTTACTGAAATACCTTAATTTTTCACAAAAAAATTGCACGCCTATACAACCACATTTCACACAGCCGTTTCTCTCGGTTGTCATCGTAATGTTTTGTTCTCAAGTATGTTCTCTTTGATTTTTAGTCTAACATCATATGTATTTATTTAGTTCTGCTAATATGTTTATTGTGTATATTTGCAAGTAAGGTACACCACAATACATGGAAAGTTTAAACTGCGTTGTAATGTATCAATTTAGATATCAAGGCTCATGTTTTGTATTTACTTATTTAATAAGATTTTTTAGACCATGTTTTGGTCATAGTTTTCACAGTGTTCTGATAAGAAAATTATAGATATGAACAACTAGCAAGATTAGTGTAAAGGTAAATTCTTTAAAATTGTTCACGTTTTTGTGAAATGTTTATAATTTAATGAATAATGTTACATGTAGAGTTTACAAAAAATATTGATATCCCAATTTTGATATAGTGGACAACGCCCCACCAAAAAAGAGTTTCAGATTTAGATGGCATAGTCGCATTCCATCATGAGCACAAATGTTAGATTTTCATCATAACCTTCTCTCCATTAAACTCTAAAGTTTATAGGCATAAAATGTTTATATGAGCATCCCTTTTCTTCTAACTTCTAAAGCATAAATGACTTTTGTTTTCAAGTGTATGAGTGTATCATTTCTGTTTGTTCAGAAGCAACCCTTCTTTAGATTGCTCCAAGTCGCCCACACCCACTGATTTAGAAGCTTCGTCATCAAAGCGAACTTCTCCATATACCTTTTGCTAATGATACTTACGCAATCTTATTATTCTTATACCATATGCAGTTGAGGTTTTTAAGCTTCACGGAAGACAAACGCAGAAGAGACATGACATGATTGTTGAAGATGTGTCTACGAGAGAGAAAGGTTGTGGTTCACGGCCATAAGTTGTTTAACGAGAGTCAGGAGGAAGTCGATCTTAGTTAGAGAGAATTGAGAGAAAAACATGATAGACAGTTGAAAACATGTGTCTTCAGACAGACTAGCGTAAAGGGGTCCTTCACCTCTGAGTTCAAGTAATTAATGATAGTCATAAACACCTTCACAAATGAATGATTTTATTCCTTTCCTTGTCATAAAATTGGTATATAACATTTATATTTATATAACTATTTCTTAAGCTTAGAATTCCTTTTATTATTTATAGGGGTGTGCAAGAAACCGAAAATACCGATCTAAAACCGAAAAAACTGAAAAATTCGAACCGAAACAAAAACCGATAGTTTGGTTTTATGTTTTTGTAAAAACCGGACTAACTGTTCGGTTTTGGTTTTGCATATAATAAAAACTGAAAAACCGAACCGAATTTCTAAAATTTTACTTTTTTATATTTTATATAAAGTAATTTATAACTAAATTCATTATTTTTTGACAAGTTTTTTATAGCCTAAAATTTTCAAGCTCAAATGGCAATAACCGAAACCAAACGGTTTAAAGACTCCAAAAATCGAATTTTTGGTTTTACCTAAAAATCGCACCGAACTGCACTACGCACACCCTAATTATTTATTTTTCTTTGCATTCTAAATTCAAATATCTATACAGACCTATAAATTACAGGCCTATTTAACCCGGTAAGCTTAAATGATTACAGGCCTATAAATTTAGTGGGGGTTATAAATAAAGTGATCTCAAAGGTTTTGGCCAACCGGCTAAAAAAGGTGTTGGGGACTGTCATCTCCGATTCCCAATCGGCATTTCTAGGTGGTAAGGTGATTCTTGATGGTCCTTTGATTGTGAATGAGCTCTTCGCCTGGGCTAATAAAGCTAAATATCAAGCTTTCCTTTTGAAAATTGATTTCGAGAAAGCCTACGATAATGTTAACTGGAACTTCCTTGTGTCGGTTTTGGCTCAAATGGGTTTCCCTTCGGTTTGGTGCGAGTGGATTTTTGGGATTCTTTCTTCAGCTAGATCCTCGGTGCTCGTAAATGGGTCTCCTACGTTCGAGTTTCAGTGTTTCAAAGGTATGCGACAAGGCGATCCTATATCTCCATTTTTATTTTTGGTGGTTATGAGGCTCTCTCAAGTGGTTAGTTTGGCTGAAGAAGCAGGCATTATAAAGGGGTTCCAAAATCCAAATCAGGGTTCGACTGTGTCCTATCTCTTATATGCCGACGATGCAATGTTTATAGGAGAATGGACTAAAAGGAATGCGGAAAATGTGAATAGAATACTAAGATGGTATCATTTGTGCTCGGGCCTAAAGATTAATTTCAATAAATACAGCCTGTTTGGGTGCAACGTTAATGCAGCTGAGATCGATGAGATGGCAAGTGTGTTTGGGTGTAAACCGGGGATATTGCCCTTCTCGCATCTAGGTATTCCGGTCGGAGCTAACATGAATAAGATTAATAATTGGAATGGAATAATGGATATTTTTGAAAAAAGATTGGCGAATTGGAGAGCCCACTCTTTATCGATTGCTAGTAGGGTAGTTCTTATTAAAGCGGTGTTGGAAAGTTTACCGGTATATTATTTGTCTTTGTTCAAAGTTCCGAGCAAAGTGGCAGAGAGTCTTGAAAGGATTATGAAGAGCTTCCTATGGGGAGGGATAAGTGAGTCCCGGAAGACTCATTGGGTGGCTTGGGAGAGGGTCACGATGCCGAAAAATAAGGGTGGGCTAGGGGATCTCGAGAATAAAAGATGTCAATAACGCTTTGCTTTCAAAATGGGGCTGGAGATACAAAACGGGGGAGTCTGGGCTGTGGAAAAGGGTAATTGACTCTATTCATAACCATCCAAAAGATCGTGAGGTGGTTCTGGTTAAAAAAAGGTATTTCTGGTGTTTGGGCCAACCTGGCTAAAACTATAAATAAGCTCAAGTGGGAAAGTGGCAAATTAGTCGATTTAATAAAAGGGTCAGTTGGTGATGGTAGGAAGCTGAGTATTTGGTTGGATAATTGGGGGGATCCTAACAGTCTTAAGGATTGTTGCCCTTCTCTTTTTAAGTTGGATAAAACACAAAAGATGCAAAGTTAATGAGAGGTTTTGGAGATCAGGAGGTGAGTTTGGGTGGACTTGGTGCTGGAAAAGAAGACCAAAAGCAGGTGTTGAATTAGAAGAATGGGAAAAGTGCTTCCAACTTATGAATGCAGCAGTTTGGGTTAATGGGCCAGATCGGTGGAAATGGTTAGCGGAAAAAGATGGTGTGTTCTCCGTTATTTCGGTTAAAAGGTTAAACATGAGAGATAAAACTGATGGAAATAATTACATAATGAAGTGGAGTAAATGGGTTACGAACAAGTGCAATATTCACGCGTGGAGAGCGGAAATGGATAGAATTCCAACCCGAAGAGCCCTCCTTCGAAGGAATATCCGGGTGAATGATATTGTGTGCCCTTTATGTGATATAGGGGAGGAGACAGTGGAACATATTTTGACAGAGTGTGGAGCTATTTCGGTGGTGTGGAACCATACAAGTCGTTGGTGCAAGGTTCCGCCTATTTTTGGTTTCTCGGTCAGAGACCTTTTAGAGCTTCATAATAACAGTAACCTTTGAGCTAATAAAAAAGAGGTGTTCCATGGAATTATCATAATCACTTGTTGGAGACTTTGGAAGGCGAGAAACGCAAAAGTTTTTGAAGGAAAGGAGATTAATTTGAAAGAGATCATGGGGGATATTAAGGCAAAGGGCTTCCTTTGGTATAAATATAGGTGTAAGCAAAGAACTATAGATTGGTTGAGTTGGTGTAATTTCGATTTCATGTAACTCATTTTCTTTTTGCGGCTGTCCTCCGGGTTGTGGGGGCTCCCGATGGGTTTTTTGTCTGTGTTTGTGTTTATAAAAGTTAATCGTTCGAAAAAAAAATATCTATACAAATAAAAACTAATACAGTTAAAAGTTTTACGTATAATTGCACAAAAGGTCCTTTTGGTTTGAATATATTATAAGTTTGATCCCCATATTCTAAAAAGGTGCAAACTTAATCCAAACAAATTGTGGGAAGGTTACATGTTTAGTCCTCACCGTGACACCGTCTATCCCAATCAGTTTAACGAAAAGTAATACCACTTGTCATCCAAATGAGGTTAATTGTAATTTTTCAAATCTAGAATCCCAATAAAATACTTTTTTTCAAACTCTAGAACTTATAGGGTCAACATCATCACCTTTAATTACACACCGAACCTTTGATTTTGTATTGATAAGTCAACGTACGAGTTTTAAGGTTTGAGAAAACTATATTTTTAGTGAGATCCAAATCTGGAAAGGAAAAACACAATTGCCCTTACACAAAATACTCACACCATCACTTTTTCATTAAAAAAGTACCACGAGTAACTGTAAGGACTAAACGTGCCACTCTTTCACAAACATTTAGACTAAGTTTACACATTTTAAAACCTGAAAACTAAACTTGCAATAGGATCAAACATTGGTACCATTTATGCAATACACTCGAAAATTTATTAAATCATTTTCTCAACTTCAAACACGTTTTAAAAAGAAAATCTAATCTCGTACGGTGAATGTAAACTCATTGATACTTGGTTTCATAACTAAATACACAACCAAGACTCGTTACATTTGGGGATAATCCAGTTTGGGCTTTCTGTAATCTTAACTAGGGTTTTCAATTCTATCCAATGCAGTTTCAATTCACCCCATCCAATCAAGAATTAACCCATATCGGTGATTCGCTCATGAATCTTGATTTGAACCAATCACCACCGCCACCGTCACCGCCGTCACAATCGCCACCTGGGTTTGAGTCTTTTTTCGATGAGCATCAAAACCCACGTCGCCCAATTGAAGATCGAATTAGACTTGCAATTTGCGCGAGTTTAAGACAACCCCAATCAACGGCGTTAAATATTATGCAATTAGATAATCCAATTGTGGGTGTTGATGGTGAGAGCTTATGGAATTGCAAAAGGGATAAAACCCGGTTGGCGAAAGCGTTGGAAATGGATGTTGATGATAATAATAAGAGTGATGGTGAGCATAAAGGTGGTTTCTTTGATTGTAATATATGTTTGGGGATGGCTAAAGATCCGATTTTGACATGTTGTGGTCACTTGTTTTGTTGGGGGTGTTTTTATAATGTTCCGTATGTTGATTCGCTTTCGAAAGAGTGTCCGGTTTGCAACGGGGAAGTTACCGATGCTAATGTTATACCCGTTTACGGGAATGGGAATGGGAATGGGAATGGGAGGAGTTTGGAGGGGTTGGAGTCTGATTTCGGAGTGATAATTCCGCCTAGACCGAAGGCGCGCAGAGTGGAGAGTGTGGAACCGCGATGTTTGGATAATAGTATTAGTCCAGTGGCGGACGCGATTAGAAACCTTAGGATTAATTTGAGGAATAGAGATGCGAATTCGGTTGTTCATGCTAGTGTTAATATTCAACCGCGGGATGAAAGATATGCTGGTTCGGTTGAGATGGACATGGCTGTGACTAGCACCGGGAGGAGGAGACGTCGATTAAGGTGATGTTGATGCTGTAGTGTTAATATGGATGCGTATAAGTAGAATCTGAACTGGATTTTAGATTATGAGAATGATATATATTTCATTGACATAGAAGGTCTATTTGTTTTTTGGTTTTTAATGATATGATTTTGAGCATTGAAGGTTGGAATGTCTGGTTGTTGCCTTGTTGGTTTACTAGATTGTCGCATAGATGCATAGTTGAAGTGATTTTATGCGACATTCAGGATGATTCGTGCTGCATTAGCGCGCATATATTGACCTGAAACATGATTCGTAGTCTCCATTAGGGGAGCTTATATGGAGGTTTTCGAGTAGTACCTTTTGATATATGTAAGTATGGCATGCATATATTTGTATGCTATTGTTATTAGTATACTTATTAAGTCGTTTAGTTTAAGAACATCGAGAATACCACCTCTCACCACTGTTCGACTTCGTCGCCACTCAATTAGGGCTCTTTCAGTCATTGATCATGTGTTATATGATTATTTATCATATTCTATATTAATAACAGTTTAGCCGCGAGCCTAGTAAAGCTCAAAAGTGAAGCATGGGGTCAAGCTTGTTAAATAAGTGAGCTTCAATAAAGGCTCAAGCTTGGGCTCGAGCCCGTCTTGGTTTGGCTGAATTCGAGTTCTTTAGCAAGCCAATCATCAGTAGCTCATGTTGGCTGAATTCGAGTTTTTTAGCAAGCCAATCATTCGAGTTTTTTAGCAAGCCAATCTTGAGTTGCCGAGCCATATTAAAGGGGAATGTGTAGTGGAGACAAAACCCATTTTTGGATCGTCCGGTGGATTTTTCATGAACATTTGCGGTTGTCTTTTCCAAGTCTTTGCCTCGTAGAAAAGGAGAAACGTTGTTTGGTGTGGTCTTGTTACGAGAAACGATGTTAGTTTATTGTTTAATTTTGTTGGAACGTCTCTTTAAACCATCAACAGGATCTATACATGGGTTTGGCTAAAAAATAAGCCGGGTCTTTAGTTTATAGGTTGCCTCCATAGAAAGATCTTGTTCAATGCTTCTAATTATCGTTCTCTTTTCGTTGTGAATTGGAATAGTTAGGTTCCAAAAAAGAAAACTAACATTTTTGTTTGGAAGGCGAAAATGGATAGGTTGTCTATGTTATCGGCTCTTGGTAAAAGAAATGTTGATGTGGGATCATTGTTATGTAGGACATGTAGCGAGCATAAGTAACAAGTGATCATATTCTTATCTCCTGGAACTCTGGAAGAGTGTGTTACGAAAAGATTGGTGTAACTTTTTGTTTTAACTTTCACTTTGTTTTGTTTGTTTTTCTTACTCTCGCTAATTTTTTAATGAAAGTTTCCGTTACAAAAATAAAGAGTGTAAACGAGAAAAGATGAAAATTGATTACAATTCTGCTAGGTTTTCCATGCATAGTCGTATAGATATTCAAAGTTAAGCCCAATGAAAAATTTATGGGCCCCTGCCTTATAATTAAAGTCACCCATTCATCTTATATATAGTCAATTTACTTAATATTTTAATAAACAATAAACCGGTTCAACTAACAAAGTGGTGCCCCCGACTGGTCAAACGTGGAATTTGTGATCTTGGATGAGTTTCTCCGTCGCTTGTTGAAAAATAGAAATGAAATAAAATGTTTCCAACGGTCAAAGGCCATAATTATAGTCATATGTTTCAACCACCTCAATAACGTATCATTTAATTCAAGTTCTTCCCCCCAAAAATTGCAATTCCCCTGAATCCGTGACAAGTGTTTACTAGGTTCATTCATTGTACGTTGAAATTGCTTTCAAATTTTATTCTTTGAATAAAAACCCGGCTACCAGATAACTCAATGACAAAAAAAAACGATCTTATACGTTCACAACAAAAAACAATGTTGGGTAGCCAAACCCATCATCTGCTATTTCTGAAAAAGCCCGTCACTTGAAGGCCCACTTCAATAGATCTTGTTAAAAAACGAATTCAAACTTAAAGCATTGCAGCCTCCAATCCAAATCTTCATTTCCCCTCAAATATTAGTTGAGCTAAAGCTCATTAGCTTTAAATTTTAGTACTATTCACTCCTTTAATGTTTTACTTTCTGAAGAGGTATGTACCCGCCTCAACACGGAGCAAGGCGGGTCAACCCACAAGATATAGACAACAGGCTTGAAATCAAGACATTATAAAGGCACAAAGCCAAAACCTATGCGCATGGCGCATATCATATATGCTCAGGCATCATATGCCCAGGCACCACACATGCTCAGGCATCATATGCCCAAGCACCACGCATGCTCAGGCATCACATGCCCAGGCACCACACATGCTCAGGCATCATATGCCCAGGCACACATATGCGTGTGGCGCATCAGCGCGCGGCGCATATCACATCTGCGCGTGAGAATAAAGAGAAGACCTCGCGCATCCTCAGGATTGGCGCATATCACACATGCACATAATCAACTTCGTCCTTATCCAAATCAGGATTAGGGCAACCGTGATTGTGCACGTCAGACAACCTTCCAGAAGGTATCTTTTTAAGGAATAAGAATATGCTGATGTTGACAGCTGCCAAATGAAAGGTGGACAACTCAGCATGACACATGTGCTACCACGTGATTACAACCAATGAGAAAGCACCAGGTGTCCCAGAGGACACGTGGCGCAGAGCAATTGGAGGAGGCCAGCAAAACCCTAATTGGGTCTGAGCCCAATCAGTGGAAACCCTAGCACTATAAATACAGCATCAACTCCACAAGGAAACATCATCACATATCACCTGATAACATACAATCACAGAGTATTCAGCTATCAAGCAATACTCCCGAGATTTCCTTACTCTCATATTATTATCTTCTCCACAAATACTTATTCTCACACCGGAGGGTTACCCCAAAGAGGACCCCTCTGTCCCTTTCTGAGGGGTAAGTTGACGGTGCTGTTCATTTTGTAGGTGGAAGAACCCAGATCCAAGAGAAACCATCGGTGAAATAGTATAATCACACCCGAGGAAAGTAGATCGTCTACCAGTGAGTCGATCCACGTCTCTTCATAGGCGCCATCCGCTGTTACAACGGCAATCAGATCTCATCAGATCTATATATAAAAAAAAAATCACCATGGTTTCTGGCGTTCATAACGTTGATCAAGTTCTGGAGGATATTGAACGTGAGGATGTTAATGAGGGACAACAGTTTCTGAGGGTGCCGCGTGATTCTACGCGCACCACCAGTAACCGTCCCTTCATCACAACTCCCCACGGCCAGACTGAAACTCCTCCAGACGATCTTACGTTACAAAATCTTGCCGGCGCGAAACAAAAAGGACCAATGGGTCCAGAAGAGGAAACAAATGATCCTAAAGAATGGCTCATAAACGAGCAACGGCGTCTAATGGACAAGTATAATGAGATGGTCAAGCAGAAAAAGCTAGCCGACTTAACACAAAGGCAAGCGCTTGATAAGCAAACTGTTCATGGAACAAAAAGGCCGCGCGCGCCGGAAGAAGGACATTCTGTTCACACTGCACATACTGAGTTCAGTGATGAAGAAGTGCATAGCATGAGGAAGGCGCGAGATACTCATGCAGGAGGCTCACAGCTCCGCGCACCTGTGAACATGGCGCCTGGAGCCAGAGCCGATCTGGATCTGCACATGCCGTACAGCCCACCAGTCAGAGGGCAAGTGGACGTAACCACACCGTATAGACCAGCCATCTTGGTGAAACATTCAAAGTTCACTGCGCGCATCGCGCAGGCTCCCATCCAGCACAAAACCAAGATGCCAAGTGGTTTGGGTAAATATGACGGCACAACAGATCCAGACGATTTCTTGCAAGGTTTTTACAACACGGGAAACCTAGAGAGCTGGACGATGCCAACATGGTGTCACATGTTTGCTCGCTGCCTCACGGGCGCGGCGCGTGTATGGTTCGAGAGCTTGCCGACTGGGCAAATCGATGGGTTCGAGGAACTTTTGGAAAAGTTCCAAGCCCACTTCGTACAGCAGCGCAGACACACGCGCGACCCTGATGACATCATGCACTGCGTGCGCAGGAATGATGAAACGATTGAAGACTACATCACTCGTTTCAACCAGGAGTCTCTGGCAATCGGAGGGATCACTGAGCAACTTTTGCGCGTGGCCTTTATACAAGGCGCGCGCAGTGATCAACTACGCCGAGCTCTCGTAAGCAGAGAGGGCATGCCCACCACGTGGGCCAAGTTAATGGAAGCCTCGCGAGTCTTCGCGAGAAATGAAAAACAAATTGCCCAAGATAGGGCAAGAGAAAGAGCGCATCAAGCTGAGTCACCGCGCAACAAAGAAAAGAGAGGCAAGCAGAACTCTGTATGGTCCAGGTTGCAACCAACCAGTTTTTCTTCCGCAGAAAAACAGGCGCAACCAAGCTCACCCCAGCCCCAAAAAGATGTTCGTAATCGCGGGGAGGGTGACAAGAGGGAGGGCGGCAGAGATCCTAGCAGACCTCTGCCAAGAATATGGACTCCCCTCACTAAAACTCCTTCACAGGTGTTAAGCACTGAGAATGTCCAATTCAAGAGCCCCAAGCCACTACACTACAAGGGACCATCAGACAGTGGCAAGTACTGTGAATTTCACAAGTCCACAGGGCACAACACTGATGCATGCCACCACTTGAAGGATGCAATTGAAAAGGACGTGAAATCAGGCAAGCTGGCTCACCTGGTGAAAAATTCAAGACCAGAAGATGAACAATCAGGAGCCTCAGCCAGCAAAAAGTACAAAAGAATCTGTGTAGCCGAGGGAGGAAGGCAAGGGCAGACCTCAAGAAAGAGAAGCGCGCAAATCCAAGGAGATTGGCGCGAGCAGCAAGTCATCTTCCCAAGAATCAGGGGAGGCCCTTCCATCAGCAGTCCTCTTGTTATCACTACACACATTGCTCATTACGAAGTGTCAAAAGTCCTGGTGGACACTGGCAGCGAGTCAGACATAATGTATGAGCAGTGTTTCAGGAAACTGGATCCGGCAGACCAAGCAAGGCTTGAAATTGTGAATGCACCGATCTCTGGTGTTTCCAATGAAATCATTCATCCCCTAGGTCAAATACAATTTGAGCTAACTATGGGGGATGAGAAACACAAGCGAGCCGAAGTTGTCAACTTCTTGGTCTTGCCCACCACTTCTTGCCACAACATGATCTTGGGTAGGGAAACGATTGCCCAATTCAACGCCATACCGTCGCCAGCGCACGGCGCATTGGGGTTCCCAACACCAACAGGTGTAACTTTTGTATACCGAGATCATTTGTGCGCAGTGGCAAGTACTCCGCGGGAGGGGAGAATGAAACTTCCAATGGCAGACAACGCGCCAGAGGAATGGATTCTCAACCCAAAATTCCCGGAGCAGAAGATCACAATTGGCGCTACGTTATCAGACGACACGAGGGTGAGAATGAAAAGATTGCTCACAGCAAACATGTCGGTCTTCGCGTGGCAACACTCTGATATGACTGGGGTTCCGCGAGACCTGGCACAACACGCCCTCAACACGTTCAAGTCTGTAGAGCCAATTGCTCAAAAGAAGAGAGTCATGGGGGATGAGAAAGCGAGGGCCATGAATGAGCAGGTTGAGGATCTATTGCGCGCAAACATCATCCGCCCGATACGATACCAGACATGGGTAGCCAATCCTGTGATGGTAAAGAAAAGTAACGGGTCGTGGAGGATGTGCATTGACTTCAAGGACCTCAACAAAGCGTGCCCAAAAGATTGTTACCCTCTCCCAAACATCGACGCAAAGGTGGACTCCGTGGCGCCATTCAAGCTCAAATGTTTCCTGGATGCCTACAAAGGCTATCACCAGATTCAAATGGCACCACAAGATGAGGACAAAACCGCATTTAGAACCGACAAGGGTGTTTTTTGCTACACAAAAATGCCCTTTGGTTTGAAGAATGCGGGCGCCACCTATCAAAGACTTATGGATGCCGTTTTCAGCGAGCAAATCGGAAGAAACCTAGAAGTCTATGTGGATGATTTGGTGATCAAGAGCAGGGAGGAAAAGCAAATGCTCAAAGACATCGAAGAAACCCTTGGGCGCCTAAAGGAAGTTAACATGAAGCTCAATCCGAGCAAATGTACTTTCGGCGTACTAGAGGGAAAATTTCTAGGTGTAATGGTCACCAAGGATGGTTTCAAGGTGAACCCTGAGAAGGTGGAAGCCATCCTTGACATGCCCTCGCCATCCACCATGAAGGAAGTACATAAGCTGAATGGTAGATTGGTCTCAATCAACAGGTTCCTAGCGAACCATGCAACCAAATCTACCCCATTTGTCAACACATTGAGAAACTGCTTAAAGAAAAGTCAGTTCAAATGGACTCCTGAGGCCGAGCAAGCTTTCAGTGAGATTAAAGAATGTTTGATAAATCTGCCCGCGCTCACAGCTCCACTTCCTGGTGAAACTTTGACATTATACCTATCAGCAGGAGAGCGAGCCATCTGCGCAGTATTATTGGTGGATCGCAAGGGAATCCAAACGCCAATATACTATGTGAGTCGGGTGCTGACAGATCCTGAGACGCGGTACTCCATCATGGAAAAGTTAGTTTTATCACTAACACACGCGTCGCGCAAGCTTCATAGATATTTCAATGGTCATCCCATTGAAGTTCTGACTGGTTACAACATCCAACAAGTTTTGCGGCGCCCCGCGCTCTCAGGAAGACTGACAAAGTGGGCGCTGGAATTAGGCGAGCACACGATCGCCTATAAGCCCCGTCCAGCAATAAAGGGACAAGTCTTGGCTGATTTCATAGCTGAGGTCCCCGAAGGAAGAGTTGAAGAGGCTCAGCGCGAGGTAGACCCTCCGCGAGCCAATGATGAAGAAAATGTTTGGAGATTGTTCACTGACGGAACTTCAAACAATGAAGGGTCCGGCGCAAGGCTCAAACTGGTGGATCCAGAGAATCATGAATATACTTACGCCATCAGGTTGGACTTCAAGAGCACCAACAATGAGGCTGAGTATGAAGCCCTGCTGGCAGGCCTGCGCATCGCGCACAAATTCGGGGTTAAAAAGCTAGAGGCCCATGTTGATTCATACTTGGTAGCATCACGGGTCAATGGCCTTTATGATGCCAAGGAGAACACCATGCCTCTATATCTAGAGCAGGCGAAAAAGCTCATCGAGCAATTTGACTGCTTCAGAATCATTCATATTCCGCGCAGTGAAAACAAATCTGCAGACGCGCTGAGTAAGATGGCATCAACCAGTTTTGATCACTTTGGCAAAGATGTCAGGGTAGAAGTTATGAGCAACCCGTCGGTGGTTGCGAAATCTGTCCTGGTAACTCATACAACCCCTTCATCATGGATAACTCCAATAATGGAATTCTTGAAGGAGGGAAAGGTACCAGATGATCGCGCACAAGCAAGGAAGATAAGACACAAGGCGCAGAACTATGAGCTGCTTGATGGTACATTATACCGACGCTCTTATCTTGGGCCGCTCATGAAATGCCTAGATGCTGAGGAGGCAAGCTATGTGATCAGAGAGATACATGAAGGAATCTGTGGAATACATGCTGGCCCGCGCATGGTGGTTGCCAAGGCAATGAGCGCAGGTTACTATTGGCCTGGCATGTACTTGGACGCTCTAAAGGAGTTCCAAAAATGCAAAGCATGTCAGAGCTATGCGCCGAACACCATGCGGCCAAAGAACAACTTGATTCCAGTAACCTCAGCATGGCCTTTCCACAAATGGGCAATCGATATTGTGGGTCCCCTACCGCAAGCGCCTGGGCGAGTAAAATTTTTGGTAGTGGCAATAGACTATTTCACAAAATGGGTTGAAGCCAAACCACTAGCAAAAATCACAGCCGAAGTGATGAAGCAGTTTATCTGGAGCCACATCATATGCCGTTTTGGCTTGCCCATGGAAATTGTGAGCGATAATGGCAAGCAATTCACTGACAAGAAGATATCCAGCTGGCTCAAGGAATTGCGCATCAACCAAATTTTCACTTCAGTTTATCACCCTCAGGGGAATGGACAAGTGGAACGCGCTAATCAAAGCTTGCTGAATGGGCTGAAGAAAAGGTTAGAGGGAGAATCCCATTCTTGGGTTGAAGAGCTACCTAATGTCCTGTGGGCACACAGGACATTAAGTAAAACCAGCAACGGCGAATCCCCGTTCAGCCTAACCTATGGAACAGAGGCAATGATTCCAGCGGAAATTGGATGCCCATCCCATAGAGTGCTCATGATGAGGAAGATTGATAACGAGCGCGAACGAAGGTTGGATCTCAACTTACTTGAAGGGCGCAGAGAGGCAGCTATCATCAGTGAAGCCAAGTACAAGAAAAAACTGGAAAAATACTACAACCAGCGTGTGAAAGAATGCCACTTCAAGAAAAATGATTTTGTCCTTCGAAACAACGAAGCTAGCCGCGCGATACCCCCGGGAAAAATGTCCCCCAATTGGGAGGGACCTTATCAAATCTCAGAAGAATTGGGGAAAGGCGCATATGCTTTAAAAGATTTGAATGGAAAGAAGATCCCGCGCGCATGGAACGCAGCACAGCTTAGAAAATGTTTCATGTAAATGTCAAGTTTGTAATCAAGGCTTTTTAAGCCATTATGAATAATGATATGCGTTATCTTCTCTTAATGTGGATTCTATTACCCCTTTTGCATACATGTTTCACACTTCCCTTTATTACTTTTGAGCAATATGACAACATCGTATTGACATCAAAACAAAATAAGACGAAGTAAAACATACATGCGCGAGCAACAAACGCGTTAACGAGTCTTAACTCTAAAACGTCAGGGCCTTAGCCCAATTCTATTATCTTTTGCATACATGTTTCACACTTCCCTTTATTAATTTTGAGCAATATGATAACATTGTATTGACATCAAAATGAAATAAAACGAAGTAAAACATACATGCGCGAGCTTCAAGCTCAAACGCGTTAAAGAGTCTTAACTCTAAAACGTCAGGGCCTTAGCCCAAAAATGTGAGTCTTAGCTCAAACAACTCACAACATCCATCCTGCATGCTGCGCAGCCTGACCATAAAATACCTAAACACAACTAAGGCAGAGCAAGCGCCAAAACATAGTTGTTAAGGTCTCAGGTCGAGGTCGCGCATAAAATTGTAATGGATATCTGAGTAACACACTGACGCGTAAGGCTAAAAAACTCATAATTCCATAAACGCACGATAACGTCGCGCAAAAGAGGAATAATGAAAGCGCCAAGACACGTGTCAACATAATCAAGATATGGCAGAATCACTTACAATATGACAAGGGTTAAGTATAATAAATTCCTTACAACCTTGTTCTTATTCCAACGCGCAAGCATATCTTATATTCAACAAGCAAACATGCGATATAAAGAGATGAATGGGAATGAGCAAGATGCGAAGAAGGGAAAAACAGAATTTCATTCAAAAGCATTGAAATTTACAAGTTTACAAGATGAGATACAAACTACAAAAAAAAAAAAAAAAAAAAAACATGAAGGGCTTCTCAAGTCTCCACGTTGACATCAGCCTCTTCATCATCCTCATCCTCGCCCTCGGCATCTGGCGCAGCCTGCTCCTCGTCGTCTCCAAACTGACCATAGTCAAGTTCTTCATCTTGAATGGAGTCTTCTATCATGACAGTGTCAGGAGCGGATCCTTTGGCCACGCCAGAGCCGCTAGCAACGCCAGCATTCGCCGCGCCATCATCGCCGCCGCCAGCCCCCTCGCACTCGTCAAGTAATTTCTTTAGCGCGACGAGATCGGGCTGGTCAGCAAGCGCGGATATCTGCAAATCATAAGCAAAAACATGAGTACAAAAAGACTTAGAAAATAAGTCAAGGTAATCTCATTAAAGTTAAAATACTTGCGCAAGGATGGGAATGGGAGTGTTCATATATTTCTCCCCCATCGCGGCCATTTCCGCGCAGGCAGCGTTGCTCTGATAAGGGTACTCGGATGGGTTCTTCTTTAACATGCCATATTCGTAACCATCCGTGAACCCTTCAGCTCGGCCCACCAAGCGCGCGGCAGCATTGCAGTCCATCACAAGGGCCTGAAACTCGTCTGAATATTTCATCGCGAAAGCGCAACGAGTCATGCCCTGTGAGATGAGCCAGTGGCGATCCTGCGCGAGGCTAGCAACAGACGTCTCGAGGGAAGGAACCTGAGAGTTTAATAACTCAACAGTTTCCTTAGTCTTTTTCAGCTCCTCTTTGTCAGACGCTGCTGCCGCCAAGATTTCTTCTTTCTCCGCTCGCGCAGCATCAAGTGCTTCCTGGCTAGACGCAGCCGTCGCCTGGGCTTCATATTTATCGGCCTGCGCGGCCGCCAGCTCCCTCTTCAGGCGCGCAACCTCACTCACCAGTGAAGATTTTTCAGTGACAGACTGGACAAGAGCCTGGTCACGCGCCTCCGCCTCGAGCTCCAAGTCGCGCGCCCTGCGCGCGAACTTGGCAGCATCCGCCTCCGCAGCCTGCAGCTTCTCCTGCGCCGCCTGGAGCTCATGCCCGCGCTTCACGAAGGCGCTGTTGGCACTGGCTCGGTTCTCACTGAGCTCTGCTTGGAGCTTATTAGCTCTTTCGCGAGCATCAGAAAGATGCCAAGCAGACACCTTAGCCTCTTGCTTGGCTTCCGCAAGAGCATCACGTACTTTTACGTAATCAGAGCGAAGCTCTTGGGAGGCAGCAAAGAAGGCCGACCCAGCAAACATATGGTCGTTGAGCAGGTCGTCGCGAGCGCGGTCCTCCTGGAACCTCCTTTCAGATGGAGGCACAGCATGAGCCCAGAATTCCGCACACACCCCCATGGACTGAAATGTGCTATCTTCAGTAATATTCCATCTCGGGCGGTAAGTGTGATCGGCTTCCTGCAAAAACAAAGAAATTATCTAAGTCATTAATACATTAAGATGGAGGTCCGCGCAGCGGAGCAAAAAAGAAACTATACCTGCGGGGACGAAGCAGAAAAGTCAGCGCCAGCCCCATGAGATGGTTCCGCCGCGAAACCTCGTGGCGCTGTAAGGCTGGCGCGGGCGTCGTAGGAGTCTTCAGCATGAACCTCCTCATCCTCCTCTGAAATAGGCCTCTTCTCCTGCGACCTAGAATCAAAATCGGTCTCGCGAGGAGGACTGTGCGCAGGAGGAGGTGAGGTAGGTCTCGGCGCCGCAAGGTCGGCGCGCAAAACGGCCTCCTGCTCCTTAGTAATCCCGATGAGTGGAGATTCATCGCTTGCAGGAGCAGGAGCAGAGCCAACGGCGCTGGCAACGGCGCCAGGAGTGCCGCCAGAAGCTTGTGCGCCAGCTACGGCTTCTGTGAAAATATCAACAAAAAGAAATGGTTAAGGACTTGATCTAAAAGAAAGTCAGAAAACAAGAGCGCAATACGTACCTTGGCGCAACTCCGTTCGCGAAGCAAACATCGCCATGAAGTCCATTCTACCCTTCTTTGAGGGTAAAACAGGGGACTTCGATGCGACCGCCGGCGCAGCCTCGGTATCTTCTTGCGCTGTCGCCGGCTCTACAAACATTTGAGTGAGCAAGATTCATTAGTACTTCAACCAGAATCGCGCTCATAGAACCATAAAGGATAAAGCAAAGTTTACCTGTCGCGGGCGTTTCCGCCGCGCGAAGGGAAGAGGTAGTGGCACCATGCCTCAGGTGGACAGGAGGTCTGCCCACTTTTATAGGCAGGGAAGACAAGGAAACCTTGGTAGTAAACTCCTGGGTTTTCCCAAATCCCCCCGCCTGAGTAGGAGGGTCCTGAACAACAGGGGCAGCATCTTTTTTCTGTTTCTTACTGGCCCCTGCGCCAGTTTTCCCCTTAGCTTTACGCTTTAGTTGGGGCGCCTCCTCCTCCTCCTCCTCTTCCGCGAGCTCCAGCTCGTAGTTTTCGAGCGCATCTACAATACATGCAACAGAAGTGTTAGCAAAATTTGGTATTGTAAAGGAAAATGCATAAGTACAAAGGCTTACCAGGCGCATCGCTGTCGAAGACAAATCCCAGATCAACAGGGATGAACATGTCATCAAAGCGATCCGGGAAACCAACCTCCCCAGCGCCAAGCGCGACGGAGCCACCCTCCATGTGCTCATCATAGGCAGCATGGATATACTCCTTGGTGACTGCACAAATCAAGTCAAATGAGTTCAGCAAAAAGAATTATATTCGCGCAGAAGTAAAGCAATAAGATAAAACTTACATAACCCGTCGACTTGGATAACGGGCTCAAGCGCGCTGTCCGCCCACCTCTTGCTCATACCAACCCCCACCAGCGCCTCCTCACAAATGTTCTTGGCGGGGGATGGTTCAGCGGCCAGCTTATTAACCCAGGCGCCAGTTGGGTTCTTGAGGACACCCACATCCGCAGGCGCAGAAGAAATCGCGCGCATGGTCATGCGGATGGGGATCACACCAGCCCTTATGTAAAAGAACCTCTCAGACCAGTCATGAAGGCTCTTGAAGGAAACAGTGGAGCACTTCACCTTCTGACTGCGAGGAATAAAAGAGAACCAATTGTCTTGGATCTTGGGCTTGTAAAAAAACTGAAAGCGCCGAGGGGTGGGCTCCTCGCGCTGGGATTTGCACATGAACTCAAAGTGAGTCATGCGCACAAGTCCAAACGGATGGACTTGGGATATATAAATCCCATAAAACTGAAGCAGTGCACCCACAAACCTTGTCATCGGGAGACGAAGGTTGCAGTGGGTGAAAAAATGGCTATATAGGGAAATATAGCCGGTAGGCGGGTTCGCCGCCGTTTGCCCGGCCCCAGGCAACATGCAGCCAAACAGGGTGGGAAACCCCTGAGAGGCGATAAGGCTGTCAAGATCAGCCTGCCTCAATTTGCAGGGGATTTCATTCCACCTCTTCACCACCTTGGTCCTCCTTACCTCCTCCGATGAGCCCTCAGCAGCCTTCTTCCCCTTGCCGGTCTTCTTCAATGTAGACATTACTAACGATTTTCTACGGCAATGGATGGAGGAGATTGTATTGTCTGAACTATCAGACATACAACTGTAAAATCAAGCAAGGGAAACTTCTGAACAACAGATAGCTGGAAGCAGAAAAACGGTAATCAGAAGACAAAGAAAGAAAAGCTCAGAAGAATGAACAAGAAGATGAAGGATAAAAAAAAAAAAAATCCAAGGGCTGGCTTTTATAGGCCCAGGAGAGAGAAATTTTGGTGCTGAACGGACTTCACGCGCCCCCACTCGCAGGATTAAGCCACTGCGAGCGCGACACGTGTCCCTGACACTGTGAGAGGGGACATGAAAGGAAACAATACGGCTGCTGCCAGAGTTCACGCGCCGCCACTCGCAGGAACGGACCAACGCGAGCGCGACACGTGTCCCTGACAGCATGTGAGGGGACACGAAAGGCAACTGTAGCACCTCGAGCACACGAAAGGCCTGACACGTCTCCATCACTGACCTACGTCAGCAACCATCACGTACATAGACGATTCGTTTTCAACCAAAAGGATAGAATTTCGCGCAATGAGGAATAATAAGAAGAAAAAGACAAAACCCCTACCAAAAGAACAAACTATTTAGTCTAACATCTATCTTACCTCGCTCGCGCGAGACAAGACACACATTAGACTGGGGGGGCTTGAAGAGGTATGTACCCGCCTCAACACGGAGCAAGGCGGGTCAACCCACAAGATATAGACAACAGGCTTGAAATCAAGACATTATAAAGGCACAAAGCCAAAACCTATGCGCATGGCGCATATCATATATGCTCAGGCATCATATGCCCAGGCACCACACATGCTCAGGCATCATATGCCCAAGCACCACGCATGCTCAGGCATCACATGCCCAGGCACCACATGCCCAGGCACCACACATGCTCAGGCATCATATGCCCAGGCACACATATGCGCGTGGCGCATCAGCGCGCGGCGCATATCACATCTGCGCGTGAGAATAAAGAGAAGACCTCGCGCATCCTCAGGATTGGCGCATATCACACATGCACATAATCAACTTCGTCCTTATCCAAATCAGGATTAGGGCAACCGTGATTGTGCACGTCAGACAACCTTCCAGAAGGTATCTTTTTAAGGAATAAGAATATGCTGATGTTGACAGCTGCCAAATGAAAGGTGGACAACTCAGCATGACACATGTGCTACCACGTGATTACAACCAATGAGAAAGCACCAGGTGTCCCAGAGGACACGTGGCGCAGAGCAATTGGAGGAGGCCAGCAAAACCCTAATTGGGTCTGAGCCCAATCAGTGGAAACCCTAGCACTATAAATACAGCATCAACTCCACAAGGAAACATCATCACATATCACCTGATAACATACAATCACAGAGTATTCAGCTATCAAGCAATACTCCCGAGATTTCCTTACTCTCATATTATTATCTTCTCCACAAATACTTATTCTCACACCGGAGGGTTACCCCAAAGAGGACCCCTCTGTCCCTTTCTGAGGGGTAAGTTGACGGTGCTGTTCATTTTGTAGGTGGAAGAACCCAGATCCAAGAGAAACCATCGGTGAAATAGTATAATCACACCCGAGGAAAGTAGATCGTCTACCAGTGAGTCGATCCACGTCTCTTCATAGGCGCCATCCGCTGTTACAACGGCAATCAGATCTCATCAGATCTATATATAAAAAAAAAATCACCATGGTTTCTGGCGTTCATAACGTTGATCAAGTTCTGGAGGATATTGAACGTGAGGATGTTAATGAGGGACAACAGTTTCTGAGGGTGCCGCGTGATTCTACGCGCACCACCAGTAACCGTCCCTTCATCACAACTCCCCACGGCCAGACTGAAACTCCTCCAGACGATCTTACGTTACAAAATCTTGCCGGCGCGAAACAAAAGGACCAATGGGTCCAGAAGAGGAAACAAATGATCCTAAAGAATGGCTCATAAACGAGCAACGGCGTCTAATGGACAAGTATAATGAGATGGTCAAGCAGAAAAAGCTAGCCGACTTAACACAAAGGCAAGCGCTTGATAAGCAAACTGTTCATGGAACAAAAAGGCCGCGCGCGCCGGAAGAAGGACATTCTGTTCACACTGCACATACTGA
Source organism: Bidens hawaiensis (assembly GCF_021521415.1). Lineage (NCBI taxonomy): Eukaryota > Viridiplantae > Streptophyta > Magnoliopsida > Asterales > Asteraceae > Bidens > Bidens hawaiensis. Next base: position 332,595 of record NW_027492181.1, read on the forward strand.
GTTCAGTGATGAAGAAGTGCATAGCATGAGGAAGACGCGAGATACTCATGCAGGAGGCTCACAGCTCCGCGCGCCTGTGAACATGGCGCCTGGAGCCAGAGCCGATCTGGATCTGCACATGCCGTACAGCCCACCAGTCAGAGGGCAAGTGGACGTAACCACACCGTATAGACCAGCCATCTTGGTGAAACATTCAAAGTTCACTGCGCGCATCGCGCAGGCTCCCATCCAGCACAAAACCAAGATGCCAAGTGGTTTGGGTAAATATGACGGCACAACAGATCCAGACAATTTCTTGCAAGGTTTTTACAACACGGGAAACCTAGAGAGCTGGACGATGCCAACATGGTGTCACATGTTTGCTCGCTGCCTCACGGGCGCGGCACGTGTATGGTTCGAGAGCTTGCCGACTGGGCAAATCGATGGGTTCGAGGAACTTTTGGAAAAGTTCCAAGCCCACTTCGTACAGCAGAGCAGACACACGCGCGACCCTGATGACATCATGCACTGCGTGCGCAGGAATGATGAAACGATTGAAGACTACATCACTCGTTTCAATCAGGAGTCTCTAGCAATCGGAGGGATCACTGAGCAACTTTTGCGCGTGGCCTTTATACAAGGCGCGCGCAGTGATCAACTACGCCGAGCTCTCGTAAGCAGAGAGGGCATGCCCACCACGTGGGCCAAGTTAATGGAAGCCTCGCGACTCTTCGCGAGAAATGAAAAACAAATTGCCCAAGATAGGGCAAGAGAAAGAGCGCATCAAGCTGAGTCACCGCGCAGCAAAGAAAAGAGAGGCAAGCAGAACTCTGTATGGTCCAGGTTGCAACCAACCAGTTTTTCTTCCGCAGAAAAACAGGCGCGGCTAATAGTGACATACAGTACAAGAGCATGCTGCTCGCCATACTGTTGTCAATGAGCTGTCGTATCTCTGGTCAGATCTTTTGCCCATACCTCGTCAGGTACAGTACAAAAGATCCTCCAGTATCGTACGGACTGGCTCATTTGGGCGGGAGTATTCCCCCTCCCGCCTTTGTGCGGGATTGTTCCCGGCTTTGCTCATTCCTTCTTCAGGTGACATTACTGAATTATTTTGAGAGCTAAGTGCCTTGTGCGTGTAGCCTTGCTGCGCGGGTGGCCTTCCCTGATGGCTTGTATCCGCAGCTGCGGGAACAGGCGGAGTACTTCACCATTGGGAGGCATTTCCTGCGGGAACAGCTTGCGTACTGCGCGTAAGGACGTCACGTCTCTGAGCATGGTGGGTCCTGCTGATCCAGTTGGTTTCCGCTCAGACGTCTCTCTTCAAGGTGAGTCCTGCGGGTCCAACTGGGCTCTGCTGGGACCTACCTCTTCAAGTCCCCCCAGTCCAATGTTCTTCTCATGAATGTTTAATAAGTGAGGTGAACTTTTGGACTTAAGCAAAGGGTTTTGAAAAGGGTTTAGTTTTAAGGTTTTCCATGGGGATTCTTCCGCGGAAGTCCTAATGTCACTTGCAGAAATTCCCGACTTTCCTGCTTGATCTTTGGGTATGATGCGGGTAGGTCTGTAACCTACTCGCAAGTCAGGAACGTTGAGTCCCACTTGTGTAGATTCTCCATGAGGTTTTGGTAGTTTTGAACATAGTGATCAATTATGTTAAAACCACCAATTCCATCTTGGAGCTTCAAACAATGTAGTTCTCGACGTTCCCGCTATGCGGGGATGTTATTCCCGTTTCCGCAAGCATGGCCCAGAAGATCCTTCTTGGTTTCAATTCCCTGCGGAGCGCTAGGTATGTGAAGGGTTTTGCCTTGACACTGTACCCGCACTCGTCTTACGGTTACTTTACTTCCAAGGTATTCCTGGCGTCAATTCCCTGCGGGTGCTCATTATGTGAAGGGTTTTGCCTTGACACTGTACCCGCACCCGTCTTATGGTTACTTGGTTGCCGAGGTATTATTGGCTTCAATTCCCTGCAGGTGCTAAGTATGTGAAAGGTTTTGCCTTAACACTGTACTCGCACCTGTCTTATAGTTACTTGGTTGCCGAGGTATTATTGGCTCCAATTCCCTGCAGGTGCTAAGTATGTGAAAGGTTTTGCCTTAACACTGTACTCGCACCTGTCTTATAGTTACTTGGTTGCCGAGGTATTATTGGCTTCAATTCCCTGCAGGTGCTAAGTATGTGAAGGGTTTTGCCTTAACACTGTACTCGCACCTGTCTTATAGTTACTTGGTTGCCAAGGTAAGGGGTATATTCCCGCTTTCTTTTGAATCTTTTTGAAATTTTGAAATTCGAAGAGTTGGTGAAAGGATAAGAACAGTCCAAACTGTTGAAACGTCGTCCGACGGTTTCTTCTGACTGTGTCAGGACGTGCAGGAAGTTATGGTGACGTGACAGTACATGGTCATTCCAGACGCTTTTTTAGGCGCGTGGGCGCGATTTTTTGGGCGCGTGGCCGCGAAATTAATGGCACGTGTCCTTTCAACAGCTGTTGTCAGCTTGCTCTTTGCCACGTGTCATAGTTTCATTGCACCTGCGATTTCTCTCTCTTCCGCATTAAATTCATCGCATTAATTGCGATGAGTATATAAAGGGGGAGAGGGTCCTTTGCAATCCACACTTTCACTTCTCTCTTCATCTTCTAAACGATTTCCGGCGAATACTCACTATTCCGTCGAGCATTCTTCTGAAATCGTTTCTGTTCATCCAAACATGTCTTCTTTTGCTGAGGAGTCTGACGTGTTCGTCGAGAATCCGTCGTCCACTTCTGATAAGGACAACAAGAGCACTGCTGGCGAGTGCCAGTGCGCTCTTCCTGCCGAGCTTTTTCAGTACATCGTCCAGAAGTTCATGCTCGAGCCGTTCGAGCCTGAGTTTCCGGAGCCACACCAGACGGTGTACAATGCCCCGAAGGGCAAGATAGGGGTGTACGCTGCATTCTTCGTTTATGGGAATCTCAGGTTCCCATTGACGAAGTTTGTATACCGTGTCTTGGAGAGGCACGGTGTGCATCTGACGGAGGTACACCCGATGGCGATCGCCAAGATCCGCCACTTTGAGTGGGTGTGCCTCATTCTGGGCGTGGAGCCCCATGTTGACCGCCTGATGACCTTCTATTCTTGGAGGTGCATCCAGGGGTGGTATACCTTGGTCAATCGGATCAAGGGGTTGAAGATCTGCGCAACCGAGCTGTAAGGCCCCGAACCCGGTGACCCTACTTTAGCGTCGGATTTACTCATAAACACAGTTCTTCAAATCAGAGTTTATTAAAACTTTTCGCGGAATATAAAACATCAATCATTTGTTACAAAACATTAAATCTTTTCTTTGATACCATAACACAAAACTTTATATTTAAAACATCTTTACTTCTTTCTTCAGATGCCAGCCTTTCAATCCATGCCGTGTGTCATCCTCATGCTAACTCTATAATCAGCTCACCTGCGTGCATACTAAAAGTCAGCTACGCTGAGTGAGTTCTAGTTAATCAGGCAACATACAATTTTATTCTCATATATTTCTTAACGTATCCGAAGACACATATTTCTACCTTAACCTCGTATAAATATCCATAGGAGGATCATCACGTAATATCTATTAAAAGAACCTTTACCATTACCATACTATATAGAATTTCCATAGGAGGAACACTCTGTATACTTTCCATAGAAGGAACACTTTACTATCCATAGAAGGAACCCTATACTTTCCATAGGAGGAACCCTATACTTTCCATAGAATGAACACTATACTTTCCATAGAAGGAACATTATACTTTCCATAGAAGGAACACTATACTTTCCATAGAAGGAAAACTATACTTTCCATAGAAGGAACATTATACTTTCCATAGAAGGAACATTATACTTTCCATAGAAGGAACACTATACTTTCCATAGAAGGAACACTATACTTTCCATAGAAGGAACTCTATATATATCCATATAAGGAACACTATCTATAAGTTATTATTTAATATCCATGTAAGGAGCTAATCACTTCCTTTGACGATACGTGCAATATCCGAAGATCGTTCACGTACCGACAAGCTTCCATTCATAATGTTTATACATCATCCTCACATTACATACAATATTAATATCTTTATTTACATCCTGACAGTACGTGCAATATCCGAAGATCGTTCACGTACCGTCATGCAATCAATCATATCTATCACATATATCATACACGGCATACACTTAGCATTTAAGGTAAGTGTATTAACTATCACATTGAGTATGCACACAGCCCCGAAAACGTAACACATAAGTGGGGCTAGAAACTCACCTGAATTCTGCTTCTTTTTCTGATAGCTGTAAATCCCTTCTTTAATTGAGCTCGGCTGACTGAACAAGTTACACGTATCAATTAACTATCACCTCTCATAATGTATTTCTATCTTTATATGACCCACAACGAACGGGGGTCCGGGGGCAGCGCCCCTGGCAGCGGGGTCTAGGGGCGGCAGCCCCTAGCAGGGTCCAAGGGGCAGAGCCCCTGGCTGGGGTCGAGCTGGCTTCAGGCGAAGTTAAACCTCGGGCGAACTTGGCTTCAGGCGAAGTTAAACCTTAGGCGAACTTGGCTTCAGGCGAAGTTATCCTTAGGCGAACTTGGCTTCAGGCGAAGTTAAACCTTAGGCGAACTTGGCTTCAGGCGAAGTTATCCTTAGGCGAACTTGGCTTCAGGCGAAGTTATCCTTAGGCGAACTTGGCTTCAGGCGAAGTTATCCTTAGGCGAACTTGGCTTCAGGCGAAGTTATCCTTAGGCGAAGTTACGCTTGAAGGCGAAGTTACGCTTGAAGGCGAAGTTCATCAGGCGAACTTAATCTTGCAGGCGAAGTTATCGCGCTGCAGATCTGTTTGCCCATAAATCCTTCGTTTCTTAGCCAAATAACTCGATTTTGGTACCCACGGAATCGTATGATCGGCGCCTACAAATCCCAACCATCAAATCGGCCTAAAATCGACGTTTTAGGGGTCCGATTTGGGCAGTTTGGGTTTCGGGTCCGGTTAACCCATCCAATCCTAACCATTTTCAGTAATATTAGCTTTGTTGGATTTGTTCTTACCTTACCAACTCAGATCTATCAACAAAATCTCGGGTCTCGGCTTCGAATCTTGATCGGTTAGAATGTGTGTGTTTTGAGTGTGTGAAGAAATAGATGTAAAATGAAAGATATCTTGGGATTTTGGGGGGTATTTATATCTCTGAAATCCCATTCTCATTTAACCCATCTCAATTAATCCAAATCCATAACCAACGTCCATTACCCGACACTAGCCCGACCCATACCAACTCCTACTCTTTTATTTATTTCCTGATAACCCGAGTAAACTTTCCCTCTATTATTAAGTAATATAATTAATATTATCTTGAAATTTCGGGATGTTACACGAGCGCAGTCTTCGTTCGTGGAAGCGGAAGTTCTTTTATATCTCCGCTCGCGTCGTCCCGATAGCGATGACGTTTAAGAATGGGAGAGCACTCCCCGCCCTTCACGCCCCAAACTACCAGGAGGCGGAATGGTTCGCCAAGATCTCCCGGATCCAGACTCCGGTGTACCGCTTTGCGGAGTCTGGGATGGTGATGCTTGGGATGAGCCGGGTGTGGAAGGAGGCATCCCAGATTCCCATCGTCCTCGAATACGGTTTGAACTCTGTCCCTTACGGTATGCTCTGTTTTCTTTGTTGATATAGGTTTTTCTTCTAACTGTTTCTTTTTTATTTCAGAGGGGAACGACTTGCAGTCTCTCCTGCAGCCGCGGGAGAGTGATGGTCCCGCTCGGATGGGTACTCGTGCTCTAGATGAGAACGAGTTGCCCATCCTTGAACAGTCGGCGGATCAGTTCGTGGAGGTCTACCCGCCAGGCCACGAGATCCTGAGCGCCAGGTGGCCAGGTAAGGAGTTATTCAACACTCGACCTCTCAATGCTGAAACCTCTGCTGGAATTCCTCTAATCTTGTCTTCTGAGGAATCCGCAGATGGTCCTCCGTTGGTGCGGAAAAAGAAGGCTGCCGACGGGAAGGGGAAGGCGAAGGTTGCCTCCACTGCCGATCCGATGCATCGGTCTGATTCAGAGACCGAAAGCGAGGAGGTGGCGGGGAACCCTGGTGGTGATAAGACCACTGCTCCGGAGGCTGAGACGACCGTCACCTCCGAGCAGCCCAGGACAACGACGGTGAGCGACGTGAAGAGGCCGGCTCCATCGGGTTCATCCCCGCCTGTTCGCACTTTTAGGCTCAAGAAAACCCGTAAGTACAAACTTCCTTTACTTTTTAACTTCATATCTTTCCGCCATTATACTTATATCTTCTTTGTGCAAGCGTGGATGCTACCGCATTCCAGGGTGGAGCGGGGAGGAGCACCTCCGGACCCATGATGGTAGGCTTGGTCAACCTACCTGAGGCGATGACCCAGGCGGCTGCGCCTGCTTCAGTTGTTGGTTCAGTTGCTCACCCAGTTGAGCCAACTGTTCCAACTGTGATGACATCTCCGCCGGCTGTCAGTGCAATATTTACTGAATCTTTCACTGAGCCGGCGGTGACTATTTCTGCGGGTACTTCCGCAGCGGCGACCACGGTTGTGAGTTCACCTCTGGTGAGTTCACCTCCGTTGGTTTCTACCGCGGCGGCCTCCATGCTTCCTCCGACGTCGGCAGCTACGGCCGATCCTTCAGGTATGCTTGGGGCTTCTCGCCAACCTCTGCCTCCTTCCCATCTGCCTGACCTCTTGGATGGATTTCCCTTGGGTTCAGGTGATGGGTTTGGCGGCTATCGGCCTGTTGTCGACCCTACAGGTGCGTAGGGTTCTTTTGGCCTTTTTTTTATATATATATTATCTTTTCCTAACTGCTTTTTGTTTTTTGCAGTGTCGGATTCCAATGAAGTGTATGTTCCACGATGGAACATCCGCCGAGGAACAACCCTTCGCACGCCTGTGGAGTGCGTGGAGTGGGCTCGTCACGCAGCTCCCAGTGGTGCGTTGGGGGAAGCAATGGCTAGCTACCAGGAGGGTAGGCTAACCAACGAGCTTCGGATTCTCCTGGCCCGGATGCAGCCGCGCGTCGAGCTGCTCTGTCGTGAAAACGACAAGTTAAAAGCAGCTCGTATTCAAGAAGTAGCTCAGCCGCGGGCTGTCCGGGAGGAGAACAAGAGGCTTACCGCAGTGGCTGCGGAAAAGGAGAAGGCCTTCAAGGCCCTCGAGGTTGAAGTTCAGGCCCGGCTCGAGGCCCGTTCCAAGGCTGCCCAAGCTGTTAACGAACAGCTTCGGCTGGCTAAGGAAACTGCACGGAACGCAACTGAGAGGGCCACCAAGGCTGAAGCTGTTGCTGAGCCTCTACGCCTCGAGAATGAGAAACTTAAAGCCAAACTAGAGGCGCTCCAACAGGCTCATGATGCCTTGGCGATGGAAGACGCCAAGAAGCTCCAAGAGATCTTGGACCAGAGGGGGGTGCTTGACCACACTGAGCGGAAGCTAAAGGGCGTTGAAGAGGCTGCGGCTAAAGAAGTGTTGCTTGCCAACCTCAACAAAAGTGATGCCGAACGCGCCCGTAACCAAGCTCAAGCTGCCCTCCAGGAAGCTCTGGTTACCAAGGAATGGCTTCTTCGAGAAGCGTTGTCGCAGGTAAGCTTAGCTTCATAATGTCTTCACGCTTTTCTTTGTAAATAGAAAAGGTTTTGATACTTGTATTTTTTCTTGTAGGTTGTGTATCGAGTCTTCACGGACACATCATACGACGATGCCATGAGCGCAGCCCTCAACGCTTCTCACGAGGATGGGGAAAAGGCCGGCTTCCTGCTTGGTCTAGGGTTCGTTGAGAAAGGCATCCCGCCTTCCAACTTCCCTTTATATGATGTTGATACTGAAGCTGTATATGACCAAGCAGTGAATCAGTATGCCGCCTTCCCGCATCCGGTGGTGGAGAAGGTGAACGAAGTTGCTGCTGCTGATGATGGGCTAGCCATTCTAAAGACCTTCCTTGAACCGCCACAGCCAACTGATGGTGCGGGTACAAGTGGGTTTGGAGGGAGTGGTCCTGAAGCTTGAACCTTAAGATCCCTTCCCACTGTTAGGATAGGTTTAGCTTCTATAGATTTATATTCTTGTAGGCGGGTAGTTACCCGGCCATTCTTGTAATGAATTATTATGAAATATAAATCTTTGTGCGGGTAAGACCGCTACTTTCACTGGATGACTTGCTTTATAAACGTTATATGACTTGCTCATGCATACTTTAGTTTAAATTAGCAATTTTCCAAGTGTTTAGAATAAGTTAACCTTTGAACGCGGTAGATAATAGGTTGAAGTTTTGCTTCCTCCTTCGTGATTGTGCGGGTAGGACCGTCACTTGCACTTAGTAGGATGACTAAACTTTACCTATATCTGACCTGCGTGGAGGTTTTCCTCATCTTTTTGTTAGAAATTTTCTAAGTGTTTAGAATAAGTTAACCTTTGAACGTGGTAGATAATAGGTTGAAGTTTTGCTTCCCCCTTCGTGATTGTGCGGGTGAAACCGTCACTTGCACTTGGTAGGATGGCTAAACTTCACCTATATCTGACCTGCGTGGAGGTTTTCCTCATCCTTCTGTTAGAAATTTTCTAAGTATTTTGAATAGGGTAACCGTTCGACGCGTGGTTGTCAATAGGTTAGTTCGGTTTCTTCTATCATGATTTGTGCGGTTAAGACCGGCACTTTCATTTAGTGGGATCACCAAACTTTACCTATGACTGACCTGCGTGAAGGTTTGCCGTTTTTTGTTTTTATGCGGGTTTTGCCGCCTTCCACAAGCAACGATTTCTTTACACTTATTTATGCGGTGAAAACCGGCATCAGTGTTCTGAATAAATTAACCGTTCGACGCGCGGTTGTCAATAGGTTAGTTCGGTTTCCTCCATCATGATTTGTGCGGTTAGGACCGGCACTTTCATTTAGTGGGATGACCCAACTTTACCTATGACTGACCTGCGTGAAGGTTTGCCGTTTTTTGTGTTTATGCGGGTTTTGCCGCCTTCCACAAGCAACGACTTCCCCACTTATGTATGCGGTGAAGACCGGCATATCAGTGTGGAAAGTTCATAAGTATAAATGTAAGATCATCAGCATCGATGTTCTAAGGAGAATCATTTCCATTAGAAGTGGCTCTGGGCCTTTTCTTTACAAGTTTTGAATTGATCTACATGCACTGTGTAATTGAGCTCCCTTCCATGTTGTTGGGATGGGAGTGCCATCGAGCCGATATGCACCTGGTTCGGGATCTCGTTTACGCAGTATGTAGTCTCCAACATTGAAGCTACAGTTTTATTCGTGTTTTCCCAAACTGGGATTCTACACGCATCAGCCTGCTCAGCGTTCGTTACGCCACGAGGTGCGCGAGCGTCCCATCTCTAACAAATGCTTCGACAATGTCCTTCACGTCTGTGCATTCTTCAGTGTTGTGGCCTTTTGTCCTGTGAAAGTCACAGTATTTGCTCCGATCAGCATTGTGACGATGTCGGATTATTGGAGCCTTTGGCCATGGGAGCTCCTCAGTGGCGAATATCTCGGTAACGCTTTTGGTGAGTGGCGTCCATCTGGAGTTCTGGTTCGACTGTACGTTATCCCTTCCGCCTAACCGATGTTGCAAGCCGGATGAGGTGTCAAAGTTTACCCATGACTGCCAAATGCCTAGCTTCCGCTTTTTGTTTAGTCGGGCGGTAAGGACGTTGTCTTCTCTTGTTTTCTGGGTGTAGAGGTTTGTGCTCTGGGGGAGATCGCTACCCAGTTGCTTCTCCGTTTCCGCAAAGCGTTTAGCTGCTGTCATGATGGCATCCCATGTGGATAGCATGCCATCTTTACCCGTTAAGGTGCGGATGAGCTCTGGGTCGTTCGCGCCCTGGATAAAAGCAGCGCGAACAAGATCTTCGCTAATATTACCCAAACTTAGCTTATTTGAGTTGAAGCGAGTGATGAAGTCTGGCAAAGATTCATCTTTTTCTCGAATGCAATTGAGGATTGTCCATTGCTCTTCGGTATACTTTCTTTGTTGGCTGAAGTGTTGGCTAAACTTCTGTTGGAAGTCTGCCCAATCGTAGATGTGGTTGACCGGTAGAAGATCGAACCACGCTCTAGCTGGCCCAACAAGCGACATTTGGAACATATAACACCACGTAGGTTCCGTCCAATTACTGACGGTTGCCCCCGCTATGAATCTGTTCAAATGATCGTCCGGATCAGATATACCATCGTAAGTGCCGATGTTGGACATCTGTTTGGCACTTTTCGGGGCGATTGCTTCCGCAATGTCCCTTGCAAATTTGGACGTTCCCGCATTTGCCGCAGTTGGTCTAAATGCTTTGGAGAAGTCACGTGGGTTTCCACCCGCGTTTTTTGGTTTGAAGGTTTCTCCAAAATGCCTTCTCGGTTGGGAGTCCGTTTCTTTACGCTTCCCTTTCGCCCTATGACGAGGGTTTGCGTCACTATCGGATTCCTCCGAATCATCGTCCGAGTACTCTACGAATTCATCAGCCTGTTGGAGTGAACGTAAGCGTTCATCCAACTCAGCTTGGAATTCTTTTTGACGTGCTTCCGCCCACGCTTTAACTTCATCGAGTGTTTGGCGGGGGAGCCTCGTTCGTTGTCTCTCTAACTGGGTATCGGTGAATCCCAGTGAGCGATTATTTACTGCACTTGCCCCAACTCGGGTAATTGGGGTAGTGTTCGTAAAATTTACTGCACTTGCCCCGGCTTGGGTAACCGGGGTAGTGTTCGTAAAAACTGTGTAGTCGCCGGTATTCCCCCCAGTAGCTGGGGTTGTGGTTACCGGGGTTTCTTTAACCATCTTTCCAGAAGTTTTGAGAAAACTGAAAAAGAATTAAGTTCTAGCTTTTATGCACGGATTGCGCCAATGAAGAAACACTAATCGACCCCGGGCAGATTACGGATAATCTGGGGGTTAAATAGGTGTTTCCCACGAGGGGTTAGATCCGGCAAAGATGGTTCTTCTGATAACCTGCAAAACAGACACCGTGAGCTCGTCACTGAGAAGGGGGGGTACCTCCTTGTGACCACCCTCCGGCGTGAGAATCAGACTAGATTGCTTTTGAATATAAGTGTATATTAAGAGATTGCTAGAGGAGATATCAGGTATATGATATAAGATATCAGATACAAGATAAGATAAGATGATCATAAGATATCAGGTTTTGAAGAGGTAGGTCCCAGCAGAGCCCAGTTGGACCCGCAGGACTCACCTTGAAGAGAGACGTCTGCGCGGAAACCAACTGGATCCGCAGGACCCACCATGCTCAGAGACGTGACGTCCTTACGCGCAATACGCAAGCTGTTCCCGCAGGAAATGCCTCCCAATGGTGAAGTACTCCGCCTGTTCCCGCAGCTGCGGATACAAGCCATCAGGGAAGGCCACCCGCGCAGCAAGGCTACACGCACAAGGCACTTAGCTCTCAAAATAATTCAGTAATGTCACCTGAAGAAGGAATGAGCAAAGCCGGGAACAATCCCGCACAAAGGCGGGAGGGGGAATACTCCCGCCCAAATGAGCCAGTCCGTACGATACCGGAGGATCTTTTGTACTGTACCTGACGAGGTATGGGCAAAAGATCTGACCAGAGATACGACAGCTCATTGACAACAGTATGGCGAGCAGCATGCTCTTGTACTGTATGTCACTATTAGCCGCTGCCTACTCACCAACTCCTGTCATACCACGTGCATAGCCTGCAGTTTGTGGAAAAGGAATAGTACACATCAGGCCTGGTCACTGTCAGCCGCTGCCTACCCACCAACTACCAGCTTGGCACGTGCGTAGGCCACAGTTGGTAGAACAGGAATACTATTCAGCCGGCTATACCTTCTTTGAAACCTACCTTCGGCTATAAATACCCCAAATGGTATGATCATCTTATATTATCTTGTATCTGATATCTTATATCATATACCTGATATCTGCTCTAGCAATCTCTTAATATACATTTATATTCAAGAGCAATCTAGTCTGATTCTCACGCCGGAGGGTGGTCACAAGGAGGTACCCCCCCCCCTTCTCAGTGACGAGCTCACGGTGTCTGTTTTGCAGGTTATCAGAAGAACCATCTTTGCCGGATCTAACCCCTCGTGAGAAACATCTATTTAACCCCCAGATTATCCGTAATCTGCCCGGGGTCGATTAGTGTTTCTTCATATAGCAAAATTTGTAATCTGGCTATGCTATCTCTAATTTTCACCCGAAGCCCGAAGGAAGCTAAAATTTCTTATGTGCTCCTTCATTCTCTACACGGAGATGAGATCCATTATTGTTGAAAGTCAACTTATTCCTAGTTTTTCATCTACACTAACAAGCCATTAGAATTACCGCTTACACTACCTTCTTTTACACTTTACGTTATTACAAAAATATTTGTGAAGTATTAGTATGGGATTAACTTGGTAAGGGTAAAACGATTAAATATTAGTTTTCAATGGAATTCTAGCCTTTGCGGCAAGTTTTTTAAATGAGGTTAAAGTTTTGGGTTATTTTGCATCAACCGAGGAAACTTTCATTTTGTAGACATGTTAATTTGTCAAGTTGGTGCGGGTTAATGATTTTACTTGTGAAACTGGGTCCTTATTTCGATGATGTTTTAGTCGTCTCAATCACAACTTCAGGAAAATAAGTTTCAAATTAAAAGAATCATATACCTTTCAATTAACTTTTTTATTTTAGAAGTCTTTATTGTAAGTACCTTGTGATTATGCTACATTCAATTAAAACAAACTAGTTGAGTACCGCCGCGTTGCGACGACCGAACAATTTTAGAAGTTCGGTTGGTATCATTTAAGTTCGTAAAGGCAACAACAATAAATCCAAAATTACATCTGTGTGCGCCCAAAACAGTATCGTCACACGTACAATTATGATCAAAGATACAATTCAGTTTGTATCGGTTTGCTTCGTTATAGTACTGACACTAAACCTAAAAATTAAGTTAGTAAACGACCATGATACTCGTATAACTTTTGATACAAAATAATAACATATTTAAAACGATATTTATTCGAGCGGTAAAACCCGTGTTTGGTGACGGCGAGATAACACAAATTAGGTCGTTTAATTCTTTTTTTTGTTACGGCGCCGGAACTAAAATGAAAAGAAAGATAAAATTTTTACATATATAAAGCAAAAGGACATTAACTTACTAAAAAATCTAAATACCAAGAGCACTAAATTTACAAAATTTAAAAAACTTATGATTCATTGGTCATTGTTTTTTGTTATGTTCGTTATGATACTGAAAAAAAACCATAAATAAACATACTTGAAACAAGGGTAATTTGGTCGGTAAAACCGGGAGTTGTGACGCGAATTCGGTTGGTTTAGTTATGTTCGTTACTATACCGAATAGGTAATGTTTATCTTTAATAGCAATAACCATCAGTATAAGCGATCTGTCATTGTTTTAGGTAAGGTATTATTGCATTTTAAGTGCATGTAAGATTGCAAAGGTAAATTTCATGGCACAATCGTTCAATATTTATCTTATACGAGACATTGTGTTTTTAGTTTGCAGCGCTTAAATTTGTTACGATACCGAAGTTAAATCTAAAACAAAATTCCCTCAAATTATTGTACTTAATTTTTTTTTAAAAAAAATTTATATAAATTGAAAGGCAAAAAAAGTGATGTTATAGCCCACCAAAATTATAACAATAAGTATAGAAAGTTATAAACAAAATCATTCATATGAAGGAGCCAAGGTTTAAACCCAAGCAACTCACCACAAAGAAAGTTAGCAAGACATACTTTAGCCAACACACTATCACTACCAAACTTGTTTCAATAATGAAACTAAAATTATAAATCTAAAACAATAGATTTCAAAAAAAAAAGTTATAGCACCAACATTTGATCTTTATCCATATATATAATGATCTTTACCACCCTACTAAACTACCAGACTGATCACTTAGGCCACTTGTAGTAGGCGCAAGGGTTGGGCGATGATGGGCGAAGACGGGCGAGAACCCCCCTCCGGCGAATTTAGAGGAGATAGGGGGGGGGGGGTATTTATCGCCGTTGTGGTTCAGAAAATAATAATATAATAATAAATATAACCGTTGAATTAATGGTCAAACTAAAAAAACAAACAAAATTAATTTAAACAATATATATATATATATATATATATATATATATATATATATATACAAACACCCCTTCTTCTACAAACTCATATCCATTTCATACCCTACACATAACCAAATTCTTCAAAACTACAACAAAAATGAATCCTAGAAACAACCCGAACCAACCGAACCACCCATTCTCTCCTTTCGGTCAATTCCATGGTTCGCAAAACCAACTGGACGTAAACATGCAATGGATATGAATTTTTTTTTGTTATGTATTTTTTAATGTTTCTTTTTTTTATTTTTTTATGTATTTTTATTTAATTATTTAATTTAATGGGTTTTTATTTATTTTGTTTAATTATTAAAAGAAAATAATAAAAATGGTAACGTGGTACTGGAGGGGCTACAACACCATTACACCCAAAAAACAAATTTCTACCATTTGCTGACTGGACGCCACGTGTCGCAATTCACCCAATTTGTAGCCCCTCCACTACACATAACCTTACATAAAAATATTTACACATATACTTAAAGTAGACATTTTGGTGCATATCATGTTAGGTTAATTTTCTTTGTATAAGTTCATCTGAATATTAATAAGAATGTTTTATTCCGTCAAAATGCAAATCTAATTGCTCAAAATCAAATGTTGATATTTATTTGGTCGTGTTTGAACAACCAAGAGTATATTTAAGCTTAAAGTGCTAAGTTTAAAATTGACCGGACCATTTGTTTCTAAAACCTTCAAAATATATAGTTCAGATTCAACATAAAGATTTCAGTGATAAGTTCAACTAAAAGATAAAACTATTGTGAACATTTCGCCTTCCAATTCACAAAATCATTGTTGAATTAATCTTGATTAATACGACATGTTTATCAAAAACCATACTTTTGGTAGTCAAAAATAATTTTAACCGTTCATTTTTTATTGTTTCGATTCCGGGGTAAGCTATTAAGCCTACCAATCACGTACCAATTCTCTAGTTCAAGTCATGAGAACAAATTTCAACCATCAATTATTCAACCTAGGACCTCTCAAATAGAAAACCTCTTATAGAAAAACCCCAAAATAGCATACCAAAGGCATGATAACATTGAAATTGATTTATTAATATGTATTAATAAATAATAACTAATGTATATAAAATAATAATTAAAAAGGTGGTAGTCTTGGATAGCCTTAGGTCAAACAATTCAAGACTACAAGTGTAATTTATAGGAATTTCAAACTTGAGTTTAATACACACTTAAATTATCTGAAGTGAAATTGAAGAGGAATATAACTTGACAATGGATGTTCCTTAATTTTAAAATTTGAATCATAAACCGAGTTTTTCTATTGTCCTATTTCCTTCACATAATTATGTCGTGGCTCTCTAATTGTGTCAACATTGTCCTCAGACTTGATAGTGGGGCATTTCCATCTCATAACGCCCCTACGGTGCCCGGAACACCGTTATCACCATATCACCCATATGTTTTTTGTATTTGTCCCTACCACTGAGAGGAAAGGTGGGGACGCTATGGGCGTGACCACCACATGAGGTATAAGCGTTTTGCAACATTCTCTAGGGATGTTTGTTTAAACATGTGTTAGTCAACTTACGTTAAACAATCGCTCTAGCATGAAACAAAAACAAACTAGAAAAAAGCTAGCAAACTCAATAAAAATTACAATTTGATAAAGAAAACGGTGTACCACACCAGTCAAACCAAGTCAACCTATTTGTTTAATCCCTTTTTTTAGTCATGTTAAATGAAGAAATTTAATTTCATCTGCAATATTCAAAAGGAAACAAGTATCCTTTCTAAAGACTTGCACGTTCATTGCTTTCAAAATCAACCAGATAACCGTATAGATTAAGGCACGCCTAGTCTTGGTATGACTTTTTTAAGCTTTGATGTACCATTTAGTTTCAAGCATGGGAAGAAGGTCTGACACTTGTTAACCGGATATGAGTGAAAAACACCACTCCATGAGTATAACCAGTTCCAGATAGCTACTATGAGAAGTATTGCCAATGTACACACATGCTAGAAGTACTTCTTCATCAACACTCCATACATGCATTATAACTCTTGGCTTAGAAGATGACTTGGCAGTGGGGTTCTCCTTTTCCTTTCTAATAACAAGAGCAACCAGGGATGGGGACGATGCTCCTGATGATTGAGTAGACGAAGATGATGGACACAATGTGTAAAGATAGAATGAAACTGTGGTAGAAATTGAACTTGTTGAAGATTTTGGACGCTTTGATAACTTTGCAGCATTTAGTTCAGGTGTTGGAATGGTAGATAAGTGGTGTGTTGAAATTGACCAAAATCCCTAGATGACTTCTAAAATGGTTTTGTCTGAGGTTTGGATTTGTAGCATCGTGTACAAATCGTTGAAACATAGTTTTATTATCCATTTTATTTGGTTGAAAGTGTTTGTGTTTTAGACTAACAGTAGATTTGATGGTGTGAATTATGAAGTGTACAAATGTTAACATATAGATTTTATTATTTGATATAAGTTAGTTATTTATAATTTTTGAAAAGACAACTGATAGTTAAAAGCTTTTTGTATTTTTAATAATTTTTCTTTTTAAAAAAAGAAGCCGGTTAATGCTCATGGCCTCACCATATCCGTTTGAAGATCTTTTCTGCGGACTTGAGCTCCATCTCAAGCTTGGTTCAAGCCATGCTTGTCAG
Source organism: Bidens hawaiensis (assembly GCF_021521415.1). Taxonomy (NCBI): domain Eukaryota; kingdom Viridiplantae; phylum Streptophyta; class Magnoliopsida; order Asterales; family Asteraceae; genus Bidens; species Bidens hawaiensis. The sequence continues at coordinate 349,384 of NW_027492181.1, forward strand.
CCCAAATCCATCTCGTCTGGACGAGGGGATTTGAATTTGTTACAGATGCTCTTAGGTATGAAACACATTCGATTGTTCTATAACAAAGAGTTACATTATTCTAGGACCGATTGATCGTAATTACCCAAAGCAATGAGGGTGTGACCTAACATCTTTATTTCCATTTCAGATAAAAAAAAACCGCCCAACCATACTAACTAAAAGTGGAATACGTTATTCACCAAATTGTAACCTTTTGCAACTTTAGTTTTGCATACTCCAAAAAGGTGCTTTTAAATAATATCGTTATAGAAAAATATTTTTTATATTTATAAGGTTGAGTTATTATACAAATGCCAATAAAAATAAGAAGTGTGAGAAACCATAATTAATTGACATGTGCCAAGTAGAGCCGGAAGAAAAAATGATATAAAAGTAATAATGCACATATTGTCTTTCTACATGCAAGTCACATGTTAATTCCCCAATCAGTTGTAAACGTCTATAACTTTTTCATTTGATATTTTTATTTAAAATAAAATTCATCATAATAACAAGCGTTTTTTATCTTTAATATGAGTATGATTTTGTTATATAAAAATAAAAAAAATTACATCATTGTGTCTTTTTTCGTCATTGTGTCTTCCTGTTTGTCAATGCGTTTTTTTCGCCATTGTGTGTCAACTGATCATTGTGTTTTTTTCTAAATACCAATAACACCGTTGTGTAATAATATGTGAATATAATGAAAAATACCAACAAGTTATCTAATACATAAAACGTAATGATGATTACATATTACATAACAACCTAAAACGTAAAACACAATAATAAATACATATAACACAATGGTTTGAAACGTAAGACACAATGATAAATACATATAACACAATAACCTGAAACGTAAAACACAATAGAATCTACATATTATACAATGACTTGAACGTAATACACAATGAACATAATACTATTTTTCTCAAATTAAATGAATGTTGAGCACAATGACTAAAACACAATAAGTAGATGGATCAGAAGACAACCCATCGCGTATCGCGATGGGTATGTCATAGAAACCCAAAATAGGCGGCGTCGCGATACGCGATCCACCAAAGCCAACTCGTCATTACATATCGCGATAACGTGGTCTGACAAGTGATGATGTGTGTCACGCCATGTGGAAAAGCTAGTGGTGATGATTCACGGCTACTGGGCGGCATCGCGAACGCGATGAACACCCTGAAACTCCATCACGTATTGCGATGGGGTATAATAATATTAAAGTGGTCGGAGATCCATTGCGATACGCGATGGATCCTTTCAAAGACCCATCGCGTATCGCGATGGGTCAACTGTGCAACACCTATAAATAGGTCAGCCAGTCATTCCATTTACATCACACTCATCTCACTCTCTCTACCTTGTAAAGCGTGCCACCGACCCGACACTCATACCTCGTAAAGCGTATACCGACTTGACGTTTCCTCGAAGTACATGCCATCACAATACGAATCGAAGTTCCGCCTCGAAGTGCTTGCCAACAAAGCTCGAGGACCGCCATGTCTCAATTTTCGTGCAAGAAAAGTATTGATAAAGATTTCATCGATAAACGTGCAAGCGTGAAAGTGCTACCTAAAAATCTAGCAAATTATAATCCAAACAAGGTAGGGGTTATGCCCAAGTAAAATATTATTATTATAATATTAAAATATGCTTAGATCCTAGTCGAGGTATACTCAATATCTCAAGAATAAACAAATAAAAGCATAAATTAATAAAGTAACTCTTTATTAATAAAAATATTATTTAAGTTTATTAAATAAATAAAAGAAAAAAAGTAATTATTTGTTTTGAAAATATTATTTAAGATTCTTAAATAATAAGTAAAGAAATTAAATATGCGTTTCTTCGAGAAGAAGAAACATAGTGTTAGAAAAGTAAACAAGTCGAACTTATTAAATAAAGAAAAGACATTTTGAACTAAATGTTCGAAAAGAAAATATAATCGAGGTAAAGATTATACAAAATAGACTAAAGGTTTAAAGCTAGATCATTGATCTAGTAATAACAAATTGTTATACTCGTACTATAGGTCCGAGATAACAAGAAAAGACAACTTAAATAGTGAAGTGAAGATGATCAATTTTAAAGGTGAATACGTCTCAAACTTTTATAACTTGTTAAATCGAGACAGGTAATGAAGAATATGAGCTTGAAGAATCGAAGTGACCACTAGGCGATCTGATGGCTCAGATCATTTTGTTAAATAATAAATACGTAAATGATGGTTTAATGAATAAGTAATCTTTTGTAAACATTAAACGGATATTTTATAATCCCATATTTTATATATTAATATTTTAATCCACGCCAATATTTCCGCTAATTAACCATAACTCTGATTTATTACAAAAACGGTATCAACTGCGAGTCACACGCCTAGGCCCAAGATGGGGGTGTGATAACCAACTTTACCGAGAACTCACCATCCTTATCTCCCAACCATTCCCAATAATCCGAACCCCCTTCCTATATGTTGCACTTAACAATTTGAAGCATTTCTCCCATTCTTCTATTTCTTGCTCCGACATTAGATTTCTCGACCATTCCCACCTCTAGCTAATAGCCCACACCCTTGCCTCCAAAACCGATCAGTAACTTAACAAAACTTGTTTTTTTTCAAGTTTAAATAAGTTAGGACACACCTCCTTTAAACTCGAATTCCCGACCCTATTATCGGTCCAGAAACTAAGTTTCTTACCATCTCCCAAGTTTCCTTTTATCAAATCACCCGTATTGCTACCATTAAACCTTAGCTTATTCACTGCTTTAGCTATATTCATCCACACCCCAACGTTTCCACTTTTAAAAGGAACTGCCTCCCAACTGGAGCCCTTACAGCCAAGATAATACGTTTCTACAACCCATCTTCATGCGTTTTAAGTCTCCAGCCCCATTTAGCCAATAAAGAGTAGTTGATGTCTTTAAGGCTCGAGATACCGAGCCCACCTTTTTTTTTCGGGATTGTCACTTTCTCCCAAGCAACCTAATGAATCTTCCTAATATTACTCGACCCCCCTCCCTCAATATTGAGCCCACCTTGGTGTACCGGCTGCGTCGATTTGGAGAGTGTATACGGTGGTGTGAGGTCGTCGATTTGGAGAGTGTAATTGGAGGGATAAATGAAAAGTTAAGGAGGAGATGGAGGGAAATATTATGTATGATGAAACCCTGCTCGTTAGATTCATCTCATATCGACGGCCAGGATAAATCTTGGCACGGATCCGGAGGTGTCGCCGCTAAAGGTGTCGCCGCTAATACGCACTTTTCTTGTAGTGAATAAGAATCTCTTCATAATTCTTTCTAAATTTTCTACCACTTTACTCGGGACTTTGAATAGGGAAAAATAATACACGGGTAAACTAGAGAAGCACCGATTTAAATTTAATATGTTTAATTAAACCTAATATGTTTAATCTCTCTCCATAGATGGCACGTAGTATTTATTGGTATAGTCTCTCAAAAATAGAAAAGTATTTATTGGTATAAATATTCACTAGTTCCAACAAGACGAACGGTTGGTCCACCCCTTCCCCTACTACTCGATCAACATTTCTTTTTATTAATTATTGCCGTGGACTTATACCAATTCGTCCAACTGAATATTATTATTTTACAAACAGCTTATTACAAAAAAGAAATATGAAACCTTATTTAAATAACATTCTTCTCATTTTATTATATCAAGAATTAATAATTTAAACAAGCGTGGTTTAAAGTCTCCATTCAAGACTCTTTCTAGTGCTTTCAATTCTAAATCTTTAGTTTTTTAACTTTTCATTTCTTCTCTCTTTTCTTTTTCTCTCTCAATTTGTAAACAATAAATTTCATGAGATATGGAATTGAGTTTGAGCTTAGGTGATGCCACCACCACCACCGCTGCAGCCGTTACTACCACCGAAGGAGTAAATAAGAGTCTAGGGTCTTGCATGGCCCTAGGGATGAACCCTCATGATGATGATGATGATAATGATGATGGTGATAAATATGATGACGATGATGATGATAATAATATTGATGAAGAACATCATGATGAACATATATTGAAAGAAAATAAACGGTTCCAAGATGTAACTGTTAGTAGTCAAAGACTTTCTTTGATGAATCCACCGGTTCAACTTGATCTACTTCCTTCGGCACCGGTTCTTCGTCTTCATACATCTTTTCCATGGTCTCCTAACGGTTCGATCTATCTCTCTCTGTCTTATATATATGTATCTATGCAAAAGGGCTAGCTAGTCTAGGAGCAACTGGTAAGGTTGCTTTTTATTTTACCATAGTCATTAGTCATGCGTTCAAGCCTTAGGAAATATGTTCCTGCATAAAGTGTAGGGTAAGACTGTGTGCATATCAGGGTCCTCCGTGGCCCTATACATGCACAAAAACACAATATGTATGTTTGTTGACATAAAATATGAGAAGGGTATATTAAGTTGCAATCTTTATATAAAAATAAAAAAAAATTAATATTGGTCATGGCTGATCAGGGAGTTCAGAGGGTGGTTCTTCAGGAAATGCGGCAGGCGGTGTGAAGCGGATGGTGGGGACGGAGGAAGCAACGTCATCATTTCGGTTGGAGTTCATGAGTTACGGCGGAAGGACTGGAAGTGGGAATCATAAGAGGGGTGGCTTTGAGATAGGAAACGATGCCGTTGCGGTGGAACGAGCTTCTTCTAGGGCAAGTGATGAAGATGATCACCATGGATTGTCAAGAAAGAAATTGAGATTGTCTAAGGAACAATCTGCTTATTTAGAAGAAAGCTTCAAAGAACATAATACCTTAAATCTAGTAAGTTAATATCTTCATGTGTGTGTTTGTGACAAGTGTGGTCTTGTGTTTGTTTTCCTGACAAGTGTGTTTAAATCATCAAAGTGTTTTGTTATTTATATTTCAAATAATTTACAATAATTCTAACCATGAGGGCTATAATTTATGTAACTATATATATGTATTACATGCAATATTTACACAGTATATATATTTCTTTTTTGGTGAATTTATGTTAGAACTTAACTAATTTTGTGGGCATGAACAAGTCATCTTTTCCAATAGATTTTTACCTAAAATATAATATTGCTCTTTTATATAAGAATATTTTCTTTTTCATTTTAATATTTGTTTATTGTATTTTGAACTTATTGTAAAAAACTATTTTCATATGCTTTTCCTACTGACCCACTCATTGAAAGCTTATTATGACGATATCCATTTAGATTTTACAGATCTTTGTAAAAGTTTAATATTCATATCTGTTATATTTATTCTGGGTCCGTAAAAATACAGAATTTGTCTTTAGCAAAAGTTACTTTAATGTTTTGACGAATAATTAAAGATTTATAAACTATGTACATAGACATCATTGAAACTGAAATATTATTTGTTTTATTCTTCTAATTTACTTTTTGTTGGAGCAGAAACAGAAGCTTGCACTTGCAGAACAGCTTCATCTTAGACCTAGACAAGTAGAAGTCTGGTTTCAGAATAGAAGAGCAAGGTATAACCATATGTAATATAATACACTTGTTTAATGTTATCAGATTTACTATTGATAGACACAAATTATGAAGACTCGTCTAACATTTCACATTCAAAGTAGTTTAGAAAAAGTTATGCACTTTATTTGGTTCTTAACATATTATTGGTTTAGAAATAAACGTTTTCTATATATTGCATGTATGATACATATATAGAGACAAATATTAATTTCACAACCAATAATAATATGTTGCGAACCATAAAAACAACAAATTAATGTGTTGTATCTTTTATATACTGAACTTTTATGCATTATATAGCTTAACAAAGTTTATAAATCTTTTTCAACATATTATTTGTTCTGAAAACCGACTTATATAAATATAGGACGAAACTGAAGCAAACTGAGGTGGACTTTGAGTACTTGAAGAGGTGTTGTGAAACCCTAACAGATGAAAACAGAAGGCTACACAAAGAGCTTCAAGAACTAAGAGCATTAAAGACTAGTTCCAATCCATTTTACATGCAACTTCCAGCCACAACCCTGACCATGTGTCCGTCATGTGAGCGTGTAGCAACCACCTCCGCTGCTATCCCTTCGCCAACCTCCACCAAGCCAGTGGAACAAAACTCAAAGAATGTTCCCGGTGTCACACGCGCCACCGTCTAGTAACTCTCACCACCAGCCTGCTGCACCCTCATGAATAAGAGAGAGACAGTAGATATCAATTTATGTACATACGCTCCAAGCTTTAAATTTTGTGATGTGAATCTTGTTGATTTAATTTGGTGATATTGGTGATATAGATATTTAAAGATACAAAAAGAAGAAAAAAGTATAATGTGGACTAGGATGATTTTATATAAGATTTTTAAGGAAAAAAAGATGATTTTTTTTTTCTTTATATGAATTTATTTTGGTGCAATATAGAATTTGTACTAAGGGACAAAATTATAATCTTGTTTTTTGCAAGTAATCATATACTTGTTAGTTTTTAATTTTTCTCTTTTCACTTTTATTTATATATTTGGTTTTTATAATATCTTCTTTTTATCATATATAATTGTTCTTTTGTCATCTAATTATAACGATACTAACGTACGTGATTAAATATTAATTAAAGTAAAATAAAGAAATTCAAAATAGTTTGATAATACTTTTACTAATGCTCTGTTTTTTTTTCATATAGCTACTAAAAATATAGATTAATTTGTTCAAAATAGTTTGATAATAGTTAAAAATTAGACAAATATATTATTATTTTTCAAAAGTTTTGGTAAATTAATTAATCATTTTATTAAATTTAGAAAATCTTGTCTTTATATTTTTGAAAACTTTATATATATATAATATTATTTTCTAGAAGTTTATATTATTTTTCTGAGTGTGGAAATATATTTTTATAGGTGTAGAAGCATGTTTTATTGTTTTAAGGCATGCTTGGGTTTGCTTTAAGAAAAGAGGGGGATGGTGGCGACCATCTTATTTGTTTAATGATTTCAACAAGAACACATAGTTGAAATGTGTTTTGGTGTGTGAAAGAGAAGGTAGGGACAAGAATGTCAAATTTATGAAAAATGTCTGGTAAAGGTGGTACCCTACGAGGACCACCAATTATGAGGACACACAAGGAAAGTACAAACACTTCATTATTTCCAATTTTAACCTTTCTTTGTCACGTTGCCTCTCACGAGACTAACCCTTCGGCATTCATTTTTATTTTTTGTCACAAGTTCCATGTTCATATTTCTATTTTAGTTTATCTATAAATATGTAGTTTTATCATTTATCATGTTTTTATTTTATTCATAATCCCTAAACTATTCTAATTAAGATTTGCTTTAAAACGTGATTTTTAAGAAAAGTTTTGATATTTAAATTTTATATACTAAGTACACAATCTTTGAGTTCACATTGAAAATAAGATAATGGATTTTATACCATTAACGAACGAAACTAAACGAACACGAACATGCTAATTTTTTTCAAACAAATAAACATGAACACAAATATTTGTCTTATGAAAAGGAGGCGGTAAATGTAGGTGACGATGGTGGTTGAGACATGAGAGGGTAGGTTGATGATGGCGGTTGGTAATCGAAAGTTAACCGGTGATTGAGAGGATAGACCGGCGACGAAGAATTGTAGAGGTGAACAGTTAAATTAGGGTTTGATAATGAAAGATCTTTACAAATAAATGAGATGTTATAACTCGTTTATGGGCTATCCGGGTTTGGTGAGACTCATAACCCGTGAAAATTATTGTTTGATGAGTTAGGGTTATTTAACAAATAAATGAGATGTTATAACTCATTTAATGGTTATCCGGGTTTGGTGAGACCGTCACCTGTGAAAAATATTATTATTATGAAATTGTTGCTTAAATAAGTGAGATGTTATAACACATTTAAGAACTATCCGGGTTTGATGAAACTCATACCCGTGAATTCGGGTCAAATGCATGAGAAAACTCAAATCACAAATCAACTAATCTTATGGCTTGAGAGAGGGTGATAAACAGCCAAAAAGTGACTATATATTATTTTTTTGGTAAACATTTAGATAGATATGTCCATAATCCATATAAATTAAAAATTGATCATGGTCATACCATAAGTATCGATCCCCCTTTTCTGCCGACTTTTTCTTTCTTGGTAAAATTTGAAAATTTTTCCATGCGTCCAACTGCATTTCAAAGTCAATATTCAAGTTCACATGCATCTTCATGTCCAACTTGATCCCTTTGTCCTTCTCAAAATCAAGAAATGTGTGATATGAGTTTTCTATAATCAAATTAACCCTTTATAATTTCCTATATAAAAAGTCAATGTGTGAAATGATGATATTCTTCTAAAAAACTATTTGTATAATACTCACTCTACTACAATAATAGAAAACATATGCAAAAAAGGCTTTAGTTTAAAAAAACATGCCAATAATCCACGAGAGTCACTGCCAATTTCTAATGAGGACCTAAATAAAACAGAAATATTTGTTTTACGGTAAATACTCAATCCGTCAGTAATTGGCAAATGAACAAAGAAATATTGTAATGAAATATGTCACTACTCAAGATATTTATAGATCAGTAATTTCTGCTTCTTCTTCATCATTCTCTTCAGCTCCACCTACATCATCAACATTCTCAATATCTTGATTATGTTGTGCACCTTGATATTGTTGAAGGCAATCACATTCTAAAGAAAGTATTTCTGTTCTTTGGCTTCATGTAAGAATATATCTTCTCATCAAGATTAATTGTAAGGCCTTAAAGCATGCGCCCTAAGCAAGTTATCGTCACATCGATTATACTTAAAAACACGATTTATTTCATTCAAACATGTAACAAAATACATTACATAAGCTCATCATTATTTTCTAAAACATACGTTAAATTACACGTATCATCATCTTTACAAACAAACGTTCATGCCATACCCACGAGATCCTCCGCCTAAGCCAAGAGCTTCCCAACCTTCAAACACTGACTTGCATACAGTCAAAAATACATGTAAAAGTCAACCGCGCTTAGTGAGTTTTATCAGTATCTTTTAAAAAGGTATTTTAATTTCATTAGTCGTTTACATCATTAAAGCATTCAGTTTAAGCAAAACCCTTTTAATTAGGAGACATCAATGTTTAGGGAAAGACCACCCTAACCAGCCCACAGACAACCAACCAGTTTTTTGACATATGTGTTCCTACCAAGACCGGTAACACATAATTCCCAACACTTTCACCCGCTAGACTGATTACACTTCTAAGATTAGCACAAGTATCTTTAAGCAAATAAGACCGTACATACAGTACTCAACACGATACACATCATTAAACGCGCAATAACTCAGTGTTATTATTTGCACATAATTAGATTTCTAACACATACTTGATCACATCACAAAGACGTGATCAAGAACAGGTATCCATCATTCAAACAGTAGTCACGACTATTACGTCATCGTTGGACTTATGGCTATCCTCACATAGCACCGTCCCCTGTGGATGTAAGAATTAGGTCATCTCAAAACAATGTACGCCTCACATCACGCAACCCTATTTACACGATCATGCCAAACATCCCCAGACTCTTGAAGAGTCACATCACATTCCTCCTACTCTAACAAGTCACATCACATTAAGCATACGACAAGTCATTAGATCAACATATAAATCTATGTTGAAACTATTACCTATGATGAAACACACGCTCGCCTTAATCAATCCAATTCCATCATAATTCCTTATTAAATTATAATAATTATGATGCAATCGAACAATAATCACTTCACAAACAAACCCTGGGTATAATTTTGATCTTACACCAAAATAGAACTTCGATTCACCTAATCACAGCACGATTTACTCTGACAAAAACGAAGCACAAAATCACCAAATTTAAGCAATTAATAATGAATTACCGATTTCAACACAAAATCAATCCACAATATTCATATATCAAAACCGAATCAAATCAAAGAAAACTGATGTTGATTCATCATAATTTGAACCAAACCCTTTTGAAACTGAGCGAACTTTCACAATTGAGCTTAAATGTTCTCTGATACCACTTGTAAGGTCCTTGTTTAGGATCAAACAAGGAATGTTAGATACGTAAACTCAATTAACGTGACAAAACCAAGTAAATTGAGCAGGTATAACTTCAATTTGATAGACTCGATAATAGAGAGATGAACAAGCAAGAATATTATCAAAGTAAATATAAATAGTGCTAATTCATTCATGAAAGTATTCATACAAGTTTGGAAATGTGATAATTGATATCTATTACATGAACACACATCTATTTATACCCTTGAATGAATTAAACAACTTAGCAAACCAGATGAAAGTATTGACGTGAAACAAACCTTTTGGGCGAAACTGAATTGTTCACACACAACCCATACTTTCGCTTAGATAAATATTTTCATAATTCACCTAAGTGTTTAAAAAAAACTAGTCTTAACCAAATATTGATAATCATCAGCCCTTTTTAGGTCTTTATACACCCGTTTCTAGATTTTTCGGTGGCCAATTAGGCAACCGCCTGTAAGGTGGTATTGTCAAGGGAGGCACACCACGACATATATTAGCGTTTCACAACATCGACTACAACTAAAAGTTTTCTTAAGTTGGTCTGGCATTTGTATTTATTTGAATGAGGCATTTGGATGTTCCCCCACTTTTTTAATGGTAATTGGGAGGACCCGCTACACAAAGGAGGCATCGAGAAGGGGAGGTTTTTACACATCTCTAAGATCCTCCGGAGTCCTAACTCAAAGGCGAGATTGACTATAACTTTTGTAACTTATGTTACATTTTCAATGTTACCCATAAGACCATAACATTAGTTTGTATGAGTTTTCACTCATGTTGGGCAAACAAGTGGATAATTGTCTTTATCTTAAGAGACATGTTGACTCTTAAGACAAGTGATAGGACTACTTTTTTTACCGGCTAAATGTTACAATCCATTAAATCTTGATCTCCTATTATGTATCCTAATCACCTTATCATCCCACTAAAGTGAGAAATATGGCATAGAATCTGAACTATTTATGGGAAGGGTGTTGGAGCCTTAGAGGTTGGAAGAATGGACACCTATTCAAGTTTTGGACCAATCTTTTTGCGTAAATGTGTTTTCATACGAGGTTATTAATTTTAATCATCAAAAAATATATATTATTTGTATAATGTTTGATGTTTGTGAATGTTTGCTTTAGAAGGAAAACCCAAGTCGATACTAGACAGGGAGGTTGTAGGCACCACAAAAGTTTGAACATAACCATGTCAAAAACTCTAGTACAGCCGGCTAGCCACCAAGGCACCAAATTGATTCGAGTAAATCTATGTAAGGTGCAGATTTATTTGCAGTCTTATTGCGCGCAAATTAAAAATATAAAATTTTGTATTTATTTACAATATTATTGCAGCAAATTAAAACAATATAAATTTCATAATTTTATTTTTTATAAAACGTACTTGCTAACGAAGCACTGATATCTATCCCATAATAGGTGCCTAGGTGGTTAAACCTTAGCGTCGATAGTCCGTTGGTAAAGTTTCTGTCTGTAAACTTTCAATGAAATTAATCAGGTGTCTGAGGAATCTTGTCTATAATCCCAGTCATCAACGGATTGCTAATGAATACGTTCGTTGGTGATACCCATGTTTTCTAGTACTTAAATTATGTTTGTTAGTTATACTCACTATAGATTTGTGTAAAATTTTGATGCATCCGAGTTCTAAAATCAATGCATCAGAATATAATGTGCTAAAATGATTCACGAAGAAATAATGAGTTCTAAAGATTTGGTGCATCGTTGTTATAAAACCTGCCCGCCACACACTATTTGTATTTTTTTTATTTTTTTTTTCAATGACAAAAGGTGACACTGTACATCCGTGACTGCAGACAACGTTGAGTGGCTCAACATCTCCTCTTCCTAGAAAAACTCGTTGCCTGAAGGCCAATTGTGGTCAAACCCAATAGTATCAGATTCAAAGTTAAGACATTCCGGTTTCCAACCTAATTCTCATTTTACATTCCAACGCCAGAAGAGGTAAAGCACATTTTCCACACAACTTGTATTTAATGTAGAACAAAAAGCTTATTCTTAAATTTCATCAAACATCTAACATTTTACACATTATTTTAACTCCTTGGATTATGCTTAAAAAATTTAAGAATAAAACACTAAAAAGACCAAAAAAAAAATCAAAACATTATTGAAGTGATCATGAAAGTTTAAATCAAACTTTAAATATTGTTCACCCCTATAATCTAACCTTCCTTTTATAAGGTATTTCAGTTTCGATTTGCTTCTTGTTTATTTATTAGTTTGTTTATTTATTTTTTTAATCATGGATAGAGATGGCGGTGGAGAACTGATGTATAACTAAACGAATAAAGTATTGTGACAAATTTAAATAATTAATTTATTTCAAGAGTGCAATGTAGAACTGATGTCCTCCAATGGTTTGGTGCTACTTTGCCAAGTCATCTCATTCCTTAGACAATCATTTTCTAATAAAACTATTTTAATAGAAGAAATTATCAGAATAACTTTTTTAATATTATAATAATGATCATCATCATAATCTGCTCTTTCCCCTTCTAAGGATACAATGCTGATTAGAAAGATAATATAGTTTTCTAGGAACACCAAGGTTGAATAATATGTTTTTGTTTCAATAGGTTTTTGTTGACGTGCTTAGTTTCCTTTCATATAAATCATACATATGTAACAGAGGTAATAATGTAATATATATACGAGAAAATCAAGTTACCAAAATAAATTGCAAGAAATCAATAAAAATCATTCATTTAATTCTTAACATTTTAAATAATTAAAATAAATAAAGATGATATTAAAGTGACATTAAATATATATTTTCTCTCCAATTAATATAACAAATCAAACTATAATAATTTTCTATTTGATTAACATAATTAATCAAACCATTATAACCAAAATATTAAAACAAAAAACAAAAAATTGTGTTTATGATTTATTAGTCCTATATCTTGATTTCATCATACATAACTATAATTTCTTTATACACAACATTTGTGTTTTTGCGTAATCTACTGTGTATTCTACATAAAAAGTATTTCCTACATGATAAATAGCATATAGACAAAAAAAATCAAATTACGTGCCCGTGTATTTTAGCATCAATAAGTATGTGTGTGTGTGTAAAACCTACATCGAAATACATATAACTTATACATGTGTATTTCAAAACTTAACAAAATCATACACACAAACTATAGTTTACAAAAAAAATTGTTTAAGCGAAGTTCCTACACACAAATTTTATCATATAATAAATCATATATGAAAAAGATCATGCAACTCAATTCATAAACAAAAAAATCATTGTATTTTTAATATTTTCAGTTATTATGATTTGATTAATTATGTTAACAAGATAGCGATTGTAATGATTCCATTAATTATGTTCAACGAATAGAACATATATTTATACGTTTTTATATATATTTTAGCATTTAAAGTTAAAAATTACTTGAATTGTCCGGTGTGTGTATATTAAGGGTTTACTAAAATCAAAGTTTAATTTTAGGTTTGATTTAATAACATGTGACAAGACACATGACCCTTGTAGCTTTATTAAAAATGACTAAATGATTGGAGGTGGCTACTTCATCTTTTATGCTTTGTCGTGAATGAGCTTCTTATCATAATCGCTTGAATAATTAAACAAAAAATAATAAAAGTCAAATAAAATATGCTTAAATTTAATTAGTCAACTACTCTTTAGCCACCGCCTTCTATTACTTAATTAAAAGTTTCTATGGAGTCTTCTGGATTGGATTAGTGCTTGCAACATCATTAGTAATTAACAAAACTTGTTATTAGTTTCATGTTTTACAAAGATACTAAAATTTTGTATAAATTTATTTCTATTTTAAAAGTTTTCGATGATAATTTACATGAATGTTTAAATTTAATAGGCAGTTATGAAAAAGAAACTCAAATGTTAATAAATTATATGTTATTTTATATGTATTTGATTGTTTGGTATTTCTAATAGCCATCTTCATGAATTCATTGATGACCCAATGTCTTTCATTGACGATCTCTTGTTAAATGTAAGTCCTATTTTTTATCGGTCAACGCCTCATATATCATTCCATTGATGATACTATTGTAATACGCATATGATAAAGGTTTGAACTACCAAGAGTTAAAACTAAATAACCAGCTTCACCATCAAGAAGTTTAATACTCCATGCGGTCAAACGTGCTTAGTATGATCATATTTTGTTTGATGTTGTCTTTCGTCTTCGAAAATCAACCGATAACCTGAAGTCTTTCATTTTGATTCGTCCCCTCAAAGTGACTTTTTACCTTATAGATAAAGATGAAGGTTTGAACTTCCACTAATCAATATCAAATAAGTGGTTCTTCACAAAAAAAGATAACTTGATCAAACAAGCTCAATTGTGATCAAAAAATTTAATTTTCGTCAAGCCGGTTCTCCTACATTGTGACACCCTCTTTACGGCATAAAATGAGAATTCAAACCTAACTGACTTTAAATCAAATCACATGATCCAATCATTTTGTATTTGGATGAGACTTCATTATATAACAATCTAATACCCAACTTTTAAAAACAACAAAAACCCATCTTTAAAGATACTAATTAGCCCCCAGATCCACCATTTCTGAAGACGGTGGCGAAACTTGGACCAAAACATTGGAAGGCCGGACTCAAAATGTACACAAAATTCACAAACAAAGTGGGCCGGACTCAAAATGTACACAAAAATTCACAACCAAAGTGGGCCGGACTCAAAATGTACACAAAAATTCACAACCAAAGTGGGCCGGACTCAAATTTTCAGTCGAAAACGGCTAAAATTACACTACGTATAAAACATTTTGGGCCGAAAAGGGCTAAATTTTACACTAAGTATAAAAATCTTCGGCCGAAAACGACTAAATTTTACACTACGCATAAAAGATTTCGGCCAAAAAAAGCTAAATATGCACTACGTATAAAAATTTCGGACGAAAACGGGTAAATTTACACTACCGCGTAAAAAAAACAGGGGGGCAGGGCCACCCCGGTCCCTAAGTAATCTTTGCCAGTGTCTGAAGACAAACTAAAAAATTAAAAAAACGTTTATTCCAAATTTATTTATTTTGACAATACTTCCCTTGTCTTCGCAATGTCTTCTAAAAATTCATCCAAGAAATTGTCTCCAAAATACCTTTCTTATAAGAATAATTGGATAGCGTCACTGGCAGTGTTGCCAGTGGTGTCGTGACACCAAGCAGTGTCTTCACTAGTGTCGTTATTTGAACTTGTTTGAGTGTTGCCAGAGAAACTAAGAGTGCCACCATTTGAAATTTCGTTTCAGTTGAATATTTGATTAAAAAAAACGATAAAAAATAGACAATCACAAACATGAAGATAAACAATAGTAGATCGAAAGCTAAGACTTTCATAAAATACGAACATAAATTACATAACTTCTTTCCGCCCCGGGTGAACCCCCTCGGATGGTGGCTCACACAATGACCAACACTTACAAAGAAACCCTATTTTTTTTTTTATAGCCTTGAGTTTTATTCTCCAAGCAAACCGCCTCTTTATGAAGAACTATCTTACTGTTATTAATAACAAAGTTATGGTTACTTTAAAAGTAAGTTGGATATAAAATCCTTCAAAAGTGTTTTGAAATGTTTTATCCTCATGTGTAAGGCTTGTCAATTTTTATGTTGATTGGCTAGGATACTAAATCATGTCAGAAAATAGGAATCATGTGTTGTTAAATTTAGTTACAACCTTATTAATATCAACATCACCGTCATTAAGTTGGATATAAAATCCTTCAAAAGTGTTTTGAAATGTTTTATCCTCATGTGTAAGGCTTGTCAACTTTTATGTTGATTGGCTAGGATACTAAATCATGTCAGAAAATAGGAATCATGTGTTGTTAAATTTAGTTACAACCTTATTAATATCAACATCACCATCATTACTTGTGTAACTAATGATGAAGATGTTGAAGAACTTATGAAAACTTGAATTTTTCTGTCCACTGCCTACTTGGTATGAATGATTGACATAAGACTAAATTATTTGTTATAATTTATTTTGATTTTTTTTTAATTTTTGACAGGTTATAATTTGTGATTTGTATTTGTAATGGTATACTAGAGAACACAATTGAATCACTCAAATTTCTGGTAATGTTATTCATGAACTAAAGTGCTATAAATAGCTTACAAAAGAAACCGATAAAGTCACATGAACCCACGTAAACAACTAACTCCTATCAATTAGAAACAAACCATAAAGTACGGAATAAGCCAAAGAAAAAGTAAATCGTGTGCATGCAACCGTGCACTGCACATGCAACAAACAAAGTTGAACAAGTGGACCTCCCAAAGCTTAGAGCTGGACTGGACCTTATTTAACCCAAAGAAAAGAACAAAGGCCACATTACATATCTTCCCCTTAAACTGAAAGTGGGCACATCAGTTTAATACTTCAAGACTTGAACTCCCAGCAAACTCCTCATCCTTTCAAACACTTCAAGCTTAACTGGTTTAGTCATAACATCAGCAACCTGTTGAGCAGTTGAGCAATACTTCAGCAACACCTTTTCTTCATTTACTAGATCTCTTATGTAGTGAAAACGAACATCGATATGCTTAGTTCTTCGATGTAACACCGGATTCTTTGACAACTTGATTGCAGAATTATTGTCACAATAAATCTCCACTGCACCGATATGTTCCTCACTTAACTCTTCCAATAAACCTTTTAACCAAACAGTATGACAAGCACATGCTGTTGCAGCCACGTATTCGGCCTCAGTCGACGAGAGTGTTACTATATCTTGTTTCTTTGAACTCCAACAAATGGCTGCCCCGCTAAGAATGCATGCATACCCAGATGTACATTTTCGGTCTTCTGTATCTCATGCATAATCACTATCCGTGTACACCTGCAGCTTAGTTCTAACACCTTTCTGATATAACAAGCCAAAATCATAGGTTTCCTTCACATACCTTAATATTCTTTTTGCTAACAGCAAGTGCTCTTCTCGTGGTGTAACATCCCGAAATTTCTAAAGTAATATTTAATATATTATTTTGTCGGGTGAAATAAACGAGTTAGTGGAACGATAATAATAATAGCAAAATATGAAGACTTAGTAGGATAATTAGATGGGATTAGATATGGACCAAAAGGAAATATGGGCCTTCGGTCCATGGGCTTAAGGGAGTATAAATACCCCCTTAAACCCCAATCCTTTCCATTCCATCCATTTTTCCATCCTAATCTCTACACACACCCAAAACACACACAACCCGAACCAAGATCCAAAGGCGAGGACCCGAGCTCGTTGGTGCTAGATCGTCGTGACGAACCAAAGCAACAAGACCAGCTCGTGTTCGTAGTTCGACTCATTTACGGTACGTTTATATCGAGAACATGTTCGTTTAGGTTTGGATTAGTATAGAAATGATAGATCGGTGTTTGTATGGTAAAAACGAATCCTACAAAGCTAAACTTACTGAAAATTGTTAAGATTTGATGGGTTAATCGATTGATAAAAGAACCCGTAGCCTATATGCCTAAATCGCACCCCTTAAACATCGATGTTAGGCCGATTTGATGGTTGGGGTTTGTAGGCGCTGGTCAGACGATTACGTGGATACCTAAATCGAGTTATTTGGTTAAGAAACGAAGATGATTAAGGACGAACAGTAGCTGCAGCCGACAACTTCGCCTGCAAGCTAAGTTCGCCTGATGAACTTCGCCTGCAAAGCTAAGTTCGCCTGATGACAACTTCGCCTAAAAGCTAAGTTCGCCTAAGGTTTAACTTCTCCTAAAGCTAAGTTCGCCTAAGGTTTAACTTCGCCTAAAGCTAAGTTCGCCTAAGGTTTAACTTCGCCTAAAGCTAAGTTCGCCTGATGACAACTTCGCCTGCAAAGCTAAGTTCGCCTAAGGTTTAACTTCGCCTAAAGCTAAGTTCGCCTAAGGTTTAACTTCGCCTAAAGCTAAGTTCGCCTGATGACAACTTCGCCTGCAAAGCTAAGTTCGCCTAAGGTTTAACTTCGCCTAAAGCTAAGTTCGCCTGATGACTGCCCCCGGACCCCCGTTCGTTGTGGGTAGTA
Source organism: Bidens hawaiensis (assembly GCF_021521415.1). Classification (NCBI taxonomy): domain Eukaryota; kingdom Viridiplantae; phylum Streptophyta; class Magnoliopsida; order Asterales; family Asteraceae; genus Bidens; species Bidens hawaiensis. The sequence continues at coordinate 367,565 of NW_027492181.1, forward strand.
GTTAAGACTAGAAAGATGATATGAGTAGTGATAGTTAATTGATACGTATACTTGTTATACAGTCAGCCGTGCACAACTGAAGAAAGGGATTACGATTAACGGTGAACGTAACCGTGTTCAGGTGAGTTTCTAGCCTCATTTATGTGTTATGTTTTCGGGGCTGTGTACATACTCGATATGTTTGTTAATACGCTTATCCTAAGAGATAAGTGTATGCCTTATGTGAATAATGTGATATGTATGAATGATGGCTTGACGGTACGTGAACGATCTTCGGATATTGCACGTACTGTCAGGTTGTAACGCTAAGTATAAGGTAAGTATGATATGTATGCTTATGTGTATGAATGTGATAAAGTTAATAAAAGAATGAAAGGATGGTTGTATGGTTACGAAGAGGGTACCGGGCCCTAATAATACTCGAGGTATGATGTATGGTTGTATGGTAACGAAGAGGGAATCGAACCCTACTAATATTCGAGAACTAGGGAACCGAACCCTACTAATATTCGAGGAAAGAGGGACCAGACCCTTATAATATCTGTGATGTTAGGGACCAGACCCTTATAATATCTGTGATGTTAGGGACCAGACCCTTATAATATCTGTGATGTTAGGGACCAGATCCTTATAATATCTGTGATGTTAGGGACCAGACCCTTATAATATCTGTGAGGTTATAGGGCGAAAGGCTCTTTAAAACGTATGATTATGTATGTAAAGAAAGTATGAAGGTAAGAATGAAAGTATATGCAATTATGTGTGTATGAAAGAAAGTTAAGAGGTTAAGTATGAAATGTAAAAAGGTATTGTATGATTATGTGATTAACTAGAACTCACTCAGCGTAGCTGACTTTTAGTATGCACGCAGGTGAGTAGAATGAGACAGCTAGCATGAGCGGGCACATGGTGGGCGAATAGGAGACTGGCATCTAAAGACTCAAGATGTTTTAATGTAATTGACGTTTATTTTGAAAGATAAGAATGTTTAATTAAGGCAAGTTTTGGATTGCTGTAACGTTTCATGAAAGTTTTTATATTCCGCGAAAGTTTTAATGAACTCTGATTTGTAAGAACTGTGTTTATGAGTAAATCCGACGCTAAAGTAGGGCTACCGGGTTCGGGGCCTTACACGTGGATTAGCCATAAATCTTGCAATGAAACAAACAGAGTACATGAGGTCTGGTCTAGTTACCGTTAGGTACATAAGGCTGCCGACTAGACTTTTAAATTCAGTTTCATCAACCTTGTTACCGACACCTTGTTTGGTCACTACAACACCAGGCACTATCGGATTTTTCACACCATTTGCCTCCCACATGTTGAATCTTTCTAGCACACTTCTAGCATACTTCTTTTGACATATGGCTATTCCAGCTTCACTTTGGATGACTTCTATTCCCAGAAAATACCGCATTTTACCAAGATCGGTCATCTCAAACTCATGTTTCATGGAGTCTTTGAATTCTTCACAAATCTTTCGGTTATTACCTGTGAACAACATATCATCCACATACAAACTCACAATGATCACATCACCTTGTAATTTTTTAATAACGAGAGTATGATCATAACAACTTTTCTTGAACCCTTCTTTCAGAAAATAACTCTCGATTCTCTTGAACCAAGCACGTGGCGCCTGTTTCAAACCGTAGAGAACCTTATTCAGTTTGCACACCTTAGTTGCTTCGCCTTTCTTGATAAATCCTTGGGGTTGCTGAATATATACCGTCTCCTTCAATGTGCCATTAAGAAATGCACATTTAACATCCATCTGTTGTATCAACCAACCCTTTTGAGCAGCTATAGCAATAATGCTACGGACTGTATCCCATCGAGCCACAGGGGCAAAGACCTCGTCATAATCTATGCCCTTTTTCTGTGCGTAGCCCTTTACAACAAGTCTGGCCTTGTATTTATCTACCTCACCTTTCTCATTCAATTTAGTCTTGTATAGCCATTTAACTCCAATTGGTGTCACGCCCGCTGGAGCATCAACTAATTCCCATGTTTCATTCTTCATTATGGACTCCATCTCTTTCTCCATAGCGTTTACCCATATTGTTTCTTTAACAGCTTCTTCATATGTTGTTGGGTCCTCCAAAGAGGAGAACATAACAAAATCGGCTTCATCATTAGATAAGCCATCTCCACTCTCATAATCATGCATCCAAGTAGGTGCTGACCTTGTTCTTTTTGAGCTCTCACCTACTTTTGCTTCACGTGTTTGGATGATAGGTGAACTAGGATGTGATTGGACAATAGGAGAGCTAGGATGACTAGTTAGTGAAATGTCACTTTCACTGTTGATGTTGTTTGTCTCATTTGGTGGTCCTTCACTTTGATGATTGGGAGTGACATTGTGACTGGTCACATCTTCTTGGGCATTAAGATTGGCATCAATATGCTCTTCTTCATGTGATTCTGCCATATCACTTTCATTAAGTATTATTAATTCAGAAGGACCAAAAACTTGATTATTCCAATACCACCTTTCTCTTTCATCAAACATCACATCTTTACTAATGATAAGCTTTTTGTGAATAGGATCATACATCCTATAGGCCTTAGACTCTGCACTAATGCCCAAGAAAATGCACTTTTGACTTTTATTTTCCAACTTGGATCGATGTTGAGAAGGAACATGGACAAACCCTATGGACCCAAAAATTTTAAAATAGTCCACGTTGGGTTTTCTGCCCTACCACCTTTCTTCTGGGACCCTTTCTTCTAATGATGTAGTGGCACAACGATTCAAAATGTGGCAGGCCCAGTTTGCAGCCTCGGACCAGAACCACTTTGGCATTTGTTTGTCAATTAATAAACATCTAACCATATTCATTAGAGTTCTATTTCGCCTCTCGGCTACCCCGTTTTGCTGAGGGGTATAACTCGTGGTTAGTTGTTGTTTTATGCCAAACTCCTTACAAAATTGGTTGAAATCGTTGGAAGTGAATTCGCCACCGCGGTCACTTCTCAAACTTTTAATGACCAAGCCCGTTTCATTTTCAACCATAATTTTAAAATACTTGAATGTTTCTAAACTTTCATGTTTATGAGACAGAAAGTAAACCCATCCCTTTCTAGAAAAATCATCTATAATAACCATGACATACCTCTTGCCACTAAGTGATGCAGGCTTAATGGGCCCACACAGGTCAACATGCAAGAGTTCCAGTTTAGATGATGCTCTCCACAAAGTCTTCTTTAGGATATTTTCTCTATTTTGTTTTCTCAAACTACACACTTCACATACTTTTGTTGAGGTAGCTATAGGTGGCAACCCTTTCACCATTTGCCTGGATTGCATGGTACAGAGTGACTTATTGTGGACATGACCCAACCTCCTATGCCATGTTTGGTCATTTAAGTCATCAATTACCTGCATACACATGTTTTCTTTTTCTATCTTTTTGGCCTGCACAACAAACATCCTATTTTTTGTCATGGTAGAAGTAGTGATCAAACCACGTTGGGGATGGTAGATCTTACATACTCCACGATGAATCACCACCATTAAGTCCTTTTCTTGTAACTGCCCAATACTCAACAAATTCGAGGTGAGATCTGGCACATAATAAACACGAGTAATCACCTGTGTGATGCCCCCAGCTTCAAAACGTATGTCACCAATTCCCTATACTGTTAAGCGAAGATCATTTCCTAACTTTACACTATGTGTAAAATTCTCATCAAGGTTTATGAACCACTTTCGGGATCCGGTCATATGATTAGAACAAGCAGAGTCAAGAAACCAACTACCCGTTGTTGGTAGTTCTTCCGTCACTGTAGCGTGAGTCATCAACAGAAGATCTTCACCCTCGTCAAATTCGGTGTAATTTACCGACTTCTCACCACGGGTACACTCATAGGCAAAATGGCCCAATTGGTGACAACGATAACATTCAACGGAGGACTTATCATAGTCAGATCTTCCTCTCCCACGTCCGCGACCTCTGCCGCGCACACCATAACCTCGTCCTCGACCACGACCACGTCCGGTGGAAGGATCATGTTCAACCTGCAGAACCTGATCATCATGTGTGTGTTTTTTAGTCAACTTCTGTTCGTGAACAAGCAACGAACTCTGCAATTCATCGACTGATAAACAGTCGATATCCTTGGATTCTTCGATGGAACAGACAACATAATTAAAGTTGTCAGTTAATGATCGTAGAATTTTTTCAACAACTTTCACATCATCTAGATCTTCACCGAAATTCCGCATATCATTGGCCACCGTCATGACACGGCCAAAGTAATCAGTGATAGTCTCGCCATCTCGCATCTCCAAGGTCTCGAACTCCTTCCGCAATCGCTGCAACTGAGCCCGCTTAACCCGTGTATTACCTTGGTACTTCGTTTTCATAGCCTCCCAGATCTGTTTGGAGGTATCCTTCTGAGTTATAGTCTTGAGAATCTGCTTACCAATGGATTGGAATAGATAATTTTGAGCCTTCAAATCTTTGAGCCGCATTTGCTCTAACTGGACCCGTTCGGCAGCCGGCAGATAAGTCCCTTCGGTCGGCTCATTGTAACCTGGATCTATGACAACCCAATACTCCTTGGATTTCAGCAAAGTCTTCATCACAAGACTCCAATGATCATAGTCGCCGTCAAACGTGGGAACACTTGGAACTTGGAAGTTTCCGTTTTCAGCGGCCATGATCGCACACTCAAACTCACCCAGATGCGCTCTGATACCACTTGTAATGGTATACTAGAGAACACAATTGAATCACTCAAATTTCTGGTAATGTTATTCATGAACTAAAGTGTTATAAATAGCTTACAAAAGAAAGCGATAAAATCACATGAACCCACGTAAACAACTAACTCCTATCAATTAGAAACAAACCATAAAGTACGGAATAAGCCAAAGAAAAAGTAAATCGTGTGCATGCAACCGTGCACTGCACATGCAACAAACAAAGTTGGACAAGTGGACCTCCCAAAGCTTAGAGCTGAACTGGACCTTATTTAACCCAAAAAAAAAGAACAAAGCCCACATTACAGTATTTTCATAAAGCACGAAATAGCGTCAAAACCCCTCATAATTTCAACTTGATCGAAGCTGTAAAGATAAGTTTTATAGAACTCAAATCAAAAGATAGTGAAACTTGAGACGACTGGAAAAAGTAAATATGATAGTTATCAGATATAATATTATATATGAGAATAGTCGTAAAAAAGTTGACCGATTTCTTGTAAGAGTATTGAATTAGATGATAATACCATTTATGTTTATCCCATCAAACCGAATATGTTACTATATTATATAACATTAAAAAGATATAGTAGGTAGTATTTCAAATTTTTTAACAAAAATTTGGAATTGTAATTGAGTACTAATATTTCAAATTGATATTTGGTATGAGTTTGAGATCATATTTCAAGTGATGCGAATACTAAATAGTGAATATGGTGTCTCTCCCTCCAAAAGTGAGTGGGTGAGTTTAAATCCTTGTGTACGCAAGTTAAGGGAAGTTTTATATGAAAAAAATTTTGCGGTTAAAAGAAACACTAAAGGGTAAATATCAACCATCTAAGATAATAAACGTGGATCCCTAGTACCCATAAGAAAACTATAAACCAAGAGGGTAATGAGCAATTAATTATGTAAGACCAAATATAAGATATGATTTGATATTAGAGTGAAAATAATAAACCCGATATTGTTATCTCTAAATTATCCCATCATACTACACAAAAACTATTGTGCAGACTACATAGAATCAGAAACTTATGATTGATCCTTATAAGATCAGACCTTTATTTTCAATTTTTTTTTCTCAAAATTACAACTAATGAGAGTTGCTAAATATGTCATCTAGTGCATGTTTTTTCATAAAATTTTCTATAGTAATTTAAGATTTAGGAAGATTTCAATATCATTAGTTATAATAGTGGTAGACCATATAGCAAGTATTGAATTTTATAGATTGACTTTAATTAAATCATAACTTTTCTATTAGTCAATGACTCAATGGTACTTTTTTCCTCTCTTAAAAAGAATAGATGGCTCATGGTTGACAACTTATTACTATCTATAGGCTATGGATTTACCTACAACTTTGTTTTTTTAAATGTTATTCAACCAAATTAATATAGCATGAAAAGCTAATCCTTAAGTTCTAAAGGTCTCCAAAAAAGAATATGCAATAATTTGGAAAACGAATGCAATGTTTAGAGTTGACTGGTTTAAGAATTAAGTAAAAGGTTTTTTGCCAAGTGGAAAGAGTACAAGTTTAAAAACCTCTCTTAATCTCTAAAATTTTGCAAATCCTTTTTTTCAACTACCAACCCAATTACTAAAGACGGACCATACATATCCGCGATCACAGACAGTGCTGGGTAGCCCAAGCCCACCATCTCATGTTCCATGGAAAACCCACAGTCTGAAGGACAAATACAGTAAAATCCGGTTATGATCATATTTTAATTTGAGACTTTGCAACCTCCCCCCAAATCTTCGATTCCTCTCCAATACAAAATCTAAACTTTATAAGGAATTTTATAAAATCTTTTAGTAAAAAAAATTATCTATAATCGTAAACCGCATGCACATATACGTGTATATAAGTATGTCTGAATACACACATGCATAGATGTTTTTGTTACCAACAAATTTTGTATCAATAACTATCAAGTTTTAAAACTTGATTACATGACACATTATTGTTGATGACCAAAATCATATAATATGGCTTTGGTTTGTAAAACATAATGTTTTCAATTGGGGCAACTTTTAAGTATCCATAAAGTTGAGGACATACTAAAAGTTAGTTCACAATAAGTTTAATGCATAATCCAACTTGAAAGAAAGAAAGAAAGGCTAAAAAACCTATAAGTTCCAAAAATGGTCCTAAAAAATAAGTCATATTCATGCATTTGGTAATGATTTGAGAAATGGATTGCCACGTTCTCAAAGTTGAAATTTTGTTCATAAGAAAATGATTCTTTTTCACAAAGTAGATAGATATTAGGATCCCTTAAAGTTTATAAAAGTAAATAAAAGACAAAAGGTACTTCATAATAGTTGAGAATATAAATTGGTCATTGGTGGGGATACAACCATGATTACCAATCTTTTTGAAAAAAAAAATAATAAAATATATAATATGTTATATACATTATCCTAAGTTTTAAATCAATGAAAACCATTGTTGTTCACATGAGGTTCTTACAAACACTACTAATTATCCTAAATTTAATTCCAATGATTATTGCATAATTTAATAGACCAATTACATTTTGATACTGCTCGGTTTCAAGATATCGGGTCTGTTTTAGGCTGTTGTTTGACAACCGGGGGCAAATAGTAGGGCGAGACGGTCTTTGTACCTCTCGATTCTTTGCAGCCTTTGATTTCTTAATCTACAAAAAAATATCACGATACGTGTTTACTTTTTAAGAGTCAATGAGTTGAAAATTTTATAAACGTTCGGTTTACAAACGAATTAAGAAGTAAGAAGACGTGTGAATATTTTACCTTGCTCGAACCTTTTTTGCATGCTTAACATGCTGTTGCAGTAACTCCTTATCTGACAAGTGTTCAACATCTTCGGTTTTCTGAAACCAAATAAGGGCAAAATGGTCATTTGTTAGTGATACAAAAGAAAGTGGTACAGGTGTACATATGTACAAACCTCCTCAACTTCCATGTCATTATCGTTTCTTGGTTCTTCGATGGCTGCAGGCAGTGGCTTTGGAAGAGGCTTCACATGATCCACATATTGTGGCTGTCAATGATTGATGGCATCGGATTAATAAATGAAACTTGAGTAATCAAAAATGTGTGTGTGACTTTATTGGAACAATATCAGTAATATACATTATGAAATTATATTTATCATATAAAATAAAAGTTGATAAAATTATATAATAATAGGATCACAAGCTTAATCAAGCTTGGTATGTGAAGCTCGTTATTAAATGAATTCTAACTTAAGAGCGAGCTCGAACTCCTTTAAGCTCAGCTCGATTTGAATTTCAACAAGCCTATCTCAAATAGCTCACGAGCAGCATACTATTTAAGCCAAAGTATAGTGAAAATGTTTGAATACACACATCAACTATTTAAAAACACCCTTTAACAAAATGATAAAATGAAGAAATCTTGCAAATTAAAAGCAATGCTACAAAAATATCCTAATACATACTAACAAACAAAAGAGTATGATGGCATATAATCATATATGCCTGAAAAAGTATTATTAGCAGAGCAACCATAGGTAAAAAAAATGCTTAAATTGTGGCTGTGAAGGATTAATCTTGAATATTAATAAAGTTAAAGGTTTATTTTGTTAAGTTATAATTTAGTTATTTGAATTGTAGTAGGTTTAGAAAAGGTATATCTTGGAGAGCAAGTTTAGTGGGTCTATAAATAGGGTCTAGTTTATTAGTTTTATTAGTGAGACTTGAGAGAGAGTTAAGAAAGAGAGTTAAGGAGTCTCATCTCCATGTACGTTTGATAAGTTCGTGAAGTTCGTTTGGTATGTTCGTTTGATATATGGAAAGAGTCGAGGGTTGTCACCTCAATATCTCGTGTTCGTTTGTTTGATAAGTTCGTTTGATTAGATTGTTTGATCCGTCTGGGTCAACAATTGGTATCAGAGCTTAGGCTCATTTGTTTATCCTGATTCAAAGATCGAAGTTGCGTTTTTGGTTATCGGGGTGTTTGCTGATTGAATAGTGAGACGTCCGTTGAAGTATCGCTAGAATTTTTATGCTCCTTGATGTTTGTGTTCGATCGAACGTAAGGTGAAAAGTATCTGTCCTTTAATCTCTTTTAGAAATTTATACTCAAGCCGCCGCCATATTGTTTTTATTGTTGTTCATCAATTAAAAAATCATTGCAACATATTACTCACGAGCTACCTCCTACCTGCTTTGGTTGGCACAATTTTTGAGTAAACACTTGATTCATACTATGAGAATTAATTTGTTATTCCTATGAGTTTTCAATATTAATCGGAAGGTTCAAGCGCATACATTAATTAGTTTATTTTAGTTGCTATAAATCAAGGGGAGTAGACAAGGTTTGTGAAGCTTCTTTTTATATTCAACAAGTGCGAGCAAGAAAATACGCAATAAGAAAGTAATCAAGTGTGTTCTTAAAGAAAGTAATAAAGAACGTTTCTTGACGAAAGAAAGAAAGGTTTGTGGTGTTTGGTTATTTATTGGAGATTGGTTTCAAAATTAGGAATCAATTTCAATTGAAAATAGCAAAGCAGAGAAGAAAGTAAAGATAGGAAAGACGCGATGGTGAATGAGGGACTTCCAGTATTGACAAAATCGAACTACAAAGTATGGTCGACCAAGATGGAGGGATTCCTGAAAGAGTATGGTTTTTGGGACGTTATTGAACCTACAGTCGGTGTGACAGTAGATGAAAGGAATATGTACACAGCGTTGGGGTTCATATGTCAAACCCTACCGGATGATATCTTGGTACAAGTTGGCATACTTATGAATGCTAAAGAAGTATGGCGTGCTTTGAAGATTCGATTTCTCGGAATTGATTATGTACGAAAGATAGAAGAGGAAAAAGCAGCTCAAGAAGCCGCTGAGAAAGAAAGGTTAGATGTGATTGTTCAAGAAGAACAATCACATATGAGAAAAGTTTGGGAAGCTCGGGAAGCTGCAGAGATAGAAGAAGCTTTGCAAGTTGTTTTAGAGAGTGAAGGAAAAGAAAGGTTGAATGAAGAAAAAGAAAGAATTTCTTCAGCAGAAGAAGAAGAAGAAGAAGAGAAGACGGAGAATCTTAATGTATGTTTTTATGACTCAAACAACCTTGAAGATGAGAAAATTGATAAGATAAGTGAGAAGAAAGGAAGCAAGAAATCTGCTACTGATGATGATGAGAGGAAGGATATTGTACTGAATGAAATGAATGATGCAACTAACAAGTCTGCAGATTTAGAACTATGTGTGAAAATTAACAATCGAGCAGTTGTTGATGAAAAGTCAGAACCGAATGAAAGTTTGAGAAGAATTGTCAGAATGGAAGGCCTAGTAGGGTCTGATAAAGAAAGAAAGAATAACCCATCTACAAGTTTTGATGAGCAAATAAAGAAAAGAAAAGTGAGAAAGAAGAACGTGGAGAACAAAGTTGTATTTGAGATCAATGTAGATGGTTTGAATGATGAATGTGAAGAACTTGTTAAACAGGTTTGTTACAAACAACTGAAAAGAAAGGGTAAAGATGAACCAATGATTAAAATTGGAGAGTTGAGAGCGTTATTGGGAATTCAAGACCTTGGTGGTACAAAAGAGATGAATAATTCAAGATTAAGGGGGTGAATGAAGGATTAATCTTGAATATTAATAAAGTTAAAGGTTTATTTTGTTAAGTTATAATTTAGTTATTTGAATTGTAGTAGGTTTAGAAAAGGTATATCTTTGAGAGCAAGTTTAGTGGGTCTATAAATAGGGTCTAGTTTATTAGTTTTATTAGTGAGACTTGAGAGAGAGTTGAGAGAGAGTTAAGAAAGAGAGTCAAGGAGTCTCATCTCCATGTACGTTTGATAAGTTCGTGAAGTTCATTTGGTATGTTCGTTTGATATATGGAAAGAGTCGAGGGTTTTCACCTCAATATCTCGTGTTCGTTTGTTTGATAAGTTCGTTTGATTAGATTGTTTGATCCGTCTGGGCCAACAGGCTGGAGTGGTATAACTGTTAAAAGTGGAAAAAACAATAACTCACATGTTATAAAGAACATTGTTGACTTGCTAAAGTGGTCAACAAGTGTGCATATTCAGCCATTACAAAAAAAATAATTATTTGATTTTAACCATTTTCTTTTTCATGGCTTTAAGTTACCAATATGCATTGTATGCTAAAATATGTGAGTATTAATAATAATGCATACATACCTGTTTTTCCAATATTAACCCGTTCTTTAACCATGATCGGCATTGAGCATAAAGTGAAGTGCCCTCAGAAACTTGAACCTACACAAATTCAAAAAAATAGCACCGGTTAGAAATAACATTTGAGTCGATTTATATACACATTGTGATAAAGATAAGTCGCCATAAGATCCATCATAATTTAATCAAGAACACATAAGGAGCAGAAAGTAAATTTACCTTTCTATCTCTAATAGTGACGAAACTATCGTCGCCATTTTTATCCCTACAATACATAATAATATAAAAGGTTACAATAGTCTAACAAAAATGAGGACAGAAACTATGAACGCAAAATTATTATATTTGACACGTGGATAGTTAGCATGAACCTTTTGTTTTTAAGCTATTATCAGCAGCAACTGATGATTGTCCAGCAACCTACAGGTGATAAAACAGTATGCACAAAAAATATCACAAACCATGTGTCCGGTTATAAATATAGAAGCAGATATAACATATATATGAATGAATAGATATATGCTTTTTATATGAAAATTTTTGCTAATTTTAGAATTTTCATAGATTGATCAATATCAAAACTATCCAACTTTAGTAAACTGATTATCGATTATCCAACTGGCCATATGATTCTTGAACTGCAAAAATTACTCTTCCGTTCATTTGTTAAACATATACTAACACAACTTTTGTTTATGTAATTAAACAAACGAACAAGAACAAATGTCTCGTTCGTTCATTTATGTTTGTTTATACTCGTCATACTATGATCGTTCATGTATGTGACTGTAAACGAACACGAGCCAGGCCTTGTTCATGAACAAGAATGAAGTTGTTCATGAACTGTTCACGAACGCTTACTGAACGAGATTTCTTGTTCATGTTCATTCATTAAGGAAATGAACATGTTCATGAGGTTCACGAACACTTACCGAACGTAAACGAACACAAACAAAAGTTCATGAACATAAAAAAACAGAACGGACGTTCATAAACACAAACGAAAATATATATTGATTTTAAAATAAATTATACATTTTTCATCATAAAGATTATGAAGAATCCACAAAAAATAAATAAGTACTTGATATAAATGTCCAAACATAGTTGACATAATTATGAGGGATGTTGATGGAGGCGTATAGTAGTATAGTATAACTAACATTTCAAATTTTTAAAACCTAAAATAAATAAAATAAAAAATATAACATGTAAAAACCTTTAAATGAACAAACACAAATGAGTGAACATAAAAGAGCATATTACCAAACATAAACGAACGAACACAACCTCAGTTAATGTTAGCTGGTTTAATTTAACAAACAGAATGTCTTGTTCGTGCTCGTTCATTTATTAAACGCACGAACTTCCCAGCGAACGATTCACGAATTGTTCGCTGAATGTTCAGTTCGTTTACAGTCCTATGCACGTCTGTTTGTATTTGTTCATTTGTATATAAACTCATTCAAATATATTCATAAATAATATTTGAAATCAGTTTGATTTTCATATTTTAAAACCACTTGTTTAGATATATTCGTTTCGTTTTGAAATGCTTGGTTGTTGGTTGTAGTTTTGAAATGTTTGATGTAATGAAGATGGTATTTAGATTTTAGACTTGAGTTATGATAATCACATTTACTTTTAACTCGTTAGTCACATTTACTTTGGACTCGTGTCCATATACGCTTGCGAACCATTCGTTTAGAATATTAATGAACTAACACATTCACTTTCTTAACAAACAAACACAAATAAGAAACTTCGTTCGTTTAAGTGTTCGTGTTCAATCATTTCTCTAGGTAAAAGAACGAACACAAACAACCTCCTTTCGCGTATGTCCCATTCGTTTACAGGCCTATTTGTTCTTTTTGCATAAAGATTCAATCATCTGTAGTTCAGTCTATGGTTATGGCAAGAGCAATAATGTTTTATCAAGACTAAACAAGAAGAAAGCTTTCGGTTTCTAATCTTGTGCAGTTTATACTCATCATTTTCCCTATTATATTTAATGCGCATATAGATGCAATTTAGTGAAATCCACTCTATTGTAAAGCTAACAGTAGCAATCAAATTATAATTAAAGGTAACTAAACAGAACCATTGCAACTTGAAGGGGTGTTAAACGGGTCACGGCCTCACGGGTTGGCAGCTCCAACTGACACAGACCCGAAAATTTGATACAACCCCAAACATGAAAATCGTTTAAGACACTTGAACCCAAGCCCAGCCGCATATTGTAGGTTGACCCAAAAGTTATTTATCTGTATATTTTTTTAACGCTTTAAATTTACATTTTTACAACATAAAATACAAACTTATATAAAACAATTACATTTAAATAATAAAATCTTATGGGTCAATTTCCATTTTAGTTTAAATTTTAGCATAAAATACCTAATCAAATTAAATTTCTACATAAAAAACATTTTGAAAACATAAAAATAAAAAAAAATGGGTTAAACAGATCAACCCGCAAGCCCGCCAGATTAACGGAAACCCGACCCAAAACCCCTCACAGGTAGGCCTGTAAACGAACCGAACGTTCGATGAACTGTTCGGCGGGAAGTTCGTTTATTTAATAAACAAACGAACATGAACAAAAAATCTGTGTTCGTTTAATTAAACGAAGAACATGAACACATGTTCCGTTCGTTCATTTATGTTCATGAGTGTTCGTTTATTTATGTACGTTTATCTCTGTTTATTTTTGTTCGATTATGCGTTAATAGAAAACAATTAAATATTATATGGACGAGTCATCTACTTAAAGGTTTTATATTTGTAAATTTATGTTCATTTAAGAGTTTTCATTTATGTTTGTGGTCATTCACATTTGTTCATCTACTTAAACGAACACAAATATTCATTTTTAAATAAACGAATGTGAACATAAATATTTGTTCGATTAAGTGTTTGTGTTAGTTTAAATTTAAATGAACGAAGACAAACATGCCCCTGTTCATGTTCATGTTTGTTCGATTCATTTACAGGCTTTCATTATTCATGTTGAGGAATACATGGTACTCAATCTCTAGGCTCTGCCGATTTCCAACAAAATAATAATAATAATAATACCTTGGGATGATTTGCAGAAGCAGCAGCAGCAGCAGTGGGGCCCACAGCAAGTTGCAAATGGGGGTTAATGAACTGATCGGAATTGAGTAGCCGGTGATAAGGGTAACCGGCGGAATTGCGATCGGAATTAGGTCTTGGAATAAACCCCCTAACTCCAGTGGCTGGTGGTGGTTGTTGTTGATGATGGAGAGGTGAAGTGTAGAAGATTGATGGGTGGTGGGAGTGTATACCACGCGCCACTGATTTCAAGTAATCGGCGGTGGGATTTGATGATGGTGGTGGAGGAGGAGATGACATTGTCCGAGGAGGGGTTTTAAGGATTCCAATTTGACTGACTTGATGATTGATTGTGTTGTACGAGGAAGATTGTTTGTGTTGGAATTTGGAAAGAGTTTAGCGGCTTCTTGGTTTTAAAAACGTTGATATTTAACCGAGAGTCGTCGTGTTTTTATGATCGGCACGAATAAAAAGACAAGTCGTGTTTGATTCAACCATTAAAGTAAAAGTCTGAACACACTATGTGGTGTTAATTGTTTACTCGAGTTATAATTGGATCACTATTGGGGTCGGGTTTGATCAGAGTTGCATGTACTGATTTTGAAACTGATACACGAAATCCCACATTCCTCTTTCTAGTGATCTAGTAGTTGGTATATTCCGAGACTTCATAACACAACTCAATCTATAGAAAGGTTATGAGCTGGTGACGGAGTTGCATATCCTTCTCATTTGAAGAAGTATTTGATTGGCTCGTTGTTAGGATTGTCACTCCTGAATGAGTGTCCCTTGCTCATTGATAAGTCATTTTTTTTACTAAATGAACTATGGTCTTTTCACAAAACTATTAATAAGGACGGGACCAGGGTCACCCCAAGGGAAGAGGCAGTTCGAGCAATGGCTTAGAACACCTACTTTCCAAGGGCCCAATATAGAAAAAAGTACGCATATGGTTATTATTTAGATCACTACCAACCATAGTTCAAAGCAGTTTTCCACTTTTCTATTCCAACATCCAAAACATGTGTCTTAATGCCACATCGATTTACGAAGAATCTAAGAGAATTCACGAATTTTACGTTTTACGAAGATGGAAAGTGAAAATTTGTTCACGTATGAATAGAAATTTCGTATATAACAGTGAAAATGGTTGAGATTTTCCAAAGTAAACGATGAAGATAGTTTTTTGAATTAGAGATTAAATAACATAAAATGAATAGACCAATATCTTGTTTCACAAAGAAGGTTTCAAGGGCTAATATAATTCATTTATTGGCTTGGCCATTATATTTTGGTTTTTATTTGAATTTTAGTGTTTGTTTTGATCAAGTTATTATTGTCATTGTTGACTTGATTGACCACACACGCTCAAGTAATGTTTTTGAAGTGTTATAGTTATAGTCTTTATTTGAAAATATTAAATTAGAAATATGAGATTTAATAGAGATATTTTAGACAATCAATAAGATTAATGAGTGTGACTCACTCCCTATCACTAGTGGTGCTAAGGTGGTATCAGTGGTGTCACGAGAACACCGTGTGTCCCTATCCAGAGACCACTAGTGGCGGGGTCTCAATGACCATCCTCACTTGGCTCACTCTCTTTTCCTTTTTAATCTTGTTTTCATTTCTTTTTGTTTACAAACAATATAAACAAATAGAATCGTATAGAATAGAGTACAACATAAGTTGAGTGACGGGATGGAAGTTGGAGAAAAAGTACATATAGCTCTAACGTGTCGAACAATCCAAAATATGTGAAGTGACTCATAACACATGACCTAAGACCATTATGTATACATTATGGAGCACTACTAATGGTGCTGAGGTGACACAAACGTTTTCATTGAAACACCACGCCCCTGCCCCATAAATGAGTTGGTATAGATGAATCAACCCACACACATCTTTTAAATCCTCACCCCAATCATTGTTTTGTATTTCATAAATATAAATAGACGGAATGATGAAGAAAGAGATATAAAATAAGTTGGATGGTGGAAGAAAAACACAAATAAATAAAGTATAAGACGCGTGAGGTAGGGTGTGTGTGTGGAAATGGAATAACCAAGGATTGTGTTTGTGTTGACGGAAGTTTCCTAGTAGACTTTGAAACTTTTATATTAAACGCTTGAAGTCTACGCTCAACACAAAATAATACAATACTCCTATCAATCAATTCATTCTATTCTCTTGTTCCCATCAGATCAGATCAGATCAGATCAATTAAATTATGATTTACGTTAACGGAGCTCAATTTAACCCGGATTCATCTTCCGTAAGTCAAATTAATCATTTCATCGTCATAAACTTACACTAGAGATTATTATTATTATTATTATTATATTAATTATTAGGTTTTATTATTCTTTCTGTTTCTGTTTCTGTTTCTGTTACTTTATAATCTGATGATAATGCTGCTTAATTTCACTCTCATTGTGATTGCGTTTGTTATAAATAAAGAATTCGTTTCAGTTTAATATAATTATTATTATAACTGCTACATATATGTTACACACAATTTACCTTTCAAACTTTGAATTCTCATCACATGCAAATGAACACGAACAAGGCCTTGTGAATAATGTTAAAGGAAATGTGAGAATATGGTTCTCGATTTTATGTTAGGGGTAATAAATTAAAGAGTATAAATAAATGTACAAATATACTTTCATGTACAACATATGCAAACGAACATAAGCCAACGCTCACGAACACAACTGAACGAACGGGTGCTCTATTCATGTTCGTTTGTTTAACTTATCGAACGGAATTTCTTGTTCATGTTCGTTCATTTATTAAACAAACTTCCCGCTGAACGGCACCAACTGTTCGCTGAATGTTTGGTTCGTTTACTAGCCTAGCTACATTGTTACTGTATACTTACAGTGAGTGAGGAGGGATATATAGAGGCAATTTATCTTTAAAACTTTGGATTTAGAAGAGGAAAAACTGAATAAAGTAATAATATTTTGCACTTATGGTGTTATAGGTTTGACATTAGAATTTGAGATGATGAATCTCCTCACAAATTTTCTCTTGCAGGCTTATTTATTATTATTATTATTTGCAAAAATAAGGTTTTTTTACTAACATCGTTTTAACAATTAGGGCCATGACATGGTAAATGCTTTACTGGTTGATCCTGATTTGGTATCCGCCTCACGTGCGTTTTGTGCTATACCAGAAAAGAAGCTATCAACTGTTTCTGAAGAACCGGTTCAAGCTAAATGTGTCTATGTATTTCAAAGAGAATATGCTACTGTAAACCCTGCACTTGTTGATGTATGTTCTTGATATCTTCTAAAATTAATACTTTTATATCATAAGTTTACTTAACTTTATTTTTATTTTCATGTTATGAAGATTGTTGGTACTGATGAAGCAACAACATGTATCGGGATGGTTATTAGAAATTCAAAAACTGGCATGTAAGAATATTTATTACTATTTTATATGTTCTTTCAGTAATTAATTTATATTATTATTTTAAATTCTTGAATCGTGGTTATCGTTATTGCAGGACGTGTGTTGGCCATTTGGATTCTCCAAATGTTGTTGAAGTTGGTCTCTTTCAGATGATGGCATTAGTTTCACAATCTGATGTTGATAATATTATTTTGGATGTAATGTTCTATATCCTTGTGACTTTAATTAAATTTATACTTTTATTCAAATTTTTGTTTAAACTTAGTAAAAGTTTCTTATCTTGTTAAACTTGGATTCGTTGCAGGTTCATCTAGTTGGCGCGTTTGAGGATTCTGCTTCAAATGTATGGTTCAACAACCTCTACTTTTAGGCCTGTTAACGAACCAAATGTTCAGTGAACGGTTCAGCAGAAAGTTCGTTTATTTAAAAACTGAACGAACATGAACAAAAAATTTAGTTTATTCAGTTGAATGAACAAACATGACCATAGGTCTCGTTTGTTGATTATTGTTTATGTTTGTTCATTTACGTTCATTTACGCTCGTTAGTTTACATTTGTTTAAGTTCGTTCGTTTATTTTTGATAATATACTCATTTAAATGCTATAGGCTCATTACAATTTACTTTTGTTTTAATAACTTTTTAGGCCCAACACACTGTCGTTTACATTTACTTTTAACATATTTTACCTTAGGTATGTTATCCATTTAGGTTTGTAACGAACATGAACACGTTTTTGTAACGAATGAACACAAACAAATAACCCTGTTCATTAATTTTGCATGTTCGATCGTTTGTTCGGTTAAAGTTAAACGAACAAACATGAACATGCTCAATTCGTGTTCGCTCAGTTTATTTACAAGCCTATCTACATTGCCTTTAAATTTTAATAAAAAAGTGTTTGTATCGATTGATTTTGGTTATTTATAAAACTCAAGACAATTAGAGAAAAGTTAGTTTGCGAATTAACCACAACCAGACCCGTTCTGCTTAAAATGCCAATTTTGACCCGTTAACCGCCCCGTGTGTTATATCACCGGCTCCTTTTTTGTTTAAACAGGAGAAGGGTGTTGAAGGTTATTCTTTTCCGCTGTGTGTAAAAATAGTTGAAAAATTAGCAGAGAGCATCTACAAGTTTGAAATTAAAAATTTTCAAGTGCTTAAACTTAACACAAGACAGGACAATAAAGGAGATGCGTATCCGATCTTCCATGGGCTCGCGGTTAGTTATGTTTTCTTTTAACAAATTCAATTAGTGTGTAGAGTTGGTTACTTGTTTTCTAAAAGGTTATAATTGTTTAGGTGGAGACGTCTAGCGGTTCGGTTTTTCCAGCCAGTTTTGATGCAAGTACTAGATGTCCAGATGACATTATCAGGAAGATTCGGTTACATGCTTCATTCGAGGACCCTAGTCGGTCTGGGCGGTTAATAGACACATATGAAACTCAAACGGACCGTTTTGTCATCACGCCGTTTCCTTGGTAAAGTTAATATTATTTGTTAATAATTAATAGTATAAGTAGACAAACAAACAAATAATCGTACCCAATATAATCCCATTCATAGCAGATTATTGATAAAGTTAATATTATTTGTTAATTATTATAGTAGTAATAGTAACAACACACGTCACACGTATCCAGTATAATTTCACTCATAGTAGAGTTATTGATAAAGTTAATATTATTTGCTTATAATAATGGTAGTTGATAATAATAGTGGTCATACTAACAGTCAAACAAACATATCCTGTGTAATCCCCCTTGGTAAAGTTAATATTATTTGTTAATAACAATGGTAGCAAACTAGTAATAGTAAATAAACAAACGTACCGAGTATAATCACACTCATAGCAGAGTTATTGGTAGGGTATGTCGGTCTTATGGTGAGATGAGGGCAAACTCATCTTACTAAGACCCCTGGCTCCAAATTTGTTTTTTTTTTTTGTAGCATAATTATCCACATAACATAAAATGAAGCTAAAAGAATCGAAGCAAACAACCATACATACAAAAGTAATAGTAATAGTAATAATAATTGTTGTCTGGTATTAACAGGAGCAAGTGGCCGGTTCGTAATGCTTCGTTAATGAGGCGCCGATCAGATCTGGAAATTCTCTTTGCTACTTCAACATCACCTTTGGCTAAAGGCCCTGATTATGTTAAGGATCAGAAAAGGTACACACACTTGTTTAATCTAAATTTTAAGGTGGTAATAGGTAAATACTGACATAAATCCTATGGTTTAGGGTGTGGGAGTACTTGATCCAAAATCCAAATTGGAAACAAGTCTTTCCTTCAAAGCTGGCACGTGTTTTTCAAAGGGTTGGAAACACAAGTTGGGTAATGATCTCCGAAACATAGTTGTTTACACGCACGGGCTCTTCATTATTATTGCATGTATATAATTTTTTTCTTCATGAGTTGGAATACGAAAAGACCGGATTTAGAACTGAAATTTGTCAAATATATATGATTTTGTCAACTGTGATGCATTTGGTTGACAAAATTATCATGTTTGATTTGTAAATTTGTCAAGTGAAATTGTTGGAGGTGCTTTTAGTTTAAAAACCCGTCTTACGGCACACCTAAGCGTGAGTGCAAGGCATTGACTTTGACTGCTTGAGGTGATGCATGAGGCTCAAGTCAAAATTGCATGAGGCGCACACATCAAGAGCGCCTCTTGTACATGGGGCAGATTGGGATGTTGTACTTGTACATTGTATCATCCTAAGGTTATTTTTTTTGGTTAAATGATGATGAAAATGGGTTATTCACATATATTTTAGATGTAAGTAAGCTGTTGAAATAGATTAATGATTAGAGGAATAGATCAAAGATATGATAGGTTATTCACATATATTTTAGATCAAAGCTGTTGAAATAGATATGATAGGTTACTAACAAAGTTTTGGCCAATTTGACCTGTAAGTGATCTATAACACGCCCACCAGCGTATTATACGTTAGTTAGATTTTTGGCACAGTTTGTGTGTTGAACTATATTGGTATGGTTCGTATGCGTTTACTCAATTAGCAGTTGCTAACATGTGTGCTTATATACTTCAGCTCGCTCATTAGGACTGAGTTTGACGACTCGAACCAAGCTTTTATACATGATAGATGCAGGCATGCAGCAACAACTTGTTAAGATGCTAACGTTATTGTTTTGGGGGTATAAAAATTACAATGGTCAATTTATTTTTAGGAAATTTTGCATTTAAACCTTTTACGTATATTGATCAAGGTTTAAAAAGTAGGAACCAATATCATGCATACTACACAGGTTCTTATAGAAAGTGGGTGTTACATACAGTTTTATTTATAGCATTTTTGGTTGCACATACAGTTGTATTTTATATCTAAATTTTCAGTAGTTTGATGACAGTATTTTATTCATTCTAACATATTCAGCAAACCAAGCAGCAAAAAAATAAACAAAAATCAAATTTCAATTCACTATCATGTGACAGTTTTGAGTCTAAAACACTTGCAGATGAAGACGATAACAACCGAAAACTTAATTGAAATAAAATGAACACAAAGTTTCATAAAAAAATAAAATCCCTGTTTAACCACAGCCCACAAACTGCACCCTACAACAATATATCATGACATAAATTATTTAGCCCAAACGAACAACACCAAAACATCATATGTTATCATCATCTTACCTACCTACGAAGCTCAGTTTCCCCATGCGCAAAATGACACTTATCCCCAAAAGTACACTGTCCCTTTGTAAAGTTCTCACATATCTTCGTCTTTATCTTATGCGCGTAACCAGCAGCACCACCACCGCCACCACCCCCCTGCTGAAAACCGCCCGCCTTCCTTGGCGGCATCCCATTTCCACCACCAGCACCAGCACCAGCATTACCAAGATTCACAATCAGCTCATGCACCATTGCACTGGCGTGCTTAATCTGATCAAAAGTCCCCTCGAGCTCAATATTCTTTTGACTCGGGTCAGTTTCATGATCCCTTATCGCGAATTTGACTCCAGTCATCCGGCATATCTGTTTTGAATTCGCACCGCCTTTTCCTATAATGGGCCCCGCAAGCGCCCCGTCTATACTAATCTTAGCAGTGGCGGATTGACCAAAGTTAGCTGCAGCTGTTACACCAGGTGGTTGGTAGCCCCCGCCATAGTTGACCGGACCAGGTTGACCACGAGGGTCTTCGTAACCCTGGAACGAGGGTTTGGTTAAAAGCTCGATTTCATTGTGAGCAAACCGACATTTGTCTCCAAACTTGCAGCCTTCTGGCGTGTTTAGTCTGTTGCAGAGTTTGCTTTTGAGCGGCATTGGCGGGCCGTTGGTGGCAAAGGGTGGTGGCGGCGGTTGCATTGGCGGCTTCCTCCCGGGCCCACTGGCAGCTGTGAGCTGTTTCACAGCATTGTAACCGCCCGGGACGTAGTGGAGAAAGTGGCAGCCTTCACCAAATGGACAACCGGAAGTGCTGCATTAACCAAAATCGCAAACATGAGACACCAAAAGAAGGTATACTGGAATAAAATTATTTACCAAACAAAAATGTGGTAGCATCTAGACATTAGGCGGTACAATGGACGGACCATACATGTTAAATAATGGGCCAAAATAGGCTCAGGTAGGCGAACCCATTATTTTCTACTATCTACAATAACTTCTGAATTTTCTCCAATAACCCAGTATTTGAAATACAAAAAAATATTGACGAAATTTAAGAGGTCAACATTTGAATACTTTGTAGAAAAGATTTACACTCAACCCATTTAACCTTTTTTCTTATTAGCCAAGTTTTTGAATTTAACATATTTAATTCATTTAAGATCAAATACAAGTCAAATCACATTTTTAGGTGATCGGTAAAACTAAGCAATAAAATTCACATTTCTACTTTAGAAACATATAACCAAACCATTAACCAACCATACAAGAATACAACTTACCTTATTATGTAATCTATTCACCTTTTTATTGATACAAAGCAAAACTATTCTAATATCAGATGTATCCCAAGAGAAGATAATAAGTGTGTCAACATAACACCACATAAAATGTAGTTAAGATTCATAAACCACGTATGCTTATTTTACATGGTATAGAAACCAGATGAGTGCATTTAGGATCCAGAGAATTACATTACCAGACAGTATCTTATCAATTACGTGTTATTGTAATATTTTAACTTCATCTGTTCTCCGGTCAAACAATAAGAGCCATTGCAAAAATACCCGTCTAAATTTAATCCTTTGTATTTGAGCTGCAACCACTGTGGGTTAAACTTTATATAATTTCTCCCAGATTACACCGAACGGTGTATTTCGATGTTACGCAAGATTTACAGTAAGGATTTGATTTAGACAATTATTATTATCTTGTATAAGTTAAGATTATAACCTGAAAAACTTTGTGCACGGCTTTGATTTGCTTCCTACACCAGGTGTAAAGGACTCCATGTCTGTTGCAGAAAATTAATTAATTTGTTTTAGTTATGTATTTTGATTCATTCACCTTCTGCCAATTAACAAACTCTCAACATCCAAATTCCACATCAAGCTTAATTTATCACCACATTATTACGCTTTATAACCATATATTAACAATTATAATGCAATTAATTAAATATAATAATTTGCTCATTTCCTGTTCCAAGATTCCCAACAGATTGAAATATTCACAATAACTCTTTGTTGTACTATTAATACAACAATTAGTGAGTTGAGTTATCCTACAAAGGGCCAAAAAATTGAGAAGGGTGAAAAGGATTTAGGGCCGCCATGCATCTACTCTTATGGTACACCTTTTGTGTTCTTTGATCCTCTACCTCTCACATGACCTCATCAACCCCCCCCCCCCCCCCAAAAAAAAAGATCTACCCCACCACCCCAAAGAAAGATGATGGAGAGTTTACCGAAATGCGCACTAAAGACTTTTCTAGAGATCTCCAAATCTCTGATATGGCTATCGAAATCGTGGACATGCCCCCCAAAAACCCAGCAACCCCCCCCCCCCCCTTTTTAAATATATAAATAACAAACAGACCTAAAACCACCCTACCCAAAAAACTAACCCAAAAAACTAAACCCAAAAACCTAACCCTAAAAGGAGAAACCTCCTGAAGCTAAACCAATATTTCTCCGCGCGCGACGTGGAAAAATTTGTAGTTTTTTATTTACCTTTTTAGTTTTTGATTTATATTCATTATGATTTATTTATTATCATTTTCGGGGTTTTTGATGTCAACAATCTAAAGACCACAAATCATTCTCACCCTTCTCGTTTTTATGCCCCTTTGTATTTTAACCTTTACCTGCAATTACTTCACTTTCTAATCCATACTTAATATTAGACAATAATAACACCAATTACACACATCTCAAAACAAAACCCTAGAAATCAACAACCGAAGCAATTAACGATTCAACTCACAGGAACCATCATCATCATCATCATCATCGTACTCAGTATATCCCACCAATAGCAAAGCTATAGTAGGGTCTGAGGAGGGTAAGATGTAGACAGCCTTACCTCTACCCCATAGGGATAGAGAGGCTGCTTCCGGTGAGACCCTCGGCTCGATAGTAGTTTTGCATCAAGCCTTGGACATAAGACACATAACACTCAACCATCGGGACACCGACCGATTGGTGCATGTACCCTTGTCTTTCGGCTATCAACGCCACCACATGATGCCTGATTAACCTTCCGCCACTTTTAACGTTATTTTCACGATATTGGTAAAATAACGTCAAAATTAGTGCAATTTCGCTTTTGCCCACCCGAGGGTTCACACATATATACATTATATGCGTGCACCGCAAGCAGGGCGTTCAACTCACAGGAACCATAAACTGATATCAAATTAGGTCAATTAGCAGTCACAAACTAACAATTAACAGATCTAACCAGCTAATCAAACCTAATAATAACAAATCTGGACAGAATTAACGAGAACCGAATAATACTAACCGTCACGAGGCCTCTTCGGAGCTCCATTCCAACCGACGTCTTGCCGGCCGCGTTTTCGTCCGCCAAACTCCATTGGTGGGTCAGATCTAACAACAAAAGCCCTAGGGTTTGCTAAACCGAATGAAAGAGGGGTTCAGCGGGACGTCAAATGGTTGGTTTTAGATTTGGTTTACTTCCCAGCCCAAACCCGGTTTATTATGACAGAACGGGTTCGGACGGATTCAAATGGGTGGGTGGTTCACTGATTTGTCGACGGCTTATTGGATTCTTGTCGGGTTTTCGTGAGAGACATAATAACTAAGTTTTAAAAGCATTTCAATTAGGTTACTTAAGTTTGAAAATTGTTATAACTAAGTCATTTAATTTCTTATTTTAATAATTAAAGGTTTTAACATTCTTTTTAGTATTTTTCCTTTTCATTTTACACAGAAAATCTTTTTATTTTTTTTATTGTTGACGTTGAGTGGTGATATGATTTTTAATTTTTAATATCATTAACGTTTTTTTTATGTCCTTGTGCTCTTAGTTTTATGTATGGGCCTAGATCTTACTATAGATTGGTTACTGGCCATCTCTATTTATGTATATATATATATATTACATATGCTTTTACTATACCTTTTTTATTTCTCTTTCGGTTATTGAAACTTTATATACGTATAGTTTTGTTTGTTTGCTCTGTTTGGTGTGGAACAGAGGGTCTCTCTGAAACCAATATTTCTATCCTTAGCTTCTTTAGGGTGAGTGTAGTGGGACGACAAAATGGAGGTTTTGGGGCTACAACACCGTTACATAGGGGGAAATGTGTAAGGGCGAGAGGTTCTTGTCACCCATATGCATGTTTGTTATATTATTATTATATTTGTGTGTGTGTGTGTATGAGGCTACAACACCATTACACTCCTAAAACAAAAATCCACAATTTGCTAATTGGGCGTCACACGGCGAAAATCGTCCCATTTTGCCGCCGGTCTAACCGGTAAAAGCCTTTTTTGATGAAATAGAAAAAACAATGCTACTGCTGGGAATCGAACCCTATACAGCGGGCAGCTATAAGTGACTAGAGAATTCCACACCAACCACCCAACCAAAGAGTAATTATGTTTATCTGGTTATAATAAATATCTAATATAATAACAAAAACATTATAAATGAAAATGTATAACGTCATCCAGGTCAATGTTCAGTCCGACCTTCCGGGCCGGTCCGATCCGACCCGGTAAGACATCCGGGTCGATGTCTGGGCCGGGTCTGAAAACATTGCTTACAAGTTACATGGATTGAGTTAATTGTTTTTATAAAAAGAAGTAATCTAATAGTAGTATTCAAAAGTGAATATTTTGAAACATCAAAAAACCAGATTCCCAACACAAAATGTCAAAAGGCAATAGTTTTGACAGACATGATAAATCATTAATATTAATACATGAATATGTATAGCGATTGATGGCTGTGTCTAACACATACATAATAATACATTCAATCATTGAAACTCTCAAATGTCAACTCTTAACTTGGGATCATCAATCCCCGTACCAAGCGTCAAAGACATCGCATCTCAAACTCCCGACACCGTCCCGGACCGCTACCGAACCAACGTCAACCGCGATCACCCCACCGCAGTTTCTTCACTTCAGGTCCCGGTTCTAGACTTGTCCAAGCTTCTTCACCCGCAGTTTCGTGAAATCGAGCTTCAAAAGCTTCACGATGCTTGCAAAAACTGGGGCATCTTTCAGGTCAACCATACTTAATAATTCCATGTGTATGAAACCAAAAAAACGACGGTTTGCTTTTATGTTTCTTTTATAAAAATCCAACTTTTTCTTTGGTTTCGGTTGAGCTTTTTACTTTTTACTTTTTAGTAATCTATAATAATTTAGTAAATATAGTCTATCACAAATATATAAAAATACACTAATTAAATGCCACAAAAACTTTAGGACGACAACTTTTTTTTCGGCCCAAAATTTTTAACACAAATGATAAAATCAAAACCAAACAGTTTTCAAAAACTCAAACTAAAGTTAAGCCTGAAACCGAACTGAACCAACCACGCACACCCCTAATTTACTCGATCAATCAACGCTTAACACAACTTTAGCTCGCTTTCTAATAATTTTGTTTATTGTAAGCTACTAAATGAATATGAACTATGATCTGATGATATAATTAATAATCTCTTGCTTGCAGTTAATAGGTCATGAAGTTTGTGATGAGTCTGTAAAAAGTATGCACAGCAAAATTCAAGAGTTCTTCATTTGTCCTCTGAGGAGAAGAAGGTCATGCTCAACAACCTGGAAGTCTAGAAGGTTATGGTCAAGCATTTGTGATCTCTGAAGATCAAAAGCTGGAATGGTGTGATATGATCTTCCTCAAGGCTATTCCGACTCATGCCCGAAAGTTGCAGTTTTGGCCTCATCATTTCAGGTAACTAGCTAGGGGCGTGCATGGGTTAGTTTCGTTCAGTTTTGGAGTCAAACCAAAAACTGTAAATTACTAAATTTGATTTTTTTTGTTTTCACAGTGGGTTTGGTTTTACCGTTTGGGCTAAAGGGTATGAAAGTTTTCGCCCGAAAAAAAAACTCAATATAATGAGTTTGGACATGATTTTTTGGGCCTATTTTTTGGTTAATTAATGATAAATTGCTTATTATGTGTTTGGATCTAAATTTTTGGGGCTACACCAGTTACTATAAACTAAAAATCGGTTTTTTCAGTCTTTTTAGGGTTGTTAATGAACTGAAAGTTTAGTGAACCGTTTGGCGGGAAGTTTGTTTATGTATGTTATTTATCAAACGAACGAGCACGAACAAAACTTTTTGTTCATTTTGTTAAACGTTCGAACATGAGCACGTGTCTCAATCATTCATTTATGTTCCCGAACGTTCGTTTATGTCCGTTAATTTGTGTTCATTAGTTTACATTTTTTTAAGTTCGTTCGTTTACGATCGTTAATATATTCTTTTAAATTTTCTTTGGCCCATTACAAATTAGTTCAGTTTTAATAACTTTTTAGCCTATACATTGTTTAACGAATGAACACAAACATGCTCATTTTCTTGACGAACGAACATGAACAAAGAAACCGTGTTAGTTTAATTGTTCATGTTCAATCGTTTGTTCAGTTAAAATTAAACGATGAAATGCGAACAGAGCGTTCATGTTCGTTCGGTTATTTACAAACCCGGTCTTTTTGTTTTTTCGGTTACAATCGTTTCGATTTAGATTTTTTTTCATCTTTTTACGGAAACATAACCAAACAAAATTGATATTTAAAAAACATAAAATCAAACGTCAGTTTTTATTGGGTCCAGCTATGTCAAATATTCCGGTTACAGTTCGGTTATTTCGGTAACATTATTCTATCTTAAAGCTCAACCGGTCACCTTTTGTGTCTTTTTTTGACAATTATTAAGTTTTGGGTTGTTTTAAATCAGGGAAGAATTAGATACATACTCGAATCACATGAAGAACATTGCGGTTTCAATAACCGGGTTCATAGCAATGGCTTTAGGACTCAATGCAAACCGATTCCGTGAGTCTTTTGAAGTCGGAAGCTATGATGTGAGGATGAACCGCTACCCACCTTGTCCCGAGCCTAAAAAAGTTATCGGTATATCATCTCATGCAGATATATCAGCGATCACACTCTTGACAGATTGTGGCCACATCCCGGGATTGCAGGTTTTGAAAGACGGTCAATGGGTGTTTGTTCAGCCTATGACCAATGGCGTCGTTGTAAATATTGGCATCATAATGGAGGTAGTAACATTATACTTCACTTTCACTTAGAATTTTATGTTTTAACTTTTTAGTTAAAGTTTATATAAATTGGTAGGTTGTGAGTAATGGGATATATAAAGCTCCTTATCATAGAGCATTGGTAAATAGAGAGAAAGATAGGTTTTCAGTGGTGACATTTTGTTATCCTGGTAAAGAGTTTGAAGTCAAGCCGGATGAACAACTGATAAACTCGGACTTGGTGGCGCTATACAAATCGTTTACGTATGATGGATATATGCAAAGATTCTATGATCGCGATAAACTCAGTGATGACGGAGTTCCGTTCGTTGATACTTTGAAAATATGAGTTTAAAGAAAGACTTCAATTCCTGTAAGTTGGTCTTATATTGTAACTACATGTTTCTGCAATACACCATCTATGAATCAAATGTAGAGCTAAAGTACAAAATAAAAGAATAATCTTAATAGGAAAACTAATATATTATTGAAAGAGTATTCGTGTAGGGGATTACTAAAAAAAAATCCGAACCTGACGGAGAAACCTAAAACATCTGAGACATGTGTTCGTGTAGGGGGTTATTAAAAAAGTATATATGCGGGTGGTATTACGTGATACTAAGCCACCCATCTGTGTCAAATTGATCTACATATGACTCCGCTAACTCTTAGACCAACTCTGTATCATAATTAGTGCTCTATGAGATTTTGTTCTTCGATCGATTATAATATGTAGCACGTGTAAAACTATTTGTGGAAATTTTGTTCTTAATTTCTACTCACATCAGCCGATAAAACCAGTAATCACATAAGCATGCTCAAGACCACTTAATATTACCTAAAAAGTTATCAACCATACGCGTCACAACGCAAAACGCAACAACCAAAAGCAATTACGATAACAAATCTGATACTAACTAAAATGCAGCCCATCCAGGAGGCACGGCCACCTCCGCCTTGAAATCTTCAGGAAACGCCTGCCATGAGTTCTGATCCGGGCTTGAACAACTCTTGTTGACCAATCCCCGTGCACATTTTACATTTGACCCGTTAGATATGAACCATAAATCAAACGACCCGTTACAAAATTATATATAACTGACTACCTGTGGTTGAATTCCAGGTGTTGTGCTAGAAGCAAGAGCTTGTTTAATCCCCTGTAGTTGTTGTCTTTGTGATCTGCATATTGTGATTAACTTTTCATACTCGGAATTCATTTCGCTTTTCTCCAAATTAGCCTTCTTTAGCTCTTCTTTTAACCGTTTTACCTCCGCCTCTAAAACCTCTTCCTTCCTAGAGCTGTGTTTCTTCATCACGCCTTTGTTCATGTTCGTTTCAAGTGTTAGATTAAAGCTAATAAGAACAATGCATCGATGGTGATTTTTGGGCCGTGCAGGTCGGTTTTGGGCTAAAACTGAACCACAAAACAGGAACTTCGGTTTGAGTTTTTTAAAACAATTCAGTTTCAGTTTTTTCGGTTTTTTGTTTAGGTTCGTTTTTGGTTTTGCAATTTGGTCTTGAAATTTTAGGGCCTAAATAAAACATTGGTAGGGTGCAAACAAGCCAAGTCGCTCGCGAGCTACTCAAGTGTGGATCGATTAAAAGCTCAAAAAAAGCCAAGCCGAGCTTTTTCGAGCTCGAGCCTCAAATAAAGCTCATTTAGTTATTGAGCCCGAGCCCGAGCGCACTAGTGGATCTTAGCCTGGGTCAGGCCGAGCCACCCAGCTTTTTCGCTTAATACTGTAATATTTCCTAAAAAAATTGTATGTATTAGGTCCGGCCCATCCATAATATTTGTTCAAGATCGGGCCTTGTGTATTTTTTCGTTTTTACCTAATTTGGACCTCCATATATAAAGGCTTCACGCTTTGGGCGCCAAACACGGCAGAGGGGCGCGAATGGCTGGGGGCGGCCTTGGAACGACCGGCGCCATTGAGAAATAATGGTGGGCCCTCTCTCTCACCATCTCTGACACACCCATACATACATATGTATATGTATATATATATATATATATATATAATGGGGCGCCCAAGGAGCTTTAAACCACAGCGGGGGCGTTATAGGTTGGGGCATCGACGCCCCCAGTGCTGGTGTGGCGCTGTGGAGGGGCTTCGATGCCCCCCACCATAGAGAACAGCCTAATGATACATTGTGCAGCCGAGCTCGAGTCGAGCTTAGGCTTGGTTAGGGTATGATCTCAAAATATATAAAATTAAAGAAGATGGTTTGATTGATGTTATAATAAAAATGAGCAAAAGGAATGAATACGTAACGTAGATGGATTAAAAGTGTTGGCATTGTCAAAATGTACGTATGAACATCAAGAGACTGTAAGTAATCGAAATCACATTAATTATTATTACCTTGAATGAAAAGTTGATTAACCTGCGATAGAGATCGGAGATCTACGGAATGGAAGGTGTTGGTTCTTGGTTTAGTTTGGTTTGTGATCCGAGATCAACAGTCAGATGATTGATATATTAGATTATCTATGTAATGTAAGTGGATCTGAAACACACGGACTCCTTAAAACAAACTCCAGAGTATTTATTGTAAATGGAGAGAAAGGAAAGGAGTTGGAAGGAAATAAAGAAAATTGATGTTCCAGAGTTCTTTTTTATAGGAAGAATGGAATGGAAAGCAAAGAGTGAGCTTTTTGGTGTTATTGGAAGGAATTGAATATATAAACATCCAGATCAGATTTCAATTACAATTTTACCCTCATCAGAAGAAGGCGGGATTTTGGGATCATCTCTCCCATCACAATATATCAAGGTCATTGTGTTTTCTCCTTATCCAAACCTAACCATCAGAAGCATCCCACTGCCCGTTCTTCTTACCAGGTATTTTAAGTTAATCTCACTTTGTTTTGATTTTACATCTTTTTCAATTAGCTTTGTAGTGACCGATTAAGGATCGATTAATATGAACTTTCATGTCTCTCATAAAGTGTAAGAAATTAAATATAGGATTAAGATTTACCTGATAAGGCCATGTTCAAAAAACTTGGGTATATAATCGGGTACACCGGGCTAATCGGGTCGGATTAGCGGGCATATTACAAATCCCGAAGCCGTGAAAACTTTCAAAAGTAATCCCAAACCCGTCCCAAATGTTTCGGGTTTTGGGTTTTTTCATCGGGCTCGGGTTTCATGTCATCTATAAGTGTTCATAGTTTAGGTTTGGTTTAAAACCGCAAAACCGCCCATTAGTTCTTTTATTTTTGAAGAATATGAGTTTAATTGTATTAAATAGGTGAGAGCAAAGTAAAGTCGGATCTATATTCCTTGATTATAGTTGATGAAGTGCGTTCGTTTGTAACTTGAATTTTTATTATATTACAGTTTACCCAACTGCAATTAAAAGTTGAAAACATCATAATGTTATATGTTATTGAAGGTTTTGTTATTAAGTTTACTACTTGCATTTATTTAATTTTTATAACAAGGTATCCTTCTTATATTAATGTTACTATGTAGAAAGTCATCATGAGCAAACAAGAAGTCATTGGAAACAATGGTAAGAAGGAACACTTCAAGTGGACAGAGATGATGGATGAAGCATTCATTCAAGCAATGATAACACAAAAAGATAAGGGCTATAAGATAAATGGGTCATTCACCTCAAAAGCATATACTAATATGATTGAGGAGCTAACTACAAAGCTTCAAATGGTTATTACCAAAAATCATTTGAAGCATCGTTTAAAAACTTTGAAAGAGCGTTTTTCTCAATGGTACAATATGTTTCAAGGAACTTCTTTAAGTGGTTTCTCATGGAATTATGAGACTCAACTAATTGAGGCGGAGGACGAAGTGTGGGACAAAGTAATAGCTGTAAGCATTTTAAGTGTTTAAGCATTTTTAGTTGTTTCTAGGGGTGTGCAAACACGCATAACTTGCTGCACATGATCATCATTAATTAAAACACATAACCTGTTTGTTGCAACTTACAAAACAGTGGCATATAAGAGATTATTTGCATCTTCATTCTTGCATGACATTAATTATATTTTATTCATTCTATATTAAGCCAACATAAAATAGAATGCATAACTATCATAAATCAGTTTGTTTATTGATAACATGATATAATATCAATACATGATGCTACAGTAATCATGATTTCTAATACCGGTTCCATTAAATTGGAACCATTAAATATTTACCTAATCAATTATAATACTATCATCTTTATTGTTTTAATCAGTCAAAGCCCGATGATCTTAAGTTGAAGACAAAAAGGGTGTCAAACTACAATGAAATGCTAGAACTATTTGCAAGGGATAGGGCATCCGGTGCACATGCTGAAACCGCTAAAGAAAGAAATGCACGACTGCAAAAGAATGACAAGATTAAAGTAGAAACAATTGCTGAATTGGATGACTTACTAGCATCCGAAGAAGTGACCCTGGAGAACCAATACAACTTTGATGATGATATTCAAGTGTTAGATTCTTTGGTTTCTTCACCTGAGCCGTCTTCAAATGCAAAAAAATGTAAAAGTAAAAAAAGAAAACTCGAACAAGAAGATGAAGTGTTTAATTTGAAGCTTGTGAATTGCCTTGACAATGTGGCTAATGCTATTTTAGAAGGCAATAAAATATTGGCAGAAACGAACAAGATATTTGATCGAGCTTATCATAGCGAGTTTACTGGTGAGGAAATCTGTAAATAATTGGAGCCAATGGGTTTTGAACCCCATGAAATACCGGACGCTTTAATTTATTTGGCTAACAATCAAGCAAAAGCAAGGACTTTGTTTAGTTGTTCTTTTCAGATGCGTGTGGGTATACTGAAAGGTATGATGAGGGGCGGTAAGTAAGCGAGTTCAGAAAATGGTGGCGTTGTTAGTAGTTTTAGGTTATGGATTTGATGTTATTTTAGTAGTCATCTTTTGATGCCATGTGTTTCTTTGTTAATTCAGGCAAAGATGACATTGTTAGCAGTTGTTGGGTATGTATTTTGATACTGTTGTTAGTTGTCATCTTTAGATGCCATGTGTTTTTTTGTTATTCAGCATAGATGACACAGCTAGTACTTGTAGGTTATGGATGTTGAAAACAAATATCTTTTGGTTATGGTGAAATGATTACTTTTATGCATTTGTTAATTCTTGGTATTGTTGTGCTTGTTGTGTTGGCCCGTTAAAGCGATTTATGAAGAATATTACATGAAACTTTTTTAAGAAGTAGAAGTACAACAAATTGCAGGTTTCATTAAACAGAAATTACGGTAGAGCTCGTTTAACAACACTTGTTTACTGATCGGAATATTAATCTGAACTTGTTAGGCTTGATTTGCTATGTCGGCCCGTTAAAGCGATTCAACTTAACAGCAGTTTCGTTTAACAGCAGTTTAACAGCACTTGTTTACTGACTGGAATATTAATCTGAACCGGTTAGGCTCGATTTGCTATGTCAGCCCGTTAAAGCTATTTAACTTAACAACAGTTTCGTTTAACAGCAGTTTAACAGCACTTGTTTACTGACTGGAATATTAATCTGAACCGGTTAGGCTCGATACGCTATGTCGGCCCGTTAAAGCGATTCAACTTAACAACAGTTTCGTTTAACAGCAGTTTAATAGCACTTGTTTACTGACTGGAATATTAATCTGAACCGGTTAGGCTCGATTTGTTGTTTTGGGCCGTGAAAGCAATATATAAAAAATTAAATTTATTACATAAGACATTTAAAGTTAGATAAAAAATGAGCAGCGTAATTTATTTATTAGAAACCATAGCAGAACCTGGTTAAGAGTGTTTATTTATTGATTTATATATTAATCAATGCTAGTTGGCCAATAAAATTATAAAAGATACAAAGAAATAAATAATACAAATCAATAAAATGTGTAGAACATAGTAACTGCAAAGAATACTATTTACTCAAAAGATCCCATAAATCTGCAGTATTGAATATTGAGTGTAAAACATAAATGTTTGAAGTGTGGATAAACAAGTGGAACAACGATGGTGAATAACTAATGCACATGCTGCATATACTTTGAACACTCTTGACTTCATCTTGAACACTCTTGACTTCATCATTTATATGTATAAATGTTGTGAAAGACAATTGCCATCTTTTGGTATGCTGGAAAGCTTCTTTTTTTTAATTTTCTATGAATGGTATAATAGGAAAAATAAAAGTTTCTTTTCTTTTCCTTTCATCTCAGGAACACAAAAAATGTCAAAATTCATTTCTTTCCTTTTCTTTTCCTTTCATCTCGGGAACACGAACTAAAAACACACATTTTCCTTTCATTTCCTTTCTTTTTCCTTTTCTTTCTTTTCTCTTGTTAAATGAAACTCGGGAACAGAGTGTAGAGGTTAGAGATAGATAGTCCATTATCTATTTCTTTCTTAGTTTTATTCTCTATGTTATGTTATTTTTCTTTTAATAAAAATAAAAAATAATAATAAAGGAAACTTTTATATCACACGCTTTGTCTGTATGACATGTTACACGACACATCGTTATCATATCGCTTCATTTCTAAAAGCTAGCTATACGAGTCATATAAACAACTGGTATGTATATACACAAACCCTATCAACATTTGGTCGCATGGTTTGATGGGATATACCACCCGTATCACTTATTACCACTAGTGAATGAATGATATGTTGACATCATGAAAGGTTCCAAGTAACTTGTAACTTCTTTAAACTAACTTTCAACACACAAGAAACCACATCGTCAATATGAACTTTGGATCATTAGAACTATGAAGTTAGCAACAAGTTAGGCTCGATAGCAACTTGGATCAGAGGTGAAAAATCATGTATTTTTAATACCCGGTTTTGGATATGATCGGATATTGAAAAATCGGGTATTGGTAATACCAATGGTGTACGTTGAAAGACCATAATGGGGCCTAGTTTTTCCAAAATAAAAAAAAAAGAAGAGTTTATGGGCCTAAATCATCCGGTACTGGACTATTGGTAGGATATAAGTCAAAATTCACTCATCACTCATGCTTAATGAATAATAAAAATTCAAACCATTCTTTAAAATTTAACCGAGCATGCAAACAAAACCCCCAATTTAAACAACCCCCCCCCCCCCCCCCCCCAAAAAAAAAAAAGTGAACTTTAAAACTTTTGCCATGCAAATCACCCATACAAGCGGATAAACACGATTTAACCGATCGGTTACGGTTTCTAATAACCGGTCGGCTTATTTTCACTTTAATTCTATAAATAAACCAAACTGACTGATTGAGTTTAACATATTATGAAAGCAGGCTTTTATATGGCCTAGCTAGATGTTTATGGGCTTTTGGAGTTTAGGGTATAAGTTATATGTGTATATATGTGATGTATATGAGAGTTGTAAGTAATCCTTAATGAAAGTGTTCTTCCTCTCCTAATTTTCTCTACTTTATTTTAAAACAATCATCTTATAGATAAACTTTGTTAGTGAGGTAAGAAAGAAAACTTTAAATGTTCAGTATAAATTATATATTTTCAGTTATGGAACCAATAACCGAATTGCTATGTAAATTACCTCATATATAATGTTATCTAAACCTTAAAAATAAAACCTTTGAACATACCTATGTCAAGAATCAAAATCATAAAAAGTACTAGTAACATGCACATTATATTATTTTTAATAACATTCACATACATCTAGGCTAAAAAAGACGTGGATATGGACTTGTCCATAGTTTTAATTTTGTATAGTCAATTATTAATTATATTTATAGATAATGATCTTTTTTTCTGGCCAACAAATGGCTAAAGGAAGCAAAATGCCAACCTTATAAGAATCTTCACCTAAATTCCAACATAGACATAATGTTGTTATTATAAGTATTATTTGTCTTTTGAATTGGATTTTCATGCTCATATTGCATTTATGCTTGTTATTAAATTTAGTTACTTTAAAATACAATTAATTAATAAAAACAATTAGTTAGTTAACTGAATTATCGAAGTGCGAAATGGTTAATTGGCTTTAGATTCGTATAAATTATTAAAACAGTATCACAACCGATAACACAATTTTTCACTTTTTTTAACAACGTTTGAAACTATCTTCAATACCTAAGTGAGGATACCAACTGTCCATGCTGATTTTAACCCTCTAGATCTGACTCATCCAAGAACACCATCAAGGAGAAAGTGAGAAACTCACCACCATGACCGTCTCCAAGAATCCTTAAAATTTCGGGGTTTTGGACGAACATAAAAAGGTCTCTAAAATCATATCTTTAATCATGTGATAAGTAACTTGACAATTTTACCAATTGAGTTGTATTTCTTAAGGCCAATGCGAACCAAAGGAAAATATAATAATAATAATAATAATAATAATAATAATGTTAATGTTACCAAAATAGTCGATAAAATTGTCATTAAACACAAATAAAAGGTTTTTTCTATAAAATAATAACACTAACAACGTGAAATTAAATTCATGACCTTTGATTTTACATATTAGCACTTTTTCCATTGCACCAACAAATCATTTTATAGACTTATGTTTTAAAACAAAATTATATATAAAACATAAAACATATATATTTGTTTTCTAACAATTATGGGCATTTTAGGAGAATAAGAACGGATCTGTCGCCCCTGCTACGCCTACCACTGTAGGAAAACCTTCTTAAGTTACGTTTCAAACCTGATACCTTAAGATCTCGAGCTTCAATTATCACCCTCATGCTATCATACCTGAACGCCAATTACGCCACTGCAAATTTTTTTATTTTTACAAATATTAATGTCTATGAATCGGTAGTGTAAGTATCATGGGGAAATAGTAGGCAAGTAGGAATGAGAATAAATAGGTTGTTAGCCGGCAAAATAATCAAAGCAGGTACACATCTTAATCTTCTTTTTCTATTGGATTTTTCTTAGGTCTAAATAATTGAATTCTTAACATGTTAATAGTAATGAGAAAATAAATAGAGCGGGTTCGTATCTAATTTTTATCTTTATCAATGATGGACCCAAGATTAAAACACATAAATAACTTACCTAACGTATAAATAATTAGAGTGTTTATTTTTAGTCAAAGTTAACTTTAATAATTACATTACAAAAATCTAAATTAGAATAATAATAATTGTTCATTTGTTCTAGTTCAAAAACTGTAACCTAATAATAATTATTTATTTATACATTTTCACATTAAAGTTGTGGTAATTGATTATATTATTAAACAGACGCATACATAGCCGTCCTTGAGAATACAAAAAACATCTATGGCTTAACCGCTTGAGACATGTAAAAAAATGGGCCCGAAAATACAAACATAATAACTCATATATAATTTAGATAATTGTGATGACAATAAACCAAATAAAAGTAATTTAGCACAATAATCTAACTAAAACTTAAATAAAACATGAAGCACTTCTAGCAATTTTGGAAGCAAAGCTTTCATTCAACTCTTTGTAATCCATAGGTCATGCGAGCGTACAATGTACGTAAGTAGTAACGGGCCGGCTTTTTTATTCCTTTTTTTCCTTTATAATCAAAGACTTAAAGCGAGTTTAATTTTTCAGATTGGCCTAAAAATATTGGTTCTTCAAATGAATGTATTAACACTTTTATAGTTTTACGTAGTGCATTGATAATTCAATAATATAGCATGGTAGACGGTTATGTTAATGTCTTGAGTGCCATAATTAAAAGAAAAGGTACGAGTGATTTATGTTCTTACGGTTTTTAACATAATTTTATATACGCTACCGATGGCATAAATGGTATTTTAAAAGAAATTATATTTTAAGTAATATCAACTAGCATTTTTTTATGATAATTTTTAAAGTATTTACAAGTTTTACACTTAGGGTATGTTTGGTTGGAAGTAATGAAATGAATAGGGAATGAAATGAGAGAAGGAAT
Organism: Bidens hawaiensis; assembly: GCF_021521415.1. Taxonomy (NCBI): domain Eukaryota; kingdom Viridiplantae; phylum Streptophyta; class Magnoliopsida; order Asterales; family Asteraceae; genus Bidens; species Bidens hawaiensis. Next base: position 405,508 of record NW_027492181.1, read on the forward strand.
GGAATAAACAAGGGAATGAAATGGATCATTACCATTCCTTTGTTTTGTTTTGTTAACATATAGAAATGAAATGAATAATTACTTTATATTGTTTGGTATCTAAAAAAATTGTAGGAATGAAATAGAAATAATAAAAGTATTCATATCCCAAAATATATTATTTTACAAAAAAAATAAATATATAAAAATAAATAAATAAACTGAAATGGCGACGGTGGTGGTGGTTGCTCTGTCGACGAAAATGATGGTGGTGGTGGTTGTTAGTGGGGTGGTTGTGGTGGTGGGGTGGCGGTGGTAGCATTGGTGGTGATGGCGATGGTGGGGTGGCGGCAACGATAGTGGTGGTCAGGCAGCGACAGTGGTGGTGGAGGTGGTAGCGATGGCGGTGAGGCGGTGGCGGAGGTGGTGGTGACGATGACGGAGACGGTCAGGTGGTGGCGGTGGCGATGGTTGTGGTGGTGGTGGTTGTTAGGTGGTTGCGATGTTGAGAAAGTATGGTGAGGGAGGAATGGAATGAAAAAAAAAGAAGGGGGGTAAGAAGGAATAGTTTTAATGGAATGGGATTCCATGTGTAATGGATAACTCCATTTCATTGAGTAACCAAACACTAGGGGTATGTTTGGTTGAAAGGAATGGAATTAAGGAGGAATGTGATGGGGGAAGGAATGGAATAGACAAAGGAATGAAATGGATCATTACTATTCCTTTGTCTTGTTTGGTTAACATATGAGAATGAAATGAATAATTGCTTTATGATGTTTGGTATCCAAAAAAAATTTAGGAATGAAATAGAAATAATAAAAATATGCATATCCCAAGATATAAAGTTTTTTTACAAAAAAAAAAAATAAATAAAAATAAAAAAATAAAAAAAATTGAAATGCGACGGTGACAATGATTGTCATGGTTATGGCGACGTTGGTGGCCGTGGTAGCTTTGGTGGTAAGGTGGTGGTGGTGGAGGTGGTTATGGCGACTGTGGCGGTCAGGGGGTGGTGGCGGCGGAGGTGGTGGTGGTGACGGTGGCGATGGCAGTCAGATGATGGTGGTGGCGGTGGTTGTTGTTAGGTGATGGTGTTGTTGAGAAAGTATGACCTGATGGTGTTGTTGAGAAAGTAGGTGGAAGGAGGAATGAAATGAAAAAAAAGAAGGGGGGTGGGAAGGAATGGGACTCCATGTGTAATGGATGATTCCATTCCATTGAGCAACCAAACACCTCTTATTTCATTCCTACGTAATGAATCATTTCATTCCGCCTGTCATTCCTGCATAACAAACGCTATCTAGTTTCTTCATTCCTACGTAATGTATCATTCTATTCCCCTTGTCATTCCTGCGTATCAAACGCTACCTCAGGACATTGACCCTAAAAAATTACGTCTGAATTCCGTAAAGAGACAACAATGTATAATGGAACACGAATAGTGGGAAATAATTGACTTTATTCTCAAACCACCTTATAACAGCTGGTATTCTCCATTGTTTTGTATTTGCTTTTGCTCTATAATTCCCAATCATTGTTTAAGCAATGTCATGAAGCAATCTTATACACACACATACATCTAGGGACGAGTTACATGAGGAACCATAAAAGAGTGAATGGCCGGGGAACCATTAACCAGAGGAAAGTTAACGTATAAATTAAATTAACGTGCTAACTGTATAAATCAAGTAGTGTAATTATATATACATGTAGTTTAATTATGTAACTACATCGTAGTGTAATTACATTACACTATAACTATACAATATTACATATATAATTATACTACTTGATTCTTACAGTTAGCATGTTAATTTAATTTGTACTGGATTCAAACCCCATCAACCAGATCAAATATGATTGAATTCATTTCAGTTATATTGGAACCGGCTCGTCGAAATTTAACCAGAACCGCTTAACCCTAAACCTTAAGTCCTTAACCATATAGCTAAACCCTAAAAACTGATTCACAACAAAAAAAATTTGAATATAACCCAAGTTAAGATTTCACTCGTTCAATTAGTCAATTTGGGAGACTTTGGAGGACACTTCAATAAGTTTTAAAAACTTAGATTTTTTATCCTGATATATACAAAATAATTTTGATAAAAAAACATAAAGTTTACTAATTTGAGAGCATCTATGGGTTGTAAGCATTCAGTTAAGAACTCACACGCTCTTAATCTTATAGAATATAGACTATTTGTAAATATTTTTCTAAAATACTTTTTACAATCTCTTTTTAGAATGGCTTGCCCGAGTAATGAAACTTGTTTCAAACATTGTTAAAAAAAAGTTTGTAAAAGTTCTAACTTTAACCACAAAAGCCAATGAGTTTATGATTAAAATTATTGACTAAGCTATCCTAGGCCAATGCCGTATGACGCAAGTTTCCTAGGACCACAAATTAGGGGTGTCAAACGTGTCGGGTTGGTAGGTTGGCGGGTTAACGGGTTACGTGTTGGTGGTTTAACAGGTTGAAATGTGCAACCCGAACCCGACCCATATTATTATTCGTGTCAAATATGTCAACCCTAACCCGCACACACATAAATTCGGGTTGACCCGAACACAACCCGTTTAACCCAAATTTTTTAAACAAGTTAATTTACATAATTAGACATACAAATTATAATAAAATCAAAACCATATATTGCAAAATTCAAATGAAATTTAAGCGTGAGTCGATTTAGATATAGATGGTTTTGACGATATGTTCATGTATATTGGTGAATGGATAGAAGAAATGCACATTGGGTAATGAAATTCTAGTTGAGAATTTAAAAGTGTCGTTCACGAAAAATAGAATTTTCAAGGATACATAAAAAGGTAATATGGGGAATGAAAAATAATTAAATTCTCCAATACATTTTAAAACAAAATAGGGAAAATAAAATTAATTTTAAAATATATAAAATTAAACGGGTTAACAGGTCAACCCGTTTTTATACAGGTCAACCCGAACCCGACCTGTTTATAAAACAGGTCAACCCGAACCCAACCCGTTTTTTAAACGGGTCGTGTTAGCCGACCCAATACCTGTTTTTTTCCGTGTCGGATTCGGATTGGGTTTCGGGTCGTGTCAAGAATTGACACCCCTACCACAAATGGCTGCCACATAAACTATAAGTGGATTTTGGAGACAGTGGATTTTGTAACTTGGTTGGACTAGGATTAATCGCATTTAATCATAATCAGTGGATATGAAGGGATAATGAGATGATGTGGGATCCCCATTTTTAATTCTCTTTCATAGTTTTGAATATTGGATTGGTACTTAAAACATGGACAAAATGATGTAAGTCGGGCATAAGAGCATCCACATTCGATTCTCAATAATCACAAATTTCTTTTAATTAATTTTGGTATACATTCATGGTGGGTGGTTGAGATATAAGACCATGTGTAGTCATAAAGTCTCACCCATGGGCGTTATGCGTCATTTAGCGCGCCAGTCAGAGTTATGGTTTTTTACAAAAACAGGGTGTAGTCATAAAGCTCCCATAATTTTGTTATTTTTTTTCTAATTTTCGTGCATTCCACCTGCGTTATCTACAAAACGCCACAAAGAAAAAATAAACCAAAACACCGGGGGGGGGGGGGGGGGGGGGTGCCCCCGACGTTATCCACCATAAAGCCTCCATAATGCTTGGAGTACGCATGGATGGCACAGGTTTTTAATTTACTTTCTAATTTTTTTCATTTTTAATATATTTGATTTTATTTGAATATCTAATGTTTATTTTTTTAGATTTGTTATATTAAACCTTTTAATTTTTAAGTTGCTAATTATGTTGTCTAGTTTTTAAACCAATATGATCAAATAAACAAGCGGTTTAGTACTTGAAAAAGTTTCGAAAGACTGGTATTTATCAAGTTGGTACTTAACTTGGAGCTTTTAAGTTTTATACGTCTAAGTAACTAAGCGTTAATAATGAATATGCAAGGTATTGATTTTATGCAAATATAAATTTTAGCTCATCAAAAACTTTGATGGAAAAAGAATGTAATTAACAATAATAAATATATTTTAATATGATTAGTTGTATTTTTAAACTATTAATCATAAATATTATAATATAGAATTCGTTTTGTTGGGTTTGGGTATCACCTAACTTTGATGAAGATGTTTGTGGACTAGAAAGTTATTGGGCGTGTCATTAACTTCATAGTTACGTTACAAATGCTCCATAATTCTAACCCTAGGTTGATCAAGATTTATTTAATATGACAATGTTATATGGTAAAACTTTGGTTAATATGTCCTTGCATTGTTTTCTTAAAAATATCAAGAAAATAAAATTCTAGTTTCACCTTCAATACTCGTAATTGTAAAAGACCAATGACTTCAAGTAGTGTAAAACACGTATCATCATTTTATTTTCAAAACAACTTAGAGTTTAGTTTACAAAATCATTAATCATCTTAAAACATATACAAAATAGTTTTATACATGTAAAATATGCTTATTAAATACATTAGGGGTTGTTTGACAATATTGTATTGAATTATTAAGAAGTCTGACTGATTAAAAAACAACATATGAATCATTAATCATGTCTTTGTAATTTAACTATATGTGTCTATTTAGTGAACCAAACATACTCTACGTCTGATCGATAGACTACCAAACATGTCATTTGGACTTGGTACTTAATTTATTTATAAAAAGTTGTTTCACTCACTAGAATTTTCATATATACAACCTCCCAAACACTTAATCATCAAAAATCTTGTATATCCATGGCACTACTAAGCGATTTGAAAATATGAATACAAACATTACAACAATTATACATGTTAAGTGAGGGTTTTCTCCCCCACTCTCAATCATTTTTAAAAAAAAATTAAAAAACATAGTGCGTAAACAACGTTTCCCCAAACAACTCTCAAACAAAAGTTTTTATATCTCATACACTCACAATCACTTTATATAATATAAAGAACTTTGTTACAATAATAAGAAAAACCTATTGGGAATGCTAACATCAAATTTTACACTTTAAATATAAATAATTTTTTATTCTAAACCTACCTGTAGTGGGCGACAAATCTCCTGATTTTGGCGCGAATTTTGATTGTAACCCCCCCCCCCCCCCCCGCGGTGGGGGGGGGGGGCAATAAGAGGAGTGACGAGAATTTGTTGTTGATGGTTTGAGAAATATTATTTTATTATTATGTGTGTGACGTATACATATATATATATATATATATGTGTGTGTGTGTGTGTATATATATATATATGGCTACAACACCACTACACCTTTAAAACACAAATCCTTCATTTACTGACTAGACATCAAATGTCACAAAACGCTTCATTTTGTAGTTTCTCTATAATACACCGAGCTAAGAGCATCAGCAACGGGCTTCAAAGCCCGAGGTCCGAACTGATGTGGCAATGACGAACTCCAACCCCACGCACTAACCTCCGTTGTGGAGGTAAAGTCCGGTTCCAAAGTTTGCAGCACCGAACGAGTCCCAGACGAAAGTGGGTCCCCTCCGACGCCTATTGTATAATAAAAAAAAAGAAGAAAAACAACATAAATTTTTTACATCTAACGGCGGTACTTGTAAAAGATCATCGTCTTTATCGGCCTACTCCGGCTACCGGAACACCTGATGCCATAATTTTGATCCCAGCCTGTTTTTGGTGTGTTAAAAGTGGCACCGCAACAAAATCATGAGATTAAGGGGGTGTTTGGGATTGCTTATTTTCACCAACTTATAACTTATAAACATTTTGAAAAGTAATGAGGTGTTTGGGATTGCTTTTGACGTGAGAGAAAAAGTTTCATAAGTTAAAATGTTGTAACTTATTAACTTAATAAAAAGTTATAAAGTTGTAAAATAAGAAATCCCAAACACCCCCTAAATTATTTTCGTTGTATAGTAGTGATGCTATTGTAGAAACACAATGGTGAATAGTCTCTTCGTTTTTCAGATGGTGGCTTGAAGAATAATGGCAGCAACGTTCCATCTTTTCAGTTCTAGGGTTTATAGATATTTTGGGTTTTGGGCTGGATTTTTAAATAGCCCATCATAAATTTGGTCCATGTAGTTTTATATTAATTATAGATTTCAATAAAAATATGTTTTTATAAAATATTTAAAAGATATAGGAAATATAAAAAATAAATTTGTTATAAAATTTATTTGATTAAATTAATTATAGATGTAAATGATGATGTGGCGGTTTGTGGATGTTTGTTGTTGTGGAATAAAGTAAAGGTTTTTGAAAAAAGTTTGGAATCTGATGTGACACTGTGACGGTTTATAGGGGTTTATTGTTGTGAATGCTTTAACTGGATGATATAAAGGTGGTAAGTATCTCCACGTAGGATTGGATTAAAGAGCCAGCTTGACCAGTAGCCGTCACCGGCTGGCATCTAAGAGGACCATCGATGAACTTATGAAGAATCAAGAAAGCAACAATTAAATACCTTACTTATTTTACACAAATAATGAGACTTCAATTTAAAACGTGTTTATCAATTTTGGATTTTTATATACTTTCTTATTTATAAAGAATATTTATCACGCTGTTCCAAGTCGAACTAATCTTAAATCATTGTGGCCGCTAGCCACAACACGAACAAGTAAGTAAAGAAAAGGAGAGTTACATGAACATTGTATTTGCTTTTAATGTGATTGTTGATGCATGCGGCTAGGTGACTACTTACCTCGCTCTCTTTGTCTCTCGTTAAATTAGCAAAACTTTTACTTTGGTATTTTATTATTTAAAATTAGTTTTACATACCAACAAATGTAAAGTTAGATATACTCCGTGTTTATCTGTCTTCGTTGTTGCTAATAAGTTTTAGATTAACTGGTATCGGTGGGATGTGAAGAATTGGGCAGAGAGGTCTCAAATTCGAATATGATCTCAACCGGGTTTTGTCACAGCGCCCCTTTGGGTGGCGGGCTTCCACGGAACAAAAGATGGTGGCTTTGAGTTAGCTGTCTACGATCGCGGGCATATAGGGTCGTCTTCTGCGTTAGATGACCCTAAGTAATCGGGTTTATTCACTTGTCGTGAAAAAAATATGTTTTTACTTCTCGGCAAGGAATATTAAGAGTTATTTTTATTGGTTAGCATCCATTTAATAACAGATCAACATTTAGGCGTAATTAACACACTCAATTAAAAGTTTTAATCCCTCCACACGTTTTGCGAAGGAATTGACCAAAAGATGTACTTATTAAAATTTTATTTTCAACTCTTCTATGACATGATTGTTAAATATTAAAATACTTTATTTTGGTTTCATTAAATGTTAAAATTCATTGTGACGTATAATCTATCGTGTGGCAACGTTTGATATCTAAAATATAAGATTACATGCATCAATCGGTCGAAAGACACATGCGTGGGTCCTCGGGGGCAAAAATGAAATTACATTAACTTTGCCGGTATTTTACTAATTTCGTGAAAATAATGTTAAAAGTGACGTAAGGTTAAACGTGCATCATGTGGTGGTGTTAATAGCCGAAAGACAAGGGTACATGCACCAATTGACAGATGTCCAGATAGTTGAGTACTATGTGTCTTATGTCCAATAATTGATGCAAATATACTATCAAGTTGGAAGTCTCACCGGAAGCAGTTCCTCTAATAATAAATTATACGAGATACAAGTAAAACTGTTTAAATCTTACACTCTCCAAACCCTATCATAACTTTATTATTTTTTAGTTTTATTAGTATAATCAAAATATTAGGTAAAGTGGCTGGAATTATATAAAAATGTTTAGTTTATTTACTTGATTTATTAGTGATATACAGTGAAAGATATTTCGTTTTCTAATTTCTTTAAAGTCAAACGTGTAAGTTAATTTTCTATTTTCTTTTATATGCATTCCTAAATTCTTACGTCTTGTTAATTACAATCTTATTACGATTACAATTATAATCATTAATTTCAAAGTCAAAACGCATTTTACTATTCCTACTTCATACATGAAAACCATAGCCCATCTTGCCACGTTTCGAACGTTTCACATGGATTTAAAATCCTATTGCTGAATTGAAGAACCAGCTTGCATTCTCTTATTTGGATTTGTCCAACTTAATGAAGCGTAAAATCGGTAATGAGAAAACCACACGCTTTTGGACTGATAATTGCACGTCACAACCGCTCAAAGAGCAATTCGATAATGTTTTGCATATCGAGAGCATGAAGAATATCTTTGTTAACTAGTGTTTCGATAGCCACCATCACATTTATAAATATAGATACAGGAAAATAGGTTGAATGTCGGGGCTGCCCGAATACATTTCTAATTTCTTAAGTTAGGCATAATGCCGGCCATTGAGGCAAAATTATGATTTTTAAAATATAATGTCCTTTTTTTAATCATACGACAACGCCATACTTAAAATAAATTTATTGGTTTATTGGTGTAAATTTTAAATAAGATAAAAATAAAATATATAAAAGTTATCTAGTTTTTATAAAATTTGAGAAACATGCATGTTAAAGTTTTAATATTAATTTAATATAACTATAATCTAAAACTTTTTTCATGGTTTCTATGCTAAAATAACCTATTATATTTTAAGCCTTACTGTGTGCATGTATACCACTTTTGAGTATTTTAACATTACAACAATTTGATATTCAAAGACAACATAAGAATTAAACAATAGTACTAAGCAAAATGCCAAAGCTATAGATGCGAGTGCCGTCATCGATTTAAGACAAATAAGATCGGGTTTTAATAAAAAAAAACTTCAACAATGTGAAGATAAATATACCATGTAATATATATTTTTTAATAACACATAGTTTACTCTATGATCCTTTAAAGTGTGTTCTTTAACACAAATTATTAGTATATAATACATGTAATTAGTTGTGAGATCAATAAATTATATGCAAATTACTAACTCATTTTTCTAAAATTCTCCTAAATCAGACAACTTATATAATATAAAGCTTAAGCTTTAAAAAAAAAGTTTAAAAACCATTGAATTATACAACATATGAAATAACGATCGTTGGCCGTATATACTTCAACAACACATGCAATACAAGAGAGTCAACAAGTCGACATGCATCTTGCCAAAATCTCAAAACAACCAGACCCAAGAAACCCCAAAACCCAAAAAATCAAGTCGAAAAACTTCTTAGATCAGTAACTGTAGATCCATTATCAAAGAAAAAGCCTTTAAAAACTTGATTATAACATATTATGGTTTATAGGTAGGAATGATTAGATTCTCCGGTGGAGACCCAATTCCGATCCCCACTGGTGTCATTTTTTGTGAATATTGACAATAGAGGATTTGAGATAGGCCTTATGAGGTTGTTCCACCGTGTGTCACGTCAGAGAGTTCTACTCTTGTGACGGCACAACGATCGTCAAATGGCAGCTACGATATGTTTTCTCGAGAAAATGTCCAAATTAAACTATTAAGCCAACATGAATCTGGTTAAAGCAATATAGTCTTGCCTAGAATAAAACAACAAAACTATCCAATTCAAAAAAAAGTGAGAAAACAATTTTATATCTTGCGATAAATGATCATAATAACATTCTCAAAATAAAGTAAGAAACCCATCCACTTAGATTGAACCACACCAAACAATAATACTAAAATAGTCCCCACACACACACCTTTACACCTATATATATACACCACCCAACATGCATAATAATAATATTATTATTAAACATTAAACACAAAAACATACATTTCTTCTCATCTTCCCATTCCAATTCCACCACCCAAACGCGGATTCTCCGGCAACCATTGTCTTCATCCTCACCGTCCATTTCTCTCTCTTTATAATAAACCAACCAACCACCTTCACCAAACAAACCCATTTTCTCAAACCCTTCAATGGCGATTCAAAAGACTCTCATCAACAAGAAGCATCCTCACTGTTACATCTCAGTCCCATCTGAGATCATCAACTCTCTCTCATCCAATTCAATCCAATCACTCGTTGACACACCCAAGAAAACAGCAGCAGTTGCCAAGATCAATAATTATAATAATATTATCATTTCCAAATTGAAGTTAATCAAAAACCCCAGATTTTATTCCACCTTAATTTTGATTTGTGGGTTTTTTTTCATCTTAAAGATGGTTAATTTCTCATACCCATGTGGGAAAAACTCGGTTTTTGATCAGGGTTTGACTTCTTCTCTGGTTAAAATTGACGAATCAAAAAGTCAAAGTTATGTGAATGGAAGTCAAAAAGATGGGTTTGGGTTTTGGGAGCAGCCGGATGGGTTAGGGTATAAGCCGTGTTTGGATTTTAGTAATGAGTATAGGAAGGCAAGTGTTGAGATATTGAAAGATAGGAGTAAGTATTTGGTGGTGGTGGTGTCTGGTGGGATGAATCAGCAGAGGAATCAGATTGTGGATGCCGTTGTCATTGCTAGGATCCTTGGGGCCACTCTCGTCGTCCCGATTTTGCAAGTTAATGTTATTTGGGGTGATGAAAGGTATGCTTTTTGATGGTGGTGTTGTTGTTGTTGCATACCAAGTGTTTGTTGGTTTTTCGCCTCCGGATTTGTCGAATTTTAGGGGTGTAAACAAGCCAAACCGCTCGAGATCGGCTCGTGAAAACCTCGATCGGGCCGGGCTCGAGCCTAAAATAAGCTTGTTTGATAAACGAGCTTGAGCTTCACTTATCGAGCTCTAGATCCTAAAAGAGCCTATTCTTAGTAATTATTAGTAGTATATACAATAATACAAATTTGTGAGAAAAATAACTGAAATGAATAACATATGTTATGTTGTATATATAGATATATGAATTAGTTAATAAATAGTAAACGAGACAAGCTGGAGCTTTAGAAAAAGAGCATGAAATGAGCTAAGGTCGAGCTCTGTGTCAGTTAAATGAGCCAAGCTCAAGCCTAGTCAATCTAGGGCCGACTTGTTTACACCCCAAAATGCACTCTATTTATTTGTGAAAAGTTCAGATTATTGTATTTTGAGCTCCAAATTCATGTATTGATTTTTTTTTTTAATTTCTATGTGGCTGCAGTGAGTTCTCGGATATATTTGATGTTGAACACTTCAAGAAAACGTTAGCAGACGATGTTAGAATAGTTTCATCATTACCATCAAATCATTTGATGTCAAGACCTGTTGAGGAAAAACACACTCCACTTCATGTTTCGCCTCAATGGATTCGGTCTCGTTATCTTAGACGGGTATGCGATGTTTTCTTTCTGTTTGTATTGTTTACTTGGTCAAGATTCTATAATATGTAGAAGTGATGATTCCCATGTTTGAGTTGAACAAAAAAGCATCAATTTTTGTAGTGTATAGCCGGTTAATATTAGAATTTCTTGTTTTTCTTTAACGAATCAACAATAACCAATGGTATTTTAATTGGGTTATTTTTGTTTGTTAAAATGTAGATGAGGAGAGAAGGTGTTCTACTCCTCCGAGGTCTAGATTCGCGGCTCTCTAAGGATCTCCCTTCGGATCTCCAAAAGCTTCGATGCAAGGTATGCCATATCGACTTTACCTGATCCATTGGTTAACATGGTATTTACTATTACAAAAATAAATAAAAAAATAGTACTAATGTTTTCAAACTTTTTTAGGTTGCGTTTCATGCATTGCGATTTGCTCCACCGATCTTTGAACTTGGAAACAAGCTTACCGAAAGAATGAGAAGCAAAGGGCCTTATCTTGCACTTCATCTTAGAATGGAAAAAGATGTTTGGGTTAGAACCGGATGTCTCCCGGGGTTGAGCTCAAAATACGATCAAATAATTTATAACGAGAGAAAGCTTCGCCCCGAACTCTTAACTTCACGGTCAAACATGACTTATCATGACCGGAAACTTGCCGGCCTTTGTCCTTTAAACGCTCTAGAAGTCACACGGTAACTTTCTAACTTTCTTTTACTAAAGCTTTTAACTTTATTGTTATTTGAGTTTTGAAAATGATAATGACATAATTTTTTTATATGTTTAGCCTCTTAAAAGCTCTCGGGGCTCCAAAGAACGCGCGGATCTTTTGGGCGGGAGGCGACCCGTTAGGCGGTAAAGAAGCGTTACTACCGTTAATAAAAGAATATCCTAATTTATACAACAAAGAAGACCTTGCTTTACCTGGAGAGTTAGATAAGTTTGCAAACAAAACTTCAATAATGGCTGCTCTTGATTACATTGTTTCTGAAAACAGTGATGTCTTCATGCCCTCTCATGGCGGGAACATGGGTCACGCGATCCAAGGACACAGAGCGTACGCGGGCCATAAAAAGACGATTACACCCAATAAAAGACAAATGTTATCGTATTTCTTGAACCCGTCACTCCCTGAAGCGAAATTTAATAAGATAATATTTGATTTGCATCGAGATTCGTTGGGTCAGCCGGTTGTTAGAACTAGCAAATCGGGACGTGATGTTACTAAGTATCCTATACCCGAATGCATGCGTAATGATTCATTGGTTCAACGGGTATTGTGAGTTTCGGACCAAGGTCAGCAACCAGAAATGGTCCAGGTCGGGTCGGGCCGGTTTTGAACGAGGAGGGATCTGTTTTGTGTTTTTGGTTGTTATTTGATTTTCTTTTTTTCTGTGTAAAATGTATATAAAAAGTTATATACAATGGTTACATTATTTACACGATCAGCAAATCTTTATTCAACCGATTCATTCATGCGCGTGTTTGTACAACGCATGAGCTAAAGCGTTAAAAAAGCCGAGCGTGTTGACTTTGTGAGTCAACTTCTGGAAGAACTGATGAAGTATATGCAAATTATTATCATTAGGAACATGTTCATATTCAGGTGGAGGTGGTGTTGTATAATTGAATATGATGATTAGGTTCAGAATCTGGAACAGCATAAATGGTTGGTGGTGGATTATAAAGATGAGGACTGCTTTAGTATCCAAGAACATGTTTGAATAATTGTATCCACATGATTAACTAATAATCATAACCATATAAGTTCATCCAAGTTTGACTTTTTAAAAGTCAAACGAAAACTTTAAAGAGTAGTGTTTGCAGTACAATCCAAAGTAAGATTGGTTAAAAAGTAGCATTTTATTATGGATCTAAGATTCAGATTTACTAAATTGAAGATGGAAAAAAGTTGAGAAAAATGAATTAAACAAAGGGTCATGATGCATGAGCATTTTAATTAGAATATTTTATTTGCTACTTTATTTTTTATATTATTTTATGTTTATCTTGTTTTCAAGTCTATCTCTTTCCGATGTTAGTATAAGTAGGGTTACGATTCTTTGGTTTGTTAGTTTTTTTATTTTGAATAAACATCGTAAACCATAAAGGTTTAGAATCCTTTGGTTATCGTACGAGATTTTTTATTACCATTTAATTCTAATTGCATCAAGTCGACTTTTTGAACCATTTTGATTCTTGAACAGGGGTTTGAACTTGTTAGGAAGTGGCGCCATACAAGAGGAAAATCAAGGACAAATTGTTATAACTCACCATAACGAAAAAACGCACATGATGAAGTTGGATTGAATAACTCTTAATCTTATAACCCGAAAAATTTATGATTGTACAACTGATTACAAACGCATAACCAGAATCACAACTTTGATTAGGTTATATAGCCCATGACTCGATACAATTAGAGATGGACTCGAGCTTCCTAATGAGACAACCAATTGACCGAATTTCACTCGAATTAGCCCACTTGATCCAACCAATAACCTGAAAACCAATATTCTAAACCCAAAAAGAAAATTTAAATACAACAAAATCAAGAAAATTCAACAAGCCATAGCAATATGCCCATAAAGTCACAGCATAAAGTAAAAACAAACCACTAATTCCAACACAATCTTGCATAGTATTAAACTAAAAGCCATATGCCACAGGCTCAATTATTACATAATCATCAAAAGTCCAAGCATCATATTGCAAATGCAATACTAAAACCTTATTATGCAACCATGGTGGTCATCAACATCTTCATTTGGTGGCTATAAGTGAGTCTACCTTTTTCTCAATGTGTGCTTCATGGTCTTCAAGGCGACCTTTAACCTCACCGTTCTCCCACAGGATTAAAGTCGGGACCCCTTTGAGCTTAAACGTCGAGTCCACCCTCCACGGGTGGTTCGGGTTCCTCCATGTGGGCCTGTCCCCAACATAAGCCCTCAGGAGTGCCACGTCATCACCTGATGATTCAAGCTTTTTGTATATAACTGGTTCAGCTCGCACGCAGTCTGTAAAAAAGTTAAAAGTCAATGAAACAATTTTTAATTCTTTCGCGTTGTAACAAACTATTTTTGCACGGGTCGTGTTAGTATTTTTATTAGATTAGACAGATTGACTTGTCTGCATAACGCAGGCCCGATCTCGATTTTGAAGCTTAAATATGACTTGATCCGAACATAATAACACACATATAAGCTAGATATCAACTTAAGTCAACTTCTTTCAAGCTCATGTTTAAGTCATCGTTTCTCATCGAGTTCTTTCTTGAAATTACTTTTGAGAAATGCAGGACTCATTTGCAGCATTAGTCTACACTCTACAACCATTTTAAGACCTTAATTTTAACAGAAGATAGAAAAACTTATACAGAGCTAATACAAGAATTAGCATACTCATACAGGAAATTGCACTAATTTTGACGTTATTTTACTAATCTCGTGAAAATAACGTTAAAAGTAGGTTAATCAGGCATCATGTGGTGACGTTGATAGCCGAAAGACAAGGGTACATGCAGCAATCAGCCGGTGTCCCGATGATTGAGTGCTATGTGCCTTATGTCCAAGGCTTGATGCAAAACTACTATTGAGCCGGAGGTCTCACCGGAAGCAGCCTCTCTATCCCTATGGGGTAGAGGTAAGGCTGTCTACATCTTACCCTCCTCAGACCCTACCATAGCTTTGCTATTGGTTGGATATACTGAGTACAATGATGATATTTGAACCAACCGGATAAAAGCATGTTGGCTAGCAAAGGACCAGTAGGATCGGAAATTTTATCACTTATCGCTATATACTCATAGGGGTTGGTTGGGATTTTTACGCTGTAATAGTACTATATATGGGATGGCCGACCACCGTATCACAAGCGTAGGCCCGCCCCTAAAAAGGACCCTACTTAAAAAAAGTCATAGTTTGGGGTTACGGGGCACAAAAAATAGGGGTGTTGTTTGGGTTATTTATTCGGGTAGTTTGGATTTGGTTAATCGGTTTTTATTGTATGAAATTATATCCCATAATAAATCTAAATAACATTCAGATTGATCGAGTTTGGGTCAATCGGGTTTTAGGTACGGGTCGGGTTATATATAGATTTTGGGCTAATATAGCCTACTTCAACCAACCACAGGAACGAAAACTGTACATCACTCTGAGAATATACTTACCCGAAAACCAACTCGTGCACACCCGAAACCCAAGTAATCCGAATGTTATCGGATAGGTTTTCAAACACGAAAAACCAATTAACCGGTCCAAACTCCGAAACCCAAATAAATAACCTGAACAATACCCCTAACATAACACGTGGACAAAAACGTCCCAACAAGGCGGTTTGTCAAAATTTCTTCTTGCGCAGCTCCGAATTGAGTTCCAAGATTTTTCTCAAACTTTTGTGTAAAAAAGGGTTTATATGTTAGTTTAAGAAATAAAATAACAAAAATTACTCCTAACATAACAATTTCTCCTATTTGTGCTTCAACACTGTATCTACAATGCATTAACATTAATATTTGGGGAAATTGGGGTAATATTCCTTAGTTTGTCAAAACTGAAATCAATATAAAATATTTTGTACTTTAAATTTTTGAAAATTAAATATAAATATTTCAATTTGATTAATCCCAATTACTCGCTAGTCTAGTGAGTCGGTGCTAAGTTGAACAGAAACCCAACAATAATAATAAGTTATCAAGAAAGAATCAAATAAACATAAACATATTAGGAGGAATATGAAATGAATTACCGGGACACCAGCTGCGATTAGTGGAAGGTTCGTTATCAGCCAAGAACAATATAAAATTGTGCTTGTTGTTCGGTGCTTCGGATTTGAATTTGTCGAATACGGCGTTGAAGCTCGATAAGGTTGCGTCCACCGTTTTCAATAGCATCTTTCTTTCTTTCTTTCTTTCTTCTTTGCGTTGTTTATTTGCTGAAACTGAAATGACTGTTCTTTTTACACTGTATATATGCGCGTCTGGTCGGGTCAGGTTAGGTTATTTCGAGATTTTTTATACATGACACCAACCTATACGACTTTAACAGGTATCAGATACGGTCTTAACGTGTTTCGTGTATTAAAAAGGTAAAATACTCGTTTACCCGTTAAGTACTCGTTAGTATCTGATTATATTTTTTTTAAATAAAAATATATCATAATAATATAATATGCTATATACCTTAAATAGTTAACCATAAATTTTTATACTAAACAATTGAACACGACGCATATCATTCCAACCCAACATCAAACAAATGACACACAAACCCTTCTCCGGATCTCGGGTAGTTCGTTGGTTTCCCTCCACATCTCCGGTAGTGGCAGCCTTCAATTTTCCGGCATTCTGGCCTCCTCGCAATTGAATCGGCGCCACCTGGTTCTTGTCTTATCGTGTATACATGGTATTAGCAGGTTCATGTTCGGGTTTTGGGATACGGGTACACGATAAGTTTTCATGTCGTGTGCACGTATACATGTTTCATGTTCATGTCTTATCATGTACATGTATACATGATATGTCAGCCCTGGTAGGCTCGTATTTTTTTTTTCTTCTTTTCTAAAGCTAAAGCTCGGCTAGTTTATTTTTATTAATTGGTTGATGTAAATTTTTGTTAAATATAATGAGAAAAATCTTAAAACTAGCCATGGTTTAGTTTGAGCTCGACTGAGTTAATATGTGAAGCTCAAAATGCATAAGACTCGTTATGGCTAATAAACTTAAATGATCTTTTCATACAAGATGTGGGCTCGGACTCAACAAATGAATATACTTTATTTAAGAATTGGGCTCAGCTAGAGCTTGATAAGGCCCGTCTTATTTCGAGCTCTTTATATATTCAACCTCAAATAACTCGCGAGCGAGTCAAACTCATCTGCGTTATGGACATATATGCATCTTCTAGTTAATTGTATATGCTCATATGAAATCTATGAAAAACATATATGTGCACCTTATATTTAGTTTATGGGTAAAGTTAAAATACAAAGGACAACAAAAATGGGAAGGGTGAGAATGAATCTAGTCCATTGATCTTAGATTTGAATGGCTGAAATTAATTTAATAAATAAAAATTGATGAAAATGGCATGAAGGTAATAACCCATCTTTGTTGACTTTCTCTCTCCAAATGCAAGGCACATGTCAATCCCCAATCATTTTAAAATGTCCATAACTTTTTCATACGACATTATTTTTTTAAAAAAAAATTCACCATAATAATAAGCGTTTTTTATCTTTAATATGAGTATCATATTGTTATATAAAAATAAAAAAAAATTAATGGGTTTTTTTAATTGTGTTTTTTTGTTGTTCATTGTGTCATTGTGTAATATGTTGTTTCCATTGTGTTTTACGTTTCAAGTCATTGTGTTATACGTATTCACCATCGTATCTTACGTTTTAGGTTATTGTGTTATACGTATTCACCATTGTGTCTTACGTTTTAGGTTGTGTTATACGTATTCACCATTGTGTTTTACGTTTCAAGTTATTGTGTAACATGTATTAAGCATTGTGTTTTATGTATTAGATAAAAAGACACAATGGTGTGCGAAAAGACACAATGACGAAAAAAGACACAATGATAAGCGAAAACACACAATGGTATGCGAAAAGACACAATAACGAAAAAAGACACAATGATAAGCGAAAAGACACAATGGTGTGCGAAAAGATACAATGACGAAAAAAGACACAATGATGCGAAAAGACACAATGGTGTACGAAAAGACACAATGACGAAAAAAGACACAATAGTGTACGAAAAGACACAATGACGAAAAAAGACACAATGGTGTACGAAAAGACAATGAAAAAAGACACAATGATAAGCGAAAATGCACAATAATGTGCGAAAAGACACAATGACACAATGACGTGATTTTTGTTTTAAATTTTATATAACAAAATCATGCTCATATTAAAGATAAAAAAAACGCTTGTTATTATGATGATTTTTTTTAAATATCATACAAAAAAGTTATAAACGTTCTAAAATGATGGGGGTATTAACATATGCCTTGCATGTGGAGAGAGAAAATGTGTATAATTATCTTTATACCATTTTTCATTTGATCCTCATCCCCACTTGACACATATCAATTATTTATGGCTTATCACACTTCTCATTTTTGTTACCCTTTGTAGAATAACTTGACCTTTAGTTTATTATGTGTTAAATGAAACGTTCCACATTGACACAACATTAAGGATTTCAAAGCAAAGTACTTTATTTATACTAAGCCTTCACTTTTTGTATAAATTCAAATTTTATATTATAATATTTTCACTTATAATACAACTTAACGAAAGTTTTATCCATTTAACAAATTTTATGACATTTCTTTGCAATAAGTTAGTTTCTACTAACATTGAGTATTTTTTAAATAACATAGTTTAAAACAAATTTCTAGAACTTTATGGACATCATAATATTGTTGTTTTTTTATGTTCATTAAAATAAAAGATAGCCCATTATTCCTTATTCACCTTACAGTTTATGAGATGAACAATAACACGCATTTAAATTGTAATCTTTGATGATCACACATGAATATCGTTGACGCAAAACAAAGCATCCATCCCACAAAACAAAACCTTGGGTAAGTAATCATTCATTTGATTTACAATCTAAGTTAAAGATCAGTCATTCAGCAACATAAAACTAACCAAATTTCGCTTCACAAAATTTTAAAAGAAAAAGAGCTAAACTTAAAAAAAAAAAAAAAAAAACAGCAGATTGGGCAATCTGTTCAAGACCATAATCAAAGATTCGAACCATTTACAAGAACGATGAGCGCGCCAAGTTTATACCAACTGCAATCACAAAACCGAATAAAACAGTGATTTTTTGCAATGACAAAAATAATACTTTAAAAAATGAGTTTGAATCACAACCATCTTACCAAATATTAATACTAGATCAACAACCATGGAGCACTTCTAGGTTGAAAAATCGAGCTTTAGAAGCTTCGGAGTCACCTTCAGAGTGATATCACCATACGGTGTATCTTGCTTCACATCAACAAAATCACAACTCTTCAAAACCTGAATCATACACAACCACACAAATGTTTTATATACATTTGAACTAAAATTTTGAAATTTACATGAATTTTGAAAAATATCAAGTGTTGATGATTGATACTTCAATGCCGAAAAAGCCAATCAATTTTATCTAATCAGGTTATGAAATTTTTAGTTAGGGGTGTAAACAAGTCAAAAGACTTCTGAGTTACTCAAAGATCAGCTCATTATAAGATTGAATTAGGCCAAGCTTAAACAGGCTCGAGCCTTAAAAACTTGTTTAATAAACAAGCCCAAGCCCAAATCTGAGCTTCACTTATCAAGCTCGAGCTAGTTCGCGAGCCTATTACTTATATAACTTTTAATTATGTAATAATAAGTTTTATATAAATTATTATGATAAAAGTTAACTAAACAATATATATTATGTTATACATAAAAAATATAATTATAAATATATAACAAAATAATCAAAATGTATATAGTTTAACTAATAAAATAATAAACAAGCTGAGCGTGAGCTTGAAAAAACACTCCGGTTGTTTACACCTATCTATTTAAGTGCATTAATAAAAGCGCACAAGATGTAGATTCTTTGACTTCAAAAGTCAAATGCATACCACAACAAGGAAGTTAAAAAAATAGTGAAAAAATTAACACCAACATTCAAAATTTTATAATTTTAAAAAGCAAAATGTTGCAAAATTAAAAGTGTTGATTTTTCTACCACCATATATACTTGTGAAAATAGTCAAACTACCATAAAAGAATGCTACAATTTGCATTCAAATAGCACTCTTAGATAGTTTGTTGACCTTAAAAGTCAAAGCTTATAACACAAACTCCTAAAAGAACCATAATGCAAACAGTAAATACTTACCAGTGTCTCAAAGAACATTCTAGAACACACTTTTTTAGTTTTTCCTTCTAGAATACTCTTCATACTAACAGATCCTAAATTTTCTGATGTAGATGGAGTAGCTGCTGACTTTTCTTTTATCAACTTTGCAACACTTCTGCAACATCATCATCAAATACATATTGTAAATAACAGACTTAATTAAATATAACAGGACACATATGTTCAAAAACATTACCTAGTTCTTGGTAACAATGATCCTGTTTCTGGTGTGCCCATCAAACCTGTATAATATTCACGGGTCAAAATTGATACAGATTTAAATTAAATTATTTGACAAAAAAAAACAAAAAAACAAGCATATGCTGTTGTAAAAAGAAAAGTGTATTACTTTTGTCAAGAATGCGCTTTAAAATGTAAAAATGATATTATTAAAAGTAGAAAACAAAAGTCTGCTTTTGACTATAGAATATAGATAGTCAAGCATAGTTCTTTCTGCAGTTGAATTTGACATAATTTTCTTTAGTAATTTAATCTCCAAAATGCTAACCAAATTCTTACAAAAAAGTAATTATTTTCCATATTTTAACTCAAAAAAATAAAACTCAGTTGACTCTAAAAAGTCAAAGATGAACATACTTGGTGTACCACCGTCATCTTCCATAACCGCAAGCTGCTCAAACAAGATTGCAATAGTGAGTTTAAAGTTTTGAAAATTCAACATTAAACAATATAAAAACAACTTGATGATAACTAAAATTAAAAATAAAAAAAATAGGAAACATACATCAATTTCATCCACCTCAGGGATATCATATAATCGACCACTGTTATCCAAACGATGTTGACTTTGAGAAACTGGTGTTTCAGTATCAGACATGTTAAAAGTGCTAACAGATGATGCAGGGTCGGGTGTGGACGCCACACTAGTCCTAGTCCCTATGGTAGTGTCTGCCTGATATGATTTCGACCCTACATCAGTACTGAAAGCAGGGGTATTTTCATCCACGGGAGGTGGGGAAGAGAACCGCGTATCTGGAGAACTTATTGGTATCATGCTGTGGTCAACATGGTCATCAACGTCCCTATCACGTCCAATTTCCATCGCATCGGGATTCTCTTGTTCAACATTAAAATCAGGATTCACTTGTTCCACGTTAAAATTGGGATTCACTTGTTCGACGTTAATCAAACTAGCTTTTGAAGATATATAGCCATCTTCATGCATTTGAGACAGATCATTACATAAACCTGCACATTGGCTTCAAAAGTCAACTCATACTATCTTGGAGTCAAAAGAGTGGTATCCAAAAAAGTCAACATCAAAAGTATGTCATACTGTAAGAAATTCTATTAAGATTAATGTAACTTTTTAAGTTTTTTAAAAACTCAAAGATCACGTGTAAATGGTTAAACTAAAAAATATGTAAACATTAAGAAGTCGACATGAAAAGGTAGTATCCAAGAAACCAGCATACATACGTAATTATGTAAGACACTGAATTAAGATATATGTAAATGTTAAGTTTCTCAAAAAATCACACTCATGTATATGGTAAAATTATATGTTAGTTTGACTTGACCTAGAAAATATGTAACATCAAAAGGTAGAATCCAAGAAGTCAAAATATAAAAAGTATGTTATTTTTGCAAAGCATTTTATTAAAATTAATTTGAATTTCTAGAAAAAAAATCATTTAACACAAGTAAATGGTGAAATTATAAGTTGATTTGACTTGACCTCATAGTCAATGTATAACAAAAGATACATTATTCACGTAAAAAGAAAAAAAAACTAACCAGTAATTATAGGATCAAAAAGAACTTTTTCCTTCTTATGGGCATTGTTTAATCTATAAACATCCAAACAAGAAGATATTGCTTTTCTTTTCCGTTTCAAACCCTTAGCATCGTCTATAGCGTTTTTCATAAACCTATATTAACCAAAAAACACCTCATAAAAAACAACATAAATTGTAATGTAATATCATCAACTTATAAAATCATACTCGTTACTCAAGACTGTAGCTTGATCGTATTTTATCCTTCTCCGTTTTACCCTTGGTGAGGGTGGTGCTTGCTCCAAAGGCCGTTTTGCCCTTTGTGAAGATGATGCTGGCTCCGATGGCCGTTCTGCCTTTTGTAAAGATGGTGCTAACTCTGCACACCATATAAACCATTATTTAATAACAGTGGCAGTTTGTAAACATTTGTTTATAAAATATTACATTTGACCAATCAGTCAACCCCCCATTTTGCCAACATTAGAAAAACGTTACTCACCAAACAAGACTTGTGGTCCCGAGCTATCTTGGACATGATCATTATCATGTTCAGTATGAGCAGATTCTTGTAGTGAAATTTGCTTAGGTGGCGACGAGGGCCCGCCATTATCAGGGATATCGTTTATATTTGTCACATCATTATTATTTGACTTTGAAATTTCATTCACTAATACTGGGTCAGGATCCACCATGTCGGGAAGAATAGCAACTAGAGGACTCTTCTGCAAAATGGGAGTACTAATACGAGGATTTTCAAATGGTGCCACATCATCATCGTTCATGAAATTGCCATTCGATTCTAAATGGTGATTAGGATCTTGGACAGCTTGAATATTTGAAGGTGGAGTACGAGGCTCAGAACTGCATTTAAAACAAGATTAGTCAGTGATTATAATTATTCTAAATATGTTTATACATATTTGACTTCAAAAGGTCAAAGGGTTGTCATTTCAGACTATTACGACTGACCCCTGGCAAGGAAAGCATATTTCTTACAATGGAAACAATGATAGCATTAGCTTTCCAAGAACCATGAACTTTTTTCTTGATGGTTCATTGGTTCTTTATATTGTGGCGTCTTTTTAGGACTTTAACAAGAAATGTGATTAGTATGACACACTTAGTAAAATTTGTTTTCAGTTCGCTTATCACTTCCATAAATCTTGTCTATATGTATAACCGAACCAAATTCAATGAAACAAACTGAGTAATATGCTTTAATCAGACGGCCAAACCCAATAACAAAATAATATGCAACAAAGGGTGATCTTGTTTAAGAATAATGGTCGATTTCCAACAAAAGATGATCCAAATAGTCAAAGACTCAAACTTTAAATATGCAAAAAAATGTCAAATTTGGTCATTAAACAATGTTAAATAGTATAAAACAAAAAAAGCATACGTTTCATCCAAGCGCACTGATCTTGGCCCGGGACTAGCATCAGAGATAGATGGATTTTGAGGTGCATCCTAAAAAAATACCAAATTCTAAATCCAAACTTTCATAATTAAAAAATTAAAAAAAACAACAAAAACAAACCAAATTACTCGATATATTCAGCCAAAACAAGTAACACACTTACCTCACCAACTTTAATCATAATATATCCTGCAGGAGTTCGAAGTCTGTTTTTTAAAAAACTGGCTGGACTATAATCTGAACAATAATAATTTTTTTTAACTTTAGAAATCATAAGTTCAATAACAAATATGAAACTTCATAACACGTTACCTGTAATCGAAATATCTTCGTTGGGCCTAAGATGGCTATCTGGGGACCTAAAAATCAAACTATGATTTAGATCATCAAAATGACATTGATCAAAGTTTAAATGAAAATAAAAGACAAAATAGGAATACCCGTTTAAGCTGTGTTCATCAATAGTAATCAAATCAAGGGCAAAGTTGTCAGGCAAAGTAATGGATTCATACTTTGCTTTATTTGCATCTTCAGGGAGATTAATGTCAACATTTGCATACGCCTTGCTTATTTCTATACATAAAGCGCTACAGTCTTGCTGGAGATATTCAACTTTCTTTGAATAAATTCTAACAATGCCAAAAAGAAGAAAACCCGACAATCTTAAAGCAATCGGAACTTCCGGATTCATTATTTGCTCTACAAAAGTGCAATCCATGTGTCAGTGTAATATCAAATATCATCTTGAAAATAAAAAATATAGACCAAACACCTTAATCAACTAATAATATTAACAAAACATATAAATCTTTATAACTGGTTGAATAATTCAAGTTTTCTAATTCATATAATAAGTGAACTCACAAATAGTTTAATAGCTAAAATACACAATGTACTAATCTTTATGCCCTTCAAGACACTCACCGTGATAAAAAAGAAAATATGATCTTGAAACACCAATCAATCATAAACTTATAAATAAAACAAACCCTAATAACTAAACACTTAATCACCCATAAATCAATGATTCAATATCAACAAAAAACAAACAAAATCCAAGCTTTAACAAAAATCAAGAATACCCAAATAAATTTATAGAAATTCTAGAATTTAGTCACATTTTATATTATCCAATTCATCAAATATTTTATATTATCCAATTCATCAAATAATTAAAAGTCACAAACTTTAATTGCTAAAATTCACACAATGTACTAGTCTTTAAGCCTGCAACCTCGCTCATCAATCATCAAGAAAAAAACCTAGTGACTAAACATTTAATCAAACATAAATCAACAATTAAAAATTAACAAAAAATAATAAAAATCCATGCTTTAACAAGAATATGAATAAAATAACCCAAATAAAATTATAGCAATTCTAGCATTTACATACATTTTATAATTTCTAATTCATCAAATAATCAGAACTCTTTAATGGCTAAAATTCACACAATGCATAATCTTTAAGCTGCAGTCTCACCCAACATGACAAAAAGCTTAATCTCAAGACACCAATCTATCATAAACTTAAAAAAAACTAATGACTAAACTTGTAATCAAACATAAATAATCGGTTCAAAATCAACAAGAAACAATAAAAATCCAAGCTTTAACAAAAATCAAGAATGCCCACACAAAAGTATATAGACACGTTTTACAATTTCTAATTCATCAAATAATCAGAACTCTTTAATGACTAAAATTCAACCAATGTATAATCTTTATGCCTGCAATGCCACCCAACATTACAAAAAGAATAATCTTAAGACACCAATCAATCATAATTAAAAAAAAACTAACGACTGAACATTTTAATCAAACATAAATCAACAATTCAAAATCAACAAAAAATAATAAAAATCCATGCTTTAACAATAAAAAAGAATAAAAATTACCCAAATAAAATTAAAGCAATTCTAGCATTAAGATACATTTTACAATTTCTAATTTATCATAACAAAAATAATAATCTTCAGACACCAATCATTGACTAAACATGTAATCAAACATAAATTAATGGTTCAAGAACAACAAGAAATAATAAAAATCCAAACTTTAACAAAAACCAAGATGAAAAAACCAAGCTTTAACAAAAATCAAGAATGCCCAAATAAAATTATACCAATTCTGGCATTTAGTTACATTTTAAGACACCAATCAATCATAAACACATAAAAATAACAAACCCTAATGACTAAACATCAAATCAACGGTTCAAGAAACAATAAAAATCGAAGCTTTAAGAAAAACCCATATGAAATTAACCAAGAACTAACCAACAGTGGATGAAATGTTGACTTCTGTGTAGTTTTTTTTCTTGAGTTGGTTTTGAAGATGTGCTGCAACCCACACTGTACCCAACGGGTTCTTTCTTGCGAGCAGATTGTGCGAGTAGAACATCTTGATTTCAGTTGATTTGATGAATCAAATTAGATGCACAAAATGGGTTTTGTGAATGTGTGAAAATTGGGGGTTACAAAGTGGTGGTGGTGAAGAAGAATTAGGGTTGAAATAATTTGGGCGAGCGGGAAGGAGATGGCGCCATTTTAGGGTGGGTTTTCAAAGACACGATTTGGGTCGGGCCCACATGACGTCCATTAATCGTTAGTCAGTATTTTATCGATTAGTTGCGGATTAATCGTTGTTTGGTTAACTGATCGAAAATAAAAACATTTTGTGTGTGTGTTTGAAAATTTACATATAAGTTCTAATTCGATTAATTTATGTTAATCACTAGTTTTTATTTTGCTGTATGACTAGCGCCTAGCAATTAGTTGATCAAAACCAAACCAAACGGGTTGGTGATAGAAGTATACAACAATTATATAAGAGCAAGAGTATATGTATTATAATTTTTATTATATGGCATGGTTAAAATTACTTTTTTAGATTATTAAATTTTTACTCTATTTTTTATGTGGTTTGATTTTTTTTTTCTAAAAATTAAATTAGGGTTCTAACATTGTTATAACTTTTTAACAATTTGTAACAACTTAGAGAACTCACACGTTGCGGCGATTTGAACTTGATTCACGAAGAAACCCTGACATCTTCGTTGTTTACCTCAACATCCTAAAAGGATCCAAACTCAATCAATGTAGTTGCTTTAAACTGTCGCGTTATAGCGGGGGCATGGTGGTAACTTGGTTGGTGTAGTTCAGTTATGATATCGTTAATAAAAAGTATTCATGACTAAAATTGAAAGTGAAAAACTGTTGAGGTTATAAGTGAAAAAAAAAAGTTTGTGACTGGTTTGAAAAAGTCCAAAATTTTTATGACAAAATGGAAAGACTAATAGTTTATGTAATTTGTAAAACTATAAAATTTTTGTAACCAGACTTGAAAGCCTGAAATCCTAGCGTCAAAAATGTAAATGTGTGAAACCTTGATAACAAAAGTTTGAAAGACAACTTTGTGGCAGCAAAAGCCCAAATAAGAAAAATTTGTAAGTTCGTAAGTCTTGTGCCGAAAGTGTAAAACTTATGTGGCAAAAGTTTAAAGACTAAACTTGTGATGGCCAAAGTACAAATAACAAACTTGTGGTGACCAAAATATAAAGAACCGAACTTTAACTAAAGTGAAAAAAACAAACTGTTGATGATCAAAGTAAAAAAAAAATCAAAATTTGATCAAAGTACAAATAAAACTTTTGGTTGTCAATTAAAAAAACCTATTGTGATCATTGATCAAAGTACAAATAAAAACTTTTGGTGGCTAAAATACAAAAAATTAAACCTTGTAAGTTGCATATTAATAATGATATAATTAAATGAAAAACATGTCATTATTTTTAACACATGACTTTTTAAAACGTATTGAATTCATATCCATATGACAATATCTATATCTATCTATACGATATAACAGTATACAAAATATCTCATATCACATGTCTGTTTTCATAGTGCTTCCCACTATTTTTTAAGTGATGAAAGTGACTTTCTAAAAGTTCCAAAATTGATATATATTTTATTTACAACTTTATATAGTTAATTTGTGTCATACTCCGTCAAAGCGGAAACACGAGGTGAGACGAAATATGGTTTAACAACATATTGTTTAATGAGAATAAACTAGATACACCTTTCGTTTCATCATATCTTAGAACATTACAATGGTATGGGCTCTAGACCTTTACACTTGAACCAACTAAACACATACTATATATGCTTGTCTTCTAAAACTACACTCTTAAACGAAATGATATCCACTTACTTGCTTGCTATCTTGATCTAAACACGTGGGTTTAAAAACGATTAACTAACACGATTTGATTAGTTGACATGTTTAAAATATGAAACAATAAGATTAATGTAATATTGATAAATGCACAGCCTAAATTCAGCCTGTCAACAGATTGGTTAAGCTCATATAAAGCTCGGCGGCAATTTGGTTTGTCGTGGCTTATTTTTGTATTAATAGGTAAAACACGTGTCTATGCAAATCGATGTAATGTTGATAAATACACAACCCAAATTAAGACTACCAACAATTTGGTTCAACCCAAATTAAGCCTGTCGACAATTTGGTTCAACCCAAATTAAGCCTAACGGCGGTATAATTTGTTGTGGCTTATTTTCGTATTAACAGATAAAACATATTTTTTTTTATTTTTTTATTTTGCAAATCAATGTAATACTCATAAACGCATAGTAGAAAAATTAATATATTTTTATTAAATAGTGGGTGAAAACCAAGTTACTAGGGACGTTTTAATACAAGTTTGTAAACAAACTCACTAACTAAATAACTCATTTCTTATTCTCTAGTAACAAATTTCATATTTAATATAAAACTAAGTATTTTTGTAAAACTAAATAACATCATTTCATGTTTAATTATTTTTTATAGATAGAATTACAAATTTTATCCTTTAAACAAAGTCAATTTACGGCTCGTGTTCTTTCTTTAGTTTTTTTGCAGGCGGTGTCCTATGAACATTATTTTCCTACACGTTATGTCCTTAAGGCTAACTCGGTTAGAAAAACTCAGTTAAATACCCACACGTGAGGCGCATGTTATTGGTCTTTTCAACTATACATGCAAATTTATAACACCAACCCCTCCCTTTTCTCTTCTTTCTCTCTACGCCACCACCATCACCATACCACAACCACTCCGGCAGGGATGGGCAAATTCTGGACCGGTACCGGTACCTAAATCGGTACCGATTTGGTACCGAATCAGTACCAACGTTTTGGGTTTCGGTACCGGTACGGTACGGGACCGGTATTTTACAAATTTTCCCGAAATTTTACCTTAAATACCGATACCGTCCCGGTCCCCTCCCGGTCCCGTACCGGTACCGATACCGATACCGAACCGAATATTTTGGTACCGGTACCGGTACCAAGAATCCGCAAAAATCGGGACCGGGACCGGTCGGTACCGGTACGGTCCCGATCTCATCCCTACACTCCGACCACCATACCCCCACCCACCTCATTGCAGGTTCCATTCCATTCCATTCAACCCACCAATCATCATCACTCCCAATTCCCCACCGTCGTCGTCAACCACCCATCTCCAACAACCACCACCACCCCCTCCTCCACCACCTCCTCTCCATCTCACAAACTGCCGCCACACTTTCTGTTCACAAACGTAAACGATCCCCATCATCCGAACCCGACCCGTCCTCTTCCAAAACCCATATCCGAAAACCCAATTCACCTGACCCACCCATACCCAAAACCCCCAATCGGATCCGGCCACCACCACCGCCGGAATCTTTCGCCTCTACCTCCACCACCACCAGATCCGGCCACCTCCAACCCATCCACCACCACTGTTTTGAATAGCCATGGCAGTCAATCACCCACACACGTATTACAAGAAGAACAAGCAGTAGGAATTAGGGTTTCGATTTGTCCTAGATCTAGTGAAGAGAAAAAACGTCCCAGATCTAGCGAACAAGAATGATGGTTGTTGTTAATTAGGGTTAAGAATCATGTCGTCTTCCTTGCTGGAGAAGATGACCGGAGATGGCGATGTTGTCTTCCTCGCCGGAGAAGATGACCGGAGATGGTGCTGTCGTCTTCCTCGCCGGAGCGGAGATGATGCCAGATTTAAGAAGAAAGGGAGTTGGTTTAAGAGAAGATGATGGTGATATTATACTTAGACAAATATAACTTCATGGGCGGGATTCCACCATCCATTGGCAATCTCACATATCTTGAATACCTCTTTATTGCAAGAAACCCATTGGGTGGCAGAATGGCCTCATCGGCTTGTTTCCAGGAGATGGTGCCGGATTAAGAAGAAGTGGTGGTGTTGGTGTGGAGACAGGGAGGGAGGGAGGGAGAGGAGTAGAGAGAGAGAGAAGACGGGAAGAGAGAGAGAGAGAGAATCACTTTAATATATATTATTTATTTTTACAATAATATATTTGAACCAGTTCGTTGAAAAGACCAACATGCCCTCACATGCGCCTCACGTGAGGGTATTTAACTGAAATTTTCTAACTCAGTTAGCGTAAAGGACATAACGTGTAGAAAAATAATGTTTAAAGGACACCGCCTGCAAAGAAACTAAAAAAAGGACACGGACCGTAAATTGGCTTTGTTTAAAGGACAAAATTTGTAATTCTGTCTTTTTTATAAGTTAATAAAATAATGATATTAAATCAGTAAAACATAAATAATTTCACAAAGTTTATATAGGGATATTGGTTTTTAATACTTTCAACTTTCACTAATTGGATAATAACACTCTCAACTTACGATTTGTCTCTCACCACTCCCAACTTGTAACTTGTTTTCTTCCATCACTCCCGAACTTAACGGTCCCTAACTCTGTTAGTTTTTTTGCTGACGTGGCATGAATTCGCTGATTTGGCATCCTACGTGGAAAATACATTATTTAAAAAAAATAGAAAACCCAAAAACACAAACACTATGTATATATATACCCTATGTACACCCCCCCACACGTATATATATATATATATATATATATATACGCAGGCACAAACACCACCACCATGTGTACACCGCCACTGTCTACACCACCCCCACCACCACAAAACTCCACCACTTCCGACCTATATTGTCTGTTTCACACCACCTTCAGCCTCACTGCCTTCATTACCAGCAGTAGTTCCTGCCGGAAAAACGCGGTGGCGGTGGCGGCGGAACTCGTCAGTCTCCTTAATCTTATTATGCATTCTTTGTTATTAAAAAAACACTGCCATCAACTACATGCGAATCTAACAAGTAATCTTCAAGTGTCGCCACCACGTTTTTCCGGCGAGTTTTGCCGGTAACGATATAGTAGAAATTCGAGGTGATAAACATTGTGTTCTACTTGTTTCTTTATTCTAATCAAAAGCCCTATACTAATGAATTCAAACCATAAACAAAATAACTGAATTTTAGCAAAGTTTGGTCTAGGGTTTGGTGGTAATGGTGAAGGCAGTGGAGGCTGGCGACGGTGGAAGAAACCGGCGGTGGTGGAGGCTGATGTGGTGGTGTAGATGGATTTGTAGTAGTGTGTATATATGTCTATTTGTGTGTGTGTGTGTGTGCGCGCGTATATATGTGTGTACACAATATTTGTGTTTTTGGTTTTCTATTTTTTTTAAATAATGTGTTTTCCACATAGGATGCCAAATCAGCGAATACATGCCACATTAGCAAAAAAACTAACGGAGTTAGGGTCCGTTAAGTTCGGGAGTGATGGAAGAAAACAAGTTACAAGTTGGGAGTAGTGAGAGACAAATCGTAAGTTGGGAGTATTATTGTCCAATGAGTGAAAGTTGAGTGTATTAAAAACCAATATCCCTATAAATAATGCAATTATGTAAAATGCATATAATCCTAGATACGAAATGTCATCTTATGGAATCGAAACTTGGTTTAGTACTTTAACTTCAATTTGATATACCTTTCAAAAAGATTATGTATCACATACTTTTGATGAGATTTTTGGAAATTCATTAAGAAAGTAGTTGGTTCAAGTTTCATAAAATTTCACATTCGTTTCACATGTTTTTACATAAAGTGATAACGCTCACAAGACTAAATGTTATTTAACATATATTTTCACATTAAATTCATAAAATCGAATAATGTATATTACATATGTATTCATATTAAATTCATAAAACTAGACAATGTAGCTATACATAAAGTTTAACGAATATAATGATTTCACATTAAACTAAGCATAATACGCATTATGTATCAGCTGAACAGATATAATATAATTTTAATTTTGACAGTTATCACTATTTATTATGAACAATTAATCATAAAAATAGTGGCTAGTATATTATATATGATGAACAATGATCATATAAGAAGGTACATTAAACATGGCATAAGCGATACAAGAAATGAAAATATGACACAATTTTCATGGGCAATTTTGGTTTCGACCAGGTCTACCGTAGAAGAAGTAACTTCCCCAGTTATCAGCGATGCCCGTCAAAATATGATAGCAACCCTTTTGCGTAACATACGCGTTGAGAATTTCAGGAGTCGTTAAGGTATTAGATCCATTAACAGTTTGAATACTTCTTATATAACTGGCCTTTTCAAACCCCTCACTAGGGAAATAACCACTGCCCATTTGGGTAGTTGTATGTTGTCCGTCTGAACCTAAGTTCACCACCTCCCCACCGAAATCGATGGTTGATGCACTCTCACTTAAGTATGAAAAAAGTGAGG
This sequence comes from Bidens hawaiensis, assembly GCF_021521415.1. Classification (NCBI taxonomy): domain Eukaryota; kingdom Viridiplantae; phylum Streptophyta; class Magnoliopsida; order Asterales; family Asteraceae; genus Bidens; species Bidens hawaiensis. Next base: position 437,415 of record NW_027492181.1, read on the forward strand.
CCGGCCAATAACCTACTGTTTTTCCATTATACTGCATCCACCAGTCTCCTTCTTTTATGTCCTTGAAGAGGTAGGTCCCAGCAGAGCCCAGTTGGACCCGCAAGACTCACCTTGAAGTGGAACGTCTGCGCAGAAACCAACTGGATCCGCAGGACCAACCATGCTCAGAGACGTGACGTCCTTACGCGCAGTACGCAAGCTGTTCCCGCAGGAAATGCCTCCCAATGGTGAAGGACTCCGCCTGTCCCCGCAGCCTCGGATACAAGCCATCAGGGAAGGCCACCCGCGCAGCAAGGCTACACGCACAAGGCACTTAGCTCTCAATCACTCAGTGTCACCTGAGGGAATGAGCAAAGCCGGGAACAATCCCGCACAAGGGCGGGAGGGGGAATACTCCCGCCCAAATAAGCCAGTCCGTACGATACGGGAAGATCTTCTGTACTGTACCTGACGAGGTATGGGAAAAAGATCTGACTAAAGATACGACAGCTTATTGACAACAGTATGGCGAGCAGCATGCTCCTGTACTGTGTCACTATTAGCCGCTGCCTACTCACCAACTACTGCCATACCACGTGCGTAGCCGGCAGTTGGTGGAAAAGGAATAGTACACAGCAGGCCTGGTCACTATCAGCCGCTGCCTACCCACCAACTACCAGCAGGGCACGTGCGTAGGCCACTGTTGGTGGAACAGGAACACTGTTGCAGCCGGCCACACCTCCTTGGAAACCTACCTTCGGCTATAAATACCACAAATGGTATGATCATCTCATCTTGTATTATACTTGATATCTGCTCTAGCAATCTCTTAATATACACTTATATTTAAAGAGCAATCTAGTCTGATTCTCACGCCGGAGGGTGGTCACAAGAAGGAACCCCCCCCTTCTCAGTGACAAGCTCACGGTGTCTGTTTTGCAGGTCATCAGAAGAACCATCTTCTCAGGGTCTAACCCCTCGTGGGAAACATCTATCTAACCCCCAGGTTACCAGTAATCTGCCCGGGGTCCGGCTAGTGTTTCTTCAGTCCTACAAACAATGGTATATAAACTTTATGCAACTTTACCTTGTGTTTAAATAGTTGTAAATGCATAACATTAAACCATTTATATTAAGTCTTAATAACTGTAAAACTTATAATTTTTGGCCTCAAGTTATTTTATTGAGTTTTACAAACTTTGGTTGAGTTATCTAGTATGTGTGTCTATACAAATTTATAGTTAGATTCATAAAAATTTAAAACAACTTTCAAAAAGAGAAACAAATGCCATAGTTTGTCACTAAAATTTCCCCTTTAGACCGGCATATTAAGAAAATATATGAAATCTTTTTATCTTCGTAATCGAACAAATATTACGTAGATAAAATTTGCATATAAGTATATGTTTCCGAGTTTATTAAACGAAAGAAAAGAAGAGAAATGAGCTTGAGGAGAGAAAAGAAAGGGTTGAGTTGACATAATGTTTTTAATAATTAGTCGAGGGTAATTTCGGAATTTTCAAAAAGTTTTCTTTCATTTCTCATTACTTCTTTCGCTAAAAAAAAAAACTCGGAAGCATGATTTTTCCACTGTTTCCTCCGAAATCCTTTCCAAGGTAAAAAGTGAGTTAAGTTTGTAAGCATTTATGATTACTAGCTAGAACTCGTTACATATTTCATACTTGAATAGGGAAAACATGAATATCATATATAAAACAGGCGTAATTATGCACGAATGATGATGTAAATTAAAATAATTTGAGATAAATAATTAGGAACTTGGAGAAATGTATGTATGTATACCTTCCAGATAAGTATGGTGATTTCATATTGAGAACCATCAACTAGTGAAGTAGGAGATATGCTGCCTCCGATTGCAATCTCATTGTTGGTTTGAATAAACCCGGAACACTTAAGATTGTAACATCCTGTTGTTTGATATCCATCATTCTGCCCAGAAATATGATAAATAATAAAGTTACAAGTTGTTGAATTTAGACAAATATTTACTTAAAAAAGTTTACTTATAATCTTACAGTCCAGTAGATGAAGAGCCTCGTGCTGGTGTCCGTTCAACTCTGGAAACACCTATAATATCAAAGTTGTAAGTAAGAATTCTAAGTTAAAGTGTTCAAATCATCTAATACTTTTATTATTTTGTGAGTCCTTGATATGCCTGGAAGATATGAAAGTTGGTTACATGCATGTTTTAATTATATGATATGATAAGTTAAATGATTTAAGAAGGGACTAACTTACATGCCAACCAGCTTCAATGGTATTCAAATCTGAATCAGGACCTCCTAATATCCATAGTTGACCCAAACTAAATTCATTATTTTCTTGAACCTTTGGGTTCCAAATATTAAATGTTGCTTGTGCTCCATAATAATTCCCTTAATCAGTTTGTGCATGTGCATACTAACAAAAACTCAAATTCAAGATCAAGAAATTAATATAATGAATGAAAACAAGATATATGTAGAATACAATATGTATATGCATGGGGCTAAAGAAGCTTCATTAGTTACCTCATGGCCCTTGCGCACGTCGGTAAGTGCAGGTTCAACGGAACTTTGTTGAGCAACAGGAATACTCTTCTTCTTCTTCCCATAACCTTTGATGGAATCCGCTCTTAATACATCCTCTTTCTTTATTCTTATAATGGGGATAGTCCCTTTGGGGCATTTTCCTTATGCATGCCACAATTGATTAATTGATTCATCCGACGATGATGATGTTAATAACCCAACTTTTGAAGCATTCATGTTAATGCTGCCATCCTTTGCACAATTTGGATGATAGTTTGGCTTCATCTATAATAAAATATTGTTACCATGTTGATCATAATACATATGAACACATGAGGATAAAAGAATTGAAGAAGCAAACCTTAATGGTATGATTTTGTAGAAGTGGGTGATCAAAAGCTGGTTGGTGAGAGATACAGACGCAATCTATTATATCACCATCCGGGCTCTGTTGAAAAAGTTCATAGAATATTACGATCACGTGTTAGCCAACATCTGGCAAGAAAAATGGCGAAATTAAGTAGCAAAAGTAAGATCACAAACCTTGATGGATTTAACCGGTTGTTTATTTAAACGAGTCAAATGATTCAGAACCTCAAACTTCTCCTTGGAACTGAGAGACCTACTTTTGCTGGCAAAACAAAAATGTGCCGCGGCGAGTAGATAGATTACCACCGTGAAACGGAAGAAAAACTTTACTTCCATTTCCTCTAGAATACTTGCCTAGTTACCATGCAAAAGTATTACCATAGATAGGGTTTATATAGGCCTAAAAATAAGAGTTTAAACTGTGATTAATTATTTTTAAATAAATATGTTAATTAAGTACTATGATAGAATGTTATTATTAATAAATCAAGGTATGTATATATGTTATCAATAGGATCATTAATATTTTAGTCATCTAAAGTAAAGTAATGAAGTTAACGTCATTTCCCGCGTTGATCAAAATTGATGTGTTTGGCGTATACTAGTTTAAGTCAACTATTGTTTTTGGCATGGGACAAGTTGAGTTTCTGAATGTGAAAGCTAAAGATGCTACTAGAAAATTGGGTATTCGGGACTGTGATTTCATTTGTACTTAAATCGTTCGTAAATAGCCCTCTGTGACCTAGCTAAGCTGGACAAATATATTGTGGTATTTTGTACTGGTTTGCAGCCGGATTTTAGAGACAAAAATACCGTGGTACAGGACAACAGCGTTGTACAGTACCCTCAGGTGACAGCCGTCGCTTTTCATCAACTGTCACATCCAATCAAAAAGCTTAAATGTGCCCCCCCCCCCACAAGAATAGAATTTCCACTTATAGTGACAACTTGACCAATCCTTCTCTACCCTTCCAGATATAAATACTGCACTTGGATCAACGGTTGAAGGGTCCTCACTCTCTCAATACTCATACTGATTGACACGCCGGATGGTGGTTACAAGAAGACCCCACCCCATCTCGTGTTCCCCTTCTTGTAACGAGCTCACGACGTTCTGTTTTGCAGGCTGAATTGGTTCTTATTCGAGGAGATCAGATCAAACATAACCCCCGGCTCGGCTAAGATATTAGATTAACCCTTTTAGGGTTGAACTAGTGTTTCTTCAAAAATATTAAATGGTCAACATACATGTGTAATTTAGAAGTAAATTTATTACAATAATAACTGATTTGATAATTGTAATACCTATTAAATCAATCCGATACTACATCGTGGGACCTAACCCTCATCTCTTTGGATAGAGGGTTATAACTACATTTGATATGTAAAGTTGTTTTAGTTTTTAAACTTAACGTGAAAAGGTTTTCTGCATCAAAGCTATATTTAAAATTCTATTCGACTTGTTTCAGATTTCCCCCGACGACTTGTTTGCATCTCTGGTTTGTCTGTGCTTTTCCTTCAAAAAATTAGCGGGCTCTAAACATGCATATCCGTTCGCATATAACACAATCAAAGCCTGCAAAGTAAATAAATTGAGGACCAATTTCTTTTTCTTTCTTTTTTATTTAGAACGGAAACTACACGTTCTCTATTCTACTTCTCAAGTACACCATTTTTTAACTTGAATAAAGCAATCCAAAAGACTATTTTAATTTAATCAACCTTTCAGTTAATGACTTTCTGTATATATGAACTGGTCTGGTCTAGTCTGCTGTACAAAGGAAAGGGACACATCATTAAATTCCCTATCCTCACGTCAAACACATATAATATATATATATGCCAGTGAATGGTTTGTGATGATAGCAAAATTATCTAGGAATTAAGACTATTTCAAAAGTCAATGATATAAAATAGGATTATCCTAGGATAACAACCTATGTAGCTTCGCTGAAAAACAGTTGAATACTCCCTCAGTTTTCTTAATTGTGATTGGTTCACATCTGGAAGTTTGTTGTTCTCTTTTAGAATCTTTTTATCATTATTCAAAGCTACATGTTTGTTCTACCTACAACTAACTGATCATGTATTAAGAGGAATTTGCTGACAAGTTCAACCCGTTTACTGTTAACAGATTGTTATCGTCGATCTCCAACGAAAAACAGTTAAATAATAAAAAATAAAAATGTAAATTAAAATGAAAGGTCCGTACTCCACCATTAATCGCTGACCGATTACTGAAGGAACTTCTAACCGTTGTCAAACCAATAGTTAGTGTGGGAAGGGTGTACCAACTGACAAATTGATTCTTGTTCTTGTAAAGTTCGAACAATCCATGTGGCATTAGGATTTAGGCATCATAATTTGGATATTTATAGAAGGGGGGGGGGGGTAATAAACCTTTATTTTCCTTTGCATTCTATCTAACGACAGTTACAAATTAGTTTCTATCTTTCTTTTTAGGTTTATTGGATTTTATAATAATCCAATTAAAAGCTATTAGCCGATAATAATCTCAACTGAATTTATCATCATTGGTGGTCCCACATTTGATTAAAGAAAAAAGATTGGCTCTTAGTGGTCAACGTTAAAAAAACCTTAACGGCGTTAACTTTTTTGTGTACAATCTACCAATTAACATGTACGGTAGGGCCCATCATTCCATCAATATCCAACAATGTACAATATACACACAAGAATCAGTAAACCTTAATTTGCTTGTTATGGCATCGTGTGAGTTTGCGTATCCAATTTAACAACCATGCAATCAACATATGGTGTGACCCTCAAACCCATTTACAATATTAACATGTCCAAATGGACCTTTTCTTTGTTTTATTTTATTTTTTTTAACCTAAAGTGTATTGTTGTATTTAAGGTTGATTAAGTAACAAAAGGGTGTAATGCAAAAACGAAAAAGGTTGGGATATCCAAGTTCAAGTCCCTCATATAACAGAAATTTGGCGTTCAAAGTAAGAAAAAAAATTGGTGTAACACAAAAACGAAAATTAGGCCTTAAAATTTGTCAAATTTGGTGAGAGTCTTGTATGACTTTTTTACATATGTCACATATGCTTGCAATTTATTTCTTAGATAGCAAATAAAAAAATACAACAAATATATAAAATAGGAGAGGCAAAGGGGAGACTACATGAAAATGAACCCATTGGAGTATATAATTATTGACTGGAAAATACAAACACAATTACTTGAAAGTTTACTAGTTTAGTTCAAGTGACACTCTCCGAAGTCCGATCCAACATCAGTCTCCGACCAATGGTTGACTGCTAATATTTTGAAGCCCACCACTCTCATTTACAGCAAAATTCCCAGCCCAATTCTTGCTTCCAAGCCCAACCCACTTCTCATCTTCTTTCTTAGCCCATGAAAACCATCTTATTGTCTCTAGACTCTAGAGGTGTATAAACCGTTTTTTTAACAAACCGAACCGGTTTGGTTTTTACTTGTTTGAAACCAGTTTGACTCAAACTAGTTCGGTTTAAAAAACCGGTTTAAGCATAGAACTACTTGAACTTATCAAACCGGTTCAGTTTTAAAACCGGTTAAATTGTGCAATAACCAAACCTCTATACGAACCGCTTTTTTGGCAGAAACCTATTTATTGAAACGAACCGGTCCGGTTCGGTTTCCGGTTAACCGGTTTTTATGTACATCTCTACCTGGCTCTAGAGATGGACATATCGGGTTATGGCCCCAAACTGCTTTGGGTTAGCCAATTTTGCTCAAATGGGGACGGGTTACAAACCGGTTTCTGAAGGGAATTATTCAGACCTATAGGAACTGATTCGGATCGAGTTGTAACCGGTTCTGGTCTAAACCGGTTATACATTTTTTTATATGTTTCTATAGATGTTTTAAGATGGAAAACCAAAATAAATAGCTTCAAAATCAAAAATCCCTTGGAAGTTTTAAAACTTCAACAAAAGGTTTTGAAAGCCTGCTATTGAAATGATGACAAAACATTTTAAAATTTCCCTTGAAAATCCGTTGTTTTAAAATTTTAACGAAAATAAATATACCCTATGCCTTGGAAAGGTGTTGGAAAAGTTAGACGATAACTTTTATTAAATTGACGACTCAAACATCCATCTACTTCTTACTTCTAAACTACTACAAGAAAATAATCTATCCATGTCTTATCCCCAAACGTGAACCGGGTTATAAAAGTTGACACTTTATAATGTTTTTCAAGGATGCATTCTAGTTTTATTATATACAATACAATGCAAACGTGCATGCTGCATGATAAATATAACATTTCTTTTTTACTTGTAATTAATTTGTATAATTAAAGGAGTAAACAATTTGGCAAATATTTAGCCTTTAAATAAATAAAAAATAACTCAAAACAAAAGACACGTCACATTTGATTATACAAAAGGTTTTGATTAGAAAAGAAAAATGCCGAAAACCTAAATACAACTCAAATTTTATAACCTCTAAAATCAATCAATGTTATTAAATTGTAAAATACAATAAGTTGTTGAGATATCCATTTTGTAGCAAGTGAGTTGTAAGCCTTCTAAAACAAGTTAATGCCACTAATTCAAGATGTTTACCGGTATTGAACTTGTGTTGTTTGTTTCTTCATATTAACAATCATTGGCCACTTCTACATATACTTTAATAAGTTTTCAAATGCAACAAGTTTGGGGTTTCTGTATATGTATAATTAACAAGTGTATATACAAATACTTACATGATCGAAAATCCGTTTTACTTACGTGAGATTGTTTATATGTTCACTGCAAATTTTACGTATTGAATTGTGAATCGAGTCGCCTCACGTATATCACTTCATGTGTGTGTGGGCACACGCAACTTGAACGTGTATACTTGATTTCTAAATGATTATATCAGTAATGTTATTATGTACTTGTGACGATATTGATCAATGTGATAGTTAAGATGTGAAAGAAAATAGTGAATTATGACAATTTAGAAATGACTTGTGAACATTTTATTTGAATAATTTTGAAGATGAATTTGCAATTAATTAATATTTTTTTTAAAATACGATGGTAAGATTGTAACAAAACTATTAAAAAAATCAGAAAGAGATCATGCACATAGCTTTTTTTGAACAACGTTCTCGACCGAGCTTCCTGTGACGGGATGCTAATCGCCTATACCAATTTTAATGCTTCAGGTCTAATTTACCTAGAAACACCATAAAAGAAGGAAGAAACCAAACAGCGTGAGAAAACCCCTTAAATCAAGCTTCAACCATGAGATCAATAAATCCTAAGCCACCTTAACGTAAGATCATCAACATACTCACTGATAGCGGTGTTCTTCGGATTCGTTTTTCGGGTTTTTCGGGTCGGGTTCTTCGGGTTTCAAAGTTTTAAATCTTGACCCGAAACCCAACCCAAATCTCTCACGGGTTTTTCGGGTTTCGAGTATCCTATAAATAAAAACACAAAACCAAGTTTGTTTTAAAAACTACAATGCTAAAATTAAAACAACATATTCTTCTTTGCTTATAACACAAATAATCAAAGAATAAACTAACTAACTTTATAAAACAATTCAAAAGAAGAGCAAAACTAACTCGAACCATAATTGTATTCAATCAGGCGTGATCTAGTTGTTCGATTACGGTTGCTATTAGTAATAAACGAAAACCATAAATTAATAATAAGCAATCGATTCATAATAGTTAAAATGACAACAGTCGATTAGAGTCAGATTCTGATAACTTTTGTGGCTAAGACTTAGCCTATTATACATAAAAATATATTTAATTTCAAAATTAAAAGTTTATTCGGGTTGACCCAAATCTTATAAATCAAACCCGAGAACCAACCCGGATTACTTCGGTTCGGGTTCGGGTTAGTCTTTTCTTGGGTCCGGGTTCTTCGAGTCGGGTTAGTTCGGGTCCGGATACGGGTTTTTTCGGGTTGGGTTTCAGGTAGGGGTGGCAATCTTGACCCAAACTCTTTCAAATGGGTCAATTTGAGTTGTTTTAAAAATTAAATGAGTTGATTTGGGTAAAATGTTTTAACTAAATGGGTCAATATGAGTCATTTTAAATTTCATCATTTTATTTTTGGGTCAAAATGGGTCTACAAGTTCAAAGAATTGGGTCGATGTGGGTTAGCGTCCTAAGGAAATGTGACAGGTCTCGAATCGGAACGAGTTTTCATACAAGACAAGTTTCGACACGAAACGGGTTTCAGATTGGAACGTGTTCGGTTCATGTTTCAAGCCAACACGAGTTTTCACCCGTGACAGGTTAGATTTTGGTTTCTTTTTGGTCGATTCGGGACTCGTTTTTTTCCGTTTTTTTCGGTTTCGGTTCGATTCTTGGTTTTTTTTAGAACGAGGTCAACGTAGGAAACATTTTAGTGTTTTTATTTTTTTTGTTTATGCTTTATATTTTGAGTTATAATTTTTGAATATTTTTTTAAGGGTTTTTGATCTTAATAGAAACCCCTCTAAAAAAATTCAAAAAAAATAATAAAAAAAATCATAACTTAAAATATAAATAAAAAATAAAAATTAAAAAAAAACTAAAATGTTTCCGCCATTATTCCCGTTCATAAAAAAAAAACTCGAAACCCGGTTCGACCCTAACCTATTCCAACCCAAACCAAAACAACCCTTTTTTTAATTGACCCGTTCTGACTCAAACTCATTCTGACCCAAACTCGTTTTGACCCATGACTCATTTCAACCCATAACTCGTTCGACCCGACCCAATTCATTTGCCACCTCTAGTTTCAGGTAAAAGTGACAGCCCTACTCATTGATATTTATTTATTTATATATGGTATAATTGTATGTTAATTTGCAGATGACCAAATTTAACGTGAAAAATTAATTGGGTTAGTGTCAAAGCACATAACGTGATAAAGTTTTGAAACATAAATGACAATTAAAAAAACGTAAAAGAAAACATAAATGACTAGTCTGTAGAGGTGTTCGTCGGGTTAGTTTTTCGGGTTTCGGACTTTTCGAGTCAGGTTCTTCGGGTTTCAAAGTTTTAAATATCGACCCAAAACCCAACCCAAATTTCTCATGGGTTTTTCGGGTTTGGGTTTTTTCGGGTCGGGTTAATCGGGTTTCGAGTATCATAGAAAAAAATTAATAATAAATAAATAAATTTTATAAACCACAATGCCGAAATTAAAGCAACTCTTCTTTACTCGTAACGTAAATAACCAAATAATAAACTAACATAATAACCCTATAAAACAATTCAAAAAAAGAGTAAAGTTTAACAAGCTCCAACTATAACCGTCTTCAATATATCAGACGTGATTTTGTTCGATTACGATTGCTATTCGTCATAAACGGAAAACATAAATAAACAATAAACAATCGATATATAACTGGTGGAATAAGAACAATTGATTTTGGACAAATTATGACAACTTAATAAAATGGCTAACGCTTAGCCTATTACACATAAAACTATATATGGTTTCAAAACTAATAGTTTATTTGGATTGACCCAATCCATTAATCAAACCCAAGAATCAACCCGAATAACTTTAATTCGGGTTTCTCGGGTCAGGTTAGTTTGGGTTCGGATACAGGTTTTCTCGAGTTAGGTTTCGGGTAAAAGTGACAGCCCCACTGGTCCGTGTTTGTTTAAGTAAAGAAACAAACTTGTGGTCAAACAAAAGAATTCGTGGCTTGTTTAGTGGGCTAGTAGTTTTGCTAATCTCTGCATGTAATATTAAGCACCTCCTGATCCAGATCATCTAATCACACCTTCAATCATGGCCGCCGGGGGTCTCATATACTACCTCCGTAATGTATCCACAGCTGCTGCTAATAGAAGCACCACCGTTTCAGTTTCAATAGCTGCCAATCAGTTAAGAACCTTCGGTTCCGATGCAGACAACCGAAGAAGAAGAGTCATGACGGCTGATTCGAAACGGACCGGAGCTAACGCTGTGAAATGTGGAATGACGGCGCTTTGGGATAAATGGGGAGCTAGGGTTCCCATTACTGTTCTCTGGTGCGATCAAAACATTGTCTCCCAAGTTAAAACACCCGACAAAGAAGGAATCACCGCTCTACAGGTCTCATTATTATTATTATTATTATTATTATTGTTATTGTTATTATTATTATTATTATTATCTCTTAAGTTGTTCGTGTTTTTGTTTATTATTATTATGCTATTTGTGCACTGGGAATGACTATGTATGCTGCGGTGACGACGACAATATGTTTAAACAGATTTTTAGTAGTTACAATCACCTTCTAAACCAATGTTGCAAAAGTCGCTAGGCGGTCCCTAGGTGGCCGACCCCCTTGGAGGGAGTACTCACTCAGAGTACTCAGGGAGTACTCAGAGAGTACTCGGACATGATAAATATAAAGAAAATTAGATTTTGGGTAATATATATATTTCAAATATCATAAGTTTACTAATATTTATAACAAAATAAATGAATATCAATATAAATAAGAGAAATACATTTTTAAACACTAAATTATTCTAGAAAATGTTAATCATTAATTAAAAATAATGATATTCGTTCTTTAATATTATAGAAATACAAATTATGTTGTATTTTTTAAGTCAAAATAGACCCAAGTTAACCGACTAGATGTGATTCAGGCTAATGTTGACCACCTTTGACCAATTTTTAGTAACTAGGCGGAGTTAAAGAAACTCCCCTCGGCACCATACCTTGTAGCGAGTACTCAGAGAGTACTTGGCCTTGTAGACCTACTTTTACAACATTGTTCTAAACATATGGTAGGATACGGTTTTTGTTAATCAGATTGGTTGTGGCCATAAAAAGGAGAAACACTTAACAAAGCCAGAAGTAGGACACTTTAGAGCACAAGGTGTTCCTTTGAAGAGGAAGTTAAGAGAGTTCCCTGTAACCGAGGACGCGCTACTGCCACTTGGCACTCAGATCACCGTCCGTCATTTCGTTCCTGGCCAATTCCTTGATGTTACTGGAATCACTAAAGGAAAAGGTTTTGAGGTGATAACTTAAATCATGCTTTGTTTTTTTTAATATACATACATATGTTCAGTCATCTTATATGATATTTATATGCCAACTAAGGGTGTGATGACAAGATGGAAATTCCCTGGACAACCCGCATCTCACGGAACATCATTGTCGCATCGAGGTGCTGGTTCTACAGGTCAGAGAGATGCTCCGGGTAAGGTATGTTATTATTATTATTATATGTGTGCTCATTTTCCATTAGTTAATATCTTTGTGTTTTCTTACAACATTCATTTCTGAATCAGGTATTCAAAGGTAAAAAGATGCCCGGTCGTATGGGCGGGAAGCAGATGACAGTTAAAAACGTGTGGGTATACAAGATAGACCCTGCAAGGAACTTGATTTGGGTTAGAGGCCAAGTATGATTCTTGATTTGGATCTATATATTTGTTCAATTTATTATATGTATGTTCACATATTGTTTGTTATATTGGTTTATTGCAGGTACCGGGGAACAAAGGGGATTTCGTATTCCTAAAAGATGCATTGTACAAGAAACCCGATATATCAACGCTTCCGTTCCCGACCTACTTTTCAACAGAAGATGAGGATGTAAGCAGTTTGAAGCCTCTGGTTGCAGATCTTGGAGAGACAGATCCCTTTATGGCTGCTGATTGATCAATGCAATCTTATTGTTATTATTTTTGTTTTATGTTGCTCAAGGCTTCTTTGAGGTAGGTTGGACTTTTGGTTTGATAATTCAAATGAAATGTTGTGGTTGGTTAAAACTATATAACTTCATTTTTTAATAAAATTTTAAGTTTTGCCACTAGTGATTTTTTGTTTATCTTTTATAATTGGGTGTTAATAATTGAATTTAAACAGGTATAAATGGCTTGTATATAATAGAGTTGTAAACATATTTGTGGGTTCTTGATGATGTGTTCTACCCTTGTAAAGTTTGGGTTGATTTTCTTAATTTTAGTACAACTTGAACACTGCTTTTATACCTTATTTATCAAAGAAGTTAAGATTAGCTATATGAATATGATATTAAACACCATGATGCATTTTTGGACCCATGTCATGTTTTTCTTGCTCTATTACAATCAAACCTTAAATACTTACATCTAAACACGCTATTATACATGTTACCTAATCAACACGAAAGCACACATTATCAAGGTAACGGTTCCTGTGACTCCCAAACACGACAAGCTAGTGAAGATACGCATATGTCCCCGCAACACAAAACAACACAACACACGTTCATTATCTTCAAGTACCGAGCATACAACTGACTAATGGGTAACCTGTATCCATCCATTGTCACCACACCTGTGGATCCAACATCTAACCGCTCATAAACCGAATCATGTGCAATACTATAAAGATATGTTAAAGTCCTAGGAAGACCACTTCTTGCTATCCCACCACCTTCATCTGAAACCTACTCACAAATAACACATCAAAACCTGATTGGATGAAGTGGTAAATGACCAGTGTGACCCTCCTCATTTGCATCCCATCACGCGTGACCGGTTTGGATCTAGTGTGCGTTTATATAAATAGGCCGAAATTTGGCAAAATTTTTATTTAAAAGACATGTCACATTTGATTATACAAAAGGCTTTGATGAAAAAAAAAACCGAAAACCTAAATACAACTCAAATTTTATAACATGAAAAGTCAGTGTTATTTTATAGTATAATACGACAAGTTGTTGAGATATCCATTTTGAAGCCAAGTGAGTTGTAAGTCTTCTAAAACAAGTTAATACCACTAATTCAAGATGTTTACCGGCATTAATTTGTATGTTCTTTCATATTAACAATCATTAACTTCTACATACATTTTAATAAGTATAACAAATGCTACATGATATAGAAAAGCCATTTTACTTCCGTGAGAGCGTTTATAGGTTCACTCCAAATTTTACGTATTGAATTGTCAATCGAGTCACCTCACATATATCACTTCATGTGTGTGTGTGAGCGTGCAACTGGTATCAAGTTTTAAACCTGAGACCATAAAATCCCAAACCTTAACATAAGATCGATCATCCACATATTCATTGTTAATTATTTATATATGTATACTTGTCTATGTTTGTTTGACTATAAGAACATGAATAAGAAACCCAAGAGTTTGGAAAAACATTTCCATTTTACTTGCACTCAATCACTAACATACTCAAACCAATAAAATAAATATTTCTCAATGGTAATTAACATACTTCAACTTCTCCTATAAAAAAACACCACAAATCCACCAAAAGTAAATCACAATCACTTGAACACCGTTTCATCATGAAGGGTTCTTCCAAAGTACCACTCTTGCTAGTGATCACAATCGTTTCACTACTTATACTGTCGTTACCTTCCTCAGACGCTGCGATATCTTGTAGTACGGTCATCCAGGACTTACAGCCGTGTGTGAATTACCTAAAAAGTAGGAGCGGGATGCCCCCACCTCCTTGTTGTTCCGGTGCCAAAGCTCTAGTGGCTGCCACGACCGCCACTGACGATAAACGAGCTGCTTGTACTTGCCTCCAGAAGCTTTCAGGAAGTATAAACCCGAATCCCGCGCTAGCTAAATCACTTCCGGGAAATTGTGGGATCAGTTTGGGCTTCACCATCTCAACTAGCGTTGATTGCACCAAGTAAGTTACTAGTATCCTTTTGTAAATTTAGACTACACTGAATATGACCTTTAAGCTATATGAACATGCATAGATTAGCCAAAGTTAATGGTCATGTTAAATGAATAACCATTAGTACGTATAACCTTTGTATATACTTGTCAAAATAGATTAAAAAAATAAAGCAACTAGATTTTCTTATAATTAAACATATTTTTTGGCATATATGAAATTATATATCTTTATCAATTAATGAATATTTTCATATTGAGATGATTAACAATTTCTTGGCACGGTTGTAACAAGTTGGCCAATATTGATTTGATGGAATAAGTTTATAATCTTACATATTTCCAGAATCACTTGATCGAATCTTGAAGCTCATGGATTGGAGCCTCTATTATGCATGGAGGAAGAGTTGGTTGTTGTCTTTGTGTTTGAGCTACTAATGCATCCATGGTTGATGTTGAATTTATATTGTTTTCTTGTAATAAGTGTTGTTTGCCCTACTCATTTGGTGTTAGCATGAAATGAGAGATTTGTGTATACTATGTCATGTTTTATATAATATCAATGTCTTTGTTTTAAATTTTATTAAACATAATCAAACCTACTAAGAAGCTAAGAATGATCAACAACGTTAGTATCGTCAGGGTTTTTGAACTTTGTGTTCGATCCTCTGCTTCCATATCCTCTAGGAGTCTAGGTCAATGATGGATCTAAAAGAAAATTCAAGGGTGCACGTCCCAGAACTTTTTTCGTTTACATATTAAGAAAGGGTTTTGTTATGTGAAAATGACGGATCTTAAAGTTTTGAGGTATACAATACATGAAATTGCACTTTATCAAGAAAGTTGAAGGGTATCCGAGCACCCTCTGGCTAGCCCCCACATATAGATCCGCCACTGGTCTATATAGCATGAGGACTGAACCATTTCTTCTGAGAAATCACATGGCCACAACCGACTATATATTTCCTTTGTGTTTGATTTAATAAATGGTGAAAAAATTGTGTGCATCACTACTAATATTAACATCCTTAAGATTGAAACATGCTATCATGCTATCTGTAATTTTGCGAAGTATTTGATCGGATATATTTGATGTGATCAAAATTAGCAACATATTTCGCAATCGATATACTTTCCAAGGACTTTAAAAATAGGGGTTTTCTGTCTTGAAATATATTGGTAGGAAAAGTCGATGTAGACCATTGATTCATAACTAGGCTCTTTTAAAAAACACTAAAATCTATGCTCGAGAGTATGTTTGAGATAAATTTGATATACCGCCCGGTTAGTGATAGATTGATTTTCCATTTTTAACGAGCCGATCTCGAGTAGCTCACACGGCTCATTTGCACCCCTATGGTTCTATAGTCTAAACTTTCATTAACACATCCAAATACCTTCATGCGATCGTGATTAATATGTAGAACCAAAATACAATAAATGCGTCTCAAATTGTTTTATCCATACATCGTACGCATTTGAGCTAATCTGGATCAAGGCCTCCAGGGTAATTGAATTAAGGGGGAATGAAGGAACTGATGGATGCATTTTTTTTATCTTAAGTTAGAGGATTAACCTAAAAGAACTACAAATCAGAGGATTTTTCCTAGAACAAGATCTGCTGCTCATATATAGGGAACAATATATACCGAGTTACCGACTGCCTGTGATCCTTTCTTCATGGGTAAAGAGGTAGGGGTTCAAGTCTCATGTTGTCAATACTGTGCAATTTATGAGTAAATAATTAGAGTGTGTAAGTTGTCCAAAAATTACAAAAACAAAATACCGCTTAGAAATTTGTAGGCAGGCGGCCAGGCACATGTCGAGAAACCATCGTTGAAACATCTGTCAATGATCCGTCTTAGATTTTAACATGTGAGCTGACAGAAAAGGCTGTCGATATTTGCCGTTGATAATATACGTTAGTAAACTCATTACTCACGCCATGTTTTCGGACAGAGTATCACCGATGAATTTTAGATGCAGTATGGGACACCCTTGCACGTACCGTGGGGCTTTCGACGGAAAAGTGCCTTGGTGAAGGCATTATGTTTAGTAGCAAGAGTTAGCAGAAATTTCATATTTGTTCCTGTTTTTATTCACTTCTCTGCTGCCTTTTTTTTTCTTTTCTTTTGGATGTTTTTTTTTGTTTTTTTTTTGCAACACCACCTCAAACATACATAAAACAAGAAAACAAAGTTTAAGCTACAAGAAAATAAACCTACATACTATAAGTGAGCATGTTCACATACATTAATCATGTGTGTATTCCCCTACTAATCACAAGTTGCGTGTTAACAAACAAATAACAAGAAAACAACCCGCCCAAGTTTATTAATTAGTAGTGAGCATATTTAAAAGCAAGATAAGTTCAAGCGAAAACATGGCAGAGGATGATGAAGAGCACAGCCATGAGTAAATATCCGCATCCGAACCCGTCTGAATGAAACTCGGAGCCACTACTAGACTGATATGTATACGAATTGTAACTCTTAGAGAGGAATCTTGAGATTAAGTGTATGAGCAGTAACAATGAGATAGGAACAAACAAAATTAATGTTTCTTCCCCTGTAATTAGTGACGAAATGGTTTCCTGTAAGCTTTCAATGGTAGAGCTAAATATGATTAGAGTAAGGACGCCAACCATCAAAGAAGGCACAAGAGGAGATGGCCCTCTTGTTCTCATTACCTAATTTGGTGAGTGAAACCAACATATGATAGTTGAATATATATACATACACACACACACACATATACACATTTATGTGTGTGTGTGTGTGTATTTTAAAGGGATGGATATAGTTGATTGTCCGTTTACATATAACCTACACATCTTGAGGTAAACGGTACAAAAACTGAACAAATTCGGTAAACAGTTACCTATATTTATGTTCATAACGTCCGTATGTGTATATATGAGCCTTTGATCAAACTTTAATGATTTAGATCGTTTGTTTTTTCTTGCAATAATTTAGTTATTTTGTAATGATCTCACCATGTATTTGCTGACCAACATATATGCAATGGTGATGCATACAAATGAGACACACAAACACAATGTATGTGTATGTTTTAGTTGTAAGCTCAAGAAAGTCAATGATTAGATGATTTGCAGATTATCCATTCACCTAATTAAGCTAGTCAACTTGGTCTTGTGTGTTTGGAAAGAAATGCCTTTGGAGACCAAACACACCAACTTTGTTAATAATCTGTATAAAGATAAGAGCTTCATATCCAAAAAGACCCTTTTACAAATAAAATAAGAGGTTGCTGTAAAATAATTAACATTTGTTTATTTATTCATTCCCTTATTGTAAGTATGCTATGGATAAGAAAATTTGGTAACATACATTTTCTAGGCAAATATCTGAGTTACAAGTACAAAGGAGCATTAAATTATATGTATCATGAACACATATATAATCTGCTGTTAGCCAAACACATTTTGGATGTAGCAAACTCTTGATTGTATGCAAGAAACACCACTTATCATACTACTCTGATACGCGGTCATGACAAGCGAGCGCAAGCTCATAAGACTTGACACAAAATAAGAAATATCATGATCAAAAGAAAAGCTCCAAATCCAAAACCCCCCTCACCCTCATGACTAGATCCACTTTGATACTGACATGATGAATTCGCCGAAGAATCTTGGGTTGGAAAGAACGTAGAAAGCAAGTAAATGGTTAGTATCAATAAAATAGGAATCATGACTATGTTTTGTACCATGGGACTGAAGATTATTAGTGCAAGAACATTCACTATCACAAAAGGAACAACCGGTGATGGTCCTGCAATTTCCATTTTCGCTCTAACTGCGGGTTTAGTGATTAACCTCTTTTCACTCACAAGTAATGATAGTTAATGGCAGATGATTTCGGACGACTTATACACTGCATACTTGGTTGGGTCAATGGTTGATGATTATTCCCTTGCATGTGATTATCTATTATATTCTTTTTCATGTATGAGTTAGGAATATCCTATATATATGTACATATATTATTTATTCAATGTCTTGTAATTATACTGATTTTTGAAGATAAAAAGTTGTTTGTTTAATATTTGATAGTCAGAAGGTACCTGTTTTCATGAGGACAAAAAAAAAGTGATCATGATTTGCAATCTTATAAAATATGTCTTTACATATCTATCTATTTATATTACATAAAGTCAAGTGGAAAAACATGTCTTCATAGTAAAATCCATCAAAATCTGGTGAGTCAAATGAATATATAACAAACAGCAGGGAAAAGGTTTAGTAAGAGCATAATTCTAGAGGTCAAAGATATCTCAAAGCAGTTGGCGAAACTCCAAAGCAAGATATAAACCAAGCAATTGCGAAATGGAACTTGCGAACGAATAAAACTGTCGTAAAGGTTTAAATTCGGTTGCAAAACATTTCACATATTTTGCAACCGTCAAAATTCAACCGCAAAACGATCTAAAAAAGGTTAAAACTAATTGATCAAAATTTAATTATGAATACCGGTCGCAATACGATTGCAGATTTTTCCACCGTCTATATTTGATGGAAAATCTTTTGCAAAAGAAAAGGTAAAATTAATCATTTAAAATTGAGTTATGAATACCAGTCGCACTACGGTTGCAAGTTTGCAACCATCTATATTCTGTCGCAAATCATATTAAAAATTTGAAGAAGTACTAAAAGTGGTTTAACTAACCCTCCAATCTAGCTGAGAGCTATGAACAATACGTCATTATGCACAAGTTCTAGCAGTAGTGAATCAAGAAGAAAGGTTGATGGGTAGTGTGAATAAAATAATTTTGTTCAAGGATAGCCGATACATAGAGAGAAGAATATAAATAATTTGCACTAATTAAAATGTACATCGTCAAGAAAGTTGAAAGGTAGTATATCTCAACCTATGTTAGATCTGTCCCTGAGTTTAAGCCAATACAGGTTAATAAGCTCATATAAGAATAATTTAATAATACATTTAGACTTTATATATACTTGATTTTTAATAACAAACAACTGAGAAAATGTTTCACGAGAGCACAATATTAGAGGCCAAGATATTTTAAGGACGTGGTCAAAGCAAGTTAGCTAGGAGTTATGACTATAGAAGTGTACATATTATTCTTTGTGACTAGGTCCATATGTGAGAAAAATGAGCTATATCCTTACGAACAATCAATAAGGTATGTCCTAATATTTCACATGAAGTATTAGCAAGTACAAGATGTAGTCGCAAGTTTTTCTATGAGGTAACATTTGTGGTCACAAACATCAGGAAATCAATAATAGTAGTTAGTGGCTTAGATCTTGAAGCAGACTCAAATGTTTTATGTTGTCTCTCGATCTTTACAAATCCGAATTATAAAGATCTGTATATTCTAGGTAACTTGATACGATTGAGCTCTAGATGTATAATATGTTCCAACTTACCTTCATCAAAGTTTATCTAGTTTATATGTCATGTACTCACGCGAACTTGAGTTTTTAATAAACATAATTTAATTGGTTATAATTAGTTTACTAGGGGTGTAAAAATGTCAACGGAAGTTAGACTCAAACTCGTCTAACTTCGACCTCAACTCATTTAACTTAACAGGACTCGAGCTTAGTTTATTTCAAGCTTGAGACTCGTGAGAAATTTTCAAGATTGAGACTGGCTCATTTACAATTTATATGTAACTAACATGGAGGACTTCCACACATTACTTCAAATTGTTTTATGTCACATGAACGAAATGGACTAAGTGATATAGACGTTTGTTAAAATCAATCGACCGTAACATAAATTTTACATACAATCAATTTTAAACCAAATAAAATTGATTAGAACGTTGAATGGCATAAAATCATATATAGATTATATTGTTTAAACCATATAATCTAATTTAAACAAAATTGTGGCAAACCCGAGTTCGAAACCCCCGGAGAGCTTTTCTCGAATGGCATAACCCCTGGTTCCCGATTCTCCTGATGCCATGTGCGCTATAAGAGTCGAAACCCTATAACATAAAGCTGACAAATGTTTTGACCCGGATTCAAACTAATCTTTGTTACCATAAGAGGTTTATTTATAAATAAAATCAATTAAATAGAAAAGTTAAATAAATAAATTTATAATATAAATTGAAGGGCTAGTTAATTGCTATAATAATAATAATAAGAGAAAAGATCAAATAAGAAGTTTGATTATCCTAAGAATGCTAGAAAGGAGGGTATTTTTGTCTAATACCTTAATATTGAAAACCCACTTAATTTAATTTCAAAAACTCACTTAATTAAAACCCACTTAAATTTTCACTTATCTCCTACAACTACCACCGCCCACCGCCACACACCGCCACCATCTTGCCGGAAAAGTCTTCGGAAATTTCGTCGGAAAATAAAACACTATGAAAAACATAATGAAAAAGACACAATGTAAAAAACACAATGGAATAAACACTATGAAAATAAAAACACAATGACAAAAACACAATAAAAACACAATTAAATTACACAATGTAAAAAACACAATGCAAAAAACACTATGAAAAAATAAAACACACTTGTATAACACAATTTTGTAAAACATAATTTTGATAAAACACACTTTGTAAAAAACCCACGAATTTTTTTTGTATTTTTATATAGCAATATGGTACTCATATAAAAGATAAAAAAACACTCGTTATTATGGTGAAATTGTTTTGAAAAAAAAATGTCATATAAAAAAGTTATGAGCGTTTTAAAATGATGGGAGTATTTGACATATGTCTTGCATATGGAGAGAGAAAGTCAACAAATGTGTTATCCCTATTATGTCCTTACACTTGTTTTACACTTAATGATATCTCTAATCTAATCTCAACCATTCAATTGTAAAACGAATGAATAAGATTATTTCTTAGGAAAACTAATTTTCTTATTATAACTCAATCCATAATAATAATAATAACAATATTAATAATAAGTATAAAAGCTAAGGACCGAAACACTGAAAACAAACATCCACACAACAATGGCGTCCAGTGCTAGGGTTTTCAATGGCTGCAGAACGCTACTCGCCGCCGCAAAGTCCGCCACACCCAAACCCACCACCGCCTTAAAGAAGAAGAGCGCCACCGTGAAGAAACCAACGGAGAAGAAGGCTTCTTCTGCCGGCATTCTGAAACCCTTACCCGTTTCACCAGCCCTAGCTCACTTCCTCGGCGCCTCTGAGTCGGCTCGCACTGAAGCCGTTAAGAAGATTTGGGAGTACATCAAGTCCAATCAGCTTCAGGCAAGTTATTATTAATAATATTATGGGTTAGGGTTTCATATTAGTTAATCCCCAATGTTTTGACCCGGACCCGGTTGATGATATTCTGATCAGTTCGGGTCTCGAGTGTCTTGCCCGGTTTATGCTCACCTCTAATGCTGTTTGATTTGTGCTTTGAAGTTATTAACCGGTCATGATGAAATGTAGTAGTTTCGAGCTCCTTTTCTTAAGCTTGAGCTCGGGTTCGTTTATTATATATTAATTAATTTATATGCGTTTTTTTGTTATTTTTAAATTTATTGAGAAATACTTTAAACAAGCCTTAGCCCGGCTCAATCTAGAAAAATCTTGGTTTGTTTCGAGCCTTTTATTGATTCGAGCTTGAGTAGCTCGCGAGAGGCTCAGCTCGTTTGCACCTCTAGTTATGTGTTTTCATGCATTTTAACCCTAAGTTTGTTATCAAATCTGTTAATAATATTTTATGTTTTTGCATAGTAGTTGATCCCCAATGTTTTGATCCTAAACTCTGTTTATAGGCTATGCTAATGGGTCAAACCAGTGAGTCCCTTCTCGACCCGGACCCACCCGTTTAATGGTATTCTCAAGCCCTGAGAACTATAACTGGGCTAGATCAGTTCGGGTCTGCGGGTCTTACCTTGTTTTCATGTGAGTTTTTAATAATATTTTAAGTTTTTATGTTCATTTTTAGTGTTTCATATTAATTAATCCCAAATGTGTTGACCTGGACAAGTAAAATGATTTAGTCAACTCGTTTTGACTTATGAGGACTCGAGCTCGGCTCGTTAGCTGTTTTTTAAAGCTCGGGTTCGGGTCGTTTATTATTTATTAATTAATTTATATATGTTTTTTTTGTTATTTTTATATATTTTGAGAAAAACTTAAAAAAGCCTAAGCTCGGCTCGAGCTCTAGTACTTAGAAGTCTAAAAGAGGTAAAACTGAAAAACACTGAACACTCGTTAAGGTTTGACGAACCTAAACGAGCTTCCCATTCAAGGCTTGAGCTCGGGCTGGATTACTAAACGAGCTTTATTTGAGGCCTGGGATCAAAAAAGCTTGGCTTGTTTTGAGCTTTTTATCGATACGAGCTCGAGTAGCTCGCAAGCGGCTCAGCTTGTTTGCACCCCTAGTTATGTGATGTGTTTTCATGCATTTTAACCTTAAGTTTGTGATCAAATATGTTCATATTAGTTGATCTTAAACTCTGTTTATAGGCCATGGCGTTTGATTGTGGTTTGATATTATTAGCCCCTAAGGTTATGATGAAATTGGTTTAATTGCAGAATCCGATGAACAAGAAAGAGATAATATGTGATGAGAAGCTCAAGACAATATTTGATGGGAAAGAAAGAGTAGGGTTTCTAGAGGTTGCCAAACTGCTTGCTCCACATTTTGTGAAGACTACTTGATTACTGATTATGACATTTAGGCAGGTTGTTGTTGAATGTTGATATTGCTCTTTTGATCTAGGAACTTGCAATCTTTTGAAATGGATGCTGATGATTAAACACTTGTAAGAATCGGAAAGGAAAGCATGTTTTTGGTGAATGATGTTTTCTTGCCATTGATATATTATGGTTTTACTGCTTTACATATGGTCTTTTTTTTGTGATGAGAATGTGTGTATTATATGCATAAGTGGCTAGTTAAGAAGGTGGTGAACCCATTGCTCGACTATGGGCGGTGAGCCATACCATGGTCTTGATTCGTCATCTGAACCGACTGGTGAATGGTACACCCCGTCGAAGCTAATGTTTAAAGCTCCCTCGAGATGGGCTGATACTTCGGGGACGACTCCATCACCCCATACATCTGCTTGCCCACATACCTGTGAAAACATAATGTTTTGTTATACCTTAGGTTAAGAAGTGTGACTTCTAACTGTTGCTGTTGGTGGTAATTTTAACTTGTTTTCCAAGTTTGTTCATAAAGAACCCACTAAACTACTACAAGTGTCCATAAAAAGATATAAAGACAAGGTGTTATAGGGTCAACCCATTCGATTCATGAAATGGGTTGATCGGACGGATTGGTTGGATTAAAAAGAAAAAAGAAAAAAAAATACCTGTTTGTATCCCTGACCAACAAAGCGGGTGCGAAACGTAGCACCTGTTGATATTAAAGTTCCTGACTCACTTGTAACTGGAACAGTTGTTGCAGGATCTGAGTTACCAAATAAACGACTGCCATAGATGTACCTGCAAGTTGCTCAAAACCGGAACCAAAACTATTGAAATGTCTAAAATACCCTTTAATTTCTTGACAAAAACATTATCACAGTATACCTGCCTGCGATGCATACGTATCTTAATTCTGGAGTATAAACAGCTTTCTTGCAGTTTTTCTCAACATAATCCAACAGACCTCTTGTCTGATCAATAACTCCAGGCAACCCTTTTGGTGGTGGCCTAAATATTAAAATCAGAAATGAAAAAAAAAAGAAAAAGGTTTAAACATTATATCTTGAATTGAAGCAATGTTTAAAGCATTTGGTAATTACATACTGAAGAGGTGATCCTAGAGTGAGAAGCAAGGAAATGTTATTACTAGCCTCGCTGAACTCTTCCATGTACACCCGAGCCAACCAACCTCCTGCAGAGTGTCCGATTACAGACAATGAACCACCTGCAGAGTGACCAATTTAAGAGTTAACTAGTCATTATTTAAAAAAAATGTTTGCGTGTACTTCAGACAAGTTTAGATGAGCCTGCAAAAGAATCAAACAAACACGAATGAAGCATGTTCATTTATTTAACTTTAACCTAAGAAATGGTCAAACATTAACGATTAAACGAACGAAGTTTTCCTGTTCGCTTCTCGTTCGTTCGTTAAGAAAACGAACGTGTTCGTTTATAATCGTTTGTTAACAGTATAAACGTACGGTTCATGAACAAACATAAATGAACGAAAAATTAAAATAAATATGAACAACAAAGTGTTTGTCCCAAAAAGTTATTAAAACTAGATTAAATTGTAATGGGCCTAGAAGATTTAAATGAACATATTAACGAAAGTAAACAAACAAACTTAAACAAATGTAAACTAACGAACATACAAGAACTTACACAAACAAAAATAAATGTAAATAAATGAATGAACGTAACCCTAACGTTCACAAACATAAATAAACGAACGAGAAATGTGTTCATGTTCGTTCATTTATTAAATAAACGCATATATATGAACTTCCTGCCAAACAGTTCGCTGAACACTTGGTTCCTTTACAGGCCTAGATTTAGAGACTTTAATATAAAGAAATTAGTTTAGTGATTTCTTTGTGTAGTTTTTACATGATGATTGACTTTTACACATTAAGCTGAGAGACATTTTTTCCTGTAAGAACAAGAAAGTATATTGGTTTATAAGTTATTAACACTTTTTTTACCTTGAGATTGTTTTAAAGCTTCATTGACAGCCTCATCAACGCGGTTTAAATACCTGCATGTAATCAATTCATTGAACTTAAGATTGAAATTGAATCATGATGTTCAAAAGCTATGTAAAACTGAATTACCAGTCAAGAACGGGGCGAGGTTGGAGGGTGCATCGCCAGTAATTAGGATCAACCAAACCAGCAGCATTTCTCAACCAGTCGATTCTTGAAACTTTGGCAACCACAGTTGTAACACCATAACCTTGTAAAGTTGAAGCTAGTTTCTGATAATCGCCTGTATTATTACCTAATCCCTAGCAAAAGTTAAGATTAAATTAACCCAAGTCATAATGAAATTCATCAACACCTTTTTTTTTTTTTTTTTTGTAAAAAACAGTGATTAGAAACTTATGATAATTGTAACAATTCTCCTTAGAGCATTGCAGAGTCTCTGTCTCTAAAATCTAGAGTCCTATGAGTAGTGATTCTCTGAATATAGAGAGAGTAACTAGGATCGATTAACAAAACAATCAACACGTAAGTAACAACAAAACAATCAACCAAAAACGAATTCGTATTATTGATTTTGTATTTGAAACGGGATTATTACAACTAATGGTTGTTGGCCCTATTTATAGGTCACTGGAATCTTGTTACTACTGTCACTCAGACCCAAAAATTTTTTTCATGGGGTCGGTTTCAAAATATCATGGGGCCTGTCAGGATTTTAATGCATATATAGTTATAAAAAAAATGTTTTCACCGTTCACTAAAAATCTCATCATATATAGCATTCAGTTAGTAATAAAAAACTTAATAAAATATCATCACTAATACTACAAATCTCTGCACATTATAATAATATCAATTTTGATCCAACTTACGGGCAGAATGACAGCAGGACGGTAGGTGACCGGAGAAGATG
This sequence comes from Bidens hawaiensis, assembly GCF_021521415.1. Lineage (NCBI taxonomy): Eukaryota > Viridiplantae > Streptophyta > Magnoliopsida > Asterales > Asteraceae > Bidens > Bidens hawaiensis. The sequence goes on from NW_027492181.1 coordinate 463,434, forward strand.
ATAATGAAGTAGATGAAGAATCCGGCTGTACGACGGCGCAGGAGAACCGCCGTGAATGTGGCAATGGCAGTGGTTTGAAATTGAAACAAGGAGCCAATGCCATCGTATCATATATCATATCTTTCCACTTTAGTTTTATGTGGTTACATATGACGGTTGGTTGGATTGTTTTTTAAATATTTGCATTTACACCCCTTTAATATTGCTCATCTTTTCCATTTGGGCTTGTTGTTAAAAGAGTTTGATTTTCAAACAACTGATATATGAAGCTAGAGCTCAGATCTTGAGTAACCTCAAGTTTGAACTTTTTTTTATTTGAAAACGTACTTTCGTATGTATTTCGTCCTGCTTGCGGTGCGCGCATATAATCTATATATGTGTGAACCCTCGGGTAGGCAAAAGTGAAATTGCATTAATTTTGACGTTATTATACTAATCTCATGAAAATAACGTGAAAAGTGACGGGAGGTTAATCAGGCACCATATAGTGGCGTTGATAGCCGAAAGACAAGGGTACATGCACCAATTGGCGGTGTCCCGATGGTTGAGTGTTATGCTCCTTATGTCTAAGGCTTGATGCAAAATCGAGTCGAGGGTTTCACCGGAAGCAGCCTCTCTATTCCTAAAGGGTAGAGGTAAGGCTGTCTATATCTTACCCTCCTCAGACCCTACCATAGCTTTGCTATTGGTAGGATATACTGAGTACGATGATGACAACTTTCGTATGTATTGATTTGATGCGTACCCTTTTGTGTAGTAGCAAAACATATTTGTTCAACTAAAGTTTTAACCAAACGAAATTTGATGGACTATAATTAACTATTGAACTCACTAAGCCGCTACTAATGGTAAAATTAACTAACAAAGGAAAGGAAGATAGCTATTATGGTGAATATCTTCGTTTTCAAACATCATTATCTCCGAACATTTTAAACAATTGTACTTTGGTTACACCGTAACCTAAAGGACTTGCATATCACTCTACTAAAATTAAAATCAAAACAACACTATACCATAATATTAAATTTAAGATCCAAATCTCAAAATCAAATATCTAACTAGAACCAGACTTCTTAAGTTGATACACTTAATGATATCATTAAGTTCTTGATCTCATAAATTTCACTAAAAATATCAGAAAAAAACGATAATTATTTAAAAAAGAAATACCAAAACATTGTTTTTCTTAAATCATCAGATAAAATTTTATAAACTTATTTATTGAATTGTTTTATTTCAAAGTATAATTAAAAGATCATTTATTATATAGTTGAATTACTTGTCTTCTTCATTCACAAGGAAGGAGACTACGCTAAGCTAATTTCAACTTCAAACCGGTAAGCACCGATTTAGCCTCATAGTTTTAGATTATTATCGATGATCGAATTCATTCATAATATTATTCCTGTGATCATCGAATATCTTGATACAGTTGCTAAATATCTTCACCAATTTTGTTACTGACAAACCCTAATAATTTTTAATTTGAAACTGCTGAGAAATTAAATTAATTTTGTTGTGTTCATGTACTAATTGTTGTTGACAATAACTAGTTGTTAGTTCAAATGGCTAAGGCTCTAGGGATAGAGAAAGAAGAAATGAATGAGTTATTTCAGGACGCAGGTTTCCAATAAGTGAGAATGAATTACTATCCACCATGTCCCCAACCCGAAAGGGCGTTGGGGTTCTCGCCTCATTCTGATGCAGATGCTTTAACAATCCTCTACCAGTTAAACGAAACTTCGGGCCTACAAATACGCAAAGATGGAAAATGGGTAACGGTTGAACCTCGACCGGATGCATTGGTAGTCAACATTGGAGACATAATGGAGGTAATTAGTAAGACAATTTTGGATTCTAGTTAGTTTTTAAAACGACTTGTTTCCACCAGTATCCAATTTTGTCAAGACCTTTTGATTTGAACCCAAACAATCACTTTTTAAAACGACCAGTGTGACTTAAACCCGTTTTGACTTGTTACCAACTTGATCCGACGTACTCGTTTTGGGTAACAATTCGGCATGGGTTTTATATAGACTCTTTAACCACCTCTTTTAGCTAATAATTTTCTATTAGAAATAAGAATAAGACAGATTCTAACTGCCAACTCTAATTTATTTTATTAGTTTCATATTATGAACTTTAAGCGTTTTGCAGATTGTAAGTAATGGCGTGTACATGAGCATCGAGCATCAAGCGATAGTGAACTCAAACAATGAGAGGATGTCAGTAGCAACATTCTACAGCTCAAGTATGGGTACGGAATTAGGCCCTGCGCGAAGCCTTGTTGCACAACATAATGTAGCAAATTTTCGGCAAATGCCCACCAAAACATACTTAAAAGGATTTTTTTTGCTCAAAGGCTTGATGGCAAGTCATACTTAGATTTTATGAAACTGTTATTGTTTGATGTAGTAAAACACATAACTGTGTTATAACTTATAAATGTTGTTACGTTATGTTATGTTAGTTACAAGCTTTCTTCTAGTATAAAACAAGTGAAATTTAATGTTTTTAAACGTCCAAAATATTGGAGATTATGAAAAAGGAAATTTTAAAAATAGAATATGTTTCAAAAAATACACATTTAAGTCTTTAAGGAACCATTTTAATAACTAAAATATTAAAAGAAATTTTAAAGCAATATGTTAGGAGGACTTACAATTGCCTCACAAAAATATAAAAGGATTGTTGAAGCAATGTGTTAGGATGAGTTACTCTTATGTCACAAAAGTTGCAGAATTTCAATATAAAAAGAAAACATATGACTTTCCAGGGTAATAATATTTATAAAAGTTAATATTACTAGTATTATCGGTATTCCAAAAATTAGATGTCAAGTTTGTGAAAGAAGACGGGACGGGTAAAATGATAGCAGCTGAGACTCGATTTATCTCATCTTCAACATTTTGCAACGCGTGCGTATTTAAAAAAAAACGAAAATATAATCAATCACGGCTTTGATAGATGGTACTTTGCATTTTGCAATGCTAGGTGAAAGAATAAAAAATCAATGCATAAATCATATGGAAATTTAGTACAAGTAATAGTTTTGACTAAAAGTGACCCAAAATGACAATTAATAATTAATCCACAGGCCAAACTTGATCATGGATGATCAAATATACTTCCATACATGTTTTTAAACCTTCTATACAATATGAATAGCAATAGTTGATATGGTCTAGTACAGTTGTGTTGGCCATTAGAATGGAATAACTGATTATAAATTAAAAGTTGATTTGATTCGGCTTCATTAAAAAATTAAAAGTCGTGTAACGTTACTATCACGTAGCAGGAATTGGTTTCACTAACCACGTTCACTAAAACTTAATAATCACATTTATGTTTGGTTTCTATATAGTTTTCATGCGTCGTATTTGCAACAAAGAGTTATAATACATTATTTCATTAGGTTATAAACCCGTATATTACACGGGTTAAAAAAATTAAATCTCACTCATTATCTTATTATATGATTCTGGTTCTTCAAATTGCAATAATCATGTACAAAAAATACATCAAAACTCTTGAAAAGTCACAAAAACTGAAAAAAGTAAAAAAAAAAAAAAACTGCATCTAAGTATATTGTTGAGTCAGTTTCAACATATCTTGCTACTAAACTAACATTTGCAATAGTTTCTATCGATAAAAAAAATTACTAAAGAATTCAAATTAAGGGTTTAATAATATTAAATTATTAACCATCTGTAACCAACAAAAAAATAAACTTGCGTGACTTACTTTATGTCTTTTGTTCGAAATTCTGCCTTAGGTTATAAAATTAGAAGTAAGAGCAACTGCATATTTAGTAATATCAGAAAAGAAATTGTAATACTAATAAAGCTATTGTAGGCATTTTATCACAATTTTTTTTTGTATCAAACATGACATCTTATTAAACTTTTAATTTTCGATGATTTTGACACATTCTGCTCAACTCCAACAACATACATGAAACTAAACAATTATAGCGAGTTTTATATTTGTGTGAAACTGTAAAACAAAGTGTAAAGAAAACATATTCAAAACCAAAAGTGACCTTTTTTTTTAAATAACCAGTTTTGACCCTAACTTGTACTGACCAAACCGGTTTTTATGTGTTGCGCCGACTGACAAGATCCGTCCTTTTTGCCAACTATAAGAGAACACAAGTAGCAAATTGACCCATATACTTAAAGGGTCGAATACAAGTTGAACTTGCCCAAAATGATCCAAGTCATACTAAAAGTGGGTATGTTTCAAGTGAAACTTGTTATGACGTGTTACGTAAATCAGAGTAAACAAACTGTTACAAATATTTTATTCACAACAAATAATTATCTTACTGAAAACCAAACCATCATTCCTTTCATACATCAAACAATTTTGAGATTATTGTATAGGAGATAGAACATAAACAAATTATAATAATAAACAACCAACTTAAAAGAAACATATTAGTATTTCGAACACCCTACTCATGCTCTTACTCCTTACAATGATTTTGTGTAAATTCGGTTTGCAACACCCATAATTGCAACCATCTTCCTATCATTTATAATAGTCAAGTATACTTTATGGTCTTAACTTGTAATATTTTAATAAAATAATGAGTGTTGTGTCTATAAGACCATCTCCATTGGATGGTTTTTGTGTGATTTAAACCAACCTAAAATCCAAGAAACCAATGGAGGACTTGGTTTAAACCAAAAACAACATTTCAAGTTTGATTTTTCAAACCACAAAAAACCACCAATTGTGGGTCCCAACACTATATAATTCACCCCATATATATATTTACCCATTTTTATATTTATAAAATATATTAAAATATTATACTTATATGCATATTTTTTTATACTTATTTCAAAAATTATGTATTTTTTTTGTTTGTCTATTTTTTACATAACGACAAGTTCAACGGTTAAATTTTTTAACGGCTATTTTTTTAACGATTTTATTATTTATTTTACAACGCTTAATTCGAATAAAAAAAACTTTACAAGCGTACAATGGTTCAGGGATTTACGTAACAATGGTGCTCATCATGCACTTCAGAATAATTTAGTGGAACATTTGTGGACGGTTAAGAATAATAATTCATAAGTTTTATTATTAAGCAAAAGTTTCAAATTATCTCTCTTTCATTTTGTTAGAGTAATTGTCATTTTAAATTATGTATTTTTTTTGTTTATCTTTTTATTATATTTTAGTTAATCTATTTTTATTAGATTTTCATTGTATTGCTATTTATTTAAGTAAAAAATTATTTTATAGTATTGTGAAATTCTTATTTAAAATAAATGTAAAAGTAAGTGATGATGTGGAAATGCAAAGATGGTTTGAGAATGTGTATTGTTGGAGTAAAAAAGATGGTTTTTAAGAAAGCTGACGTGACTGGTTTGAACCAGAAACCGTTGGAGATGGTCTAAGAGGCAACACAATTTTATCACCACCAGGATACTATTCCAATAACATTTGAATTTTGCTTCATGAAAGTAAATGTATATCATCAAGGAAACAAAACTCACAATGACACCAATGTATTTTAGAGATCAAAACAACTCATTTTCTATATCAATTTGGCCTAAAACTCTAGTTGATGCAAGCTTGTGACAATGAATAAGCACAATTAATTTCACTATCAGTTAACATGTGACAAAAAAATGTATAGAATTATTAGATCTGAAAGAAGGAATATGGATATACACCCTCATCAATCTATTATTCTCTTTAAGTGCTGAATTATGTCACTTTAGCAAAAGTTATCAATACATATAAAAAAGTTTATTATATAGAATTAATAGTAAAAAATAATCAAATGAGATTAACCATTTTCGTGTTGTTCAAAGTAAAGACGAATTATGACACATTCTGAATCGGTCACTAATAAACTAAAAACTTACAACACAAATTTACACACACTAAAATGAGTTTTAAAAGTTCTACAGACGTTATTTCATTTCTGTTTTTTTTTATTTACTACTATAAAAATTATAGATAAATCATCAATATGGAATGTTTAAAATATTTAGTAATTGTTTTAATTAGATATTTATGACTTTCAAAGTTGAACAATAATGATGCCACTTGTCAAAAAATGAGATAATTAGGTGTCATGTGACACAACAATGGTTTTATACTTTTATTTATTACAATAGGTAGATAAGTTTGCTAAACTTAAAAGAGATACTTTAACATACATAAAAATTAAATTATGTGAGTTTTGAGTCTTTTAGAGTGATTTATGAGAAATATGTTTCAGTTTTACATGGGTGCAAACACGAGCTCGGCTCGTGAGCTGTTTTTTCAAACTAATGCTCGGCTCGTTTATTGTGTATTAGTTAATTTATATACATATTCTTACTAATAATTTTATATATGTTTAGAAAAATTTTAAACGAGACAAAGCTCGGCTAGGGCTGGGTTGTGAAGTGTTAACTTAATAAATACAAGTCTAAAAGAGGTAAAATTTAAAAATAAACAAGACTCATTGATGCTCGATGAGCCTAAATGAGCTCCCCGAACAAGGGTCGAGCTCGTGCTCGATAAGTAAACGAGCTTTATTTGAGGCTGAGTGTCACTGACCAAATATATGAAGATCGAGATGCTTGATTTGTGTTGAAACGCTTGGTTTTGTTAACTCGTCCCGGACTTCATCGGGCATGGTCTCAGCGGGAAAGAAAGCATACATGCCTAGTCGTGCTTGCACCATGAACCCATCACTGGCAGCGAGTTGTTGCCGCTCGACGCTCGTCTGCTGACTACAGAACGAAACCAGTGTAAGTAAGCAAGCCCAGACCATATATGATGAGGCCCATAGAGAATCATATATGACAACCTGTAAGGTTTTTCATCATTTCCCACTGCCGCCGCGTTTCACCGGACCAACTAAGCTTCTGGTAAACAGTTTCAACTATTATTATTATTATTATTATTATTATTATTATCATGCTCAATATCTGTTAATTTCATCTTATATGAACTCTTTACCTAATTAATTATGTTATATACATTACTCTTAAACCTGTAACTGATTTCAATTCGATTTCGCAACCATTCGATTTTGATTTCTAGGGTTTTGACTTTATATTAGTGTAAATAATCTGCCGATTCATTATTATCTTTCTAATCGTTCTTCGAATTCAACGACTTTGCGTTTTCCTGTAACAGTTTGATGTACTTTATGTAACTAAAATCTGATTTTTAATATATATATTAATAATAATAATAATAACAATAAAAAATTAAAAAAAATATATATATATTTTGAATTAAAGTGACAAAAGTCACCAAATGTGATCTTATTTTTATTTAGACCCAAACAGGTTGCATTCCTTTTCATTTTATTTATTTTAAGTTTTTATATTCTGACTATTTAAACCCTAAATTAGGGTTCCACCATCTTCTTCTTCTTCTTCTTCTTCTTCTTCCCCAAAACCCACAGCCGCCGGCAGAGATGAGGCCATTAGACGAATCCGAAACCACCCAAGTCTTCGAAAAGCTCTTCAAATTCACCGGCAACAACCTCAAAAACATCGTCGAGTCTCCCTCACACGAAGGCCCCGACCAAACCCCCGGCCGTTACTGCTTCCCGCCTCCACAAGAACAAAGTCTACTACGTCTCCGAATCACTAGTCAAACGTGCCACCAACATCAAACGCGACAACCTCGTCGCACTTGGAACAGCCATCGGTAAGTTCACCAAAAGCGGCAAGTTTCATTTAACCATCCAAGCTTTGAATTTGGTGGCGGCGAATGCGAAACATAAGGTGTGGTTGAAACCCACATCGGAAATGTCGTTTTTGTATGGGAATGATGTCATTAAAGGTGGGTTAGGGAGGATTACGGATAGTATTAATGTCTATGATGGTGTCGTCGTGTTTTCGATGTCGGATGTGCCACTGGGGTTCAGGATTGCCGCCAAGTCGACGCAGGATTGTAGGAAGATGGACCCGAATGGGCTTGTGGTTATTCGGCAGGCGGATACGGGTGAGTTTTTGAGGAATCAAGAGGAGCTTTGAAAAAACAAATTGGTAAGAGTTTTTGTGTTGAATTAAGATTTTGAAGTATCTTAATTATTATATCAAACTGATGATGAATATTATGATTCTGAAATGTTGTTTTGCTCCATCAAATGTTATATCTGTATAAAGCTATGTAGTGAATGCCGAAAAATATCATATATCGCTCAAGGAACGATTTTAATATAATGCAGAATTTATATATATAGCAATTTAACGCAACTTGCAAAGGACTTACAATTGTAGCAAGTAGGAACTTATTAAGACTAAAACACTAACATTGTTAAACACTAAAGATTGAGTAGTACCGATTCTTTAACTGGTATTTTGACTGATAGTTCACATGGTGACCAATAACCGATATATTGACTGCATATGTATTGAGTTTCATTTTGGTTCCGAGTTCAAAGATTTATGCATAATAGATGAGAGATGCAGCCTTTGATTGTAAATGAAGCCTATATGGTTGTACATAAGATGCGTCTCACATACATGATCAACACACTTTTTAAAATCAAGGTTCAAAGTTTGTTCATAACGAATTATGCCATTATAGTTTTTGAAACGTATTCAACCCACTAAGGAAAAATATAGACAAGGTGTTATAGGGTCAACCCAACCCGTCCGATTCATGAAATGGGTTGATCGGACGGGTTGGTTGGATTAAAAAGAAAAAAGAAAAAAAATACATGTTTGTATCCCTGACCAACAAAGCGGGTGCGAAACGTAGCACCTGTTGATATTAAAGTTCCTGACTCGCTTGTAACTGGAACAGTTGTCGCAGGATATGAGTTACCAAATAAACGACCGCCATAGATGTACCTGCAAGTTGCTCAAAACCGGAACCAAAACTATTGAAATGTCTAAATACCCACCCTTTAATTTCTTGACAAAAACATTATCACAGTATACCTGCCTGCGATGCATACGTATCTTAATTCTGGAGTATAAACAGCTTTCTTGCAGTTTTTCTCAACATAATCCAACGGACCCCTTGTTTGATCAATAACTCCAGGCACCCCTTTTGGTGGTGGCCTAAAAATTAGAATCAGAAAATGAAAAAAAAAGGTTTAAACTTTATATCTTGAATTGAAGCAATGTTTAAAGCATTTGGTAATTACATACTGAAGAGGCGATCCTAGAGTTAGAAGCAAGGAAATGTTATTACTAGCCTCGGTGAACTCTTCCATATACACCCGAGCCAACCAACCTCCTGCAGAGTGTCTGATTATGGACAACGAACCGCCTGCAGAGTGACCATTTTAAAAGTTCAAAAGCCATTATTAAATATAAAAAAATTTTCGTACCTGTAAACGAATAGAACGAACACGAACGAAGCATGTCCGCGTTCGTTTATTTTAACTTCAACCAAACAAATGGTAGTACACAAACAGTTAAACGACCATTGTTTTCTTGTTCGAGTTCGTTTGTTAAAAAAATGAACGTGTTCATGCTCCTTTGAGCCCGTTCTTTCGTTAAAAGAAAATGTGAACAGTTGTGTTTTGGCCTAAAAAAGTTATTAAAGCTAGACTAAATTGTAATGGGCTTAAAGTATTTAAATGAACGTATTAACGAACGTAAACAAACGAACTAAAACAAATGTAACGACAGAACAGAACTGCACTTAAGCGAACAAAAATGATTGACTTGAATATATTAAGTTGAGGAACAATAAAGTATATTGGTTTCTATGGCACTAGCTCATCTTCTAACCTTGAGATTGTTTCAAAGCTTCATTGACAGCCTCATCAACCCGATTTAAATACCTGCACCCGATAGTACATTTAACTTCAAGTGTGAAATCAACTCATTCATGAACTTGAATCATAATGCTCAAAAACTATGCAAAGCCAACCTACCAATCAAGAACGGGCCGAGGTTGGAGGGTGCCTCGCCAGTAATTAGGGTCAACCAAACCCGCAGCGTTTCTGAGCCAGTCGATTCTTGAAACTTTGGCAACCACAGTTGAAACACCATATCCTTCTAGAGTTAAAACTAGTTTCTGATAATCACCTGTATTATTCCCTAATCCCTATCAAAAAATCAAGATTATATTAATAAAACTTATTCATTAACTGCATTTTGGTGATCATCTTAAGTTGAAACCTGTTGATACACCTATTTTAGTGTTGTAACTTGTAACTATTAATACAAATCTCATTGGCCGGGTCGGGCGGGTTTGGGTCACAAGTCAGAACCGGACGATCAAAAAAAGGTTAATTTGGTCCGGGTTGGGAAGAGTTTGGGTTAGAATAGGTTCTGGTCGGAACGGGGTTTGGGTCAAAATAGGTTAGTTTTAAAAATATATATATATTTTCTTTAAAGTACCATAACTTTCATCTTTGCTTCTGGTTTTCGGCACCCGTTAATTGGTCCGGGTCGCACGGGGTTTCGGGTCAAAACAAGTTAGTTTGAAACATGTTTTTTTCTTTAACTTACTATAAATGTGAGCTTTGCTTATGGTTTTTGGCACTTGTTACGCGTATCCCAGTGCCGCTTACACAAGCGCCACGTAAGGCGCGTAACACGTATTGGTTATGCACGGACTGGGTTAAAATTTCCAGGCCTAGTTAATGGTCATAAAGTTGTTGTTAATGTTAATAATAATAATAATAATAATAATAATAATAATAATAATAATTAATTTTTATTGGTGGGTTGAACTTAGGACGGTAGGTGACCAGAGTAGATGATAATGAAGTAGATGAAGAATCCGGCTGTACGACGGCGGAGGAGAACCGCCGTGAATGTGGCAATGGCAGTGGTTTGAAATTGAAACAAGGAGCCAATGCCATCATATCGTATATCATATCTTTCCACTTTAGTTTTATGTGTCACATCTGCTTTCACATACCCATTTCACATCCACATTTTTCACTGGAAATACCCTGTGTGAAACAGGGTATGTGAAACCTCAATTATTTTATTATTATTTTTTTAATCTTTTGTTTTTTAAATTAACTAATAAAAATTTAATTGATTAATAAAAATTACAATACATTCAAAGACTAATAAACATAAATAAAACATTACAATAAAAGTTACAATAATTTTAAAATAAAAGCATAAATAAAAGTTACATAAATAAACTACCGATTGCTTGAACGAACGTGAATATATTCGATAAAGTCCGCCGTTAATGTGTCATGAATCTCTCGGCTTCGAATTTCTTGACGGTTTCTTCGTTTTTTGTCTTCGTTGATTTCTTCGTACATAGGCGCATCCTCATTTGGGTTATGTTGACAAATCGCCAACCCGTTGTCCTCTAAAATCATATTATGAAGAATAACACAAGCGTACATAATGTTCCTCATTTTCACTTGAGAAAAACACTTGGATGGACGATCCACAATGTGCCACTTAGACTTCAACACCCCGAATGCTCGTTCAATATCCTTTCTTGCCGCGTCAGGAGCTTTTTTGTACGTTTGTCGTTTAACGCCGATGGGTTGCGAAAGCGACTTGATAATTGTCGAGTAATCAGATATATTCCATCGGCAAGGTAATACCCACGCTTGTAAAGCGCCCCTCTAAGCTCAAAAGAGGAGTCCGGTGCCGTCTCGTTGATCCAATCGTCAAATACGGGAGATTGATCAAGTACATTTATGTCGTTTGAGCCGGCAATACCAAAAAATGCATGCCAAAACCATAAGTCTTGGGACGCCACCGCTGTAACACCCTTGGCAAACACAACATCGTCCCACTCTTAGGCTATCCCACATCGGTCGTGGACAAGAGAGATCACTGGTTATAAGTAATGTCCTGCCTCTTCAATCACCAACGCGTTTTGGGCAACCAAAAACAAATCCGTGAGCTCTTCATAGGCAGAGCGGACAATATTGGTGGTGCGAGGGGCCGGATGTTACAACCGCTTCTAGAATAATACTAGGATATGGATGATCAACTCGTGCAAACTGACCATGCCACGCAGTAGGACAATTTTTCCAATCCCAATGCGTGCAATCGATGCTACCAAGCATGCCGACAAAACCGCTCGGTCACGGTTTAAACGTTCACGTCGGGTTTCGTGTCGTATTGACGAACCCGCCTCTTCTTGTTGTTGCCACCACTCATAACACCCCTTTGCGAAAGCACGAAACATATAAGCGTTTTTTTCTTCGCTCGAAGACAAAGAGGAAGAAGATGGTGATGACATTTTAAAAAAAATAATAGGGAATTTTTATAGATTATAGAGAGAAAAAGAGTAGTTTTGTGTGTTTGTTTTTATAAAATAAGAAGGTATTTATAGATAAAAAAAGAAAATGGAAAAAGTTTTTTTTTATTTAATAGCCAACAGCTATTTTTTTAAAATATTATCGTTTTAATTGCAAACGGGGCCCACATGCATCTCTTCACCAACGTTAAACTTCTCGCGGTGGGTGAATCGTGCCCCCTTCACGGAGGGGGGGGGGGTATTTCGCGCCCTTCATGGCGCCAAATGAGGTCTCACGGGGGGTGTTTCACGCCCATTTCCATTGCTCTTATTATGTGGTTGGTTGGATTGTTTTTTTATATATTTGCATTTACACCCCTTAATTAATATTGCTCATCTTTTTATATTTGGGCTTGTTTTTAAAAGAGTTTGATTTTCAGATAATCGATATATGAAGCTCGAGCTCGGATCTTGAGTTGTAACCTCAAGTTTGAACTTTTTTTTATTTGAAAACGTACTTTCATATATATTGATTTGATGTGTACCCTCTTAGGTAGTAGCAAAACATATTTTATTCAACTCAAGTTCTAACCAAGCGAAATTTAATGGATTATAATTAACTATTGAACTCACTTAGCCACTGCTAATGATAAAATTAACTAACAAAGGAAAGGAAGATAGCTATTATGGTGAATATCTTCGTTTTCAAACATCGTTATCTCCGAACATTTTAAACAATTGTACTTTGGTCACACCATAACCTAGAGGACTTGCATGTCACTCTACTAAAATCAAAATCAAAATCAAAATCAAAACAACATTATACCATAATAATAAATTTAAGATCCAAAGCTGAAAATCAAATATCTAACGAGAACCCAAACTTCTTAAGTTGATACACTAAATGAGATCATTAAGTTCTTGATCGCATAAATTTCACTAAAAATATCAGGAAAACGGTAATTATTTAAAAAACAAATACCAAAGCATCATTATTTATTGAATCGTTTCATTTCAAAGTATAATTAAAAGATAATTTATCATATAGTTGAATTACTTTAAAATTTAAATTAAAAGAAATTTTAATTAAATAAGTAAAAAGCTACTTTTGTTGTCAATGCGCTTAAGTTCAACCGCTATTAAAGGGAAATGCAAGATCTCAAATTTAAATATGATAATAACCGAGTTTTATTGCAATTGGTATTTGCGTCTGGGTTTTTCTAAATCATAAGATGATGAGTTTGGGCTACACAATGCTTTACGCAATCAATCAGTGTCGTTTGGAGTCACTTTTTATTTAGGATTGGATTACTCCGAGTATTAAACTTATACACGTTCAAGAAACGTGTATGCGAATGTACGTATCAAAGTAAACGCGTAGCTGCACAACAGACGTGTCCACTATCATCTCTATAATAATATTAATAATAATAATAATAATAAATATCTCTCTCTCTCTGACTATATATATACATACATATGTATATCTTCAACTTATTATTATACTTATCTTCATTCGCAAGGAAGGAGACTACGCTAAGCTAATTTCAACTTCAAACCGGTAAGCACCGATTTAGCTTCATAGTTTTTAAATTATTATTGTTGATCGAATTCATTAATAATAATATTCCTGTGATCATCGAATATCTTGATACAGTTGCTAAATATCTTCCCCAATTTTGTTACTGACAAACCCTAATAATTTTTAATTTGAAACTGCTGAGAAATTAAATTAATTGTGTTGTGTTCATGAATAATCATCTACTAATTGTTGTTGACAATAACTAGTTGTTAATTTTGGGTTGTATCACTTCATCTTTATTTGATGATATATTTTTCATTTTTATTCTGTATCGCTTTTGCGTCAACGCGTCCGATGCCGGTTAACACGTTCGTGCTCTGTGTCGGTTAACGCTATACGTGTTCAACGCCTGTTAGTGTATATCATTGATTGCGTGCCCGGTGCTGGTTAGGCGTCGACACTGGTAATGCGTTCGGTGCCTTTTTACACACGTAAGGCGTCCTACCTGTCCGTTGATTTTGCGTTCGGGTTGTTCGGGGCTTTTGTTGAGAAAAGAATGACCCGATAACTGAACCATTTAAGGTTCGGGTATTTCGGGTGGCTTCGGTATTCTGGTACAGTTAGAAAACACACCCCTAAATTGAATTTTAATACATCTTTTGTGATGCTAAATTGAATCACTGTCTTCTTTACTATGCCTAACATTCATACAGATAACCACTCAAATTTTATTCCATAACTTAAAAGGTAGCAGAATCATTTATAACCCAATCGCCTTTAAGCAGGACAGACTCCATTTTCTTGTTTTCTTGAAGTTCAATAGTTTCTGTGAAGCAGCTGCCTGACTACATTTGTGTAGTTTAAAAACAATTATCATATAATTTAGTATCTTTTCTTTTCAATTTTGGTTGCAGGTAATTCTAACTTTCGAAAAAACATGAGTGGAAACGAGCCTCATAAAGATCAGGACAAGGGGCTACTCTCTAATCTAACACAGGCTGCTGCTGGATACGCACATCACAATCAACAATACCCTCCACAACAACCGTATCCTCCACAACAAGGGTATACCGGATACCCCCCACAACAACCGTATCCTCCACAACAAGGGTATCCCGGATACCCCCCACAACAATCGTATCCCCCACAACAAGGGCATCAGTATCCTCCAAGTGGCTATCCGGCCACTTCACATGGTTCAGGAGGTAAGTTGATCTCATCGACATTCATATTTCACATTTTTATAAGTTTTCACATTACATTTAAGTACGCATATTGTGAAAGCTCAATTGGAAATTGGATGGTTATTCGTTTTAGAAGAAATAGATGTCTTGAACCTAAAGAATTAATTGAAGTTGGTTGTTTGCAGTATAATAAAGGCTTCCCTTGGAAAACATACTGAAAATACCAAAACTGAACTTATTGATTTTCATTTTTTATATTCAGTTTTAAGTAATTTATAATAATTTAACTAACAAAAAAATTTAAGCCCAAATTCATCATTTTTGGTCCATTTGTTTTTTTGACACTAAGTTTTTAAGCTCAAATGGCCAATAAAAAACTGAACAGGTTTCATAATCTTAGAAACCGAAATTTCGATTTTGATCGTTTGAGCCCAAAATGACCCATGCGCGCTGTTAAGTAAAGCGGTTCCACCCATATTATTTATTCTGCTGTTAATTTAGAAGGAATTATTTCGAACAAATATTCCTTTGATTAAATATCATATCAACAAGATAACTTTATTCAACTGTTGAAATGAAACGATTAGATTACATTTTGCAAAAAAGGTTGTAAAAAATAGGAAAAGCAAACTTTTTTCTGGGAAAGCCTTGGTCTACATTCGAAGTATTTATGCTGCTTTAGATGGTAAGATAAATAATTCTTTGATCAAATACAATATGAGATAACTTTATCCAATAGTTGAAATGAAATGATTTGATTACTATGATTAGATTAGATTAGATTAAAGCAAACTTTGTTGGGGAAATTTATGCTCTTTTCAATCTTTTACTATGATCTTTTCAACCCGGTCATCATCCTTATCATTATAAAAATAATAAATAATAATAATCTAACATTGATAATTTGATTAGGACATGGGGGTATGGGAGCCATGCTGGCTGGAGGTGCAGCGGCGGCTGCCGCTGCGTACGGGGTCCACCAGATGACATCATCGCATGGGGGGCATGGAGGCCATGGACCGGGTATGGGACAGTTTGTTAGTGGCATGCATGGTAAGCATGGCGGCAAGTTCAAGGGCGGTAAGCATGGGAAAGGTAAGTTTGGGAAGCATGGGAAGTTTGGGAAGCACAAGGGTAAGGGAAAGATGTTCAAGAAATGGAAGTAAATGTTGATGATGTATATGTTATACTTTTATGGTATGTTTTAACTTATGTAAAATCCGAGTTTGTCGGATATAGTTAGGATTGTAATTTCTGGATTGTTCGTTCTTGGCGGATTATTATGGTTCTGGTTTAAGATATTATGATAATAAAACATGGTTTATGTATAATTTTGTTGATTTGCATGATAAACACATGAGCCGATTGTGCGTACGGATAGTTGTTAGCATATGCTCATGTAGACATCCATATGTTTCACACGACATGTATTTACTATAGTGTTTAGCTTCAAACTGTAGATATAGAGAATGAATGTATCAACACTTACCTTGACGAAAAGCCAAAAGTGAAGTGATGGGTACAGGCCAACTAACCATGTTAAGCGTGTGGTTTGACAATGGGCGTAGTCGCGTAGATGGAGACTCGTAGAGAGAGTGACTTGAAGATACAAGCCATGTTGATGAGCAATATTGCAATGGGTCGCGAAACACCAGTATAGTTGCAACTACAATGAAGAAATGCCACTCACTGGAAGTGCCACTGCAGATAAAAAGACATGTCTTGTTGAGGATGAAATGAAGATGATCGGGTGGTCAGTGACCCATCACTCCATCAGTGATCCTGGTGAGTATGGAATTAAGACGATCGGTGGGCTAGTGGGCTAATGACCCATCAGTAATCCAAATACAAGTTTAAAAAAAAGTTAATAAATATTTCATATCAATGACCATTGCCTTTGAATACTGAAATGATTTGAGGTGTGGTTGGTACAGGAGACTTGTCGGCCATCTGCCCATCTCTTGAAATATGCATGTCTCCATACAACCCATTCCATGACACCAAACCTTTAATATTGTTTATCTAAAGGATGTCACATAATTCACCTTTAAAAGTTCTAACTTAATTTTATAGGGTTATATATTTATTATTTTGTTACACACTTTTTGTTTGTTTAATTTTAGATTTTATTGCTGATTATTTGTTGAGTCTTAAGACCCTTGGAATTGATGGATACAAAACTAAGTAACTATCTATAAAAAGTTGCTAACCGCTGAGTAAAGTTCTTGTTGATAGATTGAGTTTATAAGCTATCATTATTTATGTGATCCGTCTCAAAAAAAAAAATAAAAAAATTGGACGTGGCCCTACTCGGTATAAAAAATCTTGGGTCCACAATGGTTGGATTTATAAACAGATTTGTTCTCTCAACTTCTTTCAAAGTCAAAATCCTGTCACCAAACCATAAAAGACACGGTTACGTTCACGACTCTTTCTAAAAAAGTCTTCCTGAATACAAATCAATGAGATAACTTAGTTGCCACAAATATTGATCAGTAGTATCTCCAAGAACATAGATGAATGTAAATAAACACAAAAGCTTCACCAATTCTTGTTCAACTCTAAATCACCCTAACAAAGAATAGGAATCAGTACGTGTGTTTGTTGGTGAAGGGTGCGACGATAGGAATGATAATTGACCACGTCGTTTGCAACTTCCTCACTCATTAATCTCGATCACGTCTAAACGAACTAGACATGGTTGTGGTCTTTGGTTATAACAAACCCAAAACATAAGTTTAAACAAATTGCAAACACAAAGTATTTACCCAATAAAACATAGACATAAAACAAGAACAAAGTGTGTTTTGAGTAGTCCCAAAACTGAATGGATTAAAAAAACTAAGAGTAAAGCAAAGATAGGATAAGAGTTGTTGTTAACTTTTATCTTCTTTTTTCTTTTTGTGAAAAGAATATACAAAGCAAACTTTTTTGGAAATGCTCAATAATTAAACTTTCATGCGTGTTTTTAAATTTAAATGGTGAAAGGTGCATAGTATTTTTTTTTCTTTTTTATATCTTTTGTTCTTAACTTGTTTATTATTCTTCTTATCTTATATCTCTCATATAGGCCTGCCTTTGCACAATTTCAACTTCAAACCCTGCAAATTAATTTCAAACCAAATCATCTGGTAAGAACTTTTCCACTTATTTCCATATATCTCTTTTTTTGAATTAATTCTGCAAATCGAAGTTTCGTTTACCATCACATCTGTGATCGAATACGTTAATATATGTTTAGTGACTGTATTTTCTATGAAGGTGTCTTATCACATATTCACAAATTACATTAGTGTAGCTCAAGAAACAATTATCATAAATGCATGCATGCTTGTATTCATGATCATTTTATGTAGGCATATTACATATAGCTTGTAGCTCATTAACCAGTCGCTTTACTTAATTAGGAGCGATCTTTCCTCGTCAACTGTGGCCGCAGGTGATACCAAGTTGAAGAAAAAACATGAGTGGATGGCACCCTCCACACGAAGGGTATCCTCCTCAGGGATACCCACCATCTGCGTATCCCCCTCAAGGGCCGCCATCTGGGTATCCTCCTCAAGGATACCCACCATCCGGATATCCCCCTCAAGGACCGCCATCTGGGTATCCTCCTCAAGGATACCCACCAGCCGGGTATCCCCCTCAAGGATACCCACCACAAGAGGGGTATCCTCCCCAAGGACAACCTCCGCAACAAGGCTATCCCCCACACCAAGGGAATATAGGACACACAGATCCAGATGGTACAAGAGGTATTTCACATTTTTACAATTCACTTGTTAAGTTATATATATCATGAAACCTCTACTGGAAATATATGATTTTCTAACTTTTTTTTAAGAAATAGTTATCTTGATCGAAGATCAACACTAATCAAAGCTGATTGTTGGCTGTATAATCAAAGATTGTTTGCAGAAAATAAACCATTTAATTAGTCCTATAAACTTTTTTTTCTAGTTGAAGTCCTAACACCGAGCCATAAAAGATAGGAGTCCAATTTGTTCTATACTCTTGAGTTATATGAGAAGATAAAACTCGTTACTTCGCATATTATTTAGAGAAAATCACGAAAATATCCACTTGAACGATAAAATTGACAATACAACCTTTAGTTTTTAAAGTTACAAATTAATGAGAGCGCGGCAAGTGTCTTTTGGCGCATCAGATTGAAATCTGATGCGTCAGATCGGATGCTTTGGCGACATGTGTCCACCCGTGAATGGTTGTAATTAATGAAAACTAAAAATAGAAAACACCTATTTTAATTTGATAGTTTTAAAGAGTCGAGCTTATTTTGTTAATATCTACAGTCAAAATGGACATTTTTTCCGATTTTCTCTATTATTTATTTATTTATTTATTCTGCTGTTAAATAAAAAGAAAATATTTAGAACAAATACTCCTTTGATGATTGCATATCAACACCTAACTTTATCCTATTGTTGAAAAGAATAATTAGATTACAAATCTTATTATTATTATTATTATTATTATTATTATTATTATTATTATTATTATTATTTCAAAAAGTATATCTAAAGCCAACTTTTTCATTTTGGAAAGCCTTGGTCTATAATTAAAGTAGTTATGGTGCTTTAGATGGTGAAAGATGCATGTATTTTGTTTTTAATCTTTTCAACTTGGTGATCATCACCCAACATTCATATGTTTCATCAGGATATGGTTTACTAGCTGGAGGTGCAACCGCAGCTGCAGTCGCGTATGGGGCCCACAAACTGGGAAAGTATGGTGTAGGCCATGGAGGTTATGGACATTACGGTGGTGGTAAGTATGGTGGAGGCCACGGAGGCTATGGACATTACAGTGGTGGCAAGTATGGTGGAGGCCATGGCGGCTATGGACATCACAGTGGTGGTAAGTTTGGCGGAGGCCATGTCGGCGGCGGCTATGGGCATTATAGTGGTGGAAAATATGGTAGGCATGGCGGTGGCAAGTTCAAGGCTGGTAAGCATGGGAAGTTTGGAATGCACAAGGGTAAGGGAAAGTTTAAGAAATGGAAGTAATTACTAATGTTGATATGTTAATTATAGTCATGTTATGTTATGTTTTAACCTTGCTAATATCCGAGCTTCAATTCTCGGCTATAGTTTGGATTGTAGTTTACGGGTTGTTCTGGCTTGATGGATATGATGATAATAAATACTCTCTCTGTCTCATTAAAAATATCCATATTTCTTTTTTTATTTGTCTTATTACAAATATCCACTTTCAAAATTTATTGGCCAATTTTCAAGGGCAAGGGACATAACTAACATTAATAAACAATATTTATGGACCCAACTTTTAAGGGCATTATTTTTCAAACTAAGACACTTTGACCGGGATGGAGGGAGTAGTTATTGTTGGGTTTCAACGGTGGTTCGAGAACGAAAACGGATAAACAAAATGGAACCCGTTTTAGTTATAAGTTTCGTTTCGATAAATATTAATCAATATTAATATATGTATGTAAACGAACAACAAAACGCAGCGGATATTAACGAGTTAAAACGAACCAAAAAAAACGGAAACCCGAACCCGGATCCGATTACAACAATACGAGTACAATAACAAATAAATAATCAACCATAGTTGGGTATTCGATATACCTCGGTTAACAAGAACCGGGAAGACACCGAGGAGTTAACAAGAAGGCTAGATCTGGACACAAAAGAGACCCGACAGCAGCTCCGGCGGCAGACGGCGGCGGAGGGCGGCGGCAGACGGCGGCGACTCGTCGGAACTAGAGTAGACGACAGCGGACAGCAGCTCCAACAACAACGGACAGCAGCAAACAACAGCGGCAACTCACCCGACTAACCCTCGTCGGAAAACCGAGCTTGCCGGAAAGATAACAGCTCACCGGAAAAGCGCGGATCAGTGTTTAATGGACGTCGAGGGTTTATTGGGGTGCGGTGATGACTGCAATTACCAGAGAATGAAACTTGGTGACTGTGTTTGGTGTAGGTTGGCTGAGACGGTATTCCGGCGGCCTAAAATAGCTCGCCGGAAAAACGTGGTGGCCGGAGTAGGGCTATAGGCGGCCGGAGACGAGCAAAGAACAACACCAGAAGCTTGATAAGGGATTGTGGTGGTGGTTTGCAAGTAAACGGCCGGAGAAGATGATGAGGTTGAGATTCCGGTGGTCGGAATGTATCGCCGGAAAAGCGGCTGCCGGAAAACGGCGCCGGTTTTAAGGTAGCAGCTAGGGTTTAGGCTTTTGTTAAGTATATCTTTAAAATATTAATATCATATTCTATATATAGTAATATTTGTAGGGTTTAAGCATGTTAAACCAATTGGGCTTGAGCCCAATTAACAAAACCAAGCCTTGAGTCCATCTAATTAATTATGTCGGGCCTAATTAACATTTAATTAAGCCCATCTCTCGTTACCCCCGGTGTAACTCTCCGGGTCACGTTCGGGTCGGTCACGTTGACTTGACCCGAAACCTCCATAAAATCCAACAGTCTCCCACTTGGACGTATTTGGGTCAAGTATCACAACGCTGACAGCTAGAGGCGTTCTAGCTACACATAGATGTCTCCAACCGAATATGACATTTTAAATCCATAACCAAAGTATCTTGGAATACCTTATTGCAAGATAATGTATTTATAGTAATCGTTGTCATCTATCCTTTCTGCATAAGACATTAATTGAACAATGAGACATGGATCAAATCAATCTCATATAGTGTTCAATTATTGTAATTCTCGATATAGAGTCAAAGTGGTCCAATCAAACACACAGTTAGTTTGGGTGAGGCCTCACACTTTACCAGTTTGAATCAACGAGGGCGCCAATATGTCTAACTGTTACATTTAAATGTAAGAGTGCAGAATCCCATCTTGACTACATATAACTCCCACTGAACTCCAGAACATTCCCAATCAATGCCTTTATGGCTGGCAGTTACGCAACAGCGGTTGACATGATCAAAGAGTATTCCTCGGTAAACGAAAGTTCTAATATGTATCTCAGGTCTAAGGATACTAAATGAGCATACTATTATCAAAACATCTTATGATTAAGATCCATGAAGATGATTTGATGCGAGTTACATCCAACGTCATTCATAATGAGGTCTGTGAGTTTGGAAGTCAACTACTTGAGTCCAAAGTCAGAATAGTCTTAATTCAGAATCGCTCCCACGAGTATGACCGACTACGGATAATTTAGAATACAATATTCATGGATTAAACGTATTAAAATGAATACAGTTGTATCATTCAACGTTTGCGTTTAACCATTAAATCAAAAGTGAACAGAAAAGTACAACTGATAAAACGTTCATACATCCAAATACTAAATCAAAATAAATCACTAGCAAGTCTAAGCCCGATAGCATCTCTATGCAGATCATGCTTGTCCTGAGTCATTGGCTTAGTGAACGGGTCGGCTAGATTTTGATATGTGTCTACTTTGCTTATCACGATGTCACCTCGTTCCAATATTTCCCGAATAAGATGGAACTTCCTTAGAATGTGCTTGGTTCTGTGATGAGACCTTGGCTCTTTGGCTTGAGCAATAGCACCTGTGTTATCACATAATATCTCGATTGGTTTGTGAATACTCGGAACCACATCGAGATCGGTGATGAACTTCTTCATCCAAGCAACCTCCTTAGCAGCATCAGATGCGGCTATATATTCGGATTCGGTGGTAGAATCCGCTACTACACTCTGCTTGGAGCTCTTCCAATAAATAGCTCCTCCATTGAGAGTGAAAACGAAACCCGACTGTGAGCGAGAATCATCTCGGTTAGTCTGGAAGCTAGCATCAGTGTAACACTTTACAGTGAGCTCCTCTTCCACTCCCCCAAACACCAAGAACATGTCTTTGGTCCTATTCAAGTACCTTAGTATGTTCTTCACAGCAGTCCAATGGGCAATGCCAGGACTCTGTTGAAAACGACTGGTCATGCTCAAGGCATACGAGACGTCAGGTCTAGTACATAACATAGCATACATGATAGAGCCAACCGCAGAAGCATATGGAATTGCTTGCATACGTTTAGATTCAATGTCCGTTGCCGGAGATTGCGATTTGCTCAACATGGTTCCCTTAGTCATTGGAACAGCTCCTTTATTGGAGTTTTCCATTGAGAAGCGTGCCATTACTTTGTCTATGTAAGTACTTTGACTAAGCCCTAGAATCCGCTTAGATCTATCTCTATAGATCTTTATTCCCAGAATATAAGCGGCTTCTCCAAGGTCTTTCATTGCAAAACAAGATTCCAACCATAGCTTAACTTGTTTAAGCATAGGAATGTCATTTCCAATGATCAGTATATCATCCACATACATGATGAGGAATGATATAGTGCTCCCACTAGCCTTTCTGTAAACACAAGGTTCATCTTCGTTTTTGACAAAACCAAACTCTTTGATTTTCTCGTCAAAGTGAAGATTCCAGCTTCGAGATGCCTGCTTAAGTCCATAAATGGACTTGTTCAATTTGCAAACCTTATTAGGATATTTTGGATCGACAAAACCTTCAGGCTGAACCATATAGACATCTTCAGAAAGATGTCCATTAAGGAAAGCGGTTTTGACATCCATTTGCCATATCTCATAATCATAGTATGCAGCAATGGCAAGCAATATCCTAATTGACTTAGTCATAGCAACGGGCGAAAAAGTTTCATCATAGTCAACACCTTGAGTTTGAGTGAAACCTTTCGCGACTAGCCGTGCTTTGTAGGTTTGCACATTTCCATGCATGTCGGTTTTCTTCTTGAAAATCCATTTGCTCCCTACTGCCCGACAATCGGGGGGTAGCTCAACCAAGTTCCAAACTTGGTTATCATGCATGGACTGCATCTCAGCATTCATGGCATCTTGCCATTTCTTGGATTCCGGATCCAAGATAGCAGACTTGTAGTTAGTAGGCTCGTCCCCAGACTCGGCTACTAATAAGAATTCGGCACCATCTAGATGACATAAGTATCTAGAATTTGGTACGGGAGTTCTACTACTTCTGCGAACGCTTGTGTTCACGTCTGATGTATCAGCAACAGCAACCTGTTGATCAGACTCTCCAACTACCTCAGCGGTTGATTGTGGTTCTTGAATTTCTTCAAGATCAACAATGTCACTTCTAGTTCCTTGACTAAGAAATTCTTCTTCAAGGAAGTAGCCTTTCCTCCTGACAGAAATCGCATTTGTATCAGGATGAAAGAAGTAATAACCGCTCTTGTAATAGTATTCGACGAAAATAACCTTTTCGCCGCGGGGATCAAGCTTGTCATCGGACTCACTTGTGATATAAGCATCACATCCCCATACTCTAAGATAAGACAATTTGGGTTTCTTTCCCTTATGCCATATCTCATGTGGTGTTTTGTCTATCTTCTTAGTTGGAGCTAGATTGACAATGCGGGCGGCGGTCATAAGGGCGTAACCCCAAAAGGAGTGAGGCAAGTTAGTTCTACACATCATCGATCGAACCATGTTTAGCAAAGTTCGATTTCTCCTCTCGCTCATGCCATTAAGTTGGGGTGTGCCAGGTGGAGTGAGCTGTGAAACAATTCCATGCTCTTTTAGATGAGTGATGAACTATGTGCTGAGATACTCTCCACCTCGATCTGATCGAAGTATCTTAATGGTTTTATCAAGTTGTTTTTCCACTTCGCTCTGAAACTCTTTGAACTTTTCAAAAGTTTCGTGCTTGTGTTTCATAAGATACACATAAGCGTATCGACTATAATCGTCGATAAAAGAAACGAAGTATCTTTCATGGTTTCTAGTCAGGGTTCTGAAAGGTCCACATACATCAGTATGTATGAGTCCTAACAGATCACTTGCTCGTTCACTTTTATTAGTGAAGGAGTCTTTGGCGAGTTTGCCAGCTAAGCAAGATTCACAAGTGTTAAAAGAGTCTGGTCCTGTGTATTCAAGAATACCTTCGGATTGGAGCCTTTTAACTCTTGCCTTGCTTATGTGGCCAAGTCGGCAATGCCATAGAAAAGTATCATTGACACTAGTCTTGATACGTTTTGAAAGATGATATACGTTATTGTCAGGTTGAACATCAATCTCATAAATACCATTTCGAGGTTTAGCCTCAAAATAAAAGATATCATTTAAGTAAGCAGAAATAGCCATGCCATTAAGAACATACTTAAATCCTTGCTCAAATAACAACGAAACTGAAATGATGTTTCTGGTCAAGCCAGGAGCATACAAACAATTATTTAAAGGAAAAACTAGGCCAGATGGACAAGTAAAATGAAATACTCCAGTTGCCAGAACTGGTACTCTCTTCCCATCTCCAACGATGAGTTCCATGCTGCCTTTATTCAGTTTCCTCCACTTCTCAGGCTCCTGCAAGACATTAACGATGTGGTAACCACATCCGGTATCAAATACCCATGTGTTGCTAGAGACAGTGAAAAGTTCAATAACGTATATGGAAATACCTCCAGAAGAGCCTTCACCATTGGCTCTCTTCTTTCTGATCTCAGCAAGGTGCTCGGGGCAGTTTCTCATCCAGTGCCCCATTTGGTTGCATTTGAAGCACTTGCGCTCCTCAAAGGGCGGCGGCTTTTTCTTTGCAACCACCTTATTAGTGTTGGTGGCAACATGAGCAGCAACAGTAACTTTTTTCTTGCCTTTCCCCTTAAAACCCCGATTCTTTGGTTTTGGCTTCTTGACACCAGCAGATCGAATCATCAAAACTTGATTGGTCCTAGAAGGAATGTTCATCTCAGCCGTCTTGAGCATGTTATGAAGCTCCGGCACTGTCTTCACCCAACCATTCATGTTGAAATTCATTACGAACTGGTCGTATGAGTTGGGGAGAGAGTTGAGAATGAAATCCGATGCCATCTCATCGGGCATGGGATAATCAAGTTTCTTGAGCTGATCGATGTGCCCCTTCATCTTTAGAACATGAGCACTGACGGGAGACCCCTCTGCCATCTTGCAACTGATGAGTTGTTTCATGGTGTCGAAACGTTCTTGACGGGCTTGTTTCTGGAACATGCCCTTGAGTTGCTCAAGCATCTCATAGGCACCAAAGTCTTCCAAGCCTTTAGCAAGCTCAGAAGTCATGGTGGCTAGCATAATACAGGAGACCTCAGCCGAGTCATCCTTATGCTTGTCAAGAACTTTTCGTGCAGTGGCTGTGTTGTTTTCAGGCTCAGTTGGAACAGGTCCATCGAGAACATACTGGCGCTTTGCCATGGTGAGAACAAGTCTTAAGTTGCGTGCCATTCGATGAAGTTGGTACCATTCAGTTTATCCTTCTCAAGGATAGTCTTAAGGGCGTAGGGTGAAATTTCGTTTGACGACATCTGATTAATTAAGCAAAAGTAAATTAAATTAGTATTTTCGATGTTGTAGTCCTATTATTAATGACCCAATAACATTAATTAATTAGGAGTATGAGAATCTGGCTTCTAGTTATTAAAGGCAGTTGTAGCACACAACATTAATAAGTGGTTAGGCAGACTGACAACGATTGCCAATTGTGAATAGAGCACAACTCTCGGTTATGAGGCCTATAGAGACAACGATTGTCTGTATAGATACGTTTAGCCTCATCTTTGCCCATTTTAAGTCTCCAGACAGCTTTAGCACGTAACAGGAGAGTAAAATAATAGTTGTCCTAGTACCGTGACGTGTGAAAGGGCCGGATGTGTCAACGAAGCGCTTTCACCTTGATGGGATAGGCTAGAAAACAAGTGCGGTGTTGTAGCTCCAAACACTCGAAATTTCGCAGTATGCCTCAAGTGTGACTTGTAGTAGGATTGGCATAAACTATTGGTTTTAAATTGGGATTAATTTTAAAATTTACCAAATAGAGTAAAAGTCAAATTTTACTGTATTTATTATCGGGACGAATAGATGAACCCTTTCATCTCTCAGGACACTTAGTTTTAGATAACCTATTAAAAACTAAGTTTGTCGCGATATGACAAACCAATTTTAAGTTAATAGAAAATCTATTAAGTTATTAGTTTTGGAAATTAAAACGATTTTAATTTGCAAAACATAATAGGTTAATAAAATGTTTATTTTTCAAATTTATTTGGTATTAGATCGGTGATATTATAATCCTATTATAATCAATCCAAGCAATCACAATAGCAAATAATAAAAATATGTAAATCCTTATGGCCAAAAGGTGATCGGTCTCGCTAGAGCCAATTAGGGAGACCGATCGGGTCAAGGGGTTCACAACACAAAACAACCACAAGGATGGACTTCTTCGTGCATCCCGTCATCTTGCCCGAACTCCCACTAACTCCAAGAAATCCTTGAGCTCGTCCTCGGTTATCTTCGCGTCTTCTTAATTACAAATTTATAGACTAACATTAATATGTCCTATTACAAATTTGAACCATCTTTATGGCCAAAAGAAAACCGAAAATTAAATAATAACCTTTTTACAACTTTTGAACCAACCGTATGGCCAAAACAAGCTCAAACACCAAACACAACCAATCAATCACATAGGTCGGGGCCGGATTTACATATTCACAATAAACGAATTTCGGGTCGTTTTGATTTGGTCAAATAAAATAAACAAAATTTTGACCAATCCAAAATCACCCGAAAATAATTCTAGATCTATAAACTTTAAACGATTTAAAGTTTAAGATGTAGATCCGGTTTTAAACGAACCGGTATCGACTCGTACGTTGTAACCGCGGCTTTGATACCACTGTTGGGTTTCAACGGTGGTTCGAGAACGAAAACGGATAAACAAAATGGAACCCGTTTTAGTTATAAGTTTCGTTTCGATAAATATTAATCAATATTAATATATGTATGTAAACGAACAACAAAACGCAGCGGATATTAACGAGTTAAAACGAACCAAAAAAAACGGAAACCCGAACCCGGATCCGATTACAACAATACGAGTACGAATAACAAATAAATAATCAACCATAGTTGGGTATTCGATATACCTCGGTTAACAAGAACCGGGAAGACACCGAGGAGTTAACAAGAAGGCTAGATCTGGACACAAAAGAGACCCGACAGCAGCTCCGGCGGCAGACGGCGGCGGAGGGCGGCCGCAGACGGCGGCGACTCGTCGGAACTAGAGTAGACGATAGCGGACAGCAGCTCCAACAACAACGGACAGCAGCAAACAACAGCGGCAACTCACCCGACTAACCCTCGTCGGAAAACCGAGCTTGCCGGAAAGATAACAGCTCACCGGAAAAGCGCGGATCAGTGTTTAATGGACGTCGAGGGTTTATTGGGGTGCGGTGATGATTGCAATGACCAGAGAATGAAACTTGGTGACTGTGTTTGGTGTAGGTTGGCTGAGACGGTATTCCGGCGACCTAAAATAGCTCGCCGGAAAAACGTGGTGGCCGGAGTAGGGCTATAGGCGGCCGGAGACGAGCAAAGAACAACACCAGAAGCTTGATAAGGGATTGTGGTGGTGGTTTGCAAGTAAACGGCCGGAGAAGATGATGAGGTTGAGATTCCGGTGGCCGGAATGTATCGCCGGAAAAGCGGCTGCCGGAAAACGGCGCCGGTTTTAAGATAGCAGCTAGGGTTTAGGCTTTTGTTAAGTATATCTTTAAAATATTAATATCATATTCTATATATAGTAATATTTGTAGGGTTTAAGCATGTTAAACCAATTGGGCTTGAGCCCAATTAACAAAACCAAGCCTTGACCATCATCTTGTCCATCTAATTAATTGTGTCGGGCCTAATTAACATTTAATTAAGCCCATCTCTCGTTACCCCCGGTGTAACTCTCCGGGTCACGTTCGGGTCGGTCACGTTAACTTGACCCGAAACGTCCATAAAATCCAACAGTTATTAATGTGTAACTTTGTCGATTTGAAAGTTGGAACCTACTTGTCGCATCTTTGGATGTTGGAGTATTTAAGTATCTAAACAAGTTTAAATTGGCTTGTTATAATATGGTGGTTTAAGAATTTGACTTTAAGATGACATCAAATCAAAGATGGAAACTCTTCACTTGGTGTGGGATCCTATAGAAATGAATTCAACCTATTTCAAAGATGGAAACTCTTCACTTGGTGTGGGATCCTATAGAAATGAATTCAACCTATTAAACAAACAAAAAGTGTTTGGAAGTTTTGAGTGTAATAGTGTGAATGGATGTCTTAAATAGCAAAGTGGTGAAAGTTTGTCCCACGTTGGGTTGGAACAAAATGAAGAGTTATTTATAAGGTATAACATTTACTACTGAATTGAAGCTTTATGTTGTGTTTTACCACAAGCCCTACCTGCGCGTAGGGAAGGGGGTTCAAAATTGGGTTTATAGACTAGAAATTCTTCGAACTCTTGCGTGCCCGTGTGCCCTCGCGTTCCGCGGACACGAATGCAACTTCGAAAACCTGGGCCCGCGTAAGGCAATTTTTTAAGACATGTACACAAAAATCTACCAGTGAATGTTTTCTCTTAGCAAAGCCTAAGAGAAAAGCTGAGAAGAAATACAAAAAACTACGAAGAGTTGAGAAGAAATATTCAGCTAAAATGTAGTGGAAGAGCATAAGACTTGAGAAGAAATATTCAGCTGAATGTAGTGGAAACAATATTTAGGTAGAATAACTATTAACAATAACATGTTCTCGTTTAGACGACATCAATGGAAAGAATTGCAACTTCTGATGCATTATCGTTAAGGGGAGATTCCCTCTCAAATTGTTGTTGTCTGAGTTGTGGCCTGTGGGGCCAACAAGGAAATGACCAGCCATTTACTAATATCTTGCGGCATTACAAAATCAGTTTGGTGGTCGTGGCAAGTCTAGGTATATAGGGCCAAACTCATTAACATATCATGTAAAAAGTGAAGATATTTTTTTTATCTAACATACGTGGTAGACTAGATTGCTAATTGGAGGTGGGGATTGGGCTCATTGGGTGGATTCATTAAATTGGCCGGTTATTTCTATTCACTCGATATGTGTTAATTGGTGTATGAAGAATACCGTCATGGGTGTGGGGGTGTCTTTTGGCGTGTGTTTGGTATGTGATATATGAAATTATTATTCGGTGTATTATTAATGTGCTATCATGGTATACTTTCCATTTGCTTCATTTCTTTGTCCGTGGTAGTGTGAGTCTCTTTCGAAAGTTGTTCTCGTGTCTTTGTCTCTTGGTTTGCTTTATTTGGGTTCGTGTATGCTGTGAAATGTATATTATAGTTGATTGGGTTTAGGAAGTGTGGTATATGTTTATTTTGTTAGGCACGTACATTGCACCTGCATGATGGAATTCATTGACTCTCGTAGATTTTTATGTGTAAAAGCATTCCCAGCCCATTCCATAAATTTTCCCGAGAAAATTATGATTTGTCTCCCTGTGTAATATCGGCGGGCGCACAATTAACCACTGCATTTTAAACTGCGCATGTTGTACCATTCTCTTTTTCTGGCGGGCTCAATCTGCCCCTACCGTTAGTCAAACCCATGTTGACCCTCATGTAAATCTAAATATTCTTTTGTTTTAATTATTAAATAACGTGTAAGGTTACAAAAATACCCTCATGTGCATTGCACATGATCATATTTAATGAAAAAATTTAACAGGGTTAGGATCAAAGGACATAACGTGATAAAATTTTAAATGTAAAATATGTCTACTGACATTTATCTTTGTAAAGGACACCCACTGAAAAATCATGTAAACATAAAAGACAAAGACAAGTTTTGCCAGTTTATCTTTTAAATACAATTTGGTCATGTTTCCCAAGCAAATTTCGTTTGGCGGGTGCACGTTTCTCAACAAATTGAAACATAAATGATACAAATTTTAAATCTTGTTACAACTTACAATTTTTTTTTGTTGTGTTTGTAACCTAACTCAAAGTTTGGTTTGACAACATGAGGTGTTATCGATGTGCACGGCGATGAAGAACAAATACAAAACTGGAAAAAAGATATCCTTTACTTTTTATTTTTGAAAGGAAATAAGATTCAGAGATAATTTATATCAAAACCACGTAGTTTTAATAAGTTTCTTGTTTAAACTTAGTCGTATTCACTTTTATCTTTGTTCTATTTGATAACACATACCATATATCTTTCACCTTGTTCAAATAAAAGCTATACCAAATCCTTTTGTTACTTGGTATGATCTCAATCATCATCTCCATTCCTTCTATTAATTCTCATATCCCATTTATGACTGACAATTGGGTATATATTTACTACACGATAAGATCATTTTAGCAAAAATATACACTATGCAATTTTATATACGTATATATTTTTTATAATTAAACTTAAGATGCTATGATTTATCATTTCTCATTCTTGATACATAAAATAAATAACTACCATGCTTAAACCAACAAAAACTAATATTAAACGAGTCATTTTCATATTTGATACTAACACTATTCGAATCACATTTAACATGTTAAACACGATGTGTGAGCTATTCTCTCAACTATGGGTGGTAACAAAGTCTATAATAATAACTTTTTTTTTAACTAAACTTGCAAAAAAAGAATAGAAAAAATAGCTTGACACGTGTCAAAAAATGCATACGCGCTTAAGTAAAGTAAGGCGTGAATAAAATCTGTTGGTTGATCGACGCGCAAACCATTGAATAATAATAATATTTGATGGTATATAAATAAATAAAATCTCCCAACCAAAACCAATATCTATCTTCTCTCTCAATATCTTCTTTCCAATTATTGTTTCAACTTTCAATTCAATTTCAAGACCCACGAATTTTCAATTCGGTTAGTAATATGTTTATGTTTATATTTATAATTATTTTCATTCATTATCTGAATCCGTATATATGTTTCTTCTTCTTCGTTGCGACCCGTCTTAAACCCTAGCGATACAGAATTCTTCATATCATCCGGTGCAATAATAATATTATTATTATTAATCAAATTTATGGCTTAATGGATCATGATCCGATTTTCTAATTATTATATTTTAATTTTTTAATAAATCAACTTGATTTGCTATGGGCTATGGCTTAATTATATTTTAATGACCTAATTAAAGCATGGGCTCGAGTTTTACTTGCATATTAAAATTAAATTTTTAAAAGTTAATTAACCACGAGTTATGAAAGTTTTTTAGGGGTACAAAATGATACGCAAATAAGTGTAGCAGGTTAATTAATGGCTGCTGCTTGAGTAATTGATTTATTCAACTCTTTTTGGTCTATAGAATCAGGTTAACAAGACTACTTTTATATTCTACAAAAATATAGTCATACACATCATGTTGGTTAAATATTATTAAATAAAATATATATATTTTTGTTGCTGATTTTGTGAAAGAATTATCAAGTTTAGGTGAAATGGGTGGTGGTGGTGAAGATGAACATAATAATAATAATAATAATCCAGACAATAATCAAGAGAGAGGATTGTTTTCGCATCTCGGACACTCTATGAGTACCGGATATTACCCGCCACCAAACGGACCATACCCTCCTCATGGGGGGTATCCGTACCCCCCTTTTGGCAGCGGATACCCACCAGCTGGTTATCCTCCGTCAAGTGGATACCCGCCACATGGTTATCCACCACACGCTGGTTATCCTCCTTACGGTGGTTATCCTCCCACCGGTTACCCTCCAGCAGGCTATCCGGGTCCATCTCATTCAGGTTTGTTTTTTCAACAACTTTGTATGTAATATTATTGTTTTGACAACTATCATTATTAATGCTAATTAGCCTCCATACCATAGAAAAAGCGTAAAAAGCTGAAAATGAAACGGCCCAATGGGTAGGTTGGCTTGTATTCGTGAATCGTTTGACCGGAAGTTAGTTTATTTGATAAAGGAACGGGCATGAATGTTAGTTTTTCCTCATGTGGTTAAACTAAAGAACATAAGCACATGTCTTGTTCGATCATTTATGTTCATGAGCGTTTGGTTACATTCATTTATGTTTGTTGGTTTAATGTATGTTTAGGTTTGTTCGCTTACGCTTGTTTATGTTTTCAATTAAAAATTTAGTTCCATTACAGTTTAGTTTTAAGAAATTAAAATATCACCTCTTACTATTTAGTCTAGTTTTATAAAATTTTAAGGACAAACATTACTTTTAATTGTTTGCTCATTTATTTTTGTTCATCTATGTTCAATTACGTTTGTTCGTTTTTGTTCATTTACGTTCGTGAACCATCCGTTTAATTGTTTGTGTTCGGTTAAAGTTAAAAGAACGAACACGAACATACCTCGTTTGTGCTCAATTGATGCGTTTAAAACCTAGGTTTAGGTTCTAAAAAGTTAGCAAAAAATGAAAAAAAATAAGAAAATAATAAAATAAGGGTCAACCAGATAGAAAATTAGTCAAGGTTCTTGTATGTTGAGATTACCTATTTGCCCTTTATATCTTTAATAATAAGATGAAAGATTTTAATTTCAGTTGACACTTTACACAAGGTTCTTTTAGTCAATTTTATTTTCTTGGAAGGATAATTGAAATTTTGTAAAACATGAAGCTTGGTCTGACTAAAGAAACATTTCAGGGCATGGACCTGGCATGGGATCACTGCTAGCCGGAGGTGCAGCGGTTGCAGCCGCTGCATATGGGGCCCACCATCTTTCTCATGGTCATGGGCACTATGGTCATGGTTTTGGTCACCATGGTAAGTTTAAACATGGTAAGTTCAAGCATGGCAAGTTTGGAAAGAGATGGAAGCATGGGATGTTTGGTAGGCACAAGGGAGGGTTCTTCGGTGGGAAGCACAAACTGTGGAAATGATTTGTGTGTTACATTGAATCATAAGGATAGTTGTTGCTATTGTGGGCTTTTTAGTGTGTTGTGGGATTGATGACTTTGTTGGTTTGGTATTGTAGTATTGATCTTGACAAATTCTTTTACATTATTGGCATGACTTGTTTGCACTTTTTTTCAAAGTTTGTAAATTATTGATGTGATAAATAAGATAATATGACTGTTACTGTCTTACCATTATGGTCTTTTTTTTTACAGCTAAATATAGATGAAACGAAAACGACTAGCAAGAAACTAGTCAGTAACATCATAAGCACATGATGGGATTCAGTAACCACTTGAAATACAGAAACGAGAAACATTGCAACGAAAGATGTTTCTAACAGAAACATATTTTCTGGGAAACACTCTAATTCTTGAAACGTCATAGAACCCACATACCCATTCGACTCGCCAACTTATGTTAGTTAAGTTCTACAATTGGTTATTATGTGATAGAAATAAGAATTAAAACAAGTCAACTAAAATATGTACAAAAAGTTTGAAGTCATAGCAGACTTAACGAAGATGCAAGTGTGGACATTGCATGGCACTCTTAAGACCCGGGTGATTTTTGATTTTATATTAACTACTTTAATGCCAATGTGAGGCCAGCCCACTTGGTACAGAGTAGATTAATTAATTTATTGGTCTAAAGTAGAGTATAGGTAACATTATTATTAATCGATCCCACATGCATTCATTACTTCATGTGCCTTTCACCCAAAACACCTCATACTTTGTAAAGTAGTTTGCAGAATCAGATTCAAAGCTGTTTGGGACTATTCTTTCTGTTTTAATGATGCTCTAGCTTTTAACTAATTATTGGGCGTCGAACACACACTTTCTTGCATCCAAAAGCCACTTCTCTTCTTATAATGCCTAAAAACAAACGTTTTCTTTTGCATCCGAGAGCTTCAACTCGAATGTGATACATTTCTTGTTTCTTTTGCATTTGGAAGTCCGAGTTCTGATGTTGTATTGGTGAAAGGAATTATGGACGTGAGGATATTTAATGGATGATCATTTAAGTTGCCTCTTTCCACCCTTTTTAGAATGAAACACTTTAAAGAACGTATAAGTCAAGGTGTGGAATAAGAGGCAACTCCGTAACTAGTCACTTTCTAACACTTCATGTCCATTGTCCCTTTCACCACAACAAGATTATATATGTTACCTTGTATAACAAGAGTTCAAGAATGTTGCATCTTAGTTTTCAAGTTTCTTTCGGTTAATCGGCCGAGGTATGTTCGACTTTGTTTTCCTTTCCGCCAATGATGGTGGTGTTCTTTGTTTGGGACTAAAAATAGAAGAATAAAAATTCATATTCATGTTTTAGTTAGTTTTTGAAAGTTTCACTAAACTTAATATATTATTATGATCATCATATATTTTTTTAAGTTTGCACCTCTTCTCTATACTCCAAAATTACATCAAATTATTTCTTACTTGAGATTGAACCGAAAAGAGGCTTGCACCTCTCTCATGTGAGCTAGTCCCACAGTGGCATTATGATCATTATATAAACTAGGCAATCAGGTCACTTGTAACTCTTACAACTATTTTATTATTTAGACAGAATTGTAAATTTTGTTCTTTAAACATATGCAATTTATGGATCAGGTCATTTAAAGAGTTTATTTATAGACGGTGTCCTTTATATGACATGTTTGTTTGATTTTCGTCCTTTAGACAAACTGTCATCCAAAAACCCCGTTAAGTCTTGGCATGTGAGGGCATTTAAGTCTTTTACGCATACTATTTAAGTATTTATAATTAAAAAAACAAATTAGAAAAAGAAACTAAATAAAATATGTTAAACAAAAACCCCGTTAAGTCTTGACATGTTTAGATTTAACTGAGTTTTTTGATGACAGTTAGTGTAAATGACAAAAAACAAATGTATTTTGTCATATAAAGGACATCGCTTGCAAATAAAATTTTTAAAGGACCTGATTCATAAATTAAATAAAATTAAAAGACAAATTTGTAATTCTATATATTATTTATTAAGAGCGTAACGACACAATACAATTATCCTCGTATGCATTGGTCTATGTCTAGGATGTTATGAATCGTAGATCTCAATCATGTAGCCTGTTCAAACGGCCCAATCAAGTGAACAGAATATGTGAGCCAGAATAGAAGGGGGCAACAAATATGATATGCCCTATCAGAAGTCCAAGACTCGTGTTGTATTTAGTTGAGAAGCCCAATGGTCTCAAAATGAGTAAGAGCTGGAACGGCTGCTGACGAATCTTTCACTCTGCGGGTCCTGACACCACACATGCGCAACCACTACGTGTACACGTGGAGCCCAGGCAGCTGGCCCGACACAAGTAGTCAGTTCGATACCCACATGACTAATGGACCTAGGAATCTGCGCATGGCTTCCGGACCGAACTCGCAACAGGTTAAAAAACTTAATGATCACCACTCAATGGGGTTCACTATGATATCAACACACATATGTGCACACATGAATGCGATCCAATAAATATTAGATTATGAGAGGAGTACTTCTCTTTAATAACTATTCAAGGTTTTGTCTCTCTTTACCACAATTGGACAAGATCCCATTTCTTCTTCTTTATTTATTAAAGCATTCTTAATCCATTCTCATTATTAAATATAAAATTATACTAAAAATTAATATATTTATCTCTCTTATTTTCAATTAAATAGTACTTTTATACCTTTATCGTTATCTTTTTTCTCTTATCCACTTTCAATAATTATTAAACAAAATATAGAGTATGAAGTGTTTCTTCAAATGTACTCATGGACAATGACACTTTCTCTCTTCCACTTACTCACAACTAGAGGTGGTCAAAAAAACCGGTTACGGAACCGGTTTGGCCGGTTTAACCGAAAACCGGTTTTTTAAAAACCGGTTTTTTTAAAAACCGGTTTGACCGGTTTACGTAACCGGTTTACGTATCGGTTATAAGTTTTGGACCCAAAACCGGTTTTATAACCGGTTATAAAAAAAACCGGTTTTTTTTAATAACCGGTTATTAAAAAACCGGTTAACCGGTTTTTAAAATAACCGGTTATTACCGTTATAAAAAAAACCGGTTAACCGGTTTTTTAATAACCGGTTAACCGGTTTAACCGGTTTTCGAACGTTACCAAACGGCCTTATAGCCGTTTTTTTGTGTTTTTGACCGTTTTTTAGCCGTTTTTTTTTGGTTTTTTTACCATTTTACCCCCACAAACATCTATATATAGTTTAGGTTGGGTATTGGTTAGATCACACTTGATTATACAACTCCAAAAGCTCTAAACGTTTATTTCATACGCGATTATACAACTCCAAACGCTCTTCTTTCGTAGTCGTTTATTTCATACTCGAGTATACCACTCTTAATTCGTAGTCGATTATCATGGCCTCCCAAAGTGCTGCTTCATCGGTCAACATGGGTGCCTCGAACACGGGAGAAACCGTCGTTCGGGTCATCCCCACGAAACGAAACCAAGATATTTGGCAACATTTCGACCTATGCGAAATGTCTAACGGAACCCAAAAAGCTAGATGCAAACATTGTTTGAAGTTTTATAACAAAGAAGCAAACTCCAGTTTAAGAGCTCATGTAGAAAAGCCCTCTTGCAAGGTCTTGAAGGACGAATCCGGAAGTAGTTCGCAGCCGGAGATGACGAATCAAGGAACGGTGTTTACGTACGACCTTGAAGCGGTACGTCAACAGTTTGGCAACTTTGTGATTCAACAATCACTTCCTTTCAACCACTTCGACAACCCTCAATTCACGCAGATGATGCAAACGTATGTTCAACCACGCTACCAACACGTAAGTCGTTCGACCCTTAGAAGAGATATGCTTAAAGCATGGAAAAACGCTAAATCCGAACTAATTTCATACTTTTCAAACTTACAAACTGGTGTGAACTTAACCACGGATGTGTGGTCGGTACCTAATGGTTCGCCCGACTCATACATTTGTGTGACGGCTCATTGGGTTGACCCCCGGTCGTGGCAAATGATGAAACGAACCGTTGCGTTTCAATTGTTTGATTACCCGCACACGGGTAGAAATATTTTTAAACTCTTGGATAAAGTCATTCGACAATACAAGATTGAAGATAAAATCTTTTCAATATCGTTTGATAACGCGTCCAACAATACGACCGCGGTTGGCCATTTAAAATTAAAGTATAAACCTATCTGTGATGGAGCGTTTTTTCATAGCCGATGCATTGCACATATTATCAACTTGGCCGTGCAAGATGGGTTAAACGTGATCGAAACGCAAAGAAACAATTTTAAAAGAATGTTACGAGATGTTTTTAGCAACAATTCAACATTTTCAAGATACAAAAAATTTTCTGAAGAAGCTAACTGTCAATGGTTGGGGCCTAACTGGGATTGTCCAACAAGATGGAACTCGACTTGTGAAATGTTTGAGAAAGCCATCCAACAAAAACAATCGTTAATTGCGTTTCATCAAATTTTGTCAAATAGGGGTAAATGTGCACCGTACGATCCTAGAAACTGGTTATTGATTGAGATCGTTACGGAGGTTCTTCAAATTTTTAAATCTTGCACAAGTAGTTTATCCGGGGTTTACTATCCAACAAGCCCCATTGCTTTACCAAAAATTGCTGTCATGTGCACAAAGTTGAGTGACCTTCATTGTAGGGGTGCACCTTATTTTGATATGGGTGTAAAAATGAAAGAAAAATTTAAAAAATATTTTCAAGAACTACCCGCTGTTTTGACCTGTGCTGCTGCGTTAAACCCTTGCATCAATGTTGGTGGTGTTGAAGCTTTAATAGAAAAAATTTGTGATGAGCTAGGGTTAAACGACGATCAAAACCCCTATTATAGCCAAACTTTAAAGAATGATTTCAACACCACCTTGGCAAACATGTATGATGTTTACCTTACAAGATACGGGTCGTCTTCCCAAATTCATGACTCGTTAAGAGCTGTTGCCCAATCCCAATCCCAAACCGACCTTGAAATGGGGATGTACTACATGATTTGGGAAGACGCCGGTAAACGTCAAAGGGTAAACACCCCAAGCAGTGAACTTGGAAGGTATGGTGGTACCAACTTTGTGAAACACATGACTCCGGATGAATTTAGAAGTCTTGATTTGCTGGCTTGGTGGAGAGGTAAGGAGGATGAGTTTCCGATCCTCGCCGCCATGGCCAAAGATTTACTAACGGTCCAAGCTTCCACGGTAGCTTCGGAGTCTGCTTTTTCTGTTTCTGGCAGGGTTATATCGATTAGGAGGACTCGACTCACTCCACCAGCTGTAGAGATGTCGATTTGCTACAAGGATTACTTGGACTCTTTAGACAGGGCACAACATCAACGCTCACTCGAGGGGGAAATGGACTATGAGGCGGCCTTGTATGAAGACGAGGTCAATCAAGGACACACTCAACCAATGACCGATGAAGAAGCCGCGTACGACGATTACCTAAGGAATAGCTCGGGATCGGGTAGCGAAGAAAATGAGTAACAAACATCAACTTGTTAATGTAATCGTGTCTAAACATTCTTTAATGTTTGTATTTTTGAGTTACGAATATGCGATAACGATTTAATGTTTGTATTTTTAATGTAAAAGCTATAAATGAAAGTTATGTGTTTTTAATCTTCCAAGCAAAGAATGCTAACAACGAAACCCTAAACCCTAAAGCAAAAAAAAAAAAAAAAAAAAAAAAAAAAAAAAAAAAAACCGGTTAACCGGTTAGACCGGTTTTTAAAAACCGGTTATAAAAAAACCGGTTTAATAACCGGTTCTAACCGGTTTCTAAACCGGTCCAAACCGGTTTGGCCGGTTTGAGTTTTCAGCAATAATAACCGGTTAATAACCGGTCCGGTTATTAACCGAACCGGTTTTTTTCTGGATAAAAAAAACCGGTCCGGTTAAAAACCGAACCGGTTTTTTCAAAAAAACCGATTTGTGCACCTCTACTCACAACCATACTCTAAAAAATGGATATCACACTCATATAAATTTGAAGAACCCATTGTGAATGCTATTAATCCTTTGACAGCTTTAACATTCCAAACACTCAATTTTAGGCATCGATACTTCATTCATCTTATGTCTGTATTGGACAGGACTTGGTTCTTTACGAAGTTCTCACAACATAGAACACAAATGAAATAGTTAGCGCTTATATTAACCGCAATTACATATAATTTAACTTCGCCCCAAAATTTGATGAATACAATTTCATACTTAACGAAAAAACTCCTTTTCTTTCTTATTAGTATATATATTAAAAAGGAGATACCCCCTCACAAAAACACTATTCATTTTACTATTCAATTTAATAATATTTTATTTTCTTATTAATTAACTTTTACTATATATTTATTATTTATATTTATATATATATTCCAACTTTTTAAAAAAATACATAGAGATCTATACACTATCACTTGGTCTTTATTACCTTTACTTACTTTGTTTTTTCTACTAATTAAAAAATTTAACAAACAAAAATTTTAAACTTTAAACTTGGGTAAGTGTCGGTTTTACATGTTTTATTTGTTGGTTAAACTATTTTGTTTTAACTTTGCTTTCGTATTTCTTATAGTTAGTTTTACAATGATCGAAAGTTTTATCGTGATTTAAAAATATCCCGTCATCACAATGTTTTTATATCCATGTTTCGACGTTTGAGCCTTTAAAATATGTTTTTTCTTACAAATTCATGTTTACGAATTTATGTTTGTGCCGCCGATACTAACAAAACTTGCATCAGTTCACAACTATAACGTTCCGGTTTTTTGGCTTTACATATTATAATTTGTTGTATTTTGGCATTGAAGGGTTTATTTCTTTTGTTTAATTTCAATGTTGTAACCTGATACAAGATGAATTCGCATCAACTCGTGGTTTAACGTTTTTACGTATGTTTATTTTTCCGGTTCAATGATCCCGTCGCGAAGCACGGGCCTAAATCCTAGTTTATCCCAAATTATTCAACATGCATTTGACATGGATACATATATGGGTTGTGTTTGGATTCGCCTTATTAACCTGACAGTATGAATCTTTCAACTCGTTAACCATGCACCGTTAACACCTATACTAACAGGCAAACTATTGTTGGGGGGTTTGCGTGGTGCGGTTTTAAGTTAAAACCGAGCCAAAAACCAAATTTGTGGGTTTTTTTAGTTTTCAAAACCGTTACGTTTTATTTTTTGCTTTTAGTTTTTTGTTTTTGGGTTCAATTCGGTTTCGTTTTGAAAAATTGACCCAATATCTATATACCTATACTACCTTATAATACATATAGGAAGGGTAATAAGGTAATTTACCAAAAACTCTTAAAATAAGAGTTTTACTATATTTAATGCACAATGTACAACATCATGAAGCATATGGGTTAGTGAAGAGAAAACCGGGAGATTTGGAATTTAAAATTCGAATCGTATGTAAAACAACTTTTAGGGTTTCCATTTTGAATTATTTCTCTTCCATGGCTGGATCTCATCTACCTCCGCCCATCTCCATCCCCACCATTACTTCCGATTTGTTCTACAACATCTGGTTGGCATTCACCTCCACTGTAGGCCTTTGATAGCGACTACTGTTGGTGGTTTTGTTTTCTGCAAAACACGAGTTTTTGGTGGTGTAAATGCTTGATAACGACTGTGGTTGTGTATTTTCGTTTTCAGGGTTTAGGGTGAAATTGCTTTCGATGATATCAGTGGTTTAATGGTGAGTCAATTCCTGGT
Source organism: Bidens hawaiensis (assembly GCF_021521415.1). Taxonomy (NCBI): domain Eukaryota; kingdom Viridiplantae; phylum Streptophyta; class Magnoliopsida; order Asterales; family Asteraceae; genus Bidens; species Bidens hawaiensis. The sequence continues at coordinate 504,730 of NW_027492181.1, forward strand.
TAGTTCTTTGTGTTTTGTGGGTCTGTTGAGCCTTTTAGTTATTTTTTAATATTTCTAAAATCCATACTCACTACAAACAGTTTAATGTAGTAGATGACGATAGCTATGAGTTTACAACACAGCTTAGAAAAACCATTAGCATTTTGTTTGCTTTCAAGGTAGTACTCATGTCTCTTGATTTTGATTTCGTAAGAAACATAATTCTCCATGTATGTTGCAATTTTTTTTTACTTTTGTAGGTTCAACGTCCGCGCGTTGTTCATATAGGTCATGTGAATGAATGAAGCTAGCTACTGATATTAATGCATTTTTTTTTATTTCAAATCGAGTGCATATAGCGAATGGTAATACCATGTATGTTCATTCAAGGTTTTTTTCTTTTTGGGTAATGATCAGAAATCATCTATATCTATATCTATATCTGTATTATCTATAAAACATATAAGGACAAAATGGTCAGGTTAGTGTTAGATTAATATGCAACAAAATCCTCGTACCATACTATTTGCTTTATTGTTTTTTTTGTTATTTATTTTAAATATTTGATACTGGAGGAATTAGAGGCAAATCGGGATCATTTAAAGTCACCAACGTTCAACTTTATGGTGGTTTTGTGCTTCATGTTGGTGAAATAAGTGGCGAGTCTGAGTCCAACTTCATGTGGGTGATGAAGTGATTTGTCAGGTAAGCTGTTGAATACGATTACAAATTACTTGTTGACCATTCACCCGACCCCTTTAACCCGTCATTTTGTGGGGAATCTTGTTTAGGTGAACTAGAAAGGCGTTGAGGAATTGCTCCTAATCATACATGTACACACATGTTAAATTCTTGCTCCATCTGCGTGCAATCCAAAACCTTTATAAACCTTACAATATCTTTGCAGGAAGTACTCGGGACTAATGTTGAGAATGAACAAGTTAAAAGTGAGCTACAAAGGAGGCAAGCCTTTCTTATGCAAAACATGTAGACGGTTTGCGTGCTATTTTAGTGTTTTTGGTTAAGTAAGCGGTTTGAAATAGAAGGGGATTTTTAAATTTTTTATTTATACAAAATACACGAATTCTAAAGTTGCATTTTGAGTGCAGGTGTATCTAGATCCAGTTAGGATTGTTGCTCTTGGTTAAAAAGTGGCTAATCTTGAATATGAAGGAATGGTCATCGATATCTGTAGGCGGTACACAAGTTTTTTAATTTTGGTGATTTTTGTAAATATATTTAAATCTGTTTATTAAATTTTGTGAGTAAAACTAGGGACTCGTATTACAAATACCCGCGAGGCGAAAGCGTTTTCTTTTTTGTCCGAGGAAGGAATTGCTAAGGGGATTATAATTTAGAAGAGTTACTTATGTAACAACTAAATATGCCTTTGGTGCTATTAAGGAGAAAGTTGAGGTGGCATCATGCCTGCTTGAACAGGTTGCGTTTACGTTTTTGACCCATTTACATATTTTACATTTTTGACATATTTACATTTCTTGAAATGTTTTTCCATAAAGTGGCATTTTTAAATGGTCACGTGGAGTCTGCCTTGATTCAAGTAGCAAAGAAGGCGGGTCTAAAGGCAAAAGTCTTCGATCTTCAGGTAAGCTTTCTCCATTTCACATGTTGGTGTGGGGTCAGATATTGCTGCTATTTTATTTGTGTTGTTTTTACGTTTTATTTTGTTAACATGTTTTGTTTTGTGGATAGGAAATGACATTGATGGTTTCAACACGAACGAACAGTCGAAGAAGGCATTAGTGTGTGCAGGTGTGTCGGAAAAGAGTGAAAAAACAACCACTTGAAGGTTCTAGAGTGGCTAAAGGCGGCACAGAAACCGCTAGAGGGCAAAGGTGGTGGCGGGAAAGGTGGTCTTGATCAAGGACGGGTAACATTTTTATTTTCGTTATCGGTGGTAGATGAGTTGGTTGGGCTGGGTGGGTGACTCTGTCGGGTTGGCCCAGAAAATCTATAAATTGCTCATGTGGTTTTGTCTCCAGGTATTGGATATCAAACACGCCGATGAGGCACTAGACGTTGCTAAGTCAAACGTTGCTCTCAAACTTGGCTAAAAGAAAGAAGTTGTGTTTAAAACAAACGTTTGTATATGCTGTCTAGCAACAGGTAACGTGACGAGCATTCACGCTCACACATTATTACACACTATGGTTGGTTTGGGTTATGACGCGCTTAGGTGTTAACAAGTATTTGAATTTGACGTGTTTACACACTATGGTTGGTTTGGAATGTTTCTATGGCTGTTCAAGCCTCTATACAAGTTATTTGGCTTAACAATATACCTTTTTAATTCTTCAATGAAATAGAAAAAACTCCTGGGAAAATATTATTCTAAAAAAGGGATCTGATCTGACAAAATTATGTTTCAAACTTCTGATGTGTTTTGTAATGGTGTTCTATAATCTGGGTTAAAAACTTAAAATTCTATGTCATAACCAGATGTTGGAAAATGGAAATGGAAACTATGGACTTTGAAGTTCATGTTCACGAGACTTTTCTCTCACAGCTCAAATGTCCTTACCATTCAATTTTGTTTGGGTCATTAGTTTATACTATCATATATAAGAAATCTTTTATAAAACTTATATTTCTTTGAATTTCACTGTTACATATGGACATAAAACAATTGAAGTAAGGTGTGCTGGTGGTGTTGTAGAGCTTTATCTTCTTTTGTTGGCTGTCACATGAAACATTGACTCTTGATACTAATTTTGACTCATTGATTGTTGACTAACCTGTATATAAAACATTAATTCATTATAAGTACCAAACGATTACAATTTGTATATGTTTATTGTTAATGGTATGGTGTCATTTGGTATCGAGTGTGTAAACAGAGGACTAGCTACTTTTGGTTTAGTATCTTTTAGTTTATAGATTGTAGGGAGAAGATATGATATCTTTTGTTATCATATAATTTTGTTTACTTTTGGAGACTTTACATTACTTGAAGACATGTTTCAATAAATGTGAGTTTTTTCTCTTTTTTTTTGTTGTAGGCCTCATTTAAATTCATACAATTTTTACCATGGTGTTGTTCCTCTTACAAAAAAAAATAAAAAATTATTAATCATGAAGCATATAAAAACTATAATTTTAGATTACCAAATACATATAGCAATATTTATAGAATGGGTTGGTAATAACATCAATCATCAATAACAGTACTTCATCGCCAATCCTACTTAACATAATCGCATGGTAGAATCTTAGATGTATGTAATTAGTAATTTGTAACGAGTAATTATTACAATTAATTGTCATCTAAAAAGTTAACAGTCTTTGGTTTGGTGATATATTATTTAGTGTTAATACAAAGTCCACACACAACATAAATATAGATATTTGAAATACAAAAGTTTAATGAACTAACATAGTATTGTGTGGTATATTATCACTTAAGGATAATATAATGTTTTGGTTGTTTTTGTTAAGTGGTTATATAAAAAAGATTTGATGTTGAATTGCACTTTGTTCTATTTGTATAATTATTTCAAAGTAAGTGACTTGTTAGTTATATATATTTATTTATATCTTAAAGTAAACTCTAAATTGCAAATAATACTATATTTTTGGTGTAGAATGGCTCCTTTATTGGACATCACCTTTGTTTAGTTAATCTCTTAAAGATCTCATGTGTTATATCAACGTATACATGAATGATTCTTCACTTGCGCATTTGGTTTCACTTTAGCCTATGTTAACGCGGTCTTACTAAATCTGCATTTTGCGAATAATACATATTTTTTTGAATCCCGCCACATCGCGCGGGTACCTACTAGTATATATATATAAAAATTAGAAAAGTTAATGGTTTATAGAATATTGAGTATGTTGACCTATAATATTGACAACTAATATAATATTCTTACATTCAAAATTAAGATAAAAAGTCATAAATTCAATAGCATTTAGTCGTTGGTAGATTGGATTTTAATGGTTATTGTTATGTTATTATGTTTTTTTTCGGTTTTTTTGTTTATTCCGGTTCGTTTTTGCGGTTCTTCACTAAACACTAAAACCAAACCAAAACTAATAATTCGGTTTTTACTAAAGTCGAAAACCGAGCCGTTGGTTTCTAATTCATTTTGGCTTTGCTTTGGTTTTTTCTGTTTTTTCAATTTCGGTTCGATTTTTCTGGTTTTATGCACAGCCCTAGCTTATGGGTTGATCTAGTTAGACTATTAGAGGCTAGTTTTCTATACCCCTATGACCCTACCTAAATATGCAATTAATCCAAACAAATGGTGTATCAAGACTTTGAAAAATAATTGGGCTAGTCTTTAGTGGGCTGCAACTATATCAATACACTTGCATGGTTGCGTTTGTGGTTTCAACTTCTAGCTTCAAAATATATCATATTGATAATAATACAACTGGAACTCTTAGGTTATATAATAATCATTAAACTTTAATGTAACCTTCAAAGCATAATTACAAATTACTTAAGACATAAAGATTCAAAAAGAAAATATGAAGATTCAAAATGATGTAAAACATAAAGATTAATTTTTTTTTAACTCGCAGCCACCATCTAAACCATCTAATTTGTTGCTCACAAGATAAGATGATGCCTTTTCGAGTGCTACTACTAATTGACTTGATGATGGTGAGAGTCGGTAGCGATAGTAGTGTTCGACAATTTCATGCAACTGCAGTGCATTGACATATAGATCAATACGCAGTGATGGATTTAGGAATTTGCTCCAGTGGATTCACTATTTTTATATTCTCCAATTTCATAGGTTCGGATACAAAAAATTCCGATCTGTTTCATGATTGTGTCAAGTAAGGTTTATCACATAATACAAATAGGATACATAAAATAACGTCTTCGTCATTAAATATAAAAAAACACATTATAAATATGTCTTTACAAATTATAAAAAAATAACACCCTACCTGTAGTGGTTTCTTAAGAGTTTTCATCTTTTAAAAATGTTGCATTGCATCTTTGACCAAAGGGTGGATGACATGGACTGGTGACTTAGGATGAAAGACATTTTATTGCGGTGACTTTAACAACGGAATTGTCAAAAAGGGTTGGAGTAACCGGATTCCATCTAAGCATGTCGACACTGTAACAAACTTCATTCAAGGTGATCGATGGAAGCTTACAAAGTAATTGTAACGCGAAATCAAATCATTTCTAGCAGAAAGTCCTTATAGATGATAACAAAATGAGCACTAAGTGAGTCTAAAATGTATTATGGTAGAATAGACATTGAAATAATTATTGCCTAGAGTTTAAATTTATAACAAATAGACTTCTTCTCAACCACTCTCAGTACAATCATATCTAGCAGTAACAAAATATGATTATGATTTATAATAGAATAACGATGTGTCATATGCAACATTATATAACAGACTTAAAAAAGATTTCAAAAAACACACTGGGAAAAAGAATTGAAGTCGGGCGTAACAAAACAAAGCCTTAACTATCAGGCCGACCCTTGTTCTTTTTAGCAGTTGTACACTCAAGTTATTTTTTTATACATACGTTCTACTAAAAATCCGAAGGGGGTTCTTGTAACCTACTATGTAGGTCTGCCATACGGTTTTTGTTCTCGGATATTAGTTTTTCGTTTTGTTTTTAGTGTAAGTTCTTTGGCAGCATCAAACCATGAGTGTGGTTTGAAGGTTGTTCCAATAGGTTATATATGTATTTGGTTGTGATACAATTTCTTTATTTCACTTTTAATTATATCTATATGTTGTATCTATTTTAGTTTAACATAGTTTTACCTATAAATTGTTAGTTTGTGAGGCAAAAGGAATGTGAAGTATGGGTGTATGATTGCCACATTTTAACACCACAAGAACCCACTTATGTGCACATAAATCAAGAGAATATATATTTGGAGTGGGGATTGCAATCATATTGTTTCATTCATCATCCCTACGAATCATGCCTAATCTCTATGGACAGACCACACTTCCTAACATTAAAGTTGTGATTTGTTTACGGTAACACTGTGCCTTAGGCTATGCGTGATGGAGAAGCTACAAATTGAAGCGTATTGCGCCGCGTGGTGCAGGGCCAACTCAACACTTTGAGAGGCCTAAAGCTTTACAAAAAAATTGAGGCCTTTTATTATAACTCATTGTCAAATTATAAAGAGATGTTACATGTTAATTTCAAAATAATCATAATTAATATAATTAAACGACTAAGTGATATACTGAAATTTTATTTTATATAATTTTCATTAAATATTTAGTTTTAAGCAATAGCTTGTAATAAGTAGCTTGTAATATGTAAGCTGGATAAACTTTTAACATATTATTTTATGGGACATTCATATAACTTTAAATATACTATTTTATCCAAATTTTTCCATATTTCAATATATGCTATATTACGAATTGAGTTATATTTCAGATATGTATTTTCTTTATTTAAATACAGGGAAACTTTTTATAACAAGTTAATTAAGAAAAACACACTCCGTATATTCAAATTACATACATAGAATTTTATATTTAAAATGTAAAAGTAAACTAAAGAAAAATGATAATTTTTAGATAACCAATATAGCCATTCTTTATTAGTAAACAGTTACATTGCTATTACCAGTTACTTTTTTGCTTGCAACTATCTTCTCAAAGACCTCAACAAGGCAACAGTCACCAACAACAAAAACAGAGCAAAATGCAAAGCCAGAACAACTCACTTTTGTTTCAAAATTTTCTTCTCTTTTCTTTAAAAAAACATAAACAAATACATATCACTAGTGCAGTTTGCTTAAAACATACTCTACAAGATTTTAAAATACGGGGCCTTCAAAATATGGAGGCCTAAAATTTTTGCTTTACCAGTTTCATACTAGAGCCGGCACTGATGTGATGTCCAGTCAGTAAAGGATGATAATTTGTATTTTGGGTGTAATGGTGTAGGGCTACAAATAGTAATATAATATATATATGGTTCAAATAAAAATAAAGAGTTTCATAGGAATGATAAGAACCAATATATTTTTGACATGTGGCATTACAACCTATGGTTAAAGAATAAATTTAGGAACCTATGTCGGTTATAATTTTGAAAGAGTAATTCTAGGAAACTATGACGGTTTTTAGTAATTTTAAATTTCAATCATTGATTCACATGATCCAATAACTATGATTTATTCCTATTCTTCTTAAAAAACTACTTATTTTTTATATAACCCTCCCCTATATATATATATATATATATATATATCTATCACACATACATGTATATAATAATAATATACACACACAAACCACACAGACATGCTGGGCGACAATAACCTCCAGCCCCCGCCCAATTCCGCCCCAATATCGCCCGGGGGGCGGTGTTCCTCCCAAATTCGCCCCAAAATCGCCCAATATTTCGCCCCACTACGTTTAGTCTTATGGGATAGCTAGAAGTTAGTTATCGCGTCACATCACTGCCACGTAGGCAGATGAGGTAATAACCAGTCACTCGTTAATCTAAATGTTGTGAATTAATTAGGTTTAAATATATATTTTTTTTCTAAGAAAAAAAAGAAGGATTGGTTGTATGCAGAAACTCAAAACCTAGGATCATTCAAATTCAAACTATGCAAATAAGTTTGGCTTATGGTTTTATAACTATATTTAGACAACTTTATTTGGTTTCATATTTGTTTTTTGGGTTTTCAAGAAAATATATGGTTGAAAAGAGTATAAAAAGCAGATCGATTAATATTTTAACATGAACTAGTACAAACTTAACTATTGTTATCAAGTGTACCAAATCACTTAGTACATTTTAGCCATTGAATCTATTTGGTAAAGATTTATATGCAGTCTTTTTATATAAACAAGTTGTATTGAATTAATTTATATCGATATATTGAAGGCTGGTGAGCAACAACCTGCGCCGCTAGCCCATTTTGGATTAAACCACGTCTTTTATAAACACAATCGGAAACTTTGTTGAAGAATCAAAATCTGACCTTACAGGTTCAATAGATATCCGAGTTTAAGTATAGAATCACAAGAACTACATATTACTTGTAAATTTAGCTTGTGATGCATAGGGCAGTTATCAAACCATTTACCGCATTCTCTTTTCCAACTCACATCTATCAAGCATTACGTAAAAGTTTATTATGTTGTTATATTCTTAAAATTGTTTTCCTAATGAATATGTCACTCTATATGTTATGGCCTTCAATTACAAAACCAACTTTAGGTAGAGAAACATAGAACCGCATAACCACTTTAAATAATAGTAAGGTTGACATTAAGAATGAAAATGGTTATCTTAATTCATAATGTAAAAAAGATATAAAATCTTAGATCTCATTCAAGACACATGATGATGAATGAGTAGGCATGACATTTGATGTGTATATGAAGGAATGTGGATCTTTGGATCAGGCACCACACATGCCTTTGACATCAAAGCATTGACCCTACAATCCTTTTGACCATGACCACAATAGTCTATTCTGGTTTTACCCCCTCTGACTTTACTTTCCAGAAGTGTTCATTACCTTTGTATATTCAAATTTGTATATAATAATTGACAGTTGAGCACAAAAATACTCCCACCATTTAATATAATGGTTCATTATATAAATATTAATAGTTTAATATGAAAAAGTTTATTACTAGTGGAGACCCGTGCGCTACGATGAAGGCGTGCGATTCAATCGGAATTATAAGACAGATAACAATTCAAAAAATAAAAATAAAAATAAACCTAAAAAACTGGGAAGAAAATGAAAGAATAACAAAAAAGAAATTGAAAACATAAAACAAATTCGAAATTTCAGTCGGCATCACCTTTTCCACCAAGGTACCCAACTAAGAACTGGATAAACAATACGAGTTTTGTGCTTATGAAAGAGTAGTTGCACCCTTCCATGATAGACTAGGGGTATATTTACTTGTCCGTGTTAGTAATTACTACTGGAGAATGTTTTATTGAAATATATCCGAGACTAGAAAATGTATTTGAGGTTTTGAAATGAATTCAGAGTTAAGACGGCCTTATCAAATTGTATCAGAAACAAGAATGCCACATAGAAAAAGTGTCCATATAATTGAGTATATTCGGATTTTGCCTATGAAATAACTAGTTATTCACTTTTTATTGCAAGTATCTCATAGTAGAATGATTATTTTTCATAAAGTAATAAAAAGTTATTTTCAGGGAATAAAAAGAAGGAAAAAAGAGATTTTTGTGACATTTGTTCAATCAAATGATTGGGATGATGGTCACGCTCTTCCATTCTATAAATCTTTTTAAAAGTAATCAAGAATTCAAAAATCATAAACCCAAGAGTTAAATATTGCATCTTCATGGAGGAAATTGTAGCACCCGCACTTATAAAATAAGAAGTAAACATTCGTAAATTTTAAAATAATTTGTTTCTAAGTTTCTCCCCGCAAATTCAACTTTTTTAAAGATATTTATAATAATGAAACAATTCTAGAGTATATAAAAAATAAAAAATGGGTCATGAGTCTCACCAAACCCAACTAGCTTTTAAACTGGTTTATAACATCTCAATATTTGTGAAACCCGTTCATTATGAAAATCTAAGCATATTATTAACTTCTTACAATAAATAAAATTAAAATCCTAAAAAATATATAAATGTTGGAAACGAATAATGTAAAACAACTAGTAATGCGGCGGATAAAAACTAGTTAGTTATAAATAAAAAAAAAATAATACATATTATAACGTGTTAAAACAATATAAAAATTGAGAACTTTAATAACCATTTTGAACAAAAAAAAAAAAAACCCACCAAGAGAAAATAAAATAAAAACTAAAAAAATTATAAAGACAAAAAACGTAAAAATTAAAAAAGTAAAAAAACGCTTATCTAGCACCCAGGTTCAAAATTCCGCACGATCATGGCTAGTATACCTGATGGTCGGGTATAAATCATGTGTATATATGAGTTATTTTATGTATTTTAGTTGTTTATATGTATCAAACACGATTACATTGAGTTCTTTTATGATCGCAGGTGTTCGGAGCTTAAACGAGCTAATTCAGAGCTATCCAGATAAAGATTAAGTAAGCCTCGAGAAGACGGAAGCATAGGGAAACATATATGGATGGTTAAGAAGGAATCATGAATGGTTTTGATGAGAAACCTGAAGCCAAAGCAAAAACTAAACAAGACCAGTTACCAGGAAAGTGCCTTTTAGTAAAACGAGCATATCTCGGCTTAGAAAATGACTTACCAAACCCATAATATATGAATTTTGGGTTTCTCGACGAGACGAGTATGAAAATGAAATAAAAGTCATCGTAAGGCAGAAGCTTCCAAACCTAGACTACGGTCCCACCGTAAGCTACGACGACCAGGTCGTAGCTTACGACCTGGTCTGACGAGAAATCATATTTTTCTTGGTTTTCTTCCATATTTAAGCCGGAATAAACCCTAAATCGATTATCCTTCATATTCTATCATCCTTGGGAGATTTGGGAGCCGTCACACACCATCATAACACCTTCCAATCATCATAATCATTCATGTTATCATCTTTGCGACAATCAATGAAACTATTCAAGATCAAGATGCAAGGCTAAACCGTTCGTGACCATCTCCAGGAGTATGGTTGTGTTTTTAAGCAAGACTTTTTGGTATTTTGAATCTTTACATTGGAACTAGAGTTTATTAACATTCGGTTAATTAATCTTGTATGTTTGTTTAGGCATTCAACAATTTTTCGTAATCGAATGTTTTGTGATTTTATCAGTTTATGTGGTCATCAAATTTTATGATTAAGTTCTTAGTTTCATTGTGTCACACCCCAACTTAGGGCCTAGGAGTATGAAAAATATTCAGTACCTGTTTTATAAATATATCAGAGTTGCAGGTTATTTAGCTGAAGACTTTGGTAATAATAAAATATTAATTTAATTTGAAAACTTCTCTAATAATAAATACCCAAGTGTTTGATTTACAAACCTTGTTTGATCTTGTTTGCAATATTTTAATAATTAAAAACTGAGCCCTCTCCATATAGCGAGCATCTAAGTCCATGAGTGACATTAATTCATTGCTATATGTACTAATCCGTTTCCCTGAAATGTGGGGGGAAATACGTCAGTGATACGCTGGTGAATCGTTGACTCTAAAAGGATTTCATAAATCTTTATTGCTATAATACAAATATAGTTTTCTTTACAAGTTTAACTGAAATATCTTATATTATCGGTATTTGTGTCACTGCCCTACACACACAAAAGTTCTTTGAGCCATGTAGCCCCTGTTGGAGAGCTGATTATGTCTGTTAGCCCACGTCCACGTAGCCTTAGAATGTTTAGGCTAGACATATATGTTTGGATACATACACATGTGTAATCGGTCTTAGTTGCTTTTATTCTCTATAAACGTTTGACTAACTCTGTAAGACAAACAACCCGTTCATATTAAATATATTTTGACTGTTTATAAAGGTTTAACATATTCACCTGTGAGTGTCTGTTCTGAATAATGATTAACCATACACGGGTATTTAGAGTTTATATGCCTAACCTTGTTCGAGCAAAACTTCTACTCTATATTGTGTACCGATCTTAAACCGTCGAAACCTCGAGGCTTGGCACGCACTACGAGACTTGGCATGCAAAACGAGGTAAAGTGTGTATGAATGAGTGTGTTTTGATGTGTGTGAAATGAGATGTCGTAAACCCCCCTTTTATAGCTAAATTGGGCTCCATCGCGTATCACGATGGATCCTTCCTTGGTTTGCCATGTATCGCGATGTCAGAAAGTTGATTCGTGGCTTGATGACTCAGCCCTAGCGTCTTCCATGTGTCACCCCGGTGCGACACGTATCGTTGAGTAAAAACGGTCCATCGCGTATCACGTTGGCTTTGTTTGAGCTCATCGTGATGGAAGGGTCCGTTGCGTATCGCGACGTCAGAAAATTAACGTGTGGCATGATGACTCAGCCCTAGCATCTGCCACGTGTCCCCTTGGTGCGATACGTGCCGCTGAGTCATAAAGGTCCATCGCGTATCGCGATGGGTTCCCGTATTCAAATTTTCACTTTTGGTCCCTTATCTTTGGTAACTTGTCATGTCACTGAGTAATAACGGTCCATTGTGTATCGTGACTCAGCCCTAGCGTCTGCCACGTGCCCCCAAGTGCGTCATTAAAAGCGCCACATTGCGCCCATCGCCTGAGCTCGTGCGTGTGCGCGCCATCAAAGCGCCAATTTGGGAATGCTACATTTGAGGTAAGAAAATACTTCATTTGTTTTGTATAAATGACGGGTATATAACTATTTTTTTTTATTTTACCATGACAATTTCAATACTTGCGTTTCTTATGATACAATTATAATATATATTAAAATGGTAAATTACTAATGTTATTTGATTTTATCGTTCAACTTTGTTTGGTTATCGATCTTATGCATAGCATAAGTATGCCCGTAAAGTCTCACCGATACAATGTATTTAGGGTTTATAATTGCATCGAACAATTTCATCGCAACTGCAACGTGCCCTACTCCTTTTCATCGCTTTCTATGCCCATAATTCCCTCACTACAAAAAAGTGCTCAATAGCAGCGACAAAAATCGCCGCCAAATGTCCAAAATGTCGCCACTGATAGTTTTAGCGGCGACATGTCGTCATTATTGGGTCGCTGCTAGGTTCGTCGCTAATGACCACACTTTCGCCTCTATGACTAATGGTCGCCGTTAATGACCAAACGTCGCCATTAATAGGTTCGGATAACAGTCAGCAACATCTTTTGCGGCTAATGACCACACCTTGCAGCGAATAGGTCCACCTAATAGTGGCGACGTCTGTTGCCGTTATTGATCAAAATCGCCGCTAAAGGTCCAGTCCAGTTTTCTTAGAATTTTTCTGTATTCCAAGAGAATTTCCAAAATTTCTAGATTTTCTATAATACAAAAACTCTTGTCCAAACAATCGTTCCAACAATTTTCATGCACACACACACACACAGATATATATATCATAAAATTAGATAAACATCGTCTAGATAGTTAAGGTAAAATACAAAACAACCGTTTCAACCTAACATAAGAGTAGCAAGCCAAAATATCTTCATTCTTTTCCTCGTCCATGTCATCTTGGTCCAAAATATCATCATTCTTCGTTGATCCCTTGCTCGAGGAGGCCGAAGCGTTATGTTGTGAAATGCAAGCTAGAAAATTCGGGTCGCTAAAAATTCTATCAAGTTGAGCCTACAAAATAAGATGATTGTCCATATTTCCGGTTGTTGCTAAACCCATTCCACCCTAAAAACACGTGTTCACCGATATGACCACACTCACCTCGCAGCTCGCATCCCCATCGATGCATGGAGGTGGCGATGTATGTTAATGTATGTACAAACCCTTGTATACTTTTAATAAGAGTTCTTTATTTTTTGGTTGGCATGTCCGTGTACAATATAAAGGGGCATGATCCAACTTTGGATAGGCTTCTTTCCTAATTACCATTTATTACCCATCACATTATCTAGGAAATACGATAAATTTAGAATGGTATCGATTATGATTAATTTTAGATTGTGTTGAGCGTTGAAGAGAGGTCCCGATCGATGCTTCGGCCTTAGACATCTTCTACTGAGTTTTTCTAGATATTTTACAGCCTCAACAAAAAATGAAGAAGACAAGGTGTGACTTAGCTCTATCTTCTTTATTGTTGCGACGATCTTCATATTTATCGATCTAGGCGGTTGCTTGTGACAACATTTTGTTATAATAATTCTTAACTTATAAATAGAAATGGCATCATGAACCAGTGCATTTAGATTTTTACCATTGACATATTTGTATCGCCAAATACAATATTTAAAAAAGAGCCCAAATTTAGTAACTTAAGGGCAAAAAGGAAAAATAAAAGTGAGTTTTTTTTGTGTGATCAGTAATTGCTCAATGGGGTCAATCAAATGATGAGGAGGATCGGCACGCCATATATATATATGTGTATTCTATTTTCTATTTTTTCAATCATTAACTTTTGGATAAACCGAATTGAAAAGAAATAAAAAGTGTCAATACTCAATACATTAAAAGAAAGGTTGAATACTATATATTTAAATAATAATAGTAATTATTTTTTTTCTAAAGACGTAATGCATATAGCAAGGCCACTTGTAAAACAGTCATGGCATGAACTTTTAACTAATATTTATTTTATTATATACAGTTGAATATTCTTTTGATTTATAATACATTTTAAAGTTTTCATTTTGTTATATAAATACACCACCTTTTAAATCTTCTTTGCTCAGCACCTCAATTCTGAATTCTCCAATGGAGATGAACACATTGCATCTCTACCTTTACACATTCATATCCCTCATCACCATCTTTCTCAACTCCGCTTCCACACACAAACCAAGCCCCTACAACTCATTATCAGCCATTAGAACCGATTCCGAAGCTCTAATCCAGTTCAAAAACATGATCCAAAACGATCCAAACGAAGTCTTCTCAACCTGGCAACTCAGTAAATCCCCATGCAAGTGGCTTGGAGTCACATGCACGTCAGGTCGAGTCAGTGGACTCGACCTGGGCGAGTCTTACCTTGCGGGTACCATACCTTTCGATCCTTTATCATCTTTAGACATGTTAACCGTCTTGAATCTTTCGGAAAACCCTCATTTATTCATAAACTCCACTTCTTTATCTCAACTTCCATCAGGGTTACAAGAAATTCAATTATCTAATTGTGGGATCAAAGGTCTAATTTTTGATAACCTTCTAGTCAAATTCAAGAATCTTGTTGTCATTAATCTTTCCAAGAACAATCTAACCGGTTCGTTACCCGAAAACCTCGTATCGAACCAAGATTCTGTTAAAGTTCTTGACATTTCTTCTAATAGCATCTTTGGAACCATTCCTCTAGCAATTTCAAACTACACCAACCTCATAAATCTGAATCTTTCGTACAATTTGATCACCGGGAACATTCCAAGATCTTTGGGGAATCTAAAAAGTTTACAAATTTTAGATTTGTCCCATAATCTTCTCACTGGTTGGATTCCAGATGAGTTGGATAATCTTTGTGGATCACTTATGGAATTAGGGTTTTCATCAAATAACATTACTGGGGCAGTACCAAGTTGGTTATCTTCGTGTTCTTGGCTTCAAGTTCTTGACTTTTCCAATAATAATCTGACGGGTCCGCTCCCGGATTCAATGTTTACAAACATGGGTTCGTTAGAACGATTAATTATGAGTAACAACAACATTTCTGGACTGTTTCCAGTCACGATTTCATATTGTGAGAAGTTGAAGGTGGTGGATTTTAGCTCTAATATGCTCTCAGGAACCATCCCGTCTGGGATATGTCCTGGAGCATCTTCACTCGAAGAGCTCAGAGTGCCGGACAATTTGTTATCCGGCACAATCCCCGAGGATTTTTCACGATGCTGGAAGCTAAAGTCTATTGATTTGAGCTTGAATTACCTCCAGGGTAAAATCCCAGGTTCTTTTGGAAATCTAGAGAATTTGGAGCAGTTTTTCGCATGGTACAACGGACTAGAAGGGAATATTCCAGTAGAATTGGGGAAATGCAAGAACTTGAAAGATCTTATTCTCAACAATAATCACCTCACAGGGAATATTCCGGTGGAGTTGCTGAATTGTAGCAATCTTGAATGGATTTCACTCACAAGCAACTCGATTTCCGGAGAAATCCCACCAGAATTTGGCTTGTTATCGAGGCTGGCGGTGTTGCAACTAGCAAATAATAGCCTGAGTGGCAGCATTCCGACGGAACTGGGGAACTGCAGCAGTCTTGTTTGGTTAGATTTGAATAGTAATAAGTTAACTGGTGAAATCCCATCACGAATCGGTAGGCATGTCGGAGCAAAATCTTTGATCGGAATTCTATCCGGTAATACCATAGTTTTTGTCCGAAATGTTGGAAATTCTTGTAAAGGAGTCGGTGGCTTACTGGAGTTTGCTGGAATCCGACCGGAAAGATTATTACAGGTTCCCACATTGAGAACATGTGACTTTAGAAGAATGTATTCCGGTCCAATTTTAAGCATGTTTACTCAGTATCAAACCTTGGAGTATCTTGATCTCTCTTATAATGATCTTGGCGGGAATATCCCGGATGAGTTTGGAGAAATGATTGCTTTGCAAGTTCTTGTGTTGTCTCATAACCAGCTCTCTGGCGAGATTCCCGCGACACTTGGACATTTGAAAAATATGGGTGTTTTCGATGCATCACATAATCGGCTTCAAGGCCATATCCCGGAATCATTTTCCAATCTAACGTTTTTGGTCCAGATTGATCTTTCAAACAACGAGTTAACGGGGCAAATCCCCACAAGGGGGCAACTTAGTACGCTCCCGGAGAGTCAGTATGCAAATAATTCAGGATTATGTGGTGTCCCCTTGGAAGAATGTAGCACGGTGAATAACCCGGTGGCGGATCCTGGTGGTGATGGTGGTGGTAGGCGGCAGTCGGCTAAAACTTGGGCTAACAACATTATAATGGGAATTCTTATCTTGGTTGCGATAGTATGTTTGTTAATCGTTTGGGCCATTGCTATGCGAGTAAAGCGGAAGGTGGTTGAAGAACAGAAGTTGCTTGAACAACTACAAGCTTCTCGTTCTGCCACAACGTGGAAGATCGAGAAGGAGAAAGAGCCGTTGAGTATAAACGTTGCAACGTTTCAGAGACAGTTGCGAAAACTTAAATTTTCACAACTAATTGAAGCCACTAACGGATTCTCATCAGAGAGTCTGATTGGCTGTGGTGGATTTGGGGAAGTTTTTAGAGCAAAACTAAAGGATGGATCGAGTGTCGCGATCAAGAAACTCGTCCGCTTGAGTTGTCAAGGCGATCGCGAGTTCATGGCTGAGATGGAAACCCTAGGGAAAATAAACCACAAAAACCTCGTACCGTTGTTAGGGTATTGCAAGATTGGTGAAGAGCGACTCTTGGTATATGAATTCATGGAGTTTGGTAGTCTTGACGAGATGCTTCATCGAAGATCAATGAAGGGTGCACCAAATCATAGGATTTTGAGTTGGGAAGAAAGGAAAAGGATAGCTAGAGGGGCGGCGAAAGGGCTATGCTTCTTACACCATAATTGTATCCCTCATATCATCCATCGCGATATGAAATCAAGCAATGTGCTACTAGACCATGAAATGGAGGCTCATGTGTCGGATTTCGGGATGGCGAGGCTAATAAACGCCCTAGACACGCATTTGAGTGTTAGCACGCTAGCTGGAACGCCCGGATACGTCCCACCTGAGTACTACCAAAGCTTTAGGTGCACCGCAAAGGGGGATGTGTATTCATTAGGTGTAGTATTTTTGGAACTCTTAAGTGGGAAACGACCGACGGATAAAGAGGATTTTGGTGATACAAATTTAGTCGGGTGGACAAAAATGAAGGTTCGCGAAGGGAGTTCTAGAGAAGTTATTGACGCTGAATTGTTAGCGGAACATGAAGAACACGAAAAAGAGTATGTGAAGGAACTAGTTAGGTTTCTTGAAATAACATTGCAATGTGTTGATGATTTTCCTTCAAGAAGGCCAAATATGCTCCAAGTAGTGACATTGCTAAGAGACCTTCATCTGCCTAAACCTCTTGTTACTTGAATTTTTTTCTTCATGTACACGATTTAGCTAGGGTAAATTTGCTGTATCATGACCGTTCTTCGTCGAGTATAAGGTAATATAACGATGTTAATTAATGTAATAGTTTGATATCTGCTTTGTATTTTAATATGAAGTACGGTTTTTTTTTGTTTTTTTTATCTAACGTCAAAGATATTGACGCTCGTCTTCATGATCCGGTTTGATCCATCTTAACAGAATTTGTAAAAGAAATTAACCTGTAACTATTGACTTAGAAAAACAACAGGAAAATATCCAAAAACAACATGGTTTAATCGATAAACATTATTGTTAACGGATACAAAATATTAATGATAGCATATGTTTGTTTTTATATATAATAATAATAATAATAATAATAATAATTAAAGTGTGGTAAAAGCTAGCAAAATGTTTTGCACGCCAAGCGAAGATATAATGATCAGGGGAATGATTTCGATGGACAAGAAGAATGTGAAATGGAGGGGTACAAAAGTGTGCACTTTGACCGCATCTTGTCCCATCTTTATTGTTTAGATTTATTATTTTGAACAGTTAATTAGGATGTCTCGAGTACTAGAGTAACCATAATTGAACTGGGCCTACTGCCGAAACTTTTCAGCCCTAAGGCTATGCGTAGTGGAGAGGCTACAAATGAGGGCCAATTGCGAAACGTGGCGTCCAGTAAATAAGGGGTAAGAATTTGTTTTTGAAGTGTAATGGTGTATGGGGCTACAAACTGGGTCCACAGTATATTTTTTTTATTATTTTCTTTTTATAATTAAACTAAACAAATAAAAACCATCATCATCATCGTACTCAGTATATCCCATCAATAGCAAAGCTATAGTAGGGTCAGAGGAGGGTAAGATGTAGACAGCCTTACCTCTACCCCATAGGGATAGAGAGGCTGCTTCCGGTGAGACCCTCGGCTCGATAGTAGTTTTGCATCAAGCCTTGGACATAAGACACATAACACTCAACCATCGGGACACCGACCGATTGGTGCATGTACCCTTGTCTTTCGGCTATCAACGCCACCACATGATGCCTGATTAACCTTCCGCCACTTTTAACGTTATTTTCATGATATAGGTAAAATAACGTCAAAATTAGTGCAATTTCGCTTTTGCCCACCTGAGGGTTCACACATATATACATTATATGCGTGCACCGCAAGCAGGGCGTTAAACAAATAAAAACCAATTTATTTAAATAATTAAATAAAAATGCATTAAAATTAAAAAGAAATACAAATAAAATACATAACTAAAATTTAAAAAGAAATACAAAAAAAACTACATAACTAAAAAAAATACATAACTAAAAATTAAAAAAAATACATAATTAAAAAAATACCAATATCCATAATATTAGCGCATATTTTCAACTCGTTGTCGTTGCAATAATGCGGTCTCTTTGTGTACCCTGCCACTTTGAGGGATTCGTATTATTTACTCATTTCCCGCAATTTCAACATAGCGGCAATCTTTTCGTGTTGTTTGTTGGTTTCTCTCATGGCATCGTTGAGTTCATCTGCACACTTCTCGTGTTTTTTGACGATTTCTCTCATGGTAGCAGTAAGTTCCACGGAGGTCGGTTGGTTCGGGTTGTTTTTAGGATTCATTTTATTAGATTTTTTGAAGAATGTGTATGCTTATATAGATATGAAATGGAGAAGAATGATATGAAATTGATATGAAATGATGAAGAAGGTGTATGTTTATATAGATATATAAATATATTATTTTAATTATATTTTTTATTATTGACCGTTTGACAACGGTCAAATTATTAAAATATTATTATTTTTAAACAATTCTGGTTGACAACAGAAACCTTTTCGCCCCTTTTCACCATAGCCCACGCCCCACTATATGTAGTCTAAAAGAAAAAAATAAACAACCCAAAACAAAAAGGGAAAATTCCCAAAATAGTCCCATAGAGGAGAGAGATTCCCAAAATAGTTCAAGACTTTTTAAAATTCCCAAACTAGTCAAATGAAACCTATCTGCAGCGTGACATTGGTATTCGTGACGCGAGATTTGAGTAGCCAATCACAATCTGACACGTGTAAAGGAACATGAAAGTTTCAACGAAATCTGTTTTCGTCGAGAGTTTTCAACCCAAAATCATTTTACATGAAATTCATCTCCTCCGACGCATTTAAGGTGAATTTCATCTTTTTTGCATAAAAAGAAGAGTTGTTAGAAAAGATGGTTTTTAGATGAAAATTATCTTTTTTTTGCATAAAAAGAACAGTTTTCTATAAAACTTTTTTGAAAATCATATCCACCACCACCACCCCCGCCCACCGCCATCCACCACCACCACCCACTGCCATCATCCACCACCACCACCCAGCGCCATCATCCACCACCACCGCCACCACCCACCGCCATCATCCACCACCACTACCGCCACCACCCACCGCCATCATCCACCACCACCACCATCATCAACCACCACCACCCACCGCCATCATCCACCATCACCACCCCACCACCCACTATCATCCACCATCACCACCCACCACCATCATCCACCACCACCACCCACCACCGTCATCAACCACCACCACCCACCGCCATCATTGGGAAATTATTTTTTTAAACTTTTTTGAAAATCATCTAACAAGACTAAATTCATTGGAAAAATATCGTTTTTTTCGTAACTTTTTTGAAATTTCTCTTAGGAGACGAAATTCACCTGAAATGCGTCGGAGGAGATGAATTTCATATAAAATGATTTTGGGTTGAAAACTCTCGACGAAAACAGATTTCGTTGAAACTTTCACGTTCCTTTACACGTGTTAGATTGTGATTGGCTACTCAAATCTCACGTCATGAATACCAATTTCACGCTGCAGATAGGTTTCCTTGAACTAGTTTGGGAATTTTGAAAAGTCTTAGACTATTTTGGGAATCTCTCTCCTCTATGGGACTATTTTAGGAATTTTCCCAAACAAAAAAGTTGTTTTCTAGGCTCACCTTACGAAGTCTGCTGTGCTCCTTGGTCAAAGAGAAGAACTAGGTAAATATGCTTGTTTATAAATAATGGGAAAATTTTTAGAGAAATATTTTAAGTGGGTGTTTGGGATTCATTATTTTACCTCCTTATAATTTTTCATTAAGTTAATAAGTTACAACATTGTAACTTATGGAACTTTTCCTCTCACAACATAAGCAATCCCAAACACCCCCTAAATATGCCTTTCCAAAATTCAAGTTTCTCATTTGTCTCTTTACTAACTTGTTTTCGGCTGTACGTTAAAATAACAAGATTTATTAGATTTAATTTTTTAAACTAACACAATGGGATGCGACGAGTTTTGAGTTACATGGAGGGGAGACTATTAGTTTTGATCTAACATGGTGGGAAGGCGACGGGTTATTAGTTAATATGAAGGAAAGACGGCGAGTTAAGAAACATGTCATCTTGATTTTCTAACGTACGACCGAAGACAAGTTAGTAAAGGGTCAAAGAGGGAATATAAATTTTAAATGGATATATTTGGAATATCTCTATCAAAATGAGATAGTTTGGGAATTTTTCTTTAAATAATTCTCCACCACCCAAAACAACTACTGCCAACATTCTTAGGGGTGTTCCGTATCCCTTATTTTCATATTTTCGTAGTATGGATGGACTGAAAGTCGCGAGACCCAATTTTATTTCCTGCTTAAAAGTTTTGGATCAGCAATCCTGTTCAGATCGAGTCAAAAAAAAAAACTCTAAAAACTAAAAATAGTTCATCGTTTTAACTTCCTGTTGATCAAGCGATGATATGAAATCCAAATATGCGACAATAATGAACCGTTGCTACTTTGACTTTTGTGAAAGGATTGAAAAAGGTATTTGATTAATTGATACAATATTACCAATTTTAGGGGGACAGGGCACCACGTGATGGATCACCCATCACGTGTGGTGACCATCTCCACACCGCCGCCGCCCCATTCTCACGCGGAAAAGAAGTGTTTTGCGTGATGGGTTTCACGCTTGATGAATGGGTGTTTCCAAGGAATGTAGCCGTTGGCGAGGAGGGGGGGTTAAATATAAAAAAAAACCAATATAAAACCAAAACAAAAACATAAACCAAATCCAAATCAAAACCAAATCCAACTCAAAACCACTCTCAAACTTCCCCTTCATTCACAACAAAAAAATATGGAATTTTCGAAACATTCAATGCCCTTAGACACCGATAGCTCTTCGTCTTCGGACGATGACATTCTCGAATGGTTCCCGTTGCTATATAAAGAACTTGAAGGCCCGAGCCGTCCAAAGAAAAAAGTGGTGGTGCGTGATCGTATACATGCCCACGACGTGCTAATGAACGACTATTTTGTGGAGGAGCCGAAATACAATGGCGAGACATTTAGGGAACGCTTTCGTTTGCCGAAATCTTTATTGTTAAATATTGTAGCCGACGTCGAAGCAAACAAAGAATAGTTTCAAGAATCTTACGACGCGAGAGGCAAACGAAGTTTTACGGCGCTTCAAAAATGCACATCCGCTATTCGTCAACTAGCGACAGGTAACCCACCCGACCAATTCGATGAATACTTACAAATATCTGAGAGAACTTCACGTGAATGTCTACAATTCTTTTGTAACGCGATTATAAAATTGTATGCCAAAGAGTTTCTACGAAAACCAACAAGACACGACATTACACGTCTATTGTAACATCCCAAAATTTATAATGTTGAATAAAGAAAGTTACGTTTAGTGATTTCGCGTTATTAATTAATTAATATCGAGTAAAGAACGGATCATGGACTTAGATTAATTGAGATGGGTTAAATGAGAATGGGCCTTAGGTCCATGGGCTTTAAGGGATATAAATATCCCCTAAACCAAGCTAAAACCCTAAACCCTCATTTCATTTCCATCTTATTCTCTAACACACTCCAAACACACACACACACCATAAACGAGCAAGACCCGAGAGAGAGTAAACATTAGTTGGTATTAGATCTTATTACACGAGATCTAGAGTGCATAAACAAGCTAACCAAGATCAAACGAGCGCTAAAGGTATGTTCTTGACCTTTAAAGTTTACGTAGTATTGAACGTTTTTACTTAAAGATCCAAGCTTTATAGTATATACGGGATATATATACGACCGAAAATGGTTAGGGAACGTTAGTGGGTGATGTCGAACCATAACAAGGGTATTGAAATCGCCAAAATGCTTGATAAAAACCAAACCCGTAGCTGAACTGGGCAACTTCGCCTGCGAAAGCTTAACTTCGCCTTCAAAGCTTAACTTCGCCTTTAAGGCTTAACTTCGCCTACGGCCAAGTTCGCCTAAGTGATAACTTCGCCTAAGGCCAAGTTCACCTAAGTGATAACTTCGCCTAAGGCCGAGTTCGCCTAACTGATAACTTCGCCTAAGGCCAAGTTCGCCTAACTGATAACTTCGCCTAAGGCCAAGTTCGCCTAACTGATAACTTCGCCTAAGGCCAAGTTCGCCTAATTGATAACTTCGTCTACGACCAAGTTCGCCTAACTGATAACTTCGCCTAAAGTTAAGTTCGCTTAGAAAATAAATTAAAAACCTAATGAAAAATGTGTTAAGACAGTTAATGTAAATAAAATTTTTCCAAGCTGACCTGACAGCTCGACCCCAGCCAGGTGCTCTGCCCCTTGGACCCTGCTAGGGGCTGCCGCCCCTTGACCCCGCTGCCAGGGGCGCTGCCCCCGGACCCCCGTTCGTTGTGGGTAGTAGTTAAGACTAGAAAGATGATATGAGTAGTGATAGTTAATTGATACGTATACTTGTTATACAGTCAGCCGTGCACAACTGAAGAAAGGGATTACGATCAACGGTGAACATAACCTTGTTCAGGTGAGTTTCTAGCCCCATTTATGTGTTATGTTTTCGGGGCTGTGTGCATACTCGATATGTTTGTTAATACGCTTATCCTAAGAGATAAGTGTATGCCTTATGTGAATAATGTGATATGTATGAATGATGGCTTGACGGTACGTGAATGATCTTCGGATATTGCACGTACTGTCAGGTTGTAACGCTAAGTATAAGGTAAGTATGATATGTATGCTTATGTGTATGAATGTGATAAAGTTAATAAAAGAAGGAAAGGATGGTTGTATGGTTACGAAGAGGGTACCGGGCCCTAATAATACTCGAGGTATGATGTATGGTTGTATGGTAACGAAGAGGGAATCGAACCCTACTAATATTCGAGAACTAGGGAACCGAACCCTACTAATATTCGAGGAAAGAGGGTACCGAACCCTAATAATACTCGAGGAAAGAGGGTACCGAGCCTTAATAATACTCGAGGAAGGAGGGTACCGAGCCCTAATAATACTCGAGGAAGGAGGGTACCGAACCCTAATAATACTCGAGGAATGTAGGGCGTAATGCTCTTTATAACGTAAGATATGAAAGTAAGTTAATACAAAAGAAAGTATGAAAGTATGAAAGTATGAATGAAAGAATATAAGTTTATGTGTATTGTATAGTGTATGATTAACTAGAACTCACTCAGCGTAGCTGACTTTTAGTATGCACGCAGGTGAGTAGGATGAGGCAGCTCGCTTGAGGAGACACGTGGCACTGAATAAGAGGCTGGCATCGGAAGACTCAAGACGTTTAAGTTTAATGTTTCGTTTATTTTGAAAGACAAAATGATGTTTTAAGGCAAGACGTGTTTTGTTATGAAATGTTTTATGAAAGCTTTTATATTCCGCGAAAGTTTTAATTAACTCTGATATTTAGAACTGTGTTTATGAGTAAATCCAACACGAAAGTAGGGCTACCGGTAACGGGGCCTTACATCTATACGCCGCACACGAGGCTAGATGACATTTTCATGGGATGCTCGGTAGCATCGATTGTACACATATCGAATGGAGGAATTGTCCACGGGAGTTGCGAGAGGGTATGTTAGGGGTGATATCAAACGACCGACCATCTCACTAGAAGCGGTTGCGTCAAATGATTTATGGATTTGGCATTCTTATTTTGGTGTTCCCGGCTCAAACAACGACATCACTGTTTTGTACACATCACCGTTGTTTCAGAGCGTAACAGATGGAACCACACCTTTCTGTCCGTATTTTGTCAACGGGAGATATTATAGACGTGGCTACTATCTCGTCGATGGTATCTACCCGCACTGGTATGTATTTGTGCAAGCCTTTTCGTTTCCTATCGGGACCAATGAAAAGGCGTTCAAAAAGTTGCAAGAATCGGCAAGAAAGATGTCGAGAGAGCTTTCGGTGTTTTAAAGGGTAGATGGTGCATACTTAGTCGACCGGTTCGTGCAATGAAAAAACCACGATCTATAGCTACTTGTATGCATTCATCATATTACACAATATGTTAATAAAAGAAGATGGAAATGCAATTTCTCCAGATTGGGTACCGGATCCTCCGACTCAAGTTCCCGTTCCAGATGATGTCCAATTAGACTTGCGGGATGAAGTCATTCACTATCGGTTGAGATGAGATCTAGTTGAGCTTATAGGTTCTTTAGGGTTAGAATTCCCGGATTTAGACGAGGAGTTGACGTTTATTGTAACTTTTAATTTTTTAATTCTAATTTTTAAGTTGAATTATGTTCTAGTAACTATTGTTTTTATTTTTAAGTTCTATAAAATATTGTTTTAATTTTTTAAGTTACAAAAAAAAAAAAAAAAAATTCCATCACACACCATCACACCACACCACCACCCCTAGTAAAAACCATCACATGTGATGGATTTTGGGTTAGTGATGTGACACCATATAATTGGGTGGGGTGTGTGATGAATGATGCCACCACCCCTCCGGATGGACGGAGCCCCTAGCGGTCCACCTATTGAGAGATTCACTAGATAAAAACCGACTTCCACGGCTGTCAAATGGCACGACAACAAGGAGCCGGCAAAACCGGGTGAGATCAGGACTCGAACCTTGGCAAGCCAGGGTCATCCTCATATCTCCCTTATAAATTAGTGATAGTAAGTTTTAAACCCACTATCTCTCACTAGTAAAGTGAGTGCTCTACCATTAAGCCACATCCAATTTATAATCAAACAAACAAATAAGTGATAAAAAAAAAAGAAACTAACAAAAACAAAAGTTGCATTTTAAGTACATTATATATTATAGTAATAATAAATACGGAGAAAAGAGAACCTTTATGAAATATTAGATAAACAAAAGTCACTATATTGCAAAAGAAATAGGGATAAGATCGAAGTTCAGTAAGGATAAAAATTAGGGAAAATCCTTAAAATGTCCCACTATATAATGTAGTTCTAAGTTTGTCACCTCAAATTTAAGTTTCTAAATTTGTCCATTTGGTATCTCATCGCCGGCGACATGTTAGCGAACACCGACGATGTGTTAATATAACATAGGGTTGACGATGCATTATGCTGCTAACATATGATAGCAGCGATGCGTTAATGTTTAAAGCATGGGTTCCACGATGCGTTAGTTGATAACGTATCGCTGCTACCCTATGTTAGCAACATAAACGCATCGTCAACCCTATGTTATGTCCACAAGTCGCCGACGATGCGTTTATGTTGCTAACGTAACATAGGGTTGACGATGCGTTAATGTTGCTAACATAGGGTAGCAGCGATGCGCTATCAACTAATGCATCGTGGAACCCCTTCTTTAAACATGAACGCATCGCTGCTACTCTATGTTAGCAACATAACGCATTGCCAACCATATGTTATGTTAACACATCGTCGGTGTTCGCTAACATGTCGCCGGCGACGAGATACCAAAAGGACAAAGTTGGAAACTTGAATTTAGGGAGACAAACTTTAAACTACATTCGATAAATGGGCTATTTTGGGAATTTCCCCTAAAAATCAATAGCTGGGAATGTAATATTGTTCGTCCATATCTGTACTCCACCTTCTTTGCAAAGGAATTAGACTATAAATAGGTGTCTCGCAGGTAACAATATTCACACTTTCCAACGCTAAATTCCGGCAAATCGATATGAACCCAAACTACAAAACATTAACCTTGGTTCACCGTCTCCACTCCATAGCCAACCCTTACCACCTCGCGACATCACGGAACCAACCTTAACTGAGAAACTTTCTTTTTATCACTACATGTTGTTAATCTCAAACATAAGGTAAACCCACCACCTATGTTTACCTATCTAGTAATATTTGTCGTGTCGTGACACTCAAAAACCTCTTATACGTAAAGCTAAAATTTCCGGTCAGCCAGCGCGTTTTCTGGGGAAATGTTGAAGACGACGAAGTTACATGTTAATAGTTTACTATCTTATTTTAACTGTTATTAAGCTTAAATAAGTTAGTTAAAATAATAATAATTATAAAAACAAAACACTAAATAAATGGTCATGAATTCGATTTGGATTCATTGTATCTCATATATAACTAAGACCTATACCCATATTCTAAATTATTTAGATAATTCTATTTATGGGAAGATATATGCTTTTTCATGTAAAAAGGGCATCAATTTATTTTTAAATATTATAAATATGTTTGTTCGTTTTGTTAAAATAGTTACTAATAATAATAATACAAACCTTTTTGAATGCGTCAAACTTTGATTAAATAACTATAAACTTTAAAACCACCATGTATCAAAAATCCAGGTTAACAGCTCAACAAAATATTTTAAAGATTTAAATATTATTCTCATAAATACATATAACTCATATGTAGACAATTAGAACGCCCGCGAACAAGTTATTGCTTTGGAACTTAAAAGTTACGGTTCCTTACCCTCACTCCTTGTTACTTCATATTCAATTGATATAAGCCCATTGAGTTCATATATATTTTTAAAACTCCTCACGTCTTTGGATTATCAATTCACTTGACTATCCGTTGGACTCCATTTCTAATTATAACATTGAATTTAGCTTGCATGTTATGCGTTAATATTATGTTTAATTATACTCATTATCGCATGTTCAGATATACGTTACGGTAATACATTTGCTATGAGTTATATGAATAAGATAATTTTTATTCCGATACCCTGAGTGTCGCTTCTCGTGGAGTGCGAAAATGTTGTTGCGGCATCGACAACATGTGCACCACCCGTGACGGTGAGATCAGTTCACGGCGTATCCTAATTACAAGTGTGGTGCATATGGCTATTAGGAGGCGTATGGATCGATCATATGATTAATACTAAGGAGATGGATAGCGGGTATGCCAACTAGCCATCTTGTGTGATAAATATGCAGGAGTAGCTACCTGTATATTGTCACGTTTTCTGTTCGCTCATGGGTGCATCCGTATGATATGTTTTAATTTATTTAATAAGGTTACTTTGCGTCGTATTAACTGTAAGTTCAATCTAATTTTCGTTTCATTAAATTATTAGTTGTTCGAGCCTATTATTCCGTACTGAGCATTCGTCTCATTCCGTTATTTTTTTTATATATACAGGTCCACAGGTTACTTTGGGCGGGATTAAAAATGTCACACCCTCAAAATCCACTAACGAAGTTTTACCGTCAGAGGGTGTGAACTGGCAGGATCGGAATCATTAGTTATAATCAAACCAAAGAAAAACGTTTAAATGTAAGTAAGTGCGGAAGCGTAAAACCTTAATTCAAAAGTTGCGTCACGCAGGACGACTTAAAACCAAATGTAACTGTTAAAATTAAGTTTGCAGAATAAAGATGTTTTCAATTAATGCATGCTCCTAAACCGCGCGCCCGCCTCGGCTACCTGAGAATAACATACTAAAAGTGTCAACACAAGGTTGGTGAGTTCACAAGTTAAATAACATAAATCGTTTAGCGTTTTGCGTAACCTCGTTACGGCGTTTCAGTGTTGCGTAACCCCGTTACGACGTTTAAGTGTTGCGTAACCCCGTTACGACGTTTAAGTGTTGTGTAACCCCGTTACGACGTTTAAGTGTTGCGTAACCTCGTTACGACGTTTAAGTGTTGCGTAACCTCGTTACGACGTTTAAGTGTTTTGCATTACCAGATAGTGTTATGTCAAATTATATATCGATAGGTAGCTAATCTATACAACAAGTATCGCTAAGTGGTTCGCGACCGAAGCTGACTGTTTATCAAGTGCCCGTCACCAGGTCAATCCAGACCATGGTAAGTGTTAGCCAAAATTACACCCACTCAACCTCCAGTTGAGCTTAGCGTCGGGTGGGGTTTGTCAAACCCAGTAGTACTACTCAACAGTGACTCGCTATTCCAAATATTAACCGGTCCGATGTGTGGGACTTCAAATGTTACGTTTGCCGCTTAGCCTTTACAAGTGATATATAATTTATAACAAAATCTTAAATATGCGTTTATCTCAGAAAATATGTTTATCGGAGTATGTTATCTCCCCCAAGTGAAAAACGTTTGAAAACAGTTCAAAGAGCTGGGTAAGTGAAACTCACTGTTTGCGAAGAATATCCCGATCTAGATCACCAAGTGATGTGCGTCGTAGAAACTCTCTAGCGTTCTAAATAACAAAGAGATTTTCTAAGTATCGGTACGTTTAACGAGTCTCTAGACTCGGCACATAATACCTATGCACGTAACAGATTTCGTGTTTCGTTTGTGAATTGTGTGTGACTTAAACAAGTACAATTGTGATACGATACATGAGTGAGCAATTACTTTCGTGTCACGTACTAATAACATACTTTACTAGCAATTATTCCCGTAAGGGCATTTTGGTCAACAAACAAAGATTAACTAACCATTATTCCCCATAAGGGCAATTTGGTCAATTCATGGCAATCAACTAACAACTATTCCCCGCAAGGGTATTTTGGTCAAAATACAACAATTATACAAAAACTATCATATTTCATGCATTCCTACACAACTCAGCGGCTACTTTCGTTATGACAGAATTTCTACTTGAAAGATTGCACTAGTTCACCGATCATAACGTCTCAATTAATTCACCAAAAATCACCACAGAAGCATACATATCTTAGGTTTCCAGAACATATTTTATCTTATTTTTATTCCACATATTTTTCTTATAATGACAAAACATTACAGCAAACTCATATCAGTCAGATTCATGTGCAACAGAATGTTATTTGCAATTCCCATTAAATGAAAAATCCAATAAATGCAAGACCACTTGGGTTTGGTTCCTAACTCAATGAGTCAACTTCCAGAAGTGGAACCAACCCAATTGGTCTCGTAGTTCATGAGATATAACATTTACAACATAACCTAACAGCAGGTCTAACAGCTCAGCTTTGCATCACGTTTTTGTAAAATCATAAAAGTATACTTCCACTTATCCAAAAATTACGAATTTATACTTTATAGAAACTAGACTCAACCTAGTTTACTGCAGTACCCACAATCTCAATCAATTTTCACGTTTACACTTCGTTACAGTCACTTAAACATCGTATATACATTCTGTCCAGAATCTGTTCACATCAAAACTCAACATAATAACAATCTATGAACTATCATGCATCCATATAACCCTCTAGACACTATAACTACTATCCATGCATATCAATTACACCATACATACAAGATTAGGGTTTGTGTTTTAACTCAAATCAAAGACAACAATGAATCATGCAACAACATCAATCTAGTTATCAATCCATTATCCAACTAACAACAATCATATTAATCACATACATGCACATGATCGGCCGATTAGGGTTTATACACAACCCATTAAACATCAAAATTAAACAACAAAGAGGTAAGAGGTGATCAAGTATACCTTCCTAGCACCTAGTTCTTGGATTAATCTCTTGATTTGATGTGTATATGTGTGAGTTGGTGGACGGCAGCCGTGGAGAACCAAGGAGGGGAGGGCCGATCGGTCTTGAGTTTATAAAATAGATTAGGGTTTAGTGTTTAGGTTATATTTATAGATAACCAAGTTACATTCTAGTCCCTAAACTTTCAAGTGCTACATCTCTAGCCTAAACTAGTTGGTTCTTGTTTCTTGTTTAACATTCCACATAACAATCAAGTAACACACATATACCTAACACATAATAATCACATAATTAGTGTTTTGACGTTTGTCGTTTATTTATCAATCGCTCGCGTCAACTCGTTTGCGTTTCGGTGCAAATCCCGAAAGACTACACATGTAGTAAATGTTAAGCGTCATTTAAACCCTAGTTTAAATGTAATGAAGTATGCGTTATAGATTCAACGATCTTAAAGTTTGAATTGACGGAGTTGAGTTAACGGGGTTAACCTGAAATTGACGATTGTCACAAAAAACGAGGAATAAAACATCAAGATCCAAATAAAATATCTTTTCAACCATGCTAGTGGTGTAAATTACCCTTAAGTTTTCTTTGTCTAATGTGTCATACCTTTGACAAGTAAATATATAATATCATGTCTTTTGTTCAAAAACCACGTTATTGTGATACGCCAACCCTTACGAGCCGAGGTGTTATAGCTAATAACAAAACCTTGTATTTGGCGTCTGCTTCTATTGAACCACCAATAAAAAACGGAATGATCTTTTTGAAACTTATGGACGTTGAATAACTACTCGCTTCTGGATACGTATTGTTGATAGCTCTCGGTTGATCTACAAGTAGCCTCTTGTCTTCACCTCGTAGCGATATTGAACCGTATCCTGCTTGCGATTGGTTTCTTGGCCCCTTATGCCTATGATTGGAACTACTACCCCAGTTGATACTTGTCATTGATCGAAAAAACGAGCCTGCATCGTTAGGCTCTGATACCGCTTGTTAAACCTTAGACAATTGAATCAAGAACACCTACCACAATATTCCATAAAACGTATATGCGACATTTTTCATTAATAAGAAACAAGAACGGAATACAAACTACTAGACAAAAGAAAACTAATTATGGGTTTATATAACACTCAATACCATACTCCTACTCAAACTATGAAACAGAATCATACTAGACTTCTAATTTATTTAATAATAAATCAAAGATAACTTTGACACCAAATTATTTAACTTGGTTCATTAATTTTAGATCTCCACCAAACCGTCCCTTGATATCTTCCATACCACCCTTATACTTTCCGTATTAACCATTCGGGTCCTTCAAGTTAGTATTGCACCAAGTTTTACAGTTTCACCATTTAAGAGTTTGCTATTAGTTTTGGATCATCACTTTGTCAATGTGAATGGTACTGACATCTATATCCATATATACCAAACAGTTCAAAGATACCTACAATTTAGTCAGACTAAATGACCTACACTTGATACAGAATGCTTTAAAACTACTACTATATAACAACTTGCGGGATTCAATGCAATATTTCTCGTGATAGATTGAAGTTTTATCCGTCTAAACTATACCTTCATGTAAAAGAAAAAATAATACTTTGATAATAAAAGAAAAGAAAAGATGTTGCTATTACTTTGGCGGATTAAATGAGTCATTTTGGTTCGAGTTAGAACCAATTTTGACCAAAATGGGTAGAGGTAAAAACAAGTTGATTAAAAAACTTTCAAACTAACCACATACAAAGATTGAAAAGTACATGACTTCTTCCATATTACAATTGTAGTTAACATAGTTAGACTACTCCCATTGGTGATCCTAGATTGCAATTCTAATGATTAAGAAAAAAAAAAAAGAAAAAATGGCATAAATGGTGCAAAGGGCAACCCATCTAGATTGCAATCCCACATTTTCTCCAATAATGGCCACGTGTCACTATATCTTTGGATGTGCTTTTATTTTATTTTTTCTTTTTAATTTATAACAATTATTTATATATATATTTTGGTTTTTGTTTTATAACTTATTATATCTGACTTTTTTAAAAAATCTAAAAACACAGTCTTACTTAGTTTTTTTTTGTGAGCATTCCGATATAAATTTCGTTAAAAATGGAGTTTGTTTAAAAAATCGTATTTTTTATATAAAATTTTAGTTTTAACCATTATTGAATTATCTTATTTGAACCACTAGTTTTCTATTGGTTAGTCAGATTTTTTGGATAAGATTTATAATCTAAAAAATCAAACATTATCTGTTCACAAAAATAAAATAAATATCTAAATTCGTATTTTAACCCTATAAATATTATAAGAACTTTCATATTCACTCACACATTCCATCTCTATCTGATTTCATATTCCTACAATGAATCATCAATTTTCAAACTTTCACATGAATCTTGGAGATTCTGAAGATTATCTGAATACCCAATTATACGAAAACTCTCAGCCTTTTTCAAATCCAACTCAAGTTTATGTCAATGAAAACACTTCACAACATACCTCACAAATTTCAGAAACCCAATCCCGAAAGTGGGATGTTGATGAAGATGTCGCTTTAATGTCATCCTGGTTTCTGGCTGGTGAAGATAAAGTTCAAGGTAAAAACAAAAAGGAAATTTTTTTTGGGAAGAAGTAAGGAAATTGTACGATGCAGCTCGAGAAGAAAATCCAGAGAAGCTTGGTATAAGGAATGCAAATCAATTAAAAGGTCGTTTTAGCCGACTTAGCGAAAATGGGAGTAAATGGGTTGGTGCGTACAAGGCAGCATATCGTGCAAGAAGAAGTGGAATGAGCATGAAAGAAATTGAGAATAATGCTCATAAAATTTACGAGCAAGATGGGGGAACGTTTAACGACACTGTCGTTTTTAATGAAGTTATGTGCAAGCACCCTAGGTAGGATCTAGAGATTAACCTTGATGCAAAACGTTCCCATCCTGAATGTGAAGTGGGTGATGAAGAAAGCGCTGAAAGCACAAAAAGAACAAGGACTACCGAAGAAGGGGACTATGTCAATTCCAACCCAGACACACCAAGTAGTGGTGGTTCAACAATTCAACGTCCAACAGGTAGAGATGCAGCCAAAAGTAAAGCAAAAGGAAAAGGTAAGGTTTCTGAGGAGTTTACTGATCAGTTTCGTGTATTGAACCTTACTAGAAATGATGAAATTGAACTCATGAAAAAAAGACTCGAGTTTGAAAAAGAAAAGGAAGAATGGAAGCGAGAGCAAATAGAAAAGAAGCGGGAGGAAATGGAAGGGAAATGGGAGGAAATGCAACATAAGCAGTTGACAGCACTGCTGCAAAAGCCGTTGTTATCGCCTGAAGAAGAAATGATGAAGCGTCATCTGATGAGGAAGCTCTACGGGTTCGTCTAATTAAATCCGGTTCACCGTGTGTTTTAATTTTAGTTGGTTTGTTATGCATTTGTAATATATTTGGTTTTTATGTATGTGTGTTTTACTTTATGCATGTAATATGTTTCATATGTAATCTATTTCACTAGTTTGTAATGCATATGTACTATATATCCAACATTATCTTCGTTTTACTGGATGTTTAGTTTTTTGTATATATAAGATAATATAACATTATCAACTACATATCCAACATTATCTTCGTTGCCACATGTCACGGTTTTACTCATTGCTTGGATTTTGTTTAGATAAAATAATCTGGCATTATCAATTACATATCCAACATTATCTTCGTTGCCACGTGTCACTGTTTTACTCATTGCTTGGATTTTGTTTAGATAAAATAATCTGGCATTATCAACTACATATCCAACATTATCTTCGTTGCCACGTGTCACTGTTTTACTCATTGCTTGGATTTTGTTTAGATAACATAATCTGGCGTTATCAACTAGATATCCAAACGTTATCTTTGTTTCCATGTGTTACCATGTTACTGGATTCTTAGATTTTGTTTAGATAAATAATCTACCAATATCAGGTTAATATTATTCTATATAAATGAGAGTATAACATTGATAGAGTATTATCCAATAATAACTCTTCCTTTCTTAAGTATTAGGAAAATGTCTCTGAATGATTACCCATCGGAGAGTTCCGATTCATATAACTCAAATGAATTTGATGAATGGGAAGCTAGGGTTGCTGAGCAAAATCGGCAACTTGATTACATAATTACAGAATTTATTATAAGCATGCCAAATATGATCATAGGAGATCATCCTCCTAGATCAAGAAGAAGGTATTGTGATCGTGAACGCGAGCATGGGGAGGATCGTTTGATGAAAGACTACTTTGTTGACAACCCAACATATGGTGAAGACACATTTCGGCGTAGATTTCGAATGCGCAAACCATTATTCCTCCGTATAGTGGCCGCTGTTACCGCAAATGATGTATATTTTCAACAAAGATGTGATGCTACAGGAAGAAAAGGCCTTTCAAACTTGCAGAAATGTACCGGCGCTATGCGAGTGTTGGCTTACGGGACATCAACAGATGCACAAGATGAATATTTGAGAATGAGTGACACTGTAACAAGGGATTCTCTTCTAAAGTTCATTGAAGGTGTCATTTCATGTTTTGGTCAAGAATACCTTAGAAGGCTCAATGAAGATGATTTAAGAAGATTACTTCATGTCGGGGAAGAACGCAGATTTCCAGGTATGATTGGTAGCATTGACTGCATGCATTGGGAATGGAAAAACTGTCCCACTGCTTGGGCTAGGCAATATGCAGGTCAAAGCGGTAAACCAACAATCATTTTGGAAGCCGTTGCATCATATGACTTATGGATATGGCATGCGTTCTTTGGAACACCGGGTACGTGCAATGACATTAACGTCCTCCAAAGATCTCCTATTTTTGATGATGTGTTGACAGGTCGGGCACCAAATGTGAGCTACGTCTTGAATGGTCGGGATTATAATATGGCATACTATCTTACTGATGGTATATATCCTTCATGGGCCGCATTTGTCAAGTCAATAACTTGGCCACAACTTCGAAAGCACAAGTTGTTCGCTAAACATCAAGAGGCCGCTAGAAAAGATGTGGAACGAGCATTTGGAGTTCTACAAGATCGTTATGCATTTCTACGTCACCCATGTAAGTTGTGGGACAAAGATACCATGGGGAAAGTTATGATTGCATGTATCATCATGCATAATATGATTGTTGAGGATGAACGGGACACGTACCTTAACTATTATGATCCATCCGAATTTCTTAATGATAGGCCTACAAACCGACAACGAAAGAGTTCTAGTGAAGATGATGAACCACTCTTTCAATACTCTACTGAACGAATTGCAAGCCTATCCAGTTATATGACGAATAGGGCACAACTTCGTAATAGAGAAGCTCATAACATTCTAAAAAACGATTTGATTGAGCATATATGACAAAAATTTGGTGTTGATGAATAAGTATGTAATTTTATATCATTAATATGTGTAATTTTGTATTTCATGCTACTATTGTAACTTATTTTTATCTATTTTATAAAATGTGTTTGATTAATATATATATTTAAAGTTTTTTATATTTAAAAAAAAATATAATTACTTAATTATATTTATATAGTCAATCAAAACTAATTATAAATTGAATTTATTTAATAGAAAAAGGATGAGATTGGGTTGTTAATGGGAGTAAAAGATTGGAGTGAGTTAAATTTTGTAGATTGAAGAGAGAGAAATCAATTTTATAATGTGAGATTGAGATTGTGAGATTATTGATGGGGCAGTCTTACATGTTTAAATGACCTGAACAAACATTTCAAAATTTTAATGCAGTTATTATCTTAATGGAAGTGTTGGAACATAGATATATTTATAGTCTATAGATATATTTATGTCAATCAATCTAAGTATCAACAACAAGCACTCTTGTTTGCATTGGGTCAAAACTTTATTACTGGAGGCCCAATCTCATATTCGGCTTAGAATATATTGGTGAAATAAAAAATAGGAATTTTGGAGGCAAAGGGCGTAATGGGTATTTTAGAACTCAGGTAAACTAAAATGAAATGGTTTGGCAAAGTCAAAGTTAAATGGTGGATAGTCAAAGACATAAGAACTGGCAATGGCAACTGAAGAAGTGTGGGAAAATTGAATGGCATGGGTACATTTGTGACGAAAATTTTGCTCCTTACTAAAGTCTTAACTTAATTTACTTGCTTTGATATTGTGTGTAACATCTGGCTACTCGCACTATCAATATTATTCGTTTTGCCCACGAAGAGCTTACGAATTTCTTTTTGGTTGCCCCGGTGGAGACTTCCCAGGAGGTCACCCATCCTATTACTACTCCCACATGAGTATGCTTAGCTGTGGATCTATCCTTTCGTCCACTAGCATTAAGCCCAAAACGCGTTGGTGATTTAAGAGGCGGAGTATTTACTTATGAACCAAGGATCTCTCTTGTCTACAGCTAATGTGGGATTTGCCTAGGATGTACAATCACCCCCCTTTGGACTCATCGTCCTCGATGTGTGTACCTCGCGACACCAACGGGGACTCACTGCCTTTGATGATGTTTGCCCCACCATCCCGAATGGCACAAGAGTGGCTTTGATACCAATTACAATATCAGGCCCCTCACTACTACAAAAATAGGTATTTTTTACGGTCAAATCCGTAGGTAATCCGTAGCAAACATGGTGTTTGCTACGGATTAGCTACGGATTTGGTCCGTAGGTATAAGTCTCGTAGCTACCTTATTTGCTATGGATTTTTGCTACGGAATCAGAATTTTGCTACGGCTTTAGAAACCAAAAGAGGCCTCATTATTTTAGCTACTTTAGATACGGATTTTGCTACAGAAATGTTTGCTACGGATTGTTAGCTACAAATTGTTAGGTACAGAATTTCAACGTTTTTTTAGCTATGGATTTTTAGCTACAGAATGTTGCTACAATTTTATAACTACGTAATATTGCTATGGATATTTTAGCTACGGAGTGTGCTACCGAGTTTTAGCTACAACATTCATCTAAAGATTTTGCTACGGTCTAGCTACGGAAATTTGCTATGGTTTTTGCAATGTAATTTAGCTACAAATTGTAGATGATATATGCTGCGAATGTAGCTACCGAAATTTGGATGATTTTGCTACGTATTATATAAGGTTTTAGCTATATATTTAGCTATACATTTTGTATATTTTTTCAAATTTTATATTCTTTTATATTTTTCTACTTCTTCCATGTAAACATTATATCGAAATTTTATAAAATATCATACCAAAGATAACTATTCAAACCAAACAGCATAAATATCAAAATGGAATACAAGAAATATCCAAATCATTCAAAACGTAACAAAACAAAAATTGAAATTTCCATATATCTTAACTTGGTGGAAAGTTTTGTAGCTGATTTTAATTGAAGTTTCCCTTTCATTTGAGCAATCATTCTCGCATTTTCTTCAAATTTCTCCAACATAGCATGTTTTTCTACTTTTCCTTGTTCCAACTCTGCTACTTTTTCCCGTTCTAACTCAGTTATTTTTTTCTCAAACTGTTGCACCTGCAGTTATATTAAATTCGTACACCATTGTTAAAAACATATCAATGTTAGATGCTACATACAACAAATATTTCTTGTATATAAAGAACTACTAATTTGTAAATGTGTGTAACTAGTTTATAAGTTATCTATTTTGTTTGATATTTATATAAATTATAATATTCGACGTTCTGGTCTGATTTTATATGACCAGTTTCGGTTGTCACACCCCGACCAAAGGCGGAACATGTCGGGGCGTAACGTATTGATTGGACAGTAGCTTAGAAGACACTAATTAAAGTGACATTATTATTTAATTTCATTAATATTAAACAAGTACACAAATTCAATAATAAACAACAATTACATCATGTTTTGTATTTTGAATAATATCCTAAGGTAAAACATTCTTCGATCTTTAACAATGTAAATTACTTGTATCTGTAGCATGTATAAAAATAAAGTTTGTCAACACGAATGTTGGTGAGAGTACATAAGTTTTAGTTGATATATATATATATATATATATATATATATATATATATATATAGGGAGAGGATCATTAGAGAACTCCATTTTATGGAGAGAACTAGAGAACTAATAATGAAGTATTTTTAATTTAAGAGTTAATGGCCATTTTCGTCCCTGTGGTTTGCTACTTTCGCCACTTCAGTTCAAAGTTTGAAATTTTGTCAATTTAGTTCTCATAGTTTTAAATATTAACCAATTACGTCTCATCCGTCTAACGGCATCCAGTTATACCGTTAGTTTAAGGGTATTTTGGTCTTTATTCTTTTTATTTTGAGTTAATGGTCATTTTCGTCCCTGTGGTTTGATATTTTTGCCACTTCGGTCCAAAGTCTGAAAATTTATCAATTTAATTTAGTTTTTTTTTTCTATAACCCTGAAGAGCATATAACCCAAGCCCAAAACCATCGAGCATCAACCAAAACAGGTCCGCATTTACCCTGTCGACAACAGTATTCATACCCTCTCCCCTCGTATTTAGTTTCTAGACGGTTCCTAAACTCTCCCCCATGATGGAATTCAATGGTAAAGTGGTCAAAGCAATTCCCTGAAACTGAATTGTACGAAAAAAATTAAAAATCGTTTATTTGATGAATGCATAATAGTTAGGGTCTAGAGATTAACATATCGTAACGAAAATCTGGGTCGAAATCAACTATTATGCATTAATCAAAGAAACAATTTTTAGTTTTTTATGTACAATTCGGTTTCAGGAAATTACCTTGACCACTTTACCATTGAATTCTACAATGGATGAGAGTTTAGGAAATGTCTAGAAACTAAATACGAGGCGGTATGATTAGTATTGTCAACATAGTAAATGCATACCTTTATTGGAGGTTGCTCGATGGTTTTGGGCTTGGATTATGCTCTTCACGATTATAGAAAAAAAGCTGAATTAAACTGAACATTAAAATGACAAATTTTCAAACTTTGGACTGAAGTGGCAAATGTATCAAACCACAGGGACTAAAATGACCATTAACTCAAAATAAAAAGGAGAAAGACAAAAATACCCTCAAACTAACGGCATAGCTGGATGCCGTTAGACGGATGGGACGTAATTGGCTAATATTTAAAACTATGAGGACTAAATTGACAAAATTTCAACTTCTGGACTGAAGTGTCGAAAGTAGCAAACCACAAGGACGAAAATGGTCATTAACTCTTAATTTAATTAAAAAAAATATTTATAAATTTTTTTTTCTTTCATCCTTCTTATATGTTGTTATTCTTCACCACAAAAAAATATAAAAATAAAAAAAATTAACGGGTAATGCATATATGCAATACACCGACTTTTTTTTATAATGCATATCTGCAATAGTGTGCATTTTGAAATTTGAAATAGTGTTGAATAGCATATATATAGTTTTTTGTATTGTATATTTGCTATAGTGTTATATTATATACAAAAATTAAAAAAAATCGATATAATGCATATGTGCATTTATTATGTATTACATATATGCAATAATGTGTTTTGCATACAATTATTAGTGTCGTATTTGGATATATTCAATAGTGTGTATTGGATAATGCAATTTTGTTGTATTATATGCAATAAAACACTATTGTATATATGCAATAGGCATTAGTGCACATATGCACTACAGTACTACACCGACAAGGTTTTTTTTTTTTTTTTTTTTTTTTTGTATCAATATCATCTTATTAGAAGGAGGAAAGAAAAAAAATCACAAAATATTTTTTTAAAAATAGTTAAAAATAATTCTTTACTAGTTCTTTAGTTCTCTCTAGATCCCATTTATAGGATTAGGTTCATACGAGAAGTGATCTTAGTGCGAGAAGTCATTATAACCAATCACATATTTTCTTTTTTATTTTCAGCTTATTTAATTACAAGGGTATGTTAGTAAATTAACTAGTTTTGTTATTTTGGTAACTAATTATGATTAACAAGAAGTTACTAATTCTTTTTTTTTCTTTGCAAAACTAATTATTGATTGTGTGAACACTATTAAAATGATGTGAATTTGACAAGTTCAATATTTTTAAATATACTGAATCAAGCTTTTATTAGACGTTCATCGCATTTGTGTTTTTTTAGAAATTCGTATTTTGATTCATTAAAAAAAAAACAAATTAAGTTTATAAATACATAACTATTATTTGTCCTCCATAATAAACATAACATCCTACATCACAAATATGTTTCGTACACAATTTTGTAGTTCTACCTACACAACCAATAACAATTTTTACACAACTACGTAGTTACTACCTTATACAACAAATAATAATCCCACATAGTACAAAAAAAGTAATATATGTACTCCATAATAATTATGACATCCTACATAAAAAAATAAGTTTCATACACAAGTGTACTTATGTAGGTTTACATACAAAAATATCTTGAATTTCTACACCGTGTTATAGAAGATACCCCTACACAGTTAGTATATACGTCCCTACACATTTAGTATATACGCAGGTGCACTTATGTAGGTTTACATACAAAAATATCTTGAATTCCTCCATTGTGTTGTAGAAGATACCCTACACAGTTAGTATATACGTCCCTACACATTTAGTATTTACGCAGGTGTACTTATGTAGGTTTACATACAAAAATATCTTGAATTTCTACACGTATTGTAGAAGATTCCACTAGGCATTTAGTATATACGTCATTGCTTTACACCGTGTGGGATTATTATTCGTAGTGTAGCTAGTAATGATGCAGTTGTGTATGGATTGTTATTGATTGTGTAGGTAGTAACTACGAAACTGTGTATGAAAATTGTTTGTGATGTAGGATGTAATGTTTATTATGGAGAAAAATATAATTAGTTATGTATGTATAAATTATTTCTCTCTGTTTGAAAAAATATAACTCTTGTTGACTTTGTTTTACTATGTTGTGTAGTAATTAGTTGTGGTTTAAATAATGTCTTTTAATTAATAAAATTGTTTATCACATATGTTTTAAATAATAAATTCGGAAGAGAGAGTTGACGAGATTGTGATATTGAGATTGAGGTTATAGTTAGGGGATTTAGTTGTCATTATGAGTTACATGTTTGTTTTGAATGATGTACATAAAAAAAAAACTAAATTACCCTTTTTGTAATAAAGTTCATTAAAATTGGGGATATTAAAATTACAAGAATGCCATGTTAAGTAATGACCATTGATCAAACAAATTCAATAGTATAGTTAGATATAATATTCTTACCTACAATATGCTACTTGATTTTAATGAAGTACACAAGTATCACTAGCTAAAAATTATGTTAGAAACTAGAATTTAAATAACACCGCTGGGTAATCTTGCGAGTTTTCATCATTTCAAATGAAGTTTGAAAGTAGGCTTTGGATTTTTTTTCCTTTTGTACACGTTCTACCCCTACCCTACGTAGATCTTGTTTTAAGTGCACTCCATATTTCTTCGGCCGTCTTTTATTTAGACATGACTTGTAGCGTTAAACTTTCGGGTATGGATTGAAATATATATATGCAATGGTGGTTTTCTTTATGCTCGGTTGGGTTTCAGATGCGGGTTCTATGTGTTCCCACAAGGCCACAACCCATTTTGTTTTTATACGGATTGATCAAACCATATAATTTGTTGAAATTCAAATTTTCAAGCCGCCGAAGAAAAGAAAAGATTACTATTTTTTTTTCTTCCTTTTTTGTGTTCTTGGGTTTGTGATTTAGGACCAACAGAGAATTTGTTAAACGATATATAAAAAGATTGTTAATATATATATTACAATGATTGAGACTGAGGGGTATTTATACTTGATTGTCAATTACATTTATTAACTACCCGATTTAACCAACGCCGTGAAATATTTGGCGGCTGTAGTGAGGGCTAATTGATGGGTGATTTGGTCCAACACTAGGCTAGGTGGAATCATGTGACTCCGTGACACTAGAGCATGTCAAAGATGAATCCATTTCGTTTAATGGTTCTCGTGATTCAGAGATGTCGCGATAATCACCGTAATTTGTGGATCTGGTGTTTTCGTTTGTTCTTGTGCTGCTGGTTTCAGCATCGTTTAGAGGGTAGTTAAACCATTTAAAAGCTCTATATGAAGCCTCTCCTTTAAGCATTGATAAAACTTGAGACTTGGTTGGCCTTTTATAGCGACGGTCATTTGCGCATAGTAGCGCTACATTTAAAACATTCGATACTTCATCCGACGCAAACTCCCGCCCTAATGCGCTATCAACAAGCTGCAATAAACGTCCACTACGTT
This sequence comes from Bidens hawaiensis, assembly GCF_021521415.1. Lineage (NCBI taxonomy): Eukaryota > Viridiplantae > Streptophyta > Magnoliopsida > Asterales > Asteraceae > Bidens > Bidens hawaiensis. Next base: position 547,275 of record NW_027492181.1, read on the forward strand.
GCAATGAACGAGCCTGCGGAGCAAACAAACAAACAAACGTTACAGTTTGGCTTTTCTGGCCATGATTCAAATCATATATATATAACTGGTGTACGTTTGCAGAATTCAAGAAAACAATCACGAAAAGGAGCTTATTTTTGTGAAGATAGGAGGTGATTTTAGTTAATTTGTCCATTTATAACGTACAATAATCAGATCAAAAAATACTACACGGCTTTTGCTCACCTTATCAAGAACATAATAGTCTTGGTCGTCCTCACGATCTGGGAGGTCTTTGCAGCATTTTTCTCCTGTCACGATAACTAGGAGTACGCCCCAAAACTAAAAACATCTGACTTTTCATTCATGGATGCAGTTTTAACATATTCCGGATCCAAATAACCACTTAAGAGCCAAAAAAAGTAAATAGATAAATCAAAATCAGAAAACGAAAGCATATATATATATATATATAGAAGTTATTGACTTGATCAACAGTATGAATAGAACGTACAAAGTTCCGACTACGCGTGTTTCAATGATACTGTCTATATCTTCCTTAGTCCGCAGCTTTGCCATCCCTAAATCGGCGATTTTGGGGTTGTGATCCCCATCTAGCAAAATATTATCAGGCTTTACATCGCGATGAATTGTTCTATTTAAATGAAGATAGCCCAGGCCGGAGGCTATCCCTACGCATATGTTAAACCTCATAGGCCATGTCAAGTTTTTATCTGTAGGATTGAATGACAATTTCCTTAATTTCTATATTAATTACTAAGATCCATCGATCCCATATGAATTTGGTAAGAAATTGAAGTACCTTTCAATAGGGCAGTTTTTAGGCTGTTATTTTCCATGTACTCATAAATCAAAGATAATTGATTCTCTTCCACACAGCATCCATGAAGTTTGACAAGATTTCGGTGCTGTAGTCTGCTAAGCATAGTAAGTTCAGTAACAAATTCACCAATTCCTTGTTTAGAGTGTTCTGCTAGTTTTTTAACGGCAATTAAAGTGCCGTCTGGAAGTTCTCCCTACACAAGAAAAGGTTAATTAATAATAATAATAATAATAATAATAATAATAATAATAAAATGCCATGTTTTTGAACTTTCGACAATTCAATAGCACCTTATAAACCGTACCGAAACCTCCTTTTCCAATCAAGTTTGATGGATCAAAGTCTCTGGTAAAATTTTGTATTTGACTTAGGGTGAAAATCCCAGTGGGCAAATCTTGATGTGTCAGCTCTAGCTCTGTTAAACAAAAAATGTTGGATACGAAAATTCAAAGTTAGAGATGGCGAGATGTAGTGAAACATGTCATTTATCACTTGACCATTGAAGAAACGTGGATCGGCTCACTGGTAGACGATCAACTTTCCTCGGGTATTAGTATGCTATTTCACCGATGGTTCTCCGGAGTATGAATTCTTCCACCTACAAAACGAGCAGCACCGTGAACTTACCCCTCAGAAAGGGACAGAGGGGTCCTCTTTGGGGTAACCCTCCGGTGTGAGAATAAGAGATTGTAGGAGAAGATAATAATAATCTGAGAGTGAGTAAGGAATTGGAATCTATTTTCTTCTCCTACAATCTCTTATTCAAGGAACAACAAAAAGGGCGCGCGCGCCGGAAGATGGTCACTCTGTTTACACTGAACACGCTGATTTTAGTGATGAAGAAGTGCACAGCATGAGGAAGACGCGAGATACTCATGCAGCAGGCTCACAGCTCCGCGCGCACATGAACATGGCGCCTGGAGCCAAAGCCGATCTGGATCTGAACACACCGTACAACCCACCAGCGAGAGGGCAAGTGGACGTAACCACACCGTACAGGCCAGCCATCTTGGTGAAGCATTCAAAATTCACTGAGCGCATCGCGAAGGCTCCCATTCAACACAAAACCAAGATGCCAAGTGGGTTGGGCAAGTACGATGGCACAACAGATCCAGATGATTTCTTACAAGGTTTTTATAACACTGGAAACCTAGAAAGCTGGACGATGCCAACATGGTGTCACATGTTTGCTCGCTGCCTCACGGGCGCGGCGCGTGTCTGGTTCGAAAGCTTGCCGACTGGGCAAATCGATGGGTTCGAAGAGCTATTGGAGAAGTTCCAAGCTCACTTCGTACAGCAGCGCAGACACACGCGCGACCCTGATGACATCATGCACTGCGTGCGCAGGAATGATGAAACGATTGAAGACTACATAACTCGTTTCAATCAGGAATCTCTTGCAATTGGAGGTATCACTGAGCAACTCTTGCGCGTGGCCTTTATACAAGGTGCGCGCAGTGATCAACTCCGCAGAGCTCTCGTGAGCAGAGATGGCATGCCAACCACTTGGACCAAGCTAATGGAAGCATCGCGAGTCTTCGCGCGAAATGAAAAACAAATTGCCCAAGATAGAGCAAGAGAAAGAGGGCACCAAGCAGAAGCACCGCGCAACAACGAAAGGAGGGGCAAACAAAACTCTGTATGGTCCAGGTTGCAACAAACCAGTTTTTCTCCCGCAAAAAAGCAGGCGCAACCAAGCTCACCCCAGCCCCAAAAAAAAAGTCGTAATCGCGGAGAGGGTGACAAGAGGGAAGGCGGCAGAGAGCCTAACAGACCTCTACCAAGAATATGGACTCCCCTCACTAAAACGCCTTCACAAGTGTTAAGCACAGAGAATGTCCAGTTTAAAAGCCCCAAGCCACTACACTATAAGGGACCACCAAACAGTGGCAAGTATTGTGAGTTTCACAAGTCCACAGGGCACAACACCGATGCATGCCACCATTTGAAGGATGCGATTGAAAGAGATGTGAAATCAGGCAAGTTGGCTCACCTGGTGAAAAACCCAAGACCAGAGAATGAACAACCAGATGGAGCCTCAGCCAGCAAAAAGTTCAAAAGAATCTGTGTAGCCGAGGGAGGAAGGCAAGGGCAAAGATCGAGGAAGAGAAGCGCGCAAGTCCAAGGAGATTGGCGCGAGCAACAAGTAATCTTCCCAAGAATCAGAGGAGGCCCTTCTATCAGCAGTCCTCTAGTCATCACTACACACATTGCTCATTATGAAGTGTCAAAAGTCCTGGTGGACACTGGCAGTGAATCAGACATCATGTATGAGCAATGTTTCAGGAAGTTGGATCCAGCAGACCAAGCAAGGCTCGAAATTGTGAATGCACCAATCTCGGGTGTTTCAAATGAAATCATTCACCCCTTAGGTCAGATACAATTTGAACTAACTATGGGGGATGAGAAACACAAGCGAGCTGAAATTGTCAACTTCTTGGTCTTACCCACCACTTCATGCCACAATATGATCTTGGGTAGAGGAACGATTGCCCAATTCAACGCCATACCGTCGCCAGCGCACGGCGCGTTGGGGTTCCCAACACCAACAGGTGTAATATTTGTATACCGAGATCATTTGTGCGCAGTGACAAGTATTCCGCGGGAAGGGAGAATGAAACTTCCAATGGCAAACAACGCGCCAGAGGAATGGATTCTCAACCCAAAATTCCCAGAGCAAACAATCACAATTGGAGCTACGATATTAGACGACACAAGGTTGAGAATGAAAAGATTGCTCACAACGTATATGTCGGTCTTCGCGTGGCAACATTCCGATATGACTGGGGTTCCGCGAGACCTGGCGCAACATTCTCTCAACACGTTCAAGTCCGTAGAGCCAATTGCTCAAAAGAAGAGAATCATGGGGGATGAGAAGGCAAAGGCCATGAATGAGCAAGTAGAGGATCTACTGCGCGCAAACATCATCCGCCCAATACGATACCAGACATGGGTAGTCAATCCTGTGATGGTAAAGAAGAGCAACGGGTCATGGAGGATGTGCATTGACTTCAAAGACCTCAACAAAGCATGTCCAAAAGATTGTTACCCCCTCCCAAACATTGACGCGAAGGTGGACTCCGTGGCGCCATTTAAGCTCAAATGTTTTCTGGATGCCTATAAGGGCTATCACCAAATTCAAATGGCACCACAAGACGAGAACAAGACTGCCTTCAGAACCGACAAGGGTGTTTTTTGTTACACAAAAATGCCCTTTGGTTTGAAGAATGCGGGAGCCACCTACCAAAGACTCATGGACGCGGTTTTCAACGAGCAAATTGGAAGAAACCTAGAAGTCTACGTGGATGATTTGGTGATCAAAAGCAGGGAGGAAAAACAAATGCTCAAAGACATCGAAGAAACCCTTTGGCGCCTAAAGGAAGTAAACATGAAGCTCAACCCGAGCAAATGCACATTTGGCGTAGAAGAAGGGAAATTTCTCGGTGTAATGGTCACCAAGGATGGTTTCAAGGTGAACCCAGAGAAGGTGGAGGCTATCCTTGACATGCCCTCACCATCCACCATGAAAGAAGTTCAAAAGTTGAATGGTAGATTGGTATCAATCAACAGGTTCCTAGCGAACCATGCAAGCAAATCTACCCCATTCGTTAACACATTGAGAAATTGCCTAAAGAAAAGCCAATTCAAGTGGACGCCTGAGGCCGAGCAAGCTTTCAGTGAGATAAAAGAATGTCTAATAAATCTGCCTGCGCTCATAGCTCCACTTCCTGGCGAAACTCTAACATTGTACCTGTCAGCAGGAGAGAGCGCCATCGGCGCAGTGTTGTTGGTGGATCGCAAGGGAATCCAAACACCAATATATTATGTGAGTCGGGTGCTGACAGATCCTGAGACGCGCTACTCCATCATGGAAAAGTTAGTTTTGTCACTAACACACGCGTCGCGCAAGCTTCATAGATATTTCAATGGTCATCCTATTGAAGTTCTGACTGGTTACAACATCCAGCAAGTCTTGCGGCGTCCCGCGCTCTCAGGAAGGCTGACAAAATGGGCGCTGGAATTAGGAGAGCACACGATCGCCTATAAGCCCCGTCTAGCAATAAAGGGACAAGTCTTAGCTGATTTCATCGCAGAAATCCCTGAAGGAAAAATTGAAGAGGCTCAGCGCGAGGTACACCCTCCGCGAGCCAATAATGAAGAAAATGTTTGGAGATTATTCACTGATGGAGCTTCAAACAATGAAGGGTCCGGCGCAGGCCTCAAGCTGGTGGATCCAGAAAGTCATGAGTATACTTACGCAATCAGGTTGGATTTCAAGAGCACCAACAATGAAGCTGAGTATGAAGCCCTGCTGGCTGGTCTGCGCATCGCGCACAAGTTCGGAGTTAAAAAGCTAGAGGCCCATGTTGATTCATACTTGGTAGCAGCACAGGTCAATGGCCTTTATGATGCCAATGAGAACACCATGCCTCTGTATCTAGAGCAGGCGAGAAAACTCATCGAGCAATTTGACTTCTTCAGAATCATACATATTCCGCGCAGTGAAAACAAGTCTGCCGACGCGCTGAGTAAAATGGCATCAACCAGCTTCGATCACTTTGGCAAAGATGTCAGGGTGGAAGTAATGAGCAACCCGTCGGTGGGAGCGAAGTCTGTCCTTGTAATTCATACAACACCTTCATCATGGATAACTCCATTAATGGAATTCTTGAAGGAGGGAAAGATACCGGACTATCGCGCACAGGCGAGGAAGATAAGACACAAGTCGCAGAACTACGAACTGCTTGATGGTACGTTATATCGACGCTCTTATCTTGGACCGCTCATGAAATGCCTAGATGCTGAGGAAGCAAGCTATGTGATCAGAGAGATACACGAAGGAATCTGTGGAATACATGCTGGCCCGCGCATGGTGGTTGCCAAGGCAATGAGCGCAGGTTACTATTGGCCAGGCATGTACTTGGACGCGTTAAAAGAGATCCAAAAATGCAAAGCGTGTCAGAGCTATGCGCCAAACACCATGCGGCCAAAGAACAACTTGATTCCGGTGACCTCCGCATGGCCTTTCCACAAATGGGCAATCGATATTGTGGTTCCCCTACCGCAAGCGCAAGGGCGAGTAAAATTTTTGGTAGTGGCAGTAGACTATTTCACAAAATGGGTTGAAGCCAAGCCACTAGCAAAAATAACAGCCGAGGCGATGAAGCAATTTATTTGGAGCCACATCATATGCCGTTTTGGCCTGCCCATGGAAATTGTGAGCGACAATGGCAAACAATTCACCGACAGGAAGATATCCAGTTGGCTCAAGGAATTGCGCATCAACCAAATCTTCACTTCAGTATACCACCCTCAGGGGAATGGCCAAGTGGAACGCGCGAACCAAAGCTTGCTAAATGGGCTGAAGAAAAGGTTGGAGGGAGAATCCCATTCATGGGTCGAGGAGCTACCTAATGTCCTGTGGGCGCACAGGACATTAAGCAAAACCAGCAATGGCGAATCCCCGTTCAGCCTAACCTATGGAACGGAGGCTATGATTCCAGCAGAAATTGGATGCCCATCCCATAGAGTGCTCATGATGAGTAAGATTGATAACGAGCGCGAAAGAAGGTTGGATCTCAACTTACTTGAAGGGCGCAGAGAAGCGGCTATCATCAGTGAAGCCAAATACAAGAAAAAACTAGAAAAGTATTACAATCAGCGCGTGAAAGAATGCCACTTCAAGAAGAATGATTTTGTCCTTCGAAACAATGAAGCTAGCCGCGCGATACCCCCGGGAAAGATGTCCCCCAATTGGGAGGGACCTTATCAAGTCTCGGAATAATTGGAAAAAGGCGCATACGCTTTAAAATATTTGAATGGAAAGAAGATCCCGCGCGCATGGAACGCAGCACAGCTTAGAAAATGTTTCATGTAAAAATTGTCAAGTTTGTAATCAAGGCTTTTTAAGCCATTATGAATAATGATACGCGCTATCTTCTCTTAATGTGTGTTCTATTACCTTTTGCATACATGTTTCACACTTCCCTTTATTAATTTTGAGCAATATGACAACATTGCATTGACATCAAAACAAAAATAAACCGAAGTAAAACATACATGCGCGAGCTTCAAGCTCAAACGCGTTAACGAGTTTTAACTCTAAAACGTCAGGGCCTTAGCCCAATAATATGAGCCTTAGCTCAGGGCCTTAGCCCAATAATACGAGCCTTAGCTCAAATCACTCACAAGATCCATCCTACATGCTGCGCAGCTAGACCATAAAAATACCTAAGCACAACTAAGGCAAAGCACATGCCAAAACATAGTTGTTAAGGTCTCAGGTCGAGGTCGCGCATGGAATTGTAATGGATATCAGAGTAACACATACTGACACGTAAAGGCTAAAAAACTCATAACTCCCTATAATAAATGCGCGATAACGTCGCGCAAAAGAGGAATAATGAAACGCCAAGGCACGTGTCAATATAGTCAGGATATTGCAAAATCACTTAAAATATGACAAGGATTAAGTAAAATAATTTCCTTACAACCTTGTTCTTATTTCAACGTGCAAGCATATCTTATATTCAACAAGCAAACATGCAATATAAAGAGATGAATGGGGAATGCGCAAGATGCGAATAAGGGAAAAACAAAATTTCATTCCAAAACATAGAAGGTTACAAATTTACAAAATGATGAGATACAAACTGCAAATAAAAAAAAACATGAAGGGCTTCTCAAGTCTCTATGTCGACGTCAGCCTCTTCATCGCCCTCATCATTACCTCCCTCGGCATCTGGCACAGCCCGCTCCTCGTCATCTCCAAACTTGCCATAGTCAAGCTGTTCGTCTTGAATGGAGTCGTCTTCTATCACAATAGTGTCAGGAGCGGGTCCTTTGGCCACGCCAGAGCCGCTAGCAGAGGCAGCATTGCCCGCGCCATCATCGCCGCCACCAGCCCCTTCACACTCGTCAAGTAATTTCTTTAGAGCGCCGAGATCGGGCTGATCAGCAAGCAAGGCTATCTGCAAAGCATAAGGAAAAGTGTGAGTACAAAAAGACTAGGAAAATAAGTCAAGGTAAACTCATTAAGGTTAAAATACCTGCTCAAGGATGGGAATGGGAGCATTCAAATACTTCTCCCCCACCTCGGCCATGTCCGCGCAGACAACGTCGAGCTGATAAGGGTAGTCGGATGGGTTCATCTTCAGCATGCTATATTCACAGCCATCCTTAAACCCTTCAGCTCGACCCACCAAGCGCGAGGCAGCGTTGCAATCCATCACAAGGGTCTGAAACTCGTCTGAGTATTTCATCGCATAAGCGCAACGAGTCATACCCTGTGAGACTAGCCATTGGCGATCCTGCGCGAGGGAAGAAACAGACGTCTCAAGAGCAGGAATCTGAGAGTTTAACAACTCAACAGTTTCCTTGGTCTGTTTCAGCTCCTCTCTGTCGGACGCTGCTGCCGCCAAGGCCTCTTTCCTTTCTGCTCGCGCAGCATCGAGCGCTTCTTGGCTTGACGCTGCCGTCGCCAGGGCTTCATCCTTCTTTGCCTGCGCGGCCTCAAGCTCCTTCTTCAGGCGTGCAACCTCACTCTCTAATGAAGATTTGTCTGTGATAGACTGCACAAGCGCTTGGTCACGCGCCTCTGCATCCAGCTCCAAGTCGCGCACTCGCCGCGCATACTTGGCCGCGTCCGCCTCTGCTGCCTGCAGCTTCTCCCGCGCAGCCTGCAGCTCATGCCCGCGCTTCACGAAGGCAGCGTTGGCACTTGCTCGGTTCTCGCTGAGTTCTGCTTGGAGTTTCTCAGCTCTCTCTCGAGCGTCAGAAAGATTCCAAGAAGATACCTTAGCCTCTTGCTTGGCCTCCGCAAGAGCATCACGCACCTTTACATAATCATAGCGAAGCTCTTGGGAGGCAGCAAAGAACGCTGACCCAGCGAAAAGATGGTCGTTGAGCAAGTCCACGCGGGCGCGCTCCTCCTGAAACCTCCTTTCAGCTGGAGGCACGGAGTGAGCCCAGAAGTCTTCACACACCCCCATGGACTGAAATGAGCTATCCTCAGTAATATTCCATCTCGGGCGGTATATGCGATCGGCTTCCTGCAAACACAAAGCAACGTTCTAGTCATCTAAACACTAATATGGAAGTCCGCGCAGCGGAGCAAAACGAACTTATACCTGCGGGGAGCAAGCAGAAAAGTCAGCGCCAGCCCCATGAGAAGACTGCGCCACAAAATCTCGTGGCGCTACAGGGCTTGCGCGGCCGTCATCGGAGTCGTCAAAATGGGCCTCCTCATCTTCCTCTGTAACAGGCCTTTTCTCCTGCGACCTGGAAAAATCAAAACCAGTCTCGCGAGAAGGGCTGCGCGCAGGAGGAGGTGAGGGAGGTCTCGACGCCGCGAGATCAGCGCGTAAAACAGCCTCCTGCTCCTTAGTAATCCCAATGAGGGGAGATTCAGTGCTTGCAGGAGCAGGAGCAGAACCAACGGCGCTGGCGCCGGCGCCAGCAGTGCCGCCAGCAGCTTGTGTGCCAGCTATAATGCCTATGAAAAAACCAACAAAGAGAAATGATTCAAGACTTGATCTAAAAAGAAAAAAGTCAGAAAATAAAAGCGCAATATATACCTTGGCGCACCGCCGTTCGCGAGTTAAACATCGCCATGAAGTCCATTTTCCCCCTTTTTGAGGGAAAAACAGGGGACTTCAAAGCAACCTTCGGCGCAGCCTCGGTACCTTGTTGCGCCTGAGGTTGATCCACCAAGGTCGCCGGCTCTACAAACATTTGAGTGAGCAAAGATTCATTAATAACTCTATCAGAATCATGCTTATAAAACCATAAAGTATAAACAAAGTATACCTGTTGAAGAGGAAACAGCAGGCGCAGCGCCGCTTCCCTTTTCCGCCGCGCGAAGAGAGGAGGTGGCGGCACCATACCTCGTGTGGACAGGAGGACTGCCCACACCTTGAGGCAAAGAAGACAAGGAAACCTTGGAGGTAAACCTCTTGGTTTTCTTAAGTCCCTTCGCCTGAGTAGGAGGATCCTGAGCAACAGGGGCATCATTTTTCTTCTGTTTTTTACTGGCCCCTGCGCCAGTTTTCCCTTTAGCTTTACGCTTGAGTTGTGGCACCTCAGCTTCCTCCTCCACCTCTTCTTCCGCGAGCTCCAGCTCATAGTTCTCGAGCGCATCTACAATACGTGCAACAGAAATGTTAACCAAATTTGGTATTCGAAAGGCATAAGCATAAGTACAAAGGCTTACCAGGCGCATCGCTGTCAAAGCAAAATCCCAAATCAACAGGGATGAACATATCAGCGAAGCGATAGGGGAAGCCAACTTCCCCAGCGCCCAGCGCGACAGAGCCACCCTCCATATGCTCATCATAGGCGGCGTGGACGTACTCCTTGCTTACTGCATAAAACAAGACAAATGATATCAGCAAAACGAATTATATTCGCGCAGAAATAATGCAATGAGCTAATAACTCACATAATCCATCAACTTGGATAACAGGCTCAGTCGCGCTGTCGGCCCACCTCCTGCTCATGCCAACCCCCACCAGCGCCTCCTCGCAAATATTCTTGGCGGGGGATGGTTCAGCAGTCAACTTATTAACCCATGCGCCAGTTGGGTTCTTAAGAACATTCACATCCGCGGGCGCAGAAGTGATCGCGCGCATGGTCATGCGGATGGGAATCACACCAGCCTTAATATAGAAAAATTTCTCAGACCAGTCATGAAGGCTCTTGAAGGAAACAGTGCAGCACTTGACCTTCTGACTGCGAGGAACGAATGAGAACCAAGAATCTTGGATTTTTGGCTTATAAAAAAATTGAAAGCGCCGAGGGGTTGGCTCCTCACGCTGAGCTTTGCACATGAACTCAAAATGAGTCATGCGCACAAGTGAATCCCATGAAATTTAAGCAGCGCACCCATAAACCTTGTCATCGGGAGACGAAGGTTGCAGTGAGTGAAAAAATGGCAGTATAAGGAGATATAGCCGGTGGGCGGATCTGCCGCCGTTTGCCCGGCCGCCGGGAGCATACAGCCGTACTCAGGGAGAAAACCCTGAGAGGCGATGAGACTGTCGAAATCAGACTGTCTCAACTTGCAGGGAATCTCATCCCACCTCTTCATTGTCTTGCCCTTCCCCACCTCCTCCGACGAGGCCTCAGCAGCCCGTTTTCCCTTGCCGGTCTTCTTCAAAGTGGACATGACTAATGATTTTACACGGCGTCTGCTGGGGGAGATTGTGGCGTCTGGGTTATCAGACATACAACTGTGAATCAAACAGAGGTTACTTCAAGAACGGAAATCTGGAAGCAAAAGACAGGCTCTTAATCGGAATAAAAATAGAAGGAAAGAAAAAGCTCTGAAATAACAATGAAGATGAAGAATAACAACTCAAAAGGCTTGCTTTTATAGGCCCAGGAGACAGAGAAACAGGTACTGATCAGAGTTCACGCGCCCCCACTCGCAGGTGCAGGCCAACGCGAGCGCGACACGTGTTCCTGACACTGTGTGAGGGGACATAAAAGGGAACGAAACAGGTACTGATCAGAGTTCACGCGCCCCCACTCGCAGGTGCAGGCCAACGCGAGCGCGACACGTGTTCCTGACACTGTGTGAGAGGACATGAAAGGCAACTGTAGCACCTCGAGCACACGAAAAGTCTGACACATGTCTCCATCTCTGACGCATGTCAGCACCAACCAACCACGTACATGGACGATTCATTTTAACCAAAAGGATAGAATTTCGCGCAACGATGAGAAATAAAAAAGGAAAAGACAAACCCTATTAAAAGAGAACTATTAAGTCTAATATCTATCTTACCTCGCTCGCGCGAGACAAGACACACATTAGACTGGGGGGGCTTGAAGAGGTATGTACCCGCCTTAACATCGAGCGGGGCGGGTCAACCCACAAGATATAGACAAGAGGCTTGAAATCAAGATATCATGAAGGCACAAAGCCAAAACATATGCTCATGCATATCACATATGCTCACGCATCACATATGCTCACGCGTATCATATGCTCACGCACCATATATGCTCACGCATATCACATCTGCGCGTGGCGCATCTGCGCGTGGCGCATATCACATGCTCACGCATCATATATGCTCACGCATATCACATCTGCGTGTGGCGCATATTACATATGCTGGCGCATATCACATCTGCGCATGAAACATCTGCGCATGAGAATAAAGAGAAGACCTCGCGCATCCTCAGGATAGGCGCATATCACACGTGCACATAATCAACCTCGTCCTTATCCAAATCAGGATAAGGACAACCTTGATTGTGCTCGTCAGACAACCTTCCAGAAGGTATCCTTTAAGGAATAAGAATATGCTGATGTTGACAGCTGCCAATGAAAGGTGGACAACTCAGCAAAACCCATGTGCTACCACGTGATTGCACATGGGTCAGGTGAAATACCTGGGTCAGAGAATAATCAATGAAAAAGCACCAGGTGTCCTAAGGACACGTGGTGCAAAGCAACAGGAGGAGGCCAAAAAGGCCCTAATGGGATCTGAGCCCAATCATTGGAAACCCTAACACTATAAATACCACACCACCTCCACAAGGGGAGGTAAGCAAGAAAATAGATTCCAATTCCTTACTCACTCTCAGATTATTATTATCTTCTCCTACAATCTCTTATTCTCACACCGGAGGGTTACCCCAAAGAGGACCCCTCTGTCCCTTTCTGAGGGGTAAGTTCACGGTGCTGCTCGTTTTGTAGGTGGAAGAATTCATACTCCGGAGAACCATCGGTGAAATAGCATACTCATACCCGAGGAAAGTTGATCGTCTACCAGTGAGCCAATCCACGTTTCTTCAACCATAAAATATATAACAGTATCGTAATTTGATATCGCAAGTCACAAGATATTGGCCTTACAAGTTTATTCAATCCTTGTAATTATAATGGGTTCCTTATATGCTAGTATTTTTATCCGGTATCTATAATTCTTAAATAATCATTATTTTTTATTTCACTGATGCCTGATACAAGTTTTCATAATATTTACTTATTTACGACATATTGGATTTATTCAACCCTTATAATTATACATGAGTTTCTAACCTAGTATATAATGAAGATAATCAAAAGCAATATCATAACCATAGCCACGTATATATGTATATAATCAAACCATTGTAAGATAATGAAAATTTTACCTCTATCTGTAGTATTTCCACACTTAAAGCCGTATTTCCACCAAACAGGCATACCCAACCCAAAAATGACAGCAACACCAGCGGCCACATATGCCAGTATTAAACCAATATTGGACTTAAACCATATGCCAGTATTACACCAGCGGCCACATATGCATCAATTACTTTTGCTATTACTAATATATATTCACACACACATATCACATATGTATGTATTTTTGGGAGAATTTCTAAGGTCATATCCTTTTTCTCGCCTTAAAATAAATATATTGAAAAATACGTTGCATAATTACCTGGATATAGACATCGAATACACGCCTCGCCGTGATGTTAAATAACTTGTACTGTTTGAACAAAATCTCTGTAAAGTGGAGCTTGACGGTATACTTTCCGTTCATCAGACACAGTCCATAATAAGTCAGAGAAATAGGACTACCGCGTGCTGTTGTATATTGAAGAAACACTAAGTAAACCCTGGACAGATTATAGATAATCTGGGGGTTAAGTAATGTTTCCCACGGATGAGATCTAGCTGAGAAGGTTGTTCTTCAGGAGACCTGCAAAACAGACACCGTAAGCTCGTCACTGAGAAGGGGGGGGGGGTTCCTCCTTGTGACCACCCTCCGGCGTGAGAATCAGACTAGATTGCTCTGAATATAAGAGTATATTAAGAGATTGCTAGATAAGATTGAGATATCAGATGATGTCCTTACCATTCCAAGGTGTTGGAGTATTTATAGCCGAGGGTAGGTTTCCAAGCAGGTACAGCCGGCTGAATAGTATTCCTGTTCTACCAACAGTGGACTATGCACAGGCCATGCTGGTTGGTGGATAGGTTACGGCCAACAGTAATAAGGTCGGCTATATACTGTTCCTTTACTGCCGGCTACGCACTGTTCCACCAACTGTAGGCTGCGCACGTCCCCTCGTAAGGGTTGGTGAGTAGGCAGCGGCTAATAGTGACAAACAGTACTAGAGGGTGCTCCTCCTCGTATTGTTGTCGGTGAGCTGTCACCCTGTGATTAGTTCATGGGCTGCTCTGGTCAATTTGTCTGTTCCGCCCATACCTTAGTAGGTATAGTACGAAAGACCTTCCAGAAGCATACGGACTGGCTCACTTGGGCGGGAGTATTCCCGCCTTGCTCATTCCTTCATGTGACTACTGAAGTAGCTAACACCTTGTGCGTGTAGCCTTGCTTTTAGTGCGGGTAGCCTTCCCTGATGGCTTGTATCCGCAGCTGCGGGAACAGGCGGGGTACTTCACCATTGGGAGGCTTTCCCTGCGGGTACAGCTGGCGTACTGCGCGTAAGGTTCTTTGAGCATGGTGGGTCCTGCTGGAGCAGTTGGTCACTGCGCAGACGTCCCTGTTTTAGGTGAGTCTTGCGCGTCCAACTGGGCTCTGCTGGGACCTACCTCTTTAAGTCCCCCCAGTCCAATGTTCTTCTCATGAATTATTAATAAGTGAGGTGAACTTTTGGACTTAGCTAAGGGTTTTGAAAAGGGTTTAGTTTTTAGGTTTTCCGTGGTGATTCTTCCCGCAGTTTTCCTGATGTCACGCAGAAATTCCCGACTTTTCTGCTTGATCTTTGGGTATGAAGCGGGTAGGTTTGTAACCTCCTCACACATCAGGAGCGTTGAGTCCCATTTGTGTGGATTCTCCATGGGGTCTTGGTAGTTTTCAACATAGTGATCAATTATGCTAAAACCACCAATTCCATCTTGGAGTTTCAAACAATATAGTTCTCGACGTTCCCATCATGCGGGGATGTTATTCCCGTTTCCGCAAGCATTGCCCAGAAAATCCTTCTTGGTTTGGATTCCTTGCAGAGTGCTAAGTATGTGAAGGGTTTTGCCTTGACACTGTACCCGCACTTGTCTTACGGTTACTTTATTTCCAAGGTATTCCTGGCGTCAATTCCCTGCGGGTGCTAAGTATGTGAAGGGTTTTGCCTTGACACTGTACCCGCACCCGTCTTATGGTTACTTGGTTGCCAAGGTAAGGGGTATTTTCCCGCTTACTTTTGAATCTTTTTGAATTTTGAATTTCGAAATTCGAAGAGTTGGTGGAAAGAGGAACAGTCCAAACATCTGAAACGTCGTGCGACGGTTTCTTCTGACTGTGTCAGGACGTGCAGGAAGTTATGGCGACGTGACAGTACATGGTCATTCCAGACGCTTTTTCAGGCGCGTGGGCGCGATTTTTCGGGCGCGTGGCCGCGAAATTAATGGTGTGCGTCCTGTCAACAGCTGTTGCCAGCTTGCTTTTTGCCACGTGTCATAGTTTCATTGCACCTTCGTTTTCTCTCTCTTCCGCATTAATTTCATCGCATTAATTGCGATTAGTATATAAAGGGGGAGAGGGTTATTTGTAATCCACACTTTCACTCTTCTTCATCTTCTTTGCGATTTCCGGCGAATACTTATCCTTTTCAGGCAAGCATTCTCCCGAAATCGTTTTCTTCTTTTACAAGATGTCTCGTGATATCGATTCTACAGCTGACGACAGGAGTACTTCTGGTGAGTGCCAGTGTGCTCTTCCTGGCGATCTGTACCGGTATGTTGTCAGGAAGTTCATGCTCGAGTCTCTCGAGCCTGAGTTTCCTGAACCCCATCAGACCGTGTACGATGCCCCCCGAGGCAAGATCGGGGTTTATGCAGCATTCTTTGTCTATGGGAATCTTAGGTTCCCATTGACAAAGTTTGTTTACCGTGTCCTTGAGAGGCATGTTGTTCATTCGACCGAGTTGCACCCCATGGCGATCGCCAAGATTCGCCATTTTGAGTGGGTGTGCCGGATACTGGGCGTTGAGCCCTATGTTGACCGCCTGATGACCTTCTACACTTGGAGGTGCATCCAGGGGTGGTACACGTTGACAACCCGGATTAAGGGTTTAAAGATCTGTGCGACCGAGCGCAGTCTTCGCGCGTGGAAGAGGGAGTTTTTCTTCATATCCGCCCGTGCCATCCCCATTGCTATGAAATTCAAGAACGGGCAGGCACTTCCTAGCCTTCACGCCTCCAGCTACCAGGAGGCGGAATGGTTTGCCAAGATATCTCGGGTCCAATCTCCGGTTTACCGGTTTGCGGAGTCCGGGATGGTGATGCTGGGGATGAGCCGGGTGTGGAAGGAGGCTGATGCGCGCAAGATTCCGATCGTCCTCGAATACGGTTCGAACTCTGTTCCTTACGGTATGCCTTTTTCCCTTTTGTTGATTTTGAATTTCTTCTAACTTTTTTCTTGTCTATTTCAGAGGGGAACGACCTGCAGTTGCTCCTGAACCCGCGGGAGGCTGACGGTCCCGCACGGATGGGTACTCGCGCTCTAGATGGGAACGAGTTGCCCATCCTAGAACAAACGGCGGATCGGTTCGTGGAGGTCTATCCGCTAGGCCATGAGATCCTTAGCGCCCGTCGGCCAGGTAAGGCGCTCTTCGCCCCTCGACCCCTCAATGCTGAAACCTCTGCTGGAATTCCTCTAATCGTATGTTCTGATGAGGAATCCGCAGATGGTCCTCCGTTGGTGCGGAAGAAGAAGGCTGCCGGCGGGAAGGGGAAGGAGAAGGCCTCCACTGCCGATCCAGCGCCTCGGTCTGATTCGGAGACCGAGAGCGAAGAGGTGGCGGGGAATCCCGGTGGCGGTAAGACCACAGCTCCGGAGGTTGTGACTGTCACCTCCGGAGAACCAAAGAAGACGACGGAGACCGGCGCAAAGAGGCCGGCTCCATCGGGTCCGTCCCCGCCTCTCCGTACCTTTAGGCTCAAGAAAACCCGTAAGTACAATTTTCCTTTATCTTTTATCTTCATAGCTTTCTGTTTTAACACTTTTCTTCTTTACGCAGGCGTGGATGTTGGCGCATTCCAGGGTGAAGCGCCTAGTAGTACCTCTCCGCCAATGACGGTAGGCTTGGTCAGCCTACCTGAGGCGTCGACCCAGGCGCCTGCGCCTGCTTCCGCTGGATCAGTTGCTCACTCCTTTGAGCCGACTGTTCCAGCCGAGATGACGTCACCGCCGGCTGTGAGTGCGATTTTTACAGCATCCTTCACAGAGCCGGCGGTTACGATTGCTGCGGATTCTGCGGCAGCGACCGCGGTGGCGACCACGGCGGCTGCAACCATGCCCCCACCATCGGCAACGACGGCCGGTCCATCAGGTACGCGTGGGGCTTCTCGCATCTCTCAGCCACCTTCCCATCTGCCTGACCTCTTGGATGGATTTCCATTGGGTTCAGGTGATGGGTTCGGCGGCTATCGGCTTGTAATTGACCCTACAGGTGCGTAGGGTTCTTTTGGCCTATTTTTCTACATATATTTTTTATCATCTTTTCCTAACTGCTTTTTGTTTTTTGCAGTGTCGGATTCCAATGAAGTGTATGTTCCGCGATGGAACATACGCCGAGGAACAACCCTTCGTACCCCTGTGGAGTGCGTGGAATGGGCTCGTCACGCTGCTCCCAGTGGTGCGTTGGGGGAAGCCATGGCTAGCTACCAAGAGGGTAGGCTAAGCAATGAGCTTCGGGTTCTCCTCGCCCGGATGCAGCCGCGCGTCGAGCTGCTTTGTCGTGAAAACGACAAGTTAAAAGCGGCTCGCGCTAAAGAAGTAGCTCAGGCGCGGGCTATCCGGGAGGAGAACCAAAAACTCTCCGCAGCGGCTGCGGAGAAGGAGAAGGCCTTCAAGGCCCTTGAGGTTGAAGTTCAGGCTCGACTCGAGGCCCGTTCCAAGGCTGCCCAAGCTGTTAATGAACAGCTTCGGCTGGCTAAGGAAACTGCGAGGAACTCAACCGAGAGGGCCACCAAGGCTGAAGCTGTTGCTGAGCCTCTACGCGTGGAGAATGAAGAGCTTAAAGCAAAATTAGAGGCTCTCCAGCAGGCTCATGATGCCTTGGCAATGGAGGATGCTAAGAAGCTTCAAGAAATCCTGGACCAGAGGGGGGTGCTTGACCATACCGAGCGTAAGCTAAAGGGCGTCGAAGAGGCTGCGGCTAAAGAGGTGTTGCTTGCCAACCTCAACAAGAATGAAGCCGAACGCGCCCGTGACGAAGCTCAAGCCGCCCTCCAAGAAGCTCTGGTTGCCAAGGAATGGCTTCTTCGAGAAGCGTTGTCTCAGGTAAGCTTTTCATGTCTTTACGCTTTTCTTTATAAATAGAAAAGGTTCTGATACTTGTATTTTTTCTTTGTAGGTTGTGCATCGGGTCTTCTCAGAGACATCTTACGACGATGCTATGAGCGCAGCCCTCAACGCTTCTCACGAGGATGGGGAACGGGTCGGCTTCCTGCTTGGTCTAGGGTTCGTTGAGAAAGGCGTCCCGCCATCCAACTTCCCTTTGTACAATGTAGATACTGAAGCCATATATGACCAAGCAGTAAATCAATACGCCGCCTTCCCGCATCCGGTGGTGGAGAAGGTGAATGAAATTGCTGCTGCTGATGATGGGCTACCTATCCTTAAGGCCTTCCTTGAACAGCCACGCTCTACTGACGGCGCTGGTCCAAGTGGAAGTGGCCTTGAAGCCTGATCCTGAAGATCCCTTCCCGCTGCTAGGATAGATTTAGTTTGTATAGATTTACTTTCTTGTAGGCGGGTAGTTACCCGGCCATTCTTGTAACGAATATTTATGAAATGTAAATCTTTGTGTGGCTAAGACCGCTTGTTTCATTGGATTCCTTGCTTTATAAACGTTATATGACTTACATACTTTAGTTTAAGTTAGCAATTTTCCACGTGTTTAGAATAAGTTAACCTTTGAACGTGGTAGATAGGTGTGAAGTTTTGCTTCCTCTTCCGTGATTGTGCGGGTAGGACCGTCACTTGCACGTAGTAGGATGGCTAAACTTTACCATCTGACCTGCGTGTAGTTTTTCCTCATTTTTTGAGGATAAGTTAACCTTTGAACGTGGTAGATAGGTGTGAAGTTTTGCTTCCCCTTCCGTGATTGTGCGGGTAAGACCGTCACTTGCACGTAGTAGGATGGCTAAACTTTACCATCTGACATGCGTGTAGGTTTTCCTTATCCTTTTTAGGATAACCTTTGAACGTGGTAGATGATAGGTTGAAGTTTTGCTTCCTTGTTCGTGATTGTGCGGGTAGGACCGTCACTTGCACTTACAAGGATGGCTAAACTTTACTTACATCTGACCTGCGTGTAGTTTTTCCTTATTTTTAACGTTGTGTTTATGCGGGTTTTGCCGCCTTCCACACGTAAAGACTTACTTCTTCCCCATTCATGCGGTGAATACCGGCACCAGCGTGGGAAGTTCATAAGTATAAAGGTAAACACATTATGAAAGGAGAATCATTTCCATTAGAAGTGGCTCTAGGCCTTTTCTTTACAAGTTTTGGAATTGATCTACATATAACATTTGCGTAATTGAGCTCCATTCCATGTTCTTGGGATGGGAGTGCCATCGAGCCTTTCGAGCCGGTATGCGCCCTTTCCCAGGATTTCTTTGATAATGTATGGCCCCTCCCAGACCGGGGCCAGCTTTCCCGGGCGCTCTTGGTTTGAAGCCTCGTTGTTACGCAGTATGTAGTCTCCTATATTGAAGTTGCAGAGTTTTACCGGCGTGTTGTAGTACTTTTGCATTTGTCGTTTGTAGTTCTCTTCACGCACTGCGGCTAAGTCTCTGCGTTCCTCGGTTAGCATCAGATCCAACCGTCTTTCTGCATCATTGTCTTCTGGCTGAATCAAGACCCTTGGTGAGGGCAGACCAATTTCGACCGGGACCATGGCTTCAGTGCCATAAGTGAGGCTGAACGGGGTTTCTCCCGTACTGGCCTTCTTCAGCGTTCTGTTTGCCCAAAGGACGTGCGGAAGCTCGTCCACCCAGCCAGATCTGTGTTCCAATAGTCTTTTCTTGATGCCTTCGACGATGCTCTTATTTGCTCTTTCCACCTCACCATTACCTTGCGGGTGTGCCACTGAGGTAAAGGTGTGGGTGATTTGAAGTTCTTTCAGCCACTGTTGTAGCTTCTTGTCAGCAAAGTTGGTGCCGTTATCGCTCACCAAATTCTGTGGAAGTCCAAAACGACAAATAATAAATTCCCAAATAAATTTTTTGATATGTTTCGCGGTTGTTTGGGCTAAAGGTTTTGCTTCTATCCACTTGGTGAAGTAGTCGATGGCTACCACTAGGAACTGAACATTTCCTGCTGCTGTAGGAAATGGGCCTGTCACATCGATGGCCCACTTCTGAAATGGCCATGAAGAAGTGACTGGAACAAGTTCATTCTTCGGGCGGTGCGTGTTGGGTGCGTAAAGCTGGCAAGACCTGCATTTTCTGATGTATGCCAGTGCATCCGTATGCATCCCCGGCCAAAAGTATCCCGCGTTGTTTAGCTTGGCTACAACAGCGCGGGGACCTGCGTGTACTCCACAGATGCCTTCGTGTACTTCCCTTAGGAGGTAGTCAGCATCTTGGTTGTCCACGCATCTTAGGAGTGGGCCAAGAAAGTTACGTCTGTAAAGGATGTCATTGACGAGTTGATAATTCAGTGCCTTACAGCGTAGTTTTCTTGCCTGTGTTTTGGACTCCGGTAGTGTACCTGTCGCAAGGTATTTTATTATTGGTGTCATCCACGTTTCCGTGCCGGTTTGGATGACACAAATTTCCTTGTGGGGGACCGAAGGTGTCTCGAGGAGTTCAATGCGGATATCCTTTCCTAGGTGGGTAAAGGCTAATGAAGCAAGCTTGCTTAACGCATCCGCAGATTTGTTTTCACTTCGCTTGACGTGTATGACTTTGCAGTCATTGAAATCGCGCATAAGGGATTTTGCTTGTGCGAGGTACAGGGCCATTGTGTCGTTCACGGCCGTGTACGTCCCGTTGATTTGATTTGCTACTAACATGGAATCCACGTGGGCTTCCAAGTTTTTCACTCCCATCTTACGCGCAATTCTCAGCCCAGCCAGGAATGCCTCATACTCGGCTTCGTTATTCGTACTTGGAAAATCCAATCGAATAGCGTAGGTGTATTCTTGGCCCGCTGGGTTGGTTAGCTTTAACCCTGCTCCTGAACCCTCGTTATTGGCTGCCCCATCAGTGTAGAGCCGCCTGACATCATTGATGTCTTGTGCTGGAGAGGGTTGAGCCTCTTCCTGGCACTCTTTTTCCCGCGATACAGGCACTTCTGCAATAAAGTCGGCCAGAACCTGGCCCTTTATGGCTGGCCTTGGCTTATACTTTATCGCGTATTCTCCTAACTCAATTGCCCATTTGGCTAGGCGTCCCGATAACTCGGGTTTGCCTAGAACGTTTGCAAGTTTGAAGTTGGAGAGGATGGTGATTGGGTGACCCTGGAAATATCGTCTTAACCTGCGTGAGGCGTGTAAAAGTGCTAAGACTAATTTTTCGAGGGTAGAGTACCGGGTTTCTACGTCTGTCAGGATACGGCTGACATAATAGATTGGCATCTGGATGCCCTTTCGCTCTACTAGCAGGACTGCCCCGGTTGCTCTATCAGTTGCGGAAAGGTATAGGATTAACTCCTCTCCCGCTTCTGGTGCTGTGAGTGTTGGGAGTTCGATCAAGCGTGACCGAATCTCCTGAAAAGCTGCTTCCGCTTCTGGTGTCCAGCGGAAGTGCGTTTTTTTCAAACAGTTTCTCAATGTTGACACGAAGGGAAACGACTTATCCGCGTGGTTTGCCAAAAAGCGATTAAGTGCCACTAGTCGTCCGTTCAGTGTCTGAGCCTGTTTGATGGTAGTAGGTGATTCCATTTTGATAATGGCTTCGACCTTTTCAGGGTTCGCTCTGAAGCCATCTTTAGTGACGATGACCCCCAAGAACTTCCCTTCTTCCACTCCAGAGGCACATTTGCTCGGGTTGAGCTTCATGTTTATCTTCCTGAGCGTGTTGAAAGTTTCTTCGATGTCTTTCAACATCGCTTCTGGGTCAGGACTTTTGATGACCAAGTCATCCATGTAGACTTCCAAGTTCCTCCCAATTTGGGAATGAAACTCTGTGTCCATCAGGCGTTGGTATGTGGACCCGGCATTCTTAAGTCCGAATGGCATCATTTGATAACAAAATGTGCCATCGGGCGTCCGAAAAGCGGTTTTGTCCTGATCATCAACGGCCATGTGGATTTGATGGTACCCCTTATACGCGTCCAGGAAGCATTTAAGGCGGAATGGTGCCAACGAATCCACCTTAAGATCAATTTCAGGTAACGGATAACAATCTTTGGGGCATGCTTTGTTCAAATCCTTGAAATCTATGCACATGCGCCATTGTTTGTCATTCTTCGGTACCATAACGGGATTTGCAACCCAAGTTTGATATCTACTAACGCGTAAGATGCCTGCGTCAAGAAGTTCCTTGACTTGGGTTCTACACGCGTTAGTTTGTTCTGGCCCCATTACTCTGCGCTTTTGTACGATCGGTGTGACAGCCGGATCGTATTTGAGCTTATGCTCTGCCTTACTCCGGGGTACACCAGTCATGTCAGCTGGTGTCCACGCGAAGATGTCGGCGTTCCTTTGTAATAAGCGCTTAAGTAAGGTGCGTGTGGGATCAACAATTGTTGGGCCAATGGTTACGGCCTGGTCAGGGTACTTGCCATTGAAGGCCCATCTTTCTGGTTCGGTGATGGTTGGTTTAGCCATCTTTGGTTTGGGTTTAGATGAGACAGATGCGATGCATACCTGGGGAATGCCGGTGATCATCGCTACACCCTCAGCTGTTGGCCATCCCATCATGCCGTGGACTGAGGATACCACGGCGTTGAATCTTGCCATCCCGTCTCTCCCGAAGAGAATGTCGTACGTGTGGTGTGGCTTCCTCATTACGACAAAGTCCACATCTTCTGTGCGGGAGTGTTTTCCATCTGTAAGAGTGACGGGGAAAGAAAGGATACCCAGTGAGGTGCTTGTGCTGCCATCAAACCCTTCCATCGAGGCGCATATCGTTTCCAGGCGCTCCTTGTCTTCGTCATCTAGCTTGTCGAAGAACTGCCTGTACATCACCGTTGACGAGGCGCCGTTGTCAGCAAGAGTGCGAGAAGTGATGTAGTGCCCCAGCTGGCTTTTTATGACGATAGGGCCTTCTTTGCTGGGTCCTCCTGGTACTCGCGGGAAGCGCACCTCAGCTTCCTTCCACGCGCATGGTTCTGGCGTTCGCCTTTTTCTTCCTCTGATGTTGCCATGAACCATGTTGATGCTGATGTCAACGGGCTTTCGTCCGTTGCCCCGGTACCGGTTGTCGTTCCGTCCTCCCTTCTTGATTGATGCCACCAGGTGTGCCAATCTTCCATCCTTGACGAATGCTTCAACAATGTCTTTTAAGGATGTACACTCTTCCGTACCATGACCTTTTGTCCCGTGGAAGTCACAGGATTTGCTCTGATCCGCATTAGGTCGGTGCCGGATCGCTGGAGCTTTTGGCCACGGTAGCTTTTCAGTGGCAAATATCTCCGTGACGCTTTTGGTGAGTGGCGTCCACCGGTGCTTTTGGCTTGACGGGTGTGTGTGACTTCTTCCGCCAACAAGAGGGCGAGAGCTGGATGAGGTGTCAAAGTTTACCCTTGACTGCCAGATACCTAGCTTCCTCTTTTTGTTCTGCCGGGCGATCCGGACATTGTTCTCTCTTGTCCTCTGCGTGTAGAGGTGTGTACTCTGGGGGAGGTCCCTTCCCAGTTGCTTCTCTGTCTCGGCAAAGCGCTTGGCCGCCGTCATGATGGCATCCCATGTTGATGGCATGCCATCCTTACCCGTCAATGTGCGGATAAGTTCCGGGTATTCGGCGCCTTGGATGAAAGCGGCGCGAACAAGATCTTCACTTACGTTGCCGAGACTTAGCTTTTTGGAGTTGAAGCGGGTGATGAAGTCTAATAAAGATTCATCCTCCTCTCTAACGCAGTTGAGGATTGTCCACTGTTCCTCGGTGTACTTCCTCTGTTGGCTGAAGTGCTGGCTGAACTTGTTCTGAAAGTCCGCCCAGTCATATATGTGGTGGACCGGTAAACGATCGAACCATGCCCTGGCCGCTCCGACCAGAGTCATCTGGAACATGTAGCACCATGTGGGTTCCGTCCAGTTGCTGACGGTAGCCCCCGCAATGAACCTGTTCAAATGGTCGTCTGGGTCGGATAGACCATCATAGGTGCCAATGTTGGACATCTGTTTGGCACTTCTCGGGGCGATTGCTTCCGCAATGTCCCTTGCGAATTTTGACTTTCCTGCATTTGTAGCAGTTGGTCTAAAGGTTTTGGAGAAGTCACGCGGGTTTCTCTCCGCAGTTGGTTTAAAAGCTTCCCCAAAATTCCTTTTTGGTTGGACGTCCGTTTCCTTACGCTTCCCTTTCGCCTTATGGCAAGGGTTTGCGTCGGTATCGGACTCCTCCCTCTCGTCATCTGAGTACTCGCACTCACTGCTCATATTGAGGTGTTGGCGAGTACTGCCGAATTCGTCAGCCTGTTGAACTGAACGCAAGCGGTCATCCAATTCAGCTTGGAATTCTCTTTGACGTGCTTCGGCCCACGCCTTCACTTGATCTAGTGTTTGGCGAGGGGCCCTCGTTCGTTTTTCCAACTGGGCGTCAGTGAACCCCAGTGGAATATTTACTGCACTTGCCCCGGCTTGGGTAGTCGGGGTAGTGTTCGTAAGATTTGTGTAACCGCCGGTGTTCCCCCCAGTTGCTGGGGTTGTGGTTACCGGGGTTTCTTGGTCGGTTACTGGCCTTTGGACCGGAGTAACGTTCACCATTTCTTCAGAAATTTTGAAAAAACTAAAATAGTTCTAGCTTTTATGCACGGATGGCGCCAATGAAGAAACACTAAGTAAACCCTGGACAGATTATAGATAATCTGGGGGTTAAGTAATGTTTCCCACGGATGAGATCTAGCTGAGAAGGTTGTTCTTCAGGAGACCTGCAAAACAGACACCGTAAGCTCGTCACTGAGAGGGGGGGGGGGTTCCTCCTTGTGACCACCCTCCGGCGTGAGAATCAGACTAGATTGCTCTGAATATAAGAGTATATTAAGAGATTGCTAGATAAGATTGAGATATCAGATGATGTCCTTACCATTCCAAGGTGTTGGAGTATTTATAGCCGAGGGTAGGTTTCCAAGCAGGTACAGCCGGCTGAATAGTATTCATGTTCTACCAACAGTGGACTATGCACAGGCCATGCTGGTTGGTGGATAGGTTACGGCTAACAGTAATAAGGTCGGCTATATACTGTTCCTTTACTGCCGGCTACGCACTGTTCCACCAACTGTAGGCTGCGCACGTCCCCTCGTAAGGGTTGGTGAGTAGGCAGCGGCTAATAGTGACAAACAGTACTAGAGGGTGCTCCTCCTCGTATTGTTGTCGGTGAGCTGTCACCCTGTGATTAGTTCATGGGCTGCTCTGGTCAATTTGTCTGTTCCGCCCATACCTTAGTAGGTATAGTACGAAAGACCTTCCAGAAGCATACGGACTGGCTCACTTGGGCGGGAGTATTCCCGCCTTGCTCATTCCTTCATGTGACTACTGAAGTAGCTAACACCTTGTGCGTGTAGCCTTGCTGTTAGTGCGGGTAGCCTTCCCTGATGGCTTGTATCCGCAGCTGCGGGAACAGGCGGGGTACTTCACCATTGGGAGGCTTTCCCTGCGGGTACAGCTGGCGTACTGCGCGTAAGGTTCTTTGAGCATGGTGGGTCCTGCTGGAGCAGTTGGTCACTGCGCAGACGTCCCTGTTTTAGGTGAGTCTTGCGGGTCCAACTGGGCTCTGCTGGGACCTACCTCTTCATATATAATTCGGTATCAAATTTGGATATATTGCGGAGATTAGATGTATTGGAAAGAACATAGCCATCATGGCCACCATCTATGATCTTTCCACTTCTACTAAATGCCCAATTTCCAGCATCGTAGTAAGGCAAAGCGCCTTTGTTGTCTTTGTCAGCTTCGTATTTTGTGTTGTTGATCGATATTTGCCTCTTTGCCCCCACAGTTGATGTATAGAGAATAAATTTCTGATGCAAATTAAGGTTATATATATATATATTTGTTTATAACTCTTTAAAATGTACGTGTAACTAACTATATATATAGAAAAAACTTTACTTACGATGCTCTATGGATACAGTGCATGGGACAGGGATGGATATGGTCTCTACATAACAAACGCAAATAATATGAATCAGTACGTAAACACGTACGTTTCTCTATATTAATCATGTTGAGAATTAAGAGAGTTTATTTCTAAATTAATTGTTTTCCTCAAATACGTTTATATCAATTCACCACGTTGAGTTTTCCCATCTAGTGTAATTGTAATTTAATTTTTTTTTATTAAGGATGTGTAAGAAACTGAAAAAACCGAACCGAAACAAAAACCGACGGTTTGATTTTGTGTTTTGTAAAAACTGAACTAATGGTTATGTTTTGGTTTTGCATGTAATAAAACCGCAAAAACCAAACCTAAACTAATTCCTATATTTTAGTTTTTTTTAGTTTTCTATTTGAAGTAATGTATAGAAATCTAACAGATATATATATGTAGCTCAAATATCCTTGGTCAAAATGTATAATAATCTATCAGTTAATAATTAATAAAATTATTTCTACCCAAGTTCATTATTTTCGGGCCAATTTTTTTTTCCGGTCTAATATTTTTAAGCTCAAATGGCAAAGACCGAAAAAATAAAAACCGAACCAAAACTAAAACGAAAACCAAAAAGCCGAATGGTTTCAAAAATACAATAACCGAAGTTTTGGTTTCGGTTTGATTTTAGCCAAAACCACACCAAACCACACCATACATACCCCTAATTTTTATGCTAATAAACTAATTTGAGGTTTTAAAATATAAACTTTTATAGCTTTATTTTAAAATTATAAAAATGAACTACGACAGTAACTTTAGAAACTTATTATTTAGGATCAAGTTTCTTACTTTTCTTTTAACGATGAAGAATAACTTGCGCTTGCCACCAAATTTCTGTGTCAAATAGTGAAAATTTTCTTTACATTAAGCACAAATAATTAGCATAAAATAAAATCTAAATCTAGTTTATTATAGTTTCCATGAAAAATTACACTGTGGTTTGCTCGCACGTTCCTGGCCCAGAAGCATCCAAAGTAAAATTGTTATAAGAAAGATCACTGTAAAGAGAAACAAACATTATTTAAAAGAAAAATTCTCAAAATAGGCACTTTAAGGAGTTAAGAGTCTCAAATTAGGCTACATGTTTCTAAACTTCTATTAATATTAATCCACCGAAATTCATCTTCGCCGTGATATTTGGTTTCCCGTCGATGATTTCATCTCCTAATGCAATAGTGACACGTGTAAAGATGTTGACCCCAACCGTGGGATTTCAAGGAAATTCGTCTGACCCGTGAGTTTTCAAAGAAAATCTTTCTGACCCATGAGATTTCAAACCAAAACAGTCTCCTCCGTGAGTTTTTGAAAAAAAATTAAATCCACCACATTCCACCACTGAGTCATCACCACCACCACCACTTGCCGGAAAACGGAGAAGATGACAGAACCATTGATTCACCACCACTTGCCGGAAATTATTATTATTATTATTATTATTATTATTATTATTATTATTATTATTTATAAAGTTCATCTTTCGAAAAAGTTATTATTATTGTTATTATTTAACTTTCTAGTTTATTGTTTTTTTAACGGTCAACTAACATAGATAGCCTATGTACTCTGTACAAGTGATAAAATGACAAAACCCCATCGTTAGCCGCAGCCGTACGTAGCCCTTAAGTGTCTACAAGTTATCTCCAGTTTCGAGGAAAACTCATCTTTCCGAAGGCTCATTGGTGGTAAAACCCGGACACACTCATGATCGAACTGAGATCATAAAGATCCCAAATCCCGGTCTTTCTTTAAATATTAAGACACCCATATCTCCTCTAAAATATTATAAGTGGAGATGAAATTGAGACTCCACTTAAAACCTTTTGCTTTCTACCATCACACCATATTAAAAATGACTTATAATTTATTGGTTAATTGCATAGTATCCAGAATTTTCATAGAATTACCCAAAATTAATAGTGTTAATTGTTTTTATGACGTAAACCATGCATTGAAAATGATAACAAAGGAATGATATCCTTACACGTCCTAGCTGCTTGATATCCATGTAGGCATAGGTCCAGTAAAATTGTTGTTGTTGAGATAGCTATAAGATACTGGTCAATCTTAGAGATGCTATCATAGTAATTAAATAGAAGATGAGAATATATCGTTGAATATATATCACATACATGTGATTAACATCCAGTTCGTAGATATTAGATGGGATAGATCCAGTCAAATTGTTGAAACTGAGGTCCCTACAAAAAGCAAAAGTTAGTATATATTAGAAGTATTTAGGTCAAAGACGTTTTAGATAAATCTTACTATACTATTAAAGCAATACAAAGTTTCCACATGACATTAATTAGCATGTTCACATTGGATTCCAACTTATCAGTTTTCTATTTTATAATTTCCGCACGTTAATTTGAAATTAATTTTAAATATTAACTCCTAAGTTGAAGAAAATTTCAAAATAAATTGTTATATATAATCATCATTTATTGAGAAATAAAGATAATTAATTGCATTCATTTTTATTCTTTTTACTTCTTAGAATTTGCTATTTTTATTTTTTTTTTGGATTTTGGAAAATTATTTATGAACGTTTGGACATGATGTTTGGATTGAAACGGTAGTTTAGGAAACCGAATGTATCAAAAGCAAATGGTAAAAAGACGTGTTGTTATAAGGATTAGCATTATGGTGTTATTGTATATGCTTGATATATTGGCATTTGGTTTTCCTTTCCTAGTTTTCAAAAGCAGAAAATTCTCAAACACTAATATGTAGTGTAGTGGGCAACTCATATTGCAAGGAACATCTTGTGAACTACTTACAGAGTTTTTAGATTTCTCATAAATCCAATGTATTGAGGAATTGTCCCTTTGATGAAACAACTCCTAAGTACCCTACAATAATTTCAGATGATTGTCATAAATATCTTCAGTGGAGTACTAAAAAGCGAGAATCACCATACAAAGCCAAAAAAAAAAACTCACAGTATCTCCAGCCTACTCATATCGGCTAGTATTGGGAAATTAGAAGCTCCACCTTTCAAGTCACTAATTCTCCTATATATCAAATGATATATATTATGAAAAAAGAAAAAGATACAATCACTTGCTCCCAGTGGCGGATCCAGAAATTTTTTTCGGGTGGTGCACTACTTTTAGATGTTTCAATTTCACCGTGTCGGGTATAAAAAATTCCGGGTCAGTTTGAGGTTCCGGTCGGTTCAATGGTTCGGGAAAAGTTCATTACATAATAAATATACGATAAATTAATAAAAGAGACACCGTCATTAAAAATTAAAAAACACATAATATCTATACAATAGTCTTTACGAATTAAAAATAAAATGCTTATGATCCAAGATTCTATGGTTCACTTTGATAATATATCTTCACATTCAACATACCTACAAATCAACAATTACAAACTAACAAATTTAAAACTAAGAAAGTAACAAATTAAAACCAATAATCTAACAAACTAAAACTAAATTTAACAAATAACTTAAACAATTAAGTAGTTAACACTTAACAATTAAGAACAATTAACATTTAACAAGAAGTCAAGAACAATTAACATTTAACAATGAATTATAAATGTAAAATTACCTTCAAAGTGGGAGATTAAGAGGATTCGAGTAAGGACTGTAAGGAGACGGCTGACAGAGGACGGGGATGGTCGACGGCGATGGTCGGAGTGACGGTGCCGGAGTGCGGGAGTGACTGAGTGAGGCTGCCGGAGTGGGGGAGTGACCGAGTCAGGGGCTGAAATCAGGTAAGGGGTGGAGAGGCGCTGTGTTGTTTGTGCTGGTTATGTGTTTGTGTTTGTGTTTGTTTAAAACCCTAACTGATGTTAGGTAAGTTAGTAAAAAAAAGAAAAAAAATTAAAAAAACGAGATTTGATCCCGCGACCTCCGGGTTACAAAACCGGCGTGTTACCAGTCAAACAAACATATCAAATGGTTATATGGTGGTTCCTTTCTAATTTATAGGGTGGTTCCTTTATTATTTTCTATATATAATTACACTATTATTTCAAAACTCGAGTGGTTCCGAGGAACCACCCGATATCACTGTAGATCCGCCCCTGCTTGCTCCTTGTTAGAAATACCCCATTAGAGCAAATATATCAAAAAAGAAATAAAAAAAACCAAGTGTAAAAAGACATACAAATCCGTCAATTCTGTCAAAACAGCGATATTAGAAGGAATGGGCCCCTCTAAAGAACAACCTTGCATATATCAACACAAAAAAACAAACATATTTTAGATTAATGGATCTCTAGGGAGTTATATATGGAAATTTGTTGGAGAAATTGCATTGGAAGGTAGTGCATTTTCCAAGTAGCCAAACTTTTTTTCCAACTATATATAAAAGCCGTTGAATTTCAAAAAGGTGATTTAAGATAATCAGTGGAGGCTTACGGCTTCCAAATGCCACAAGGACACATAAAAAGACTTCATTGTTGCTAAACTTTAAGAACTAATTGATAAGCACGAAACAAAAACAAACACGAAACACCATATACTGGATAATTTCCATTGTTATTAACAAAATATTGTTGGAAATCAGGCCTTTGATTAAACACAGAAACACGAGATTGAACAAACTTGTTCGACTCATTTTTATTATTATAAAACAAAGCACATAAATTACGATACCCCTGACTATCTATTTATATTAAAACTAACTTGCAAAACAAGAAAACTTATTTTAGAAAACTAAATAACATGTTTCATGATTAACTTCCAATATCCCCCCCCCCCCCCTCCCTTAATCTTGAAATCGACATGTTCTTTTACTCTTTTCCTCAATCGTAGAACTACAACGTGCTTGACCGCCGATCAAAGAAAAACAAGCTCGCCACTTCTACTGTTTTCTGCTTCCGTTGCTAGACACGGCAAGATTCAAAGCCTCCCTCTTTGACGAATCTTCTTTCGCCCGTCTACCCGTCTACCCGCAAATCTCTGCTACGGATTCAACCCTTAATTGATCGTAATTTTACCATCCTGTCACACTCTTCCTTCATATGCACACACTAATATCAATCACCAACAAAGACAATAGCACCCCACTATTCCACCTTTTCGGTCACTAAACGAATTCCCCAGCTCCCCGCCCGTCAGTTTTTCCATCAAAAAATCAAACTCCTCGTTACGATTTCCCTCCTTGGCTAGAATGAGTGTCCGACATATTAGAACACGATAAAAAACCGAATTGAACCCACCCGAAAAACTCCCCTGCTCTCGACTACCAACACACGAGCCACCGCTATTCTGTCTTCTTGATTACTAAAACGAACCCTCTTCAGCCCCTGCTGATCGTGTTTCTACCGCAACCAAGCACGTTGGTTTGCTATCAGTCGGAACAAATAACAACCATTTAGTTCATATTCCAAGAAAACAATGGAAACATGCACTTCAACGGCCCAAAAGGGTGAGAAACTTCCGGTGGACCTTTTCCACAAACTTCGGACCTCAACGAAAGTTAATTCCTACTGACTTTGACGATTAATATTATAAATTTTAACACACGACTAAACATGTTTCAAATAACAACATCCAAACGATTTACAATGAATTGGCAGGTAAGCGGGCAACAAGCTGCGCCGCAACCCCCTTTTGGATAGCAAACCCAATCCGACTAAAAACAAAGTTTCGATTCTTATGGGCTGATACATTACTATAAATTGACCGCTCACCCAACATGAACGCCACAAGATATGATATGTTCGACCACATAATTCATTCCAAACACCAGCCGTCAATCACCACCGCCGTTGCAACGGCTGTTCCCCCATATTGGAAAACGACTCTCAAAACCGCCAATGGAACTTATTTTAGTAAACTAAATAACCCATTTCATGATTAACTTGTAATAAATATTACCCAAACACCTGGATTACACATATCTCGTGTCACTCCACTACGAAATCCGACTGCCTACCCCACACCCTGCCATCGTCAAAATCCTCGATTCCGACAACACCTTTTATAACACTCTCATTTTTCCGGCAAGTGAGGTTATTTGGCTTATTCAGAAGTGGTGGTAATTGATGCTTCAGGTCTCAGCCGAAGATGACATATATATGGCAGGTGAAGCTGCGGGAATAAGATATCCCAGGGTTTTTCTTCGACGTAACTTATTGTTTTATTGGTTGAATCGTGTTTGGAGGCTGGAGAGGTGGTAGAACACGTTTTTCCGGTCTCCTAATGTTGGCGCCTGATGAGTTTGAACTAGACTTCATTGATATTATGACTACATTCGCCACATCAATAATTGTTTTATCACGAATCTGGGCTATTGCAGGATGACACTTGGGCTATGAGTTTGAACTAGAGTTCATTGATATTCCAGGTTACTTGGGCTGTAATATACGAGAATTTGAAAGCCTAAAACATTAAATATCGAATTAATATAACGCATCGGTAATTATTAAAAACTGATCGAATATCAATGATAACTAACCGAATGTGATATATTAATTAATGTTACTCAATCGATATAATATAACAATAAGTTTAGGGTGTTTAAAAAAAAAAAAAACTCTTCTAGACTAGAAGGGCTATTCTTGCCAATTAACTAAAGTAAGATTTGAAAAACCAGGCTTATCTTCTTCTTCCCGACCTTTCCGACGAGAGAACGTGGTAGACTCAAAAACAAACTGTTGTTGATTTCGCGAATTCAGGGGGGTCGACTATCATAAATACAAGGAACGATTATTGTTTTCTTTTATCAAAACCTTAAACCTTAATCTCTCTCTGCCGAATACCCATCACCGCCGCCGCCCTAAAACTCGCCGGAAACAACCGTCAACGCCATTGGTTGTTAGAAGGAAGGCCGCGCTATTCGCTGGAGCCTAAACTAGTCACCGCCGCTCTGCAACTCGCCAGAGAAGCCGCGGGCACCGCAACCACCTCTACGCAAATTCTCGCTGACAACGCCGGTAGTCACACACCGCCGCTGCCTCAGTCCTCCGATCCGTTTTGCTAGCCGATTGAGGTTAAGACTTCAACCCTTCCTGATTTACGTGATTTCTTGTTCCGGCGACTAACATGCATAATAAATCTAATATATTTTTTTTATTAACAAAGAAAATGGTCACATATTTGTAGTTCTGCTCGTGCATACCGTGTCATGCATATTGATATAATATATAATATAGTCTTATAATTGTGGGTAGTTAATAATAATAATAATAATAATAATAATAGTAATAATAATAATCTGAATTGTTTTGTAAGTTGGTATATATTCGTGGCTAATTGTGACTGAATTTAGAATCTAAATTGGGAATATTTGAAGTTGTAGTCTTTTGATGAACTCCAAATTTTAAAGATTTTATACACATCAATCAATTACTTTTAATTCAAAAGACCAACTGTTTATATATTAAGCATAATATTTATTTTGTTACATTATAGTATTAATTAAGAAAAACTTATATAAGATAGTTGTTGTGCGAAAATAATAATAATAGTGATGCCTGATAATATGCCATAACTAATTAAAGATTTTAAAAGTCCATGTCGCCGGAAAAACAGTTAATCAACTCATTGAACTATTGTAAGTAAATTGAAAGATAATTTTAATGTAGGTGCTAACACGAATTGAGTACTACCCGACTTTGTTTACATTTGATTTGTTAAGGTACGGTTTCCGTCTTTGTTTCCTCTTAGTATTATTTATATTCCGTTACTTCGTAGTACGGATTCTGGTTTCTGTCACTCATAGTATAAATTTTATTTTGTTACTTTGTAGTACGGTTTCTGTTTTTGTTCACTTTTAGTATTGACTCTATTCCGTTACTTTGTAGTACGGATTTTCGTTACGCGTCGGTTATATTTTGAGTTCAGTTATTTTATATAATATATTTTAGTTATACGACTTTAGTTCAGTACTCTGTTACCCGAGCATTTCTGACTTGTCGTTGGGGCGTCAACGACATGGCACTTATCGTGACAGTGCGTAATCAAAGTTCACGGCGTCTCTGAAAGTACTCATGTAGTACCTTGGCCACTTAGAGGCGTATAGATCGATCTTAGCTCCGACTCCTGACTCCTGACTCCTGACATGGCACTTATCGTGACAGTGCGTAATCAAAGTTCACGGCGTCTCTGAAAGTACTCATGTAGTACCTTGGCCACTTAGAGGCGTATAGATCGATCTTAGCTCCGACTCCTGACTCCTGACTTCTGTTTGAGATGGAACAATGTGTGCACGCCACCCACACCGTCTCCTTGGTGCATGGACTAGCTAGTTGTGTACCCCTCTGTTTAGGCTCTGGGTGCTTCCGTATTACACGACCTATTTATTTTAACTTCATCGTCGTGTATTTTAGTAATTATATTTTGTTTCGCTATATTTCTGGTCCGTTTTGATATGTGTATACGCATTTGGTTAAATTTGAGTATATTCAGATTACGTCCCGATCGTGTATCGGATTATGTTTCGCATCTAATTATAGTTCGGTCTAAAACGTGGTTTTATATCCGCAATAGTTTCAGTTTTACTTCAGTATGTGTTTTGTCTTATGTGTGCCTTTACCTATACTATTGTTCTTTCCGTTACTGGGCAATTTTTGGCTCAGCCGTATTTTCTTGTTTGTGTCTGTCTTATTTGCTAACAGGTAATTCGGGAAATCGGGGAGATCAGTGATGAGAGTAAAATGAAGCTCAAGAATAAGGACTTGATTAAATTTTCTTTTATTTAAGCATTTAATAAATTTGACTTAGAATTTCTTTCAGTGTTTTTAACACTTTTGGTTGCCATGGGATTCTTTTCATTTCTTTTAAATGGTTTTTGTTTGGTCTATGATATCTGTAATAGTAACACGTCAGCCTGCTCCGGGTTGGGGTGTTACATGGGCTGTCAAAATTGATCGGGTTTTTGTCATTGTTTGACAGGGTGTTCAAACTTCAAAGCTTGTTGTTTATATTATTTTTAAAACGTTCGGGAATTTGGATCCGTGAGGTGAACTTCGAACATATTGTATTTGGATTTGAAGTGGAATTAATAAGCTTTGTCATTCGATCGTTGAAGCCAATAATTTGAGATAGATTTGTTTATATTCGGCTCATCTCATGCCTATATAGCTTAAGATCCGAGAGAATGGATAAAGAAGCGAGAACTCCTTCATGAATAAAATTAGGTGGGTCATACCTTGAGGGGTGAATTGAAACAAAGAGGCTTTAGGTTATTCGTAAAGATGTGTGACACGTTTAAACAATTGATAT
This sequence comes from Bidens hawaiensis, assembly GCF_021521415.1. NCBI lineage: Eukaryota > Viridiplantae > Streptophyta > Magnoliopsida > Asterales > Asteraceae > Bidens > Bidens hawaiensis. Next base: position 582,522 of record NW_027492181.1, read on the forward strand.
CATAAGTCAAGGGGGGTGTCTGTAAGGCTAAAAATTATGACTTGCGATATCAACGTGGTGAAACTCATTAAATATATTTTGGTCAATCATTCAGTTAAAGTTGGCGAGCAATCTGGACCCGAGACGAGAGCTTCGGTGCACACATTTATCTTCAACGGTGAGAGAGCTTCTAGAATGTTAGGCTATTATTGTGTTAGTTATAAATAGGGCCTTATGGTTATTTTGGTGTGTTTTCTATGGTGTAATCAACCACCCAAGAGGAGCTCATCTCGGGTGGGATCGGTTCGCTTATTATATCTTATGTTTTATTATAGATTACAGAATCGTTCACTATCCATGCTATCTTTATGTTATTGGTTCGATCGTTTGATTTCAACGCGCCCATCTCGATCGATTATCAATAGCAAATTTGTTTGTTTGATAGATCATGTTTTAGGATACCTACATTCAGGGGCAGATCTGCAGCTTTGTTAGGGTGGGCTGATGCTCACCGTCCGAGTGCCGAAGAGTTGCAAGTGCAGGACACGTTAGTTTATTATGACTCAACAATCAGTCTGTGCCCACCGTCCACTGCTAATCCGTGCTCATCGTTGGTTACCGTCATTTGCAGATTTACACTTTACAAGGAGTTTTTGACCTGCGGCGATCGGGTGATGCCGTTGAATGTCTAAAAACGAGAGAGAATGGGAAGATGAAGTGTTTCTGGTTATGCCATTGAATGTCAATGTGACCCTATGTAAAAAAGTGTCTGGAATGATTAGTTGTGATCCTTTGATTATTATCAACTACCGTCACTAAGTTCACGAAACATATATAAAAAAAAGTTTATTGTGACCATTGAATTAAAAATTTCTAGTTCCATCACTAAAATTTATAATAACGACTGTGGTGCTTGGTGATAATAACGACTAAAGAGATGGGTCCAAAATGCAAAGGTCGGTGTGTAAAGGACCAATTTACCCTCTCATGTGTCCTGAAATTTCATTCCGCTCTAGGCTCCAAAATGGTTGGTCGGTCCTGTTCTCTTTGACTCGATCCATTTTTTACCAGACCCATTTTGTGCCCTCCGTAACAAATTTTCCGGATCCGCCTTTGCCTACATTAAACCTTGAAAAAAAAAATGTTTTGTATACGTACCAGTTTCAAAATTTTAGTTTTATGTAGAATAACATTTTATCCCAAAATTTTTGCGATGCGTAACTAAACTTTGATAAACTGACAAAACCAGTATCAACTATTGATCAGACGTCCAAGCCCCAGAGGACAGGTGTCACAGGTGAAGCCTTTTCAATTTCATGCTCGCGGTTACAATGTCCTCTCACACATTGACGGTATGCCCTCTTTTTATCTCTCTTTACTACCCAATCCGGAACACACAACATGGGTTGGAGTCGATGCAATCGTCCTTCATTGGATCTACTGAACCCTGTCCGATGAGTTGCTTGTTCATGTCCTTGAACCCGAGTCGATCGCTCTTGAAGCATGGAACAGGTCGGATTGATTATATTTTTTAGCAACCGAGGTGCCCGTGCTGCTACATTAAAGTAACACTCGGTTCTATCTCATCTCTTGAAGCTTGGTGTCAAAAGTTGAATGAGATCTCTAATTAGTTAAGCATGCAATTCCAAAGATCGGTCACCGAGAAATGTCTTGTTCTTCAACTAGTACGTGCTTTACCAATTACCATTGTTGCTTCTTTCATTACCTATCACATTGTTGCTTTTTCCAATGCGGAACGGGAGATGAACTTGACAACCACAAGCTTCAAACTGTTTGCCTCCGCACATAAACTTCAATTTCAGTTTTTGTGTCCCAATAACTCTCACCGGAATGAGAAAGGCGAGCACAAGATTCGACAAATCAACAAACTCATGCTCTCCCTATTAACCCATACCTCGTTGCCACCTACTTTTTGGGTCGAGGCACTTCATACTACCTCTTATTTATATTATAAGATCCTTTCATCAAAACTAATTGATATGTGATATCTTAGCATACAACAATCTACTTCTTGTATTATAAATATCCCTTGGTGGCCTAACGAGAATTGTCAATTCATTTTCTATTTTATACTAAGACATTCCCAGGATCACAACTTTGATTGATGAATGGGAGTCTCGAATTCAACCCTTCAAGCTTGGTTTGAATTCCCCACGAACTTCTGATTCCATTTGATTGGCCCCGGTTTTTTATCAGTCACGGCTTTAATCCATGATCACCAATACATGTCAAGAGCTCAACCACTCTCATACAAATTCAAGAATGAAAGCGCACACAAATACTATATACCGGATAACTCCAAGTAATGTTATCTAGGAAATATTACTAAAAAACCTTTATTATAAATATATATCTCGTACACCCTAACTCGACCGGTTCCTCTACTTGTAAGCTAACGACTCTTAGCTAACAAAGAATCCTGATAAACCCTAAGTTGGTCGTTAGGAAACCTATTAAAGCACTAAATTTTAGGGTTGGGCCTTTTTTCTGGATACAAACAACAATTTCATATGCACGCTAGGTTCTTACAATATTTCAATTTTTGTCCACCGGCTAATGAAGTTGGGTATTTTCCCAGTGAAATTGTTGTCAGACAAGCTCCTACAATCATGTAATGTAACAAACTCAGAAAATTGTCAAACCATTATTTATAGAAACCAAATATAATGATTTTTACCGCCTTGCGTTAAAAAATTATTAAAAAAGGGGCAAAGAATATATATTTTGGATGTGCACAAGAAAACATGGTCTAAAAATGATATAGTTTACAAGATTTTTTTCTCACAGATAAGTCAAGTTGGTAAGTTTTGAAAGTCCATCAGGAATCCCTCCGGTGAAGTCGTTCGACGACAGATCCCTAGGAAATACCAAGTTTCACATGAATTATGATGCTATGCAGGTCATAAATAAATTAACTAAAAGGCATTGGAGGCATTTTGGTTCAATGCATTTTTTTAAAGAAAATGACCTTAAATGGTACCTATATATAAAGTATTAAATTATTCGATTGAGTCTATCAAACAAGCTAACTAGGCCTGTAAATGAACCGAATGTTTGGTGAACTATTTGTGAATCGTTTGGCAATATGTTCGTTTATATTCGTTTATTTAATAAACTAATGAACATGAACAAAAAATTATGTTCATTTATTTAAACGAACGAACATGAACACATGTTCATGAACGTGCCTTTATGTCCGTTTATTTATGTTTTATGTATTAATAAAAAATTAAATATTATCTAGATGAATCAATCATCTAATTAAATATTTTATATTTTTAATTTGTGTTTATTTAAGTGTTTTCATTTATGTTCGTTTATGTTTGTTTATGTTCATTTACATTTGTTCATATATTTTCATTTATCTTATTCAGTTGTGTTCATTTAGATTTTAAACAAACGATCATGAACATATTTTACTTGTTCAATTAAGTGTTCGTGTTTGTTTAAAGTTAAATAAACGAACACGAGCATTCCCTTCTTTGTGTTCATTCGATTCTGCCCTTGATGAATGCATTTGTTTACAGGCTTTCATTAGTAACATTGATGAATGCATTGTTCTCAATCTCTAGGCTCTGCTAATTTTATTTATGTTCGTGAACCGTTCGTGAACATATTCATTTCCTTAATGAACAAACACGAACATAAAATCTCGTTAATAAGTGTTCGTGAACACATTATTTCCTTAACAAATTGTTCGTGTTCGTTCGGTTCATTTATAGCCCTACAGCTAACATTAAATCCAGTAATGCAAAGTCATAAAGATGCCAATCTGCCATGATAACATAACGGTTGGTTTCTACTAATAAATGGTATGTGATTCATTAGTATTATCTTTCACATTTCACATACTAGTCTTTTCATGTTGGATTAAATAGCAAAACGGTAAAAGGTTAGTACAAGTGTTTCAAATTTCTCAAGTTGGAAAGCCGCGCCTGTAAGGGTCCTGAAAAGCGATTTCCATTTATGTCCCTACAAGAATAAAATCAAGCAATTCATAATTATATTTAAGCTGCATCATGTTTGTAACTCCAGATGATTATTATTATTATTATTATTATTATTATTATTATTATTATTATTATTATTATTATTATTATTATTATTATTACAACAACAACAACTAAGGAAGGGGGATGTGGCTTACAAGTATTTAAGAGTGGTCATTCTGGTGAGAGTTGTGGGAAACAACCCCGATAACAGGTTTCCATTGAGTATGCTGCACATTTACATGATTACAAGTTAACATATATGCTATCAGAAACAAAAATAATTGTGTAAAATAATAACAGTAATTAGTGACAGTGGCCACATATGGCTGGTTAGTTCCTACAGAAATCTCAAACTCATATTAGCCCATTCAGATGGTATCGTTCCAGTGAGGTAGTTATTTGAAAAATCCCTGCATAAGTTAAACAATATAACCATAATTTACTTTGATTGTTACATAAATTAACACTTATTGGCCAGCTAATGTTTTATCGGGCATGGAGATTTTTCTTACAAGTATTCAAGGTGTCCAAGTTTTGCAAACTCTGAGGGTAGAGCAGATGTGAAATTACGAGAACTTAAAACCCTGGATAGTAAATAATGATGATGATAAACATCAAATTTTGATGGTGAAAACATTAAAACAATAGAACAACAGAACAAATCACAAGTATAAGCGGGTTGGGTTATGAACATACAATGCACAAACTTTTCACAAGTGAACATAATTAGTGTATGACTGAAAAGGGTTGAAGATAGCAGAGATCTACAATCCTATATATACACATACATATCAACGGTGGTAGGCTGTTTAGTCACATATATGTGAGACTATGACTTCTGTTAGCAACTGTCTCACAATAGGTAGAACTTGGGCATGACCTGTAGGATAGTTATTTCTTACATCTATACTTACTATTAAAGAAAGATAGAGTTTTCACTTGTTAACATTCTAGCCCTCCACATCAATGTCAAGTCAATGCCATGTCACCAATTGTCTTTCATACTAATGCCAACTCATCAACTATCCTATATTTAAACCTTAACATTTCACCATTTTTACCCTAAACATTATTTTCTTTCTTTCTCTGTTAGCCGGATCTCCTTTCACCCTCTCATATTTTCCGGCTAAACTAGATCTACATTCTTATTGATCGTTTTCCGGTAAGTTTCTATTTTATAATAACCTTCCGATTGTTGATATATGTATTTCCGGCAACATCATATTTTCTTCCGGTTACTGTAGATCTAACATTTTTATCATTATTTTCATTGTTAACTGATTTTTTTAAATCATTTTAGGTTCTAAATCAAAAACGGCGATAAAGCTATAACAAGGGATTTTTTTACGGTTTTCCGGTAAGTTTTTTCGTTCATGTTTTATACCTATAACAATGGGTGCTTTATATTAATTTGAAGTTTTATTTTTTTCCTGTTTTTTTTGTTATACACGTTGTTTTTTTCGGTTCTAAATATAAATCAGCTTCATCCATGTTCAGTATCATTATTTCTTTTTTCCGGTAAGACACATTTAAATTATCCGGTTATAAATTATAATTCTAATACTCCATAATATCAATGTTACAACAAAACTTTATTATTTCAGGTAATTTACCCGATTGATTTACGGAATATTTGATTTTAGTTTCTTAATAAAAAACGTAGATACCATGGTTATTATCATTATTTGTTATTTTTCGGTAAGACATATAAATTTTTTTCCAGTTATAAATTAAATATCAAATGTTCCATAACATCAACATTATATTCTACTTTATAATTTCAGGTGAATGTCACGAGTCATATAACCTAATTTCAATTTAAATTCTACGAAAAAATCCGAGATACCATGGTCATTCTCACAATATCGTTTTTCCAGTAACACATTTAAAATTATCCGGTTATTAATTATAATTAAAATAATCCATAATGTCAATATTAATATTCGATTTTATTATTTCAGGTTATTGTCCCACTCATATTATCTAATTTCATGGATTGAGGATGACTCTATAAGATGTATTTTTTTATATTGATGCATATTTATTTTTTGAATAGTCATGTATATTCATGTTCATTAATTTTTCATATAAGAAAATATTCATGTATATCGGAGATACCTTGATGTATATTTTTTCCGGCGTGCGTTAATAAAATACATATTTAATTATTCCATTAATATAATTTATTTAGTTTGACTTTCCTTAATTGTTTAATAACCGAATTAACATCAATATTGTAATTTATATACTTTAAAACTTTAATTATCCCATTATCAAATTTTAATTAACATCAAATATTATTGACTTTTCTTATAAATAATTGTCCATAATAATAACTATGATAATTTACAAAACTATTTGTTTAATTAACCGAATTAACATGACTATTGTAATTTATATAATTTAATTATCTCATTATCACATTTTATATATAGACTTTCCTTAACTTTTAAAGAAACTGATTTTAAAAATTAACTTCATTTCACCCGAGTTAAATCTAATATGAGTTTACCGATTACCATATGTAATCGTTTTTCACCATTCATTAAGGTAAATCGCTTTAAATATAAAATAACATTTACATATTTATAGTACTTTGTTACTACCATTTATAATATAATTATTGTATTTCCTTTTTATGGCAATTTATAAAGTTTGACATTCCTTATTTTTTAAAAAAAACTGAATGAAAAACATTTTGTTTTTAATTATTTTCATTTTTATAAACTCATTCCTTAATATGGTTTGACCAAAATAATAACTTAATTATCTCATTAATTTATATGGTTTGACTTTCTTTATTTGTTAAAAAACCGAATGAAAAAGTTATAAATTAAATAAATTTCCGATCGATTTAAGTATCGACCATTCACATTAAATCGTTTTTACCATTCATATTTGTAACATCTTAAAATTTCATAATATTAAATAAAAATGAGTTATAGTGTTAAGCGTGTGTTAATATTTAATTTAGATTAAATAAAGTGTATGGACTTGGATAATTAGAGATGGAATAAAGGGTGGGATGGGCGTTAGGTCCATAGGCCTTGGAGAGTATAAATACCCCCTTAAACCCCTCTAAAACCCTAAATCCTTATTCCATCTTTCCATAATTGTCTACACACTTAAAACACACACACAAACATTGCCATTCACGGCCGCAAGAAGAGTAAGAGAGAAACGAGATCAAACGAACGTTGACTCTTGATAGATCTTTGATATGCAAGATAGAAACAAGATAAAAGTTCATAACCAAGCAAAACCGTAGCTTTAAAATGAATAAAGGTACGTTCTTGATCTTTAAAGTTTATGTCTTCATGAACGGTTAGATATGAAACTTAAACGTAGAATAGATCGGGTATAAACGGACCTTAAAGTAGCAACCTTGATGATGAAATGAATTCAACAAAACTACGGCTATAAACGACTCGTTTAAAGAAAACCCTAGATCTACTTTGAACGTTTTTAAGCTCAAAGGTCTAAACTTTATGATTCCCCGGGTCAAGTCTTAGCTGAGAGTGGCCGTGGGAACGTTTACGGGGTTGGATAATATCGTAATAAAGGTTTACGTGTTGAAACATATAATGATAATGGACTTGATGAACCACCCCGTAGCCACTGTTCACTTATAAGGACTTGCAGCTCATCGATTACATGTAAACTCACATACAGTGGTAATAATCGATTACAAGCTGACTCGATTACTTTATAATCGCTTACAAGGAGGCTCGATTACACTGAACTCGCATACATTGAGTTCGCTCACATTAGAACTCGCTTACATTGATGATCGATCACAATAACATTCGATTACATTTATGTAATCGATTACAAAGAGTAACTCGATTACAATTATTGTAATCGATTACAATAACCTTGTCGCTCACTATGATTGTATACGGACCCTTATGAATTCAGTTACATTGTCACCCGATCACAATGCTTAAGGGTTCGATTACAATGCCTAATCGGCTACAAAATGGTTCGCTCACATTGCTTAACTCGATTACATTCTGATTCGGTTACAAACTGGGTATTTGAATACAATGGAGTAATCGATTACAATATGCTCGTTCGATTACAAGCTTAACCCGATTACAAACATTAGCTATAATAATGAAACCCGAATACAAACATATGGATCGCATACATCCTTGAACTCGGTCACTTGAACATACCCGATCACATGCATAGAACTCGCATACTTTGCATACATTAGAGTACATAAAGGCTCAATTTCCTTGAGGGACTTGAATACATCCCTTAGGGTCGGATACATGCATGCACACTTGAATACACCAAGGTATTCAAGTGTGAAGTATGTTAGTATGTATGGATTGAACACAAACTGAACTCTAAGTATGATATAATCTAGTACAAAGAAAAGAAAGATAAAAATATTAAAGTAACTGAAAACCTTAACAACATTAGGGTTGAGAATAAAATATTCTAAGTAAATGTAATCTAAGATAAGGCCATTAGATTAGGCCAGACTTAGCCATTCTTTGGCTAAAACATAAATAGAACAAGTATTGATACGTGTAACTCCTATAACAGTTAGCAGAGCTCAATTAAAGAAGGGAATAACAATTAACGGAGAAAGAAACAGGATCCATGTGAGTTTTTAGCCCCATTTCCTTGTTATGTTTTCGGGGCTGTGTGCATAATCAACGTGAATGTTAATACGCTTACCTTAAATGGTAAGTGTATGCCTTAATGATGAATGTGATATTTATGTTTATATTATGAATTAATACTTGACAGTACGTGAACGACTTTCGGGTATTGCACGTATTGTTCAGGAATGTATTATGTAGTAAGTATGAAATGAGTATATGAGATGAAGTATGCTTGAATAATGCAAGTATGATACATATGTTTATATGTATGAATGTTATAAGGATAATACGAGGAAAGATAATGTATGGTTGTATGGTAACGAAAGGGAACCGAGCCCTAATAATACTCGAGGCAAGAGGGAACCGAACCCTAATAATATTCGAGGCAAGAGGGAACCAGGCCTAATAATACTCGAGGTAAGAGGGAGCCGAACCCTAATAATATTCGAGGCAAGAGGGAACCGAACCCTAATAATATTCAAGGCATAAGGGAACCGGGACCTAATAATACTCGAGGAAAGTATAGCGTAATGCTCTTTAAAACATAAGGTATGAAGGTAAGTAAGTGTATGATAAAAGTATGAAAGTATGAAGGAAAGTATGTAAATATGAATGTGTTGTACGTTGTATGATTAACTAGAACTCACTCAGCCCTGACTTTTGGTATGCACGCAGGTGAGTAGGATGATGCAGCTCGCTTGAGGGGAACACATGGCATGGAATTGAAGATACTGGCGTCTCAAGGAAATTTTATGTTATTTTAAAAGACAATGTTTTATATTTAATCGACTTGAATGATTGTTAAGACAAGATTTAATGGTTATGTAACGTATTTTGTTTGAAGTTTATATTCCGCGTAAAGTTTTAATTAACTTTGATATTTAGAACTGTGTTTATGAGTAAATCCAACGTCCAAAGTGAGGCACAGGTAACGTGGCCTTACAATATTAAATCGTTTTAATTTTTAAATAACATTTACATAGTCAATATAACTTTCTAGAAATATATCAACATGATTTAAGTACTTTCAAATTTAAGATTTGCACTCACAAATTATGTCCATATAAAAATTAACATACATTTATTTGTTACTATTGTAACGTTTTTAATTAAATATTCTCTTACAATCCATTATTGTGTTATTAAGAGTTACTAATAATGTTGAAAATAGTAACCGTAAATTTTTTAATGGTCTTTAAGTGAATCATAATTTATGCATGTTTATACATATATTTGTGTATTTATCAATAATAATAAATTGGAATTTAATTATTTTTTGACCGAAATCAAATAATTAATTTGTATTAATTGTGTTAAGTTTTCTTCAAACAAAAGAAAAAACAGTGAACACATTTTGGATTTTAATAAATGCATATATATATATATTATGTTGACATTTTGAAGTCAAAATATGACATTTTAAAATTAAAAATTAGACCTTTTAATTCAAACATGGTTCGTTAATTTTTTTCAAGATGGTAGGTTACTAACTATATATTTTTCAAGATGGTAATATTTAATTCAAACATGGTTTGTAATAAATGTTTTAAATTGATGTGCAAATAAACACGGGTATTATCTTAAAGTAATAAATATTTCAGTTATTGATGTGTAATAAATATCTTAGATAGAGTTTATCTTTTGAATCAACATTGAGATAAAAGTTTTGTTGAATCAACATTGTAGAATTGTTTTATTGATTTGAAGACTAATTTCTTTGTTTGCTTATTATTTTACTAATGATATTAGTTATAAAATATTAGTTATAAAACATTGTATAATTGTTTTATTGATTCGGAATCCAATGATCTGTTTCTTTTAAGAGATTTGGATCACTTGAAGCTTGTTAATGTTATAAAAGAAAGGGCACATTTGGATTTGGAAAATGAAGTTAGTGAGAAGGTAAAATGGCTATTTTAGTGTGAGAACTATGAGTTAAATTTTGATGATCGTCCAAACTCTTTGGAATCTAAAGATAAAATTTAAGGTAACACCAATAACTTAGTTATATAGTTGATTACTCTAAATTTTTTACTTTCATTGTTTACTTTATGTCTATTTAAGTTTTTAGTTTAGTTCATAACTAGAAACTTCCAAAAACATACAATAAACTTCTATAATTGTTTATTTTGTTTGTCAAGTTCTGAAGGTAAGTTGCTTTTTTTGTGAAATTTGAAGAAGTTGATGGTTGGTAAATTTGGCTCCGACATTATTAGATCATCTTTTGATATCTCCTTTTTATGTGTATATTTAGTTTGTCTTAGTTTAAGCTTGTATTAAAACAATATGAATGATCAATAGTTTGGTTACTAAGTTATGTTTATTATGTGTGTTTGTTTAATATGACAATGAACAAATATTATGATTTTGATGACCAATTTGTTTTTTTTAAAACCATATGAATTTTTAAGATTGTGGTTATAAAGTTATGTTAAATTTTATGATTTTCTAAATGTTTTCTTGTGAAATTTTATGATTGTCTATATTTATATAGTAATTATTACATTCACACATTTTATTTTTAGTTTTACATAATCTTCTATATATTAATGTTAACATAAACTCATTATGAAATACGTTAACATTTTATTTTAATACTTAATTAATCAGGTTGCATGGTTTGTTTTGTTTTCAGGTTTCATAGCAAAATGCTTTTGTTTTTGGACGGAAATTTTTTAAGTTCATACTGGGATAATATGATTTAAATATTTTCATAACTTTGCTAAAATAAACAAGTTACTATAACTTGACAATGTTACTCTCTAATATTTTGTTTAGGCTATCTGAATGTTAATATAAGGTTGTCTATTTATAAATTTATGGTTATCTATATTGATTTTGTTATTTATCTATTTTCAACCCGTTGTAACACGGGTAGTGCTACTACTATACTAGAGCTCTCCCTCGTGAAAACTTTGTGCTAAAAAGTTTGAATTAAGGGTAGGTGTGAAAGATAATATAAACAAAACGGTCGGCGTATACATGTGGGTAATTAATTATGGTGGATCAGTAGCAACCAAGTCAAAGATCGGAAGTTTTAGCATGGCATGTTTCCTTGATAATTGCCAGCCAATAACTAAGTTTCCTGTTTTAGTTTATCTTTATTTTAGTATGAGTTAGGCAGAAAATGAACCCATGGAAAAACTGTTCTGTTCTTGAAATTCAAAGTCTTGACTTTTCGGCCGCCTTGAATTCAACCGTGGATGGAGTAGTTTCAGTCAGGTTCCAGGCAAGTGTTCAAGAGTCACGATTTTGGTTAAGTTTTATTTAAAACGATAACAATTAAATCTTTCACACCTATATCTGTCTTGTTCCATCTATTATCGATCACATGAATGAGATTGTGCAAAACCATCTTGTTAGGCAAAGGGATTTGGTGCATCAAACCAAGTTGTTGAAAATAAGTTATAGGGCGTTGTTTAGGATTCATGATTCATGATGAGCAAGCAGAAAGTATATGCAATTTCGTAAATATACATTTAGCTTGAAAATTACCAAAAAGTACATACATGTGAGTTATATGGCAGGTGGTATTACTCTTGAAAGAGCAATCACTATGATATTGGAGGCCTTGCACACATTTAACGACCATTCCGTCTTCACCGGCGCTAAACCTAACTTTCCCCCTATATTGTTCAGTGCATCCACTGCACATGCACAAGTAACATTAACCCCAACCGGAAAACAAGTAATCAATGAAAGAACTTACATTCTTGTGTATCAAACTTTGCTGATTGTGTGACTGCGCCGTACAAAGCCGCCAAGGAAAATGTGAAGAATACCAGCTTCTCCATGGTGTTACACGAGTGGAAGTAAGTGCCGGTAGGAAGGAAATGAGATTGTTATATGAATTTAAAGGGTTCTGTTGAACTTAACCAAGTGAATCACAAATCAAGAACACGATGACTTGCATAAAACCTTTATACGACCTTTCTTGATTATTTTAAGAAAACCGAATTACAGGAAAATCATGAAAACTAATGGGCTATTTATATCCCTTATATATGACTTCCTAATCAAACTCAACCTACGTCTTTTACTCCAACACAAACTGAAAAATAATTTAAATAAACCAAAAGATAAACTTAAATTTAGTATAAAATAACCGATAATATTAATAATTAATTTAATTATTATCTTGATCTCCTCCAAGCCACCCCATGAGACCAAAACCGAACCACCCTATATTATAGAGTGTTGTTTACGTTTCACAGGTTCCACACATCACATGTGGTTATTTAATTTTTTTTAGAACGGTACATGTGGGTTATTTAATAGGAAGCCACACAAGTCATTATATTTTCTAACCAAACCCGGATAGCAAACCTCGCCTCATTCCCAAACTATATTGTCTCCTACTCTAAGGGGGTGTTTGAGGTTCTTTATATTTGCCTCCTTCTAACTTATAACTTATTAAAAAGTTAAGAAAAGGTGTATGGGTTTGTTTAATATGTGAGAGAGAAAGTTTCATAAATCACAAGGTTGTAACTTATGACTTTTCTATAAGTCATAAGGAGAGGTAAAAATAAGGAATCCCAAACACCCTCTAACAAAACCCTAAATTCATTCTATGTTTATTCTCATATTCACCATAAGTCCAGTAATCCAATCTTTAATCATCAATTCTTCATCTTCGATTTGAACAACTAAAAAGTTGTTCTGTTCTCCTAAACAAATCAAGCCATTTAAGAAGGATCCGTGAGGCTATCGATGCCCTAAACTACTGTGATTGTTCTAGCTGGTGGCAGATCTTCAACATTTAGTATCACTACAAGAAATTGGGGTCTTTACCCACACATGGTATGAGTGGGTAAAAGCCTAATATGTGTTGGAAGCTGTCTTTACTTACACATAAATTAAGTGTCAACTGTTGAAATAAATATTTACCCACACATCAGTTATGTGTAGGTATATAGCACGTTATACCTACACATACATATTTATCTATAACTAATAAATAGGTGTAGTTAGAAGTATAATGATTTGCTTGGATGGCAGATGATGTGGTAGTTGACATGGTAGACGACGCGTGTCATAAATATGTGTTGGTAATAGTAATATCATGAGTAGGTATTTATTTTAGTATCCATAGAACAAAATATATATGTGTTGTTAAAGATGTATTTATGTGTAGACATTAACCACGATATATGTAGGTAATAGTCTTCAAATCCATTTAAGCAAATAAAAAAGAAATACATAAACTATGTGACCAAATAGACATTCTTAATTAAAGATATATGTTGAAACGTTATCGTTCAAACCACATAAAGAAATTAAGTACTAATTACAATACTTAAACTAACAAAGCTAAACCATACATAAGTCACTAACAAATTTATAGAATCTAAAACCCACTTCACTCGTTGATGTTTATAGCACACTCTCATCTATCACCTTGGGATTGTACGCACATGCTTGGCGTAGGCATCATATTAGTCTTAGTCGGTGCTTGCTCCATGATTGCACATGTACATTTCAAGGTTTCAAGTTCATCCACTAATTTGTCGTAAGACACTTATAATTTTTGTATAGCACCCATAATGTTACAAGCAATAACGTGATCATGTCCCCACCCACGCAAACAAACAGAGGTTCAGCCAATAATTTTAATAATCGGCTTGTCGCTCATTGATTCCATAATAGCTGGTTTCTCAGCTTCATCATATCTTCCTTTTAGAGAAAAAAAAAGAAAAAGAAGACAAGTACAATAATATAATTATTTACTTATTAACAAAATCTTAAGCGATACGAATGCGCAAGTAAACTTACATGTATTGCAGCCGCATACGTGGATATTCGACCTTTTTCTGTATCCCAATGTGTAAGTCACTGATTCTTAGTTTGACACAATAATGTATCCAAATCCAGACCACACTCAATGTGATAGCGCATTGTACTCTTCAAACCATTTCTACTATCTAGTTTTCACTTCCGCTAGCCATAACCTTCTTTAAGAACATATAACATAAATAAACAAAAATATGAAACCAAATTCAATAACGAGTAATAATATAACGGTTAGTATATTGTTATGACTTTACCCTGTTTTGTCTCATGCCACATATCACAAAGATATTCCCAATCATTGAACTTGAACTCATGTAAAAGCTTTTGGCTGATATGTCCCATATTCTGACCAAAAAGAAAATGTTAAAACTTAACCAGAATGATGATTCTTGATGTGCATCATACCTTACAACAATATCAAATCCCTGTAATACCAGCCAACAACGATTAAGGCTAAATCTGATAGTACTAACTGCTCTTCTGTGCCCCTTATATGTGTGAATGCGCCCTTTCTTTTTAATATAACAGAGCTTTTGATTAGTCAAAAGCTACAGACACAATATGGCTTGTGTGACCACTTAGACTCTGCTTCACACCACCGAAAATTACCATACTGTTAAGAGTACCATTGCACACGAGCTTTTGTTTATTTAAGGTTTCTCTCCATATTATAAATAGAAATATAAGTGCATATAATTTAATTAGTTATAATAAACGAGAATATTACTAACGGGCATAGAAAAAAAAGTTCGAAACAAGCAAAGCTCAGCTTGTCTCGTTTGCACCCCTAAATGCCCCATATATTTCGTACAAAATGTCCATGTCACGTTAGCTGGCAGCTCGTATGTGTGCAGCTTAAGACAGAAATATAACTGAGATCTTGTATGTTGTAACTAGCTAGTAACATTGTAGTTCAAATGGTAGATTCCTGTACTAAATTACGACGGCCTAAAATTGAGTTGCTCGAAGAAAACTGTATGCCTCAGGTAGTTAATTTATATTCAAATATATGTTAACTTCACATTATATATATTTACTATCATCATCAAAATGAATTTACTTTCAGCCAAAATATATAAGACATTCATTGTAATCAACAAACTTTCAACCTCTGATTATGAAAACTCAAATAATTTCCACAAAGTTGGAATGTGTATTTCACATAACTCCTTAAAATACAAATATTTCTTAGAAACCTATCATCAAAAAGTCATTCCACCGTACCAAAAAAAATCATCATCATCATCGTACTCAGTATATCCCACCAATAGCAAAGCTATGGTAAGGTCTGAGGAGGGTAAGATGTAGACAGCCCTACCTCTACCCCATAGGGATAGAGAGGCTGCTTCCGGTGAGACCCCCGGCTCGACAAGCAGACATACAATTAATCAACAAAGATTTAAAGTTTGTTCTACAAACTATGTAAAGAATATAGCCGAATTGATCTATAGGAGAGAACGAAAGAGAAACGAGCTAAACCTATGGCTAACCGCGTAACAGCCATTTGATTGAGGGTAGTGATGCTGGAGCGGGGGATGTTTCATGCTGTGATTGATAGTAACTAGATGGTTCGATCTAGGGTGATTAGGGTTTTGGAGGTGTAATTTTGGGTAGCAATGAAAGAGGCGCTATAAATTTTATAATTTCCCGCTTACATTTTTCTATTAATTTTACCAAATACTGCAACTCCCACTAAGACCAAAACCATGTGTAGTCATAAAGCCCCACTCCTTCCTGGGCGTTATGCGCCATGCGCCTCCTAGTCAGAGTTATGGTTTTTTTATAAAAACAGGGTGTAGTCATAACTCTCCACCCTCAGGCGTTATGCGCTCTATCACTATTAATTATTTTTGTTTTTTTAAATAATAATTCATTTAAATAATTAAATATAAAATTAAAAACTACATTAAAATTAAAAAAATACATTAAACTCACTAATAAAAACAAAATTAAAATAAAAAAAATACATTAAATTAAAAAAATACAACAATAAATAATAATAAGACTACATGTATTTTTCAAAAATTTTCGCTTGCCGAATTGCTTTTAGAGATTGGACTCTCGGGCCGTCTTCGGATAACTCCTTTGTTAAAACCTCGATGTCGTGGTCCGGTTCATTCCTTTTAAGTACTTCGATGGCGTCCATATTTACCTGAAGACGTTTAGTTCCAAGTTCTTGTATATCTTTGAGTCGAATGTTCATTTCTTTGAAATGACTTTCCATTTCGACATTCGAACCCGTTGCCGACGACGACGCGACCCCTTCCCCTTATCCTTGCTTCTTCTACACCCCGGTCGATGCATCTCGGTAATATCCACATAGGGATTCCCGGCTTCATTATCTCTTAAGTTGAAGTTTCGAGCGTCGGAACGGGGCGTTTCTGGATTAGCCGAAGACAATGTTTTAGACATTTTTTTAGGCTTACCACTTTCGGTGTCGGCCTCCATAACCGGGCCCCATTTTGGGCGAAACCTCAGTTGTTCTTTCCAAATGCTAAAGTAATTAAAGGTCCCAGAGACCTTATGTTGATACTCTTTCAACGTCGAGTCATCCGAGAGTGAACCGTATGGAAAGCCGTGCATTTGGTGTTTATATCTTTCCATTTCGACAGTATGAAATATTTTTCTCGACGCGAGTCCCCGGCAAGTTCGTGGAACAACTCTTTAATTTTGTTCCAAAATATGCCCGATGCTTTAAAGTTCGCTATAAAAAAATTAAAACATTACAAGTTCAATGTTTGTTCTAAGAAATTTAAAAAATATATAAGATCTTCCGATATTACGCACCAAGCACGAGCACATAGTTCACACTCGTTGATAGTCCACGGTTTAGTGTTCTTTTTAGCCCGAGCTTTGCCGGCGGGTTTCCATACGTGTTTTCTCGGACATCCATGTTGGCTCGAACCGCCGCGAGTCTTCGGGACGGGTTGTGGCTCCGGGTTGATTTGTGTCTCCGGCACCGTCTCGTTGTCGGGTTGGGAACCCGAACCGGCCATCATGTTTGTGGTTGGGTTTTGGAAACCGGACACCGTATTTGGGATAGGGGCTCCAGAACTTAGATATTGCATGTACGCGGCCATTTGCGCTTCGAACGGATATGCGGTTCGAGGGACGGGGACTACTGGCATCGAGATGGTAGATGAGTTCGGTTGTGGATTATTTGGGCCGGGATTGATTGCGTTGCCTTGTCGGGCATATTGACCGAAACCGAGAACATTTTGGTTGTTAAACGAAAACATTTTGGTAGTGGTATTTTAAAATTCTTTATGTTTTTAACTAATCTCTCTCTATATATATACAGTATATCTTTTACTTTTTTCAATATATAATAAATTTAGAAAGCATAATATTCAGCAAAATAAGGTTTAACATATTTTCGTTGACTCCTGTATCAAAATTTCGAGAAAATTTCAGAAAAAATCTGAAAAAATTCAAAAAAAACCTGCAAAAATTAAAAAAAAATCTGAAAAAATAAAAAAGAAAATTATGCACTAATTCATGAACAAACATCAATTTTCCATTACTACCAACCACAAATGAATCAATACAGTTTTCCTTTTAGCAACAAAACACAAAAAATACCAAATAAAGTCAATCCATTAATGGTATATCAAATACATATCAAAATTAACAATCAAAATGATTCGACCCGCTTAGGCATCCATTCTTCTAGGCTTCAAAGGACATGCTGCTCGATTATGACCAGACAGTTTACAAATTCCACAAGTGTTAGGCTTTTTCCCTTCCTTAATGTCCATTCCATTTCGTAGTCTTGTTGAGCGAGGACGACCCCTTTTATCCCGTTTTAACTCTGAATTTGGAAGTAATCGTCTAATATATGATGAGTTAGGCCAATAAGCTTCATGAGGAGGACGACCCCTTTCATCCTGAATGATATTGTAACAACATGAGATATAATAAACAACATGATAAATATATAAATTGAAGATCTGAAACATATATTATTGAAGAATCTGATATGTGATATTCATATGGCACATATTATAAGTAAATATATGAGTATGTACTCAACTCAGACAAATCTGACATGCGATATTCATATTCACATATTATAAGTATATATATGATTATGTACTCAACTCAAAGACAAATTGCATACTACAACATCTGAAACATATATTATTATAAACATATATTAGAATGATCAACACGTAAATCAACATTACTTTAGAAATTGTTTTTTATTTGTTCGAAATCAGAGTGCCAAACAACACAAGTAAAATCAAAAGTAACAGCAGAAACATGTAATCAAAATTAAAGAAAAAACTAGCATAAACGAACCTGACTATAATCGAAGTAACTGTCGAGTGAATCGAACGTCCTCTACACCGAAACCGGGGTCTTAACGAATCTGATAGTGCGATCGAACCAAAACTCGAATCAAAATCAATGGGTCGTGGAAAGATCTGGTTGCAGGTTGCGTACTTGCTATTGATTATGGGAGAGTAAAAGTCGGAGGTATGGTTGAGGGAATGAGGAAAATCTGAAGCGTCTATTTTTTTTTTCTTTTTTTTTTAATAATGAAACTAATTAAAACTACCCATATTAGTAAATATGTTTAAAAGTACACTAATATGGTAAATATGTTTTGTATCTACACTCAAATGGTAAAAAATTCTTGTTTGTGGTCTTAAACTATTTCTTTTTATTAAAATGTTTTTACTCTTATATTTTTTATTAATCTATTTCTTTGCTCATTGCTGTACGTATCCATTTAACGGTCGTTTATAATCATATATTACAATGTTGTTTATAATTGATGTAAAAATTTATATATTAATAGAAAATATGTAGGTTTTATAAGTATTTAACCTTTTTATTATTACGTATATTTTCTTCTATATTTACAGTAGGCATGTAAAAATTAAAGGTTGAATATTATGACTTTTACACATTTATTACACGTAAATCACACTATTAAAGTTTATTATTATCGACATTAGTTGAATAAAAAAGTGGCTTAATAACAATAAAACACAAAGATTGGGTCAGCCTTGATACGTGGCTTAAGATTCAAGTGGACATGTTATTTTTTCCGAGTACTATCTTAATGGTCAATACACAATAAGTAAAATAAAATCTTCAGATTAAACAGGTCATGATGTTTTTAAATCTTTTTTTGTTATGTAGCGGGGGATTGTTAGATAGGTCAATTAGGACGGTTGGATGATCAAGAGGATGATTCTAAGGGCAGAGTACCCGACTGGTCAAAAGCGAGTGTTTAAGAAATGAAAGACAAGTTCACAGCCATCAGGTTTGGTCCTCGCCAGGTAAACTTCTCATTTTGCTCTCTACAAGAGACCTAGGGGTGTTTGGAGTCCGAACCGAAACAAGCTGGTCAGTTTGAGCACACAGTTCTATTCATGGTGTAGTTTTTCGAGGTTTGGCAGTTTAATACTTCGGTCTAATTTGAAACTTGGAAATTGGCTGTGTAATCTGAACCGACCTTTAACCTTTATCATTTGTATATTTTGACTTCCTATTTTAACCAGCCGTGTAAACATGGAAACAACCATGTATGTGCATCATAATCATGAACCATCCTTGTCTTTTAATTATTTTAGTATTAACCAACGATCAAATTTAAAAACTAAAGAAAAAACGGTTTAAACCACCAAACCGAACTGTTAAACTGCCAAACCGGTGAAAACACCCGCTCAGGTCGACCACCCCGAGTGGCTGGTTTGTTGTTTCCCAGAACTGTAATGAGTGGTTTGACTTGATGTTGACTTTTCATGATTGTTTGACTATACTCAACTATCCTAAATTATATTGGTTGAGGTTAACTTTTCGTTTTTGTTTCGCTTAAGTTTTATAAATTTTTTATGTATAAAATTTGATTAAAATTTTATATTATCATGATATTAATCTATTGTTTTGTTAATAGATTTAAAATCATTTAAATACACTCCGGATCAATTCCATCCTGCTCATCTTTGAAAAAAATTTCAAGCTTACCCATTTGCAGCTGGCGGTATTGGCTGCATTATTGGGTCGTGGTCAATTGGCAACCCAAGTGAAATTAGCCACGAATCTAGACGTTACTAAAAGGGTCGAAAATACCAACGAAGCAATGAAACGGTATCCCAACCCAACTACAAGGTTAGCACCTGTCTACAAATCCAGGCAACATAGTTTACTTAACCGGGTCAAACTTTGACTTTTAAATCTTACAAAGCTAAGTTGTTCGGGTCAACCCATCAACTTCGTGGCATACTCGTATGCGGTCCCTAATATTGACTTCTCAAAACTCAGGCTGTGAGAAAAAAAGATAATTTAATAAACAAAACAAGCCGAGTAGAGAATACAATCAAGTCGGAATTCTCAGTTGTTGTGTTGGCTGGCAAAGTTATTCAGTTGCAGCGTAAATTCGACGAGTATGGTTTGTTTTATGAATAGTTAAAGAGTGAATTTTGTAATATTATGATGATGATCATCATCATCATGATGTTGAAGCTTCTTATACACTGTCAGTAACTCTCATGGGTTATGAGTTGTACAAAAATATTAACGTTAAATTATCATAAGTGAGTCTCATGTTAAACAGATCCGCAGATACATATGAATTTAGAGGTAGGTAAATATACAGTTAACCGAACTGACTCGAATCTCGAACCAAAACCGAACCGGTTTATAACAGATTATGTAGAAAACAGTTTGTAATTTTCTTCACCAAAACCGGTTAACCCGAACCAAAACTTATCAAAATCTGAACCGAAAGCGATAATATAGCCCCTGGAGGACAATCTTTGGTCCGCCACGTGCAACCATGCATAATATATAATGTTGATAAAATTGATTTATGATTTACATAATCTAATCTAAATTGTAATTAACAAATATATTAATTACAATTGATGTAGTTCCGACCCTTCAGTACGACTATTAATTCAATTAATGTGTTTCCAGTGATTGAGATTGATTGCACTATTTTTAATTCATGGCATCACCTTTTAACTCTTTTAACAATTAATTAATTGCATTAATTAAATGGGTTTCCATCAAAGGATCACATTTGTAGGGGTATGGTACTAAACCCGGTTTTACGACCCTAAATTTATTATGTTTGGCTTATTTTATTATATGGACTAATACAATGTTATTGGGCTGAGGGGGTTTTATGGAGGTAACCCTAACTGGGCTAGGCCCATTAGGGTACCATGATGGTGGCCATGAGGCTCCCTATATAAGGAGGTCTCCACCTCCTTATTAGGGGTTGGTCATTCTCAATAAGAGCCACCACCATATTTTTGTGTCTGTGAACAAGAGATCCTGGAGATTTCTTAGCGGTCACCTCCACACCCCCAAAAAGTCATTGCAGATCCCAACCAGCCGGAGAAGAAGATCAAGACGTGGTTCGTTCATCTTGAAATCCGTGGAAACATCGTCATGGATCAGGTCAGATTCATCTCGTGCTTCGACATTGGCGCCATCCGTGGGCCGGCAATGAACCACGCTTCGCTTCTCGTCTCGGCCCTCCGATCTGTTCATCAATATCTCGGGTCTATGGTTTCTTCTTTCAGATATGTTCTATGGAAATCCAAAAATCCGTAGATCTAAAAAATACTTCCAGATCTGGAAATACACAGGAAGAAATACCACCGAACTTTTGGGGAAAACCTTTAGATCTGTGTTTTTTCTAAGTGAAATATACCAAATCTAGTTATGATTTTTTCAGATCTGGGTTCGTTTGAGCAACAGTCACACTTCATATTCATAGATCTATAAATCCTATTAGATCTGTTGGTTTTACATAAAACCTACCTGATGTGGATATTCAAAATCTCTAGATCGTGCGCGCCACCGGGGATCAAAATCGCTCCCTGTGGATCAACTTCGGATTCCGCATGCGCGCACCCGGCGATCACTCTACGCCACAGCGGGTCGCATGCGCGCTCCCGGCGATCACTCTACGCCACAGCGGGCCGCATGCGCGCTCCCGGCGATCACTACACGCCACAGCGGGCCGCATGCGCGCTCCCGGCGATCACTACACGCCACAGCGGGCCGCATGCGCGCTCCCGGCGATCACTACACGCCACAGCGGGCCGCATGCGCGCTCCCGGCGATCACTACACGCCACAGCGGGCCGCATGCGCGCTCCCGGCGATCACTACACGCCACAGCGGGCCGCATGCGCGCTCCCGGCGATCACTACACGCCACAGCGGGCCGCATGCGCGCTCCCGGCGATCACTCTACGCCACAGCGGGCCGCATGCGCGCTCCCGGCGATCACTCTACGCCACAGCGGGCCGCATGCGCGCTCCCGGCGATCACTCTACGCCACAGCGGGTCGCATGCGCGCTCCCGGCGATGGCATGCGCGCTCCCGGCGATGGCATGCGCGCTCCCGGCGATTACTCTACGCCACAGCTCACGCATATCACATGCTCATGAAGACAGCCAAAACCTATGCTCGTGGCGCATATCACATGCTCACGCTTCAGGCATGCTCACGAATCACGCATGCTCACGCCTCACGCATGCTCACGCATCACGCATGCTCACGCATCACGCATGCTCACGCGTATCACGTATGCTCACGCGTATCACGTATGCTCACGCGTATCACGTATGCTCACGCATACCACATATGCTCACGCATCACGTATGCTCACGCATATCACATGCTCACGCATCTCATATGCTCACGCATCACATATGTTATTGGGCTTCACGTACGCTCATGCATATTAGATGCTCACGCATCATGCACGCTCACGCACCACATCTGCGCGTGAGAATAAAGGAGACATTGCGCAGGCCGCGCGTAAGCGAAATAACAAATGAACAGTCTAATCCAAATCAGGATAAGAACAACCATGATTGTACTCATATGGCTACGCGCCATACTTAAAGGTTGGGAATCCTCATAATATCCCATATGGCTACGCGCAATACTTAAAGGTTGGGAATCCTCATAATATCCCATATGGCTACGCGCCATACTTAAAGGTTGGGAATCCTCATAATATCCCATATGGCTACGCGCCATACTTAAAGGTTGGGAATCCTCATAATATCCCATATGGCTACGCGCCAAACTTAAAGGTTGGGAATCCTCATAAACCCATAGGCCACGCGCCAAGCTTAAAGGTTGGGCACACCTCATAATTTGCCCGAGGATGGGAACCATGCAATACATCCACTTTTAGTTGACATGTTTTTGCAGGTTCGGCTACGAGCCGCACAAACACCTATGACATCATTATTATTATCTGGCCATTTGTGCCTCCATTATTATTTTGAAAACAGGCCGGGATATTCATCCTGCGCGGAGGAGGCCCTTGTGGGCCAGTCATTATCATCATTTTATAGCTCGTAAGTCGCCTCGCGCGCAAGCTTTTATTATTCTTATAGCACGTAAGACGTCTCGCGCGCAAGCTTTTATTATTCTTATAGCTCGTAAGACGCCACGCGCGCAGGCTTCATTATTCTCATAGATCCGTAATTCGCCTCGCGCGCAGGCTTCATTATTTTTACAGCTCGTAAGTCGTCTCACGCGCGCAAGCTTTATTATTCATATAGCTCGTAAGGCGCCTCGCGCGCAAGCTTTTATTATTCTTATAGCTCGTAAGACGCCTCGCGTGCAAGCTTTTATTATTCTTATAGCTCGTAAGACGCCACGCGCGCAGGCTTCATTATTCTCATAGATCCATAAGTCGCCTCGCGCGCAGGCTTCATTATTTTTACAGCTCGTAAGTCGCCTCACGCTTGCAAGCTTTATTATTCTTATAGCTCGTAAGTCGCCTCGCGCGCAAGATTTTATTATTCTCATAGCTCATAAGTCGCCTCGCGCGCAAGCTTTATTATTCTCATAGCTCGTAAGTCGCCTCGCGCGCAGGCTTTTATTATTCGGCGTGCTATATCTTATTCATGCTAGTGCACCATCATTATCATAAAAACCACAACACGTCACCATCATGAAGAAAACCTCCCAAAACTCAAAGACAATAAAGATAAGGCCGAAGAAAAGGGAAAAAACCGCCTCACGCCCTAACACACCTCATAAAGTCCAGCGCTCCACCTAAACGCTTGCGCGCCCAGGAGCAACGCTGGACTTGGGGGGGCTTGTAGGGGTATGGTACTAAACCCGGTTTTACGACCCTAAATTTATTATGTTTGGCTTATTTTATTATATGGACTAATACAATGTTATTGGGCTGAGGGGGTTTTGTGGAGGTAACCCTAACTGGGCTAGGCCCATTAGGGTACCATGATGGTGGCCATGAGGCTCCCTATATAAGGAGGTCTCCACCTCCTTATTAGGGGTTGGTCATTCTCAATAAGAGCCACCACCATATCTTTGTGTCTGTGAACAAGAGATCCTGGAGATTTCTTAGCGGTCACCTCCACACCCCCAAAAAGTCATTGCAGATCCCAACCAGCCGGAGAAGAAGATCAAGACGTGGTTCGTTCATCTTGAAATCCGTGGAAACATCGTCATGGATCAGGTCAGATTCATCTCGTGCTTCGACAACATTCAACACAACCTAACTGAAGACGTGAGGGCATTCATTAGGAGCATAATGACGGTTGAGAGGGGCATTCATTGAATAAACCTTTTGTATCCAAATGATGAAATAGGGATTTCATAAATGAAAAAAGCTTCATAATGTTGTACCGAACGCTTTAAGAACGGATCAAGGGATTGACAAATTACTTTTTATGCTCTATTATGAAATGTCCGTTTTGTCGTCGTCCTTTAATTATGAAATTACCGTTTCGTCTATCACTCTTTCTTAATAATATAATATAGATTACTGTATCTAAATAGTATAAAGAAATTGATTATGCTGATATATAGAGCATTTACCTAACAAGATTACTAAAATTAAAATCCATATAATTCATTAACTAATATAATTCATTAACTATTACTTCTGTTATATATATATATATATATATATATATATATATATTTAAAAGTTAATATATATTTAAAAGAAGATTTTACTATTTATTTTTAAATATTTTATTAATTTTTATAACCGTTAATTCACAAATCATAAATCATAATTCCATAATTTATTTCCTTTATTATAATTTTTGTCAAATAAATATAATATTTAACAAACCATATTTTTAAACACTAAACTTGGACTAGTGTGTGTCGGCTTTACATATTTTATTTGTTGGTTAAACAATTTTTTTAAAGTACGCTTTAATATTTTTTTATAGTTCGCATTTACAATGATCGAAACTTTTTTCATGATTTAAAAATATCTCATCGTTGCATGGTTTTATTTCCGCATTTCAACGTTTGACACTTAGCTCGCCTTTAAAATATATTTTTTTGGATTACTAATTTATGTTTACGAATTTATGTTGGTACCGCTGATACGAACATAATTTATGTTGGTTCGCAATTGTAACATGTCGGTCTTTTTAGTTCCACATATGATAATTTGTTGTATTTTAGCGTTGACGGATTTATTTCTTTTGTATAGTTTCGATGTCGTAACTTAATACAGACTGACTTTACGTCGACTTGCAGCGAGTTTATGGTTTAACGTGTTTACTTATGTTTTTTGTTCGATTTAACGGTCCCGTCGCGAAGCACGAGGTCCTAAATCCTAGTTATTATTATTACATAAGATTAAGTCGCAAAGCTTAGAGGCAGGTCGTATTGGGCCACATCAATTTTATGCTTTGCATTGTTTTTATTTTAGTTTTGGTACCGTGACGTATGTAACCAAAACCGGTCCAATTAACGTCGACTCAACGTTGCAACGCCTGAGGCCGATAACTCTCGGGTTTTGCCAAATTACCGAAGTAATGCACGGGACATAGCACTCGTGTTTTACCTACCTTTTTGTTTAATTAAGTTTTGGTACCATATATAACAAGTGTAACCAAAAGCGACCAAATTCGCGTCGACTCAACTTTGCAACACCCTAGACCGACAACGCTCAGCGTTTACCAACACTCAGATTTACCTTTTCCCGCCGCAACGCGTGCATAAAAAACGTTCGGGTTTACCAACCAATTAAACATCATTTTAAATATTTTAGTTTTTATCTTTTATATGTTAATTTGACGAATTTATTTCTTGGGTTTTACCAACGTTGTTTATACCATCACGAGCGTCATCGACACCGACTGAATTCGCGTCAACTTGCCACTGTAACGCTCAGTTTTTACTCATCGGTGTTTTAATAACTCCCGGGTTTCAATGCTCATTTTTTACTAACGCCATTGTTTTACACACCAATGTTCAATTTTAGTTTTAAATTTTAAACTCCCTGTTAGCCCATGACTTTCCAATTTCCACATATCAATTTTAGTATATTATTATTATGTTTGGCAAAACTAACTGGTAGCTGTAGCTGAAAGTTGGTGGCTGGTAGCTTGAAGCTGGTAGCTGGTGGTTGGTGGCTTGAAGCTGTAGTTTTTTAGATATATTTAGATGTTTGGCAGAGTAGCTGGAGCTTTTAATAAATGTATAAAATTACTAAAATGAGCATAACTAAAAATAATAATAATAAATGTATTTACTTTAGAAGGTTATTTAAGTAAATTAAAATGCTAAAAGCTTGTAGCTTTTTCAAAACGCTACTAGTAGAAGCTTTAAGCTTTTTCTTCTGGCCTAAAAGCTTCAAGCTCTTTAAACCAAACAAGGTTTTTAATTAAGTATAAATTTTTTTCTTAAAAACTTAGAACCTTTTAAAATCTTCATGCCAAAACATACCCTATAATTACTGATAACTAAAATTTGCAATCATATAGTTGATGCATTAACAGTAAAATTTGCTTGTGGATATAATAATATAGGGTCCAACAGCCTATACACCCATTTTAACACCCACATCTAACACTTCCAAGTTATATCAATGATCAAGTTTTTGATACAAAACATATATATCTATAATATATAAATAAAAACATAAAAATCATACGTGTCGTGATGTGGTCGCTCTCTCTATTTTTGGAGTCACCAGATTTGCTTGATTTTTAAATGGAGACTTCTCATGCATTTAACCCGAATTCATGGGTATGGGTCTTACCAAATCCAGATATTCCTTAAACGGGTTATAACATCTCATTAAATAAAAAATTATTTTCATCAAATTATTGTTGTAAAAATCCTATAAAATAGGATATACTAAAAATTAATATCTTATTTATTTTAAAAAATATATATATATATATTATTTAAATTAAAAAACCAATTTTATAGTAAAAAAAATAAACAAGTCTTGAGTCTTATCAAACCATAAGTATATTATTAACATTCATAAATATTATTTATAATTAATAAAACTAATTTTATAATAAAAAAAATAAACGAGTCATGGGTCTCATCAAAACCATATAGCTTTTACACCGGGTTATAACATCTTATTTATTTGTGAAACAATTTATCATCAAACCATAAGTATTTTTAACTTTCATACAATAAAAAAAATATAAATTCAAAAAATAAATAAATATTAGAACAAACAATATAAAACAACCCCCGTAATACGGAGGATAAAAACTGATATATATATATATATATATATATATATATATATATATATATGATTACTCTTCTAGTAGAAGCTTTAAGTTTTAAGATTTTTCTTCTAACATACGAGCTTCAAGCTTAAAAGGTTGAAGCTTGAACTCTTAAAAGTTTTCTTAAAGCTTTCTGTTAAACATACCCAAACTAAAACTTGCAATCATTAACGGTAAAATTTAAACACCCACATCTAATCTAACTCTTCCAAGTTAAATCCATGATCAAGTTTTTGATACAAAACACTTCCCATTTATTTACCACAATTCACTCTCATTTCCGTCTTCTGTGTTCCAGTTCCAGTTCCAGTTCCAGTTCCAGTTCCAATTCTATATATATATACCAATGCAACACACAAATCACCACATTCTTCAGACATGGTGACATCAAATCCGCACTCAGTCTGTTCCATGAGATGCCAATCAAGAACACTGTCTCATGGAATTGTGTGATTTCTGGGTACCTCAAAAACGGGTTGATTTTACCCGCCCGCAAGGTGTTCGACGAAATGCCCACCCGAAATGTCGTCTCCTGGACCGCAATGTTGGACGGGCACGCCAAGTGTGGGAGGTTGGATGACGCCAGAACGCTGTTTGATTCCATGACTGATTATAAGAATGTGGTCTGCTGGAATGCTATGCTGTCCGGGTACACGAAGAACATGCGAATCGATGACGCAAGAAACTTGTTTGACCAAATTCCCGCCAAGAATTCGAGATCCTGGGCTATTATTATTGAAGGCTGCTTTTGTGCAGGGCTTGTGGAGGAAGCAAAAAGGTTGTTTGGTGTGTGTCCGTTTGAGGACGTGCTGATCAACAATGCAATGCTGACCGGTTATGCTGAGACGGGAGATGTTAAGTCGCTGTGGAGGTTGTTTGTTACGACGCGTGAGCTTGACGTGGCCTCATGGACAACCGTCATACGTTGTTTTACTAAATCTGGGAAGATGGTGATAGCGTGGAAGTTGTTTGACGAAATGCCTACAAAAGATGTGATCGCGTGGACTGTGATGATTCAAGGCTTCGTGCAGAACAATCAGATTGAAGATGCGCGGAGACTGTTCGATGCAATGCCTAAACGAGATGCGGTTGCTTGGAACACGATCATGAGCGGGTATGTTAAAAATAATAGTTTAGAACAAGCTATTGAGCTTTTTAAGAACATGCCAAACCGCAATATAGTTTCGTGGAACACAATTCTTCAAGGGTATGTTCAAGAAAACGAGGTTGTAAAAGCTCGAGTCTTTTTCAAGAGGATTCCGGTTAAAGATCAAACCACTTGGAACATAATGATTTGTGGGATTCAGAGTGATGAGGCTTTCAATCTTTACTCCCAAATGCTGCATAACCGAATCAAACCAGATCATGTAACATTCACTGGTTTAATATCTGTTTGTGGGTCACTTGCTCTGCATGGCTTGGGTAAAGCAATGCACTCGTGTGTAATAAAATGCGCGTATGTAAACGATCCAACGGCTGTTAGTTCATTGATATCTATGTATTCCAAATGCGGGTTTATAAACAGTGCTGCTTTAATCTTTGAAACCACCATAAAAAAAGACACAATTTCATGGAACGCGATGATTATGGCGCATGCGTGTCACGGGTCGGGTTTAAAAGCCCTAAAACTGTTTTCTTCGATGACAGAATCTGGTTACCGACCCGATGATTTGACTTTTCTAGGATTATTAACCGGTTGTGCTCATTCGGGTATGGTTAAAGAGAGTTGGGAGTGCTACAAATCAATGGAAAAAAGGTGGAAAATAGCCCCTAAAGCCGAGCATTATGCGTGTA
Organism: Bidens hawaiensis; assembly: GCF_021521415.1. Classification (NCBI taxonomy): domain Eukaryota; kingdom Viridiplantae; phylum Streptophyta; class Magnoliopsida; order Asterales; family Asteraceae; genus Bidens; species Bidens hawaiensis. Next base: position 612,238 of record NW_027492181.1, read on the forward strand.
TGATTGATGTTCTTGGTAGAAATGGGATGTTAACAGAGGCATATGAGTTGGTTAAACAGTTGCCAGTTGAGCTTCCATCATATACATGGGAAACATTATTAAGTTGTTGTAGAGTTTATGAGAATTTTGAGTTGGGTGAATTAGTGGCACAAAAGCTTGAGGGTACTCGCGAGTTAAGCGCTGGGATTTGTGTGCTTCATTCAAAGATTTTTGCTGCAAGAGGTATGTGGGCCGACGCAGCTCATGTTAGAACTTTGTTAACGCGTCGTGGGGTTAAAAAAGATGTCGCGTGTAGTTGGATTGAGTTAGAGGGTAGGGTTTTTCGGTTTGTTTATAATGACAGGTCTCATATTGAATTGGATAAGTTGCATAAAATGTTGGAGAGCTTGTCTTTTGCAATGGAAATTTATGGCTAAGTAGCGCAATTTATAGCAGTTTTCAGATTTTTTTTACCGCATTTGTTTTTTTATCATTTTACGCTTTTGCCCCTCATTTGTTAGTATAAATAGGTATATATTATATGTGTTTGTTTAATTATTAGCTCTCACACACCGTTGTGAAAATTATTCTTGTAACGAGGAACAAAACTATTTGATGCAATTTTGATTGATGTGAAATGCCAAGTGGCCAGAACAAAGCTCAATGCAAGAAATGTGGTGCGGTTTTGAAGTCGGAATCAAACTCGACTTTGAAAACACATTTAGCAACGCATTGCAAGGTGCTGAAGACACTATGGCTCGAGGTCAAGCAACTTAATGTTAGATGATGGATATATTTGAAATTTCGACATGAATATTGTTTGAAGTAGCATGAGAAGATTTGTGATTTAAGATAGTTTGTCATTCGACCACTTTCACAACCTGCGATTGAACATTCCGATCCAAAATATTCACCAACCACGTTATAATCACGTAAGTTGAGCTATCCTTAAGAGAATTAGTCATTCCAAAATAAATGAGAGGAAACATAAAATAATAATAAAAGGATAAATATTAAAAGGATGCCAAGTAATTAAGAAAGTGTATATGTTGGAATAAAAATAAAACGTTATCAATTTTCAAAAGAATAAAAAAATAGTATTTCTACATAAAAAATCAAACATTATATCTAATTAGTTATATAATTTTTTGTATAATATAACCTTGTACACATGTAGTTAAGGTGAAAGATGTCTATTTAGACTCGCCCATTTTGTAAAGATATACGTCTTTTGATGGAAGATCGCAAATTGAAACCTAGACAGTTGTTTAATAGAATTATTAATATAAAATAGTATTAATAATGTTTGTTTAATGAAAAAAATGAGGAAAAAAAAAGGCTAAGGTGAAAGATGCATTGAACGACTATTTAAAAATATAGATTTTTGAGAAGGTGGAAGTTAAAGTTTTTTAGAAAAAAAAAACAAAAAAAAAAAAAACAACTTTAAGCCACCTGCTCCCGTAAAGGTGATCAATAATTTTGGTATTTTTGCCGAACCACCAAAAAAGTGGTTGCATTTATTTTGTTTTACTTGTATTTTTTAGTTTAAAGGTAAATCCATGAGTAAACTTACAACAATTATCTACTTTTGTCATAAAATAAAATTACTTTTTGAATGTAATTCATATTTAAAATATGAAGTTTTAATATAAACTTGTAAATAAGTAATCAAAAGCTAAAAAGTAGTTATTTTGATTTCCAATCATGTATATTCACATCTGGGTCAGGCAGATTATAACTATACCACTATGGAATCGTAAATCCATTTTAATTTCAAAATCATCATAATTGTCGTCGCAAACTTGATCCACGTTTTACTTTAAAAATCATCTTATTGATTATGATTTGATAACTATTGAGAACAAAAAAAAAGGTTAACGTGTATTAAGTTTAAAAGTGATTTTTAGTTAAATCATATAAAGAACAAGATGTGAATACTCTTATATTAGCAATTTAGCACTAAAGCATGGATAAAAGGTATGATAATTTTAATATTTTAGTTATAGAGGTCTTTTTTTTTCTTTTTGAATGGCTAAAGTTGTATTAATATAAACTCGGCTAGTAAGAAACTAGACAGGATGAGATAAATTTACAAACCGATCTAGAAAAACGACCCCAAATGTGGTGCAAGACTAAAAAAGAGAAACAGGTTACAACTAACCAAGCGAAACAAAACAAAGAAGTTTTAAAGGGAGTGACACGATGACACACTCCCATGAGCGAGTATGAAATTCCGTTGCACTAAAGCACATATGCAGAGTGTCCTAATTGCCATGCTGCAACTTCACACTCCCGCATGAAGCGTTTCTAAAGATTTTAACCAAGGTTGCAAAAGTTGTTAGGCGAACCCTAGGTGGTTGATTGGGGAGTTGGGTATACTTGGAGTACTTGGACATGATAAATGTAAAGAAAATTAATTTGTGAATATTATATATATTTCAAGTATCATAAGTTAATAATTTATAATAAAACAAAATATTAATATAAATAAGAGAAATACATTTTTAAATATTAGTTTTTTCTAAAAATTTGTTAATCATTAATTAAAATAATGATATTTGGTCTTTAATATTATAGAAATATGAATTATATTTCACTTTTTCAAGTCAAAACCAGCCCAAGTTCACCGACTAGATGTTATTCTAGCTGAGGTTGATCACTTTTTGTCGATTTTTTAGTAACTAGGCACAGTTAAATAAACTCGCATCGGTGACGTACCGTGTAACAAATACTCGGGCATGTAAATCTGCATTCACAACATTGATCCTAACTATAAGTCGCCCTTGTTTCTCTTAAGCTTTTTATAAGAAAAAACAAGTGGTGGAAGGTATTTTTTTCACATACTAGTGGGTGATCTGGGAGACTCGGAATGATGCTACTTTCAAGGCTAACGATTTGAAGACGAATCTTATTTTTAACTCGATTTTCGATTTCTCTTTTTTGTGGATAGTCAGTCGAAACAATAATTAAAAGGTTCATAGGCCGAGTGGTTAAATCCCATATGCTTAGGATGTAACTGTTTGATGCTTGGTTAGTTGTTTCTAATCATCATCTTTTTAATATATTTTTATTGTTAAAAAAAGTCGCCCTTGTAGAGCATCGACTATGATACTATTGTTTTCGTTTTCAATTGTTCTCTTGTATTTATATTGGCATGGAAGAATTCTATACAATTTTGTAATTGAATTAAAAAAGAACGACCTTAATTTTTACTCTTGTGTGTTCTTTTTATAGTTGTTAATTCTATGTTTTTAAAACATTGTGTTTTGATAAACCAGGATAAGATAGTTTGGCCATGAAAACTGGAGTAATAAACGTGTGCCACATTTAAAATCGCACCCGATGGAAACCACTTCTTTTTAGTTAAACAGTCGAAACATAGTTTTAGCAAACAAACGACACTATAAAAAATATTTTGTTTTAATTTAATAGACCACGGTCTCAAATAAGCAACCATGCACTACTTTAAGAGCATGTCTAGGATTAACTTTAAAAACACCTTATTGGCTTATTAGCTTTTCAAAAAGCCAATAATTTAAATGGTGTTTGGCAATCACAAAAATTTATTTTATTTTAGCTTTTTAAAAAGGGTTAAAAAACAGTTTTCTAAAAGCCACAAATCCTGACTTTTTGAAAAAGCCGATAAGGCAATAAGCAATTTCCACACTCAATCTCAAACATACTCTAAATCTTTTTTGTAAAACTGCTTTTTCTTATATGGACGTTTATGATGAAGAAACGCCTATTTTTATCAAAATCCTTATTTAATAATCTTATTTTCTTCTTCTATTATCATTCATATGATTGTTAGATTATGTGTAGTTAAAACTTCCCATATTTAGGCGTTTTATGACTCGTGACGATTTAGTAATCATTAGAAAGTTTTGTAAAAAGTGGTGTAGTGATAAAAAGTCCACAACTCTCATGCAATCATTACCTCCCCCTCCCCTCCTCTCCCCTCTCTCACAAAACGCATCCCTTCAAAGTTATGTATATAACTTTAAAACCCTTAACTTTGAGGGGGTAGTGCAAGGAAGAGTTAAGAGTCATAACTTTACCCATAACTCTCTCACTAGTTGCTACACGTGATCTTAGAGATATTAATGTGGGAGAGATTCTTAGGCCATGTGTAGTGGGCTACAAATTAGGGCGACAAGGGGCGAAATTGGGCGAGAACACCGCCCCCGGGGCGACAAAAGGGGCGAAATTGGGCTGGGCAAGATGTTTTTGTCGTCGGCTTGCTTGTGGGAAATATTATTATTATATCATTATGTGTGTGATATATATGTATATATATATATATATATATATATATTAGGCTACAACATCATTACACCCTAAAACAAAAACTCACTCTTTGCCACATGACGCAATTCGTCCCATTTTGTGGCACCTCCACTACACATAGCCTTATGGTTCTATAGAAGGGGACCAACCAATTAGCATCACCATGTTTCATCATTTCTAGTACCATATCTTCAGTAGGAAAGGTACATGAAAAGACGGGAAGAAATATTGTTTTGCTCTTCCAATTAAGCATGATTGACCGAGCGGCAGTGGTGAGCCCCGACCAAAGCATACGAAAAAGGGACTCAATACGTATAAAATTTACCGGCTCCGCCCATACTGATTGGAACTACACTAATTGTTTTTATTGGTTTCTTATCTTATTTTCTAAAACTAAAATCTACATCAATTTGTAATTTATACTAATCGTGACTTTCAATACTAATGTGACTATGAACTTTATATAGTCAATGTGTAACCCTTAAGATAATAATTATAAAAAAAATAAAATAAATCAACGTTATTAATAAATTTAAATAATGCATTAAAAGAACCAAAAAAATGCATTAGACGTAAAGTAAGAAATAAAATATAACTAAAAAAATAAAAATAAAAATAAAAATAAAATCTAAGGCCGGACGAGACTTATTAGAATATTAACATAACTATATACACTTATTCTTTTAATTTAATCTAATTAAAAAAATAATATGATCATAAACATTTCATAATCTATTACATGGTCTTCTCAAAATATGAAGGGAAACAACTTCACTTCCTGGGCTGGGTGGATCCACCACCCACATCCTTACCGGTTGCGCCACCACATCCACCACCGTGATCCTCCCACCACCGCCCGCAACGACACATATTTTCCCACCGCCAACCGCCATGTGCTCGGGCCCTTTTAAAAGCTCTGACCCTTGAACCACCTCTTGCCAACAATCCATTACATCATCATACTTGCTCACACCACCCTTGTCTTCATCCACCACGTACATCACCTCCTCCTCCTCCGCCACGCCCACCGCCCCGTTCCACCCCGAAACCATCCCCGGAGACATTTTCTCCCACTGGTTTCTCTCAACATCATAAACTACACCTTCTTTTCCTATATTATTACCCTTCACATTCACCATGCAAATCTTTCCTTTATACCCGACCGCCTCTACCGCCTCTCGACTGAATCTTCCGTCTTTTAGCCCCGCCACCTCCTCCCACCGCCACTCGTCTCTCACTACAATAAATTAATTTCACTGTCAGAAAACTGGGTATTTACGACCGTAATTTTTATGACAGCGTCTTCAACAATAATTTTACACTAGTCACAAAACTTACGATAGTAAATAAGTTTTTACATCCAGAAAACTGGACATTTATGACTAGAATTTGTGGGGAAAAAAAAAGTATATTCACAAATTCTACAAACAGACATAAAGGTCCAGTTTTCTAGCCGTGTTTTTTTTTCATGTATAAATGCATCAAGGAAAAATGCTTACAATCCGATAATTTATCACAATATTTTGATCTCTTCACATCCCATTTCTCGACCATCCTAGCTACCTCACCGCGGTAGTGTGCACCAACACCGCTAGCCACATACACCGTGTCCCGGTAAGACCCAGCAGCACACCACCGGCGTGGATTAGTCAGTGGAGGACCAAGACACCATTGACCGGTCAACGGGTCAAAAACCAGCGGGTGGGATAACGCGGGCAAAAGGTTGTGGCCGGTGGCTGCAATGAGCACAAGGCAGCCAGCGACGGTTAAAGATTGTATGGTGAAGTTTCTAGATATGAAGGACGGGTGGCGGTGAAGGAGATGGAGGGGCGGGTCAGTAACCGGAGGCGGCAAAATAGTCCACTTGGAAGATATTGGATCAAAGGTGTGAAAACTGATAGAGTCTGACAGGCATGACCTGCCATTATTATTATTACTACTATTACTATTACTATTACTACTACTGTTATTTGCAACTAAGGCGTAAAGGGATAAAAAGGGAGGGAAGTGAGGGGTGTAGATGAGGTGGCGCCACCGGCGGCAGACGGCGGAGAGGAGAGAAGGGCGGATGGTGGAAAGGATGGGTTGGGCGAGGTGGTTGGGCAAACCGGGTAGGAGTGGGGGGTCCTCTACGATGGTTTGACCGTCGTTGGTGTCTGTTGACTTTTTCAAAGAACATAACATTTTGACTTTGTTTTGTAAATATGCATTGGTTGTGGTTTCTCTATTTATATACAACTACCAAATTGGAGGTATCTGGTCTAGGTGACTAAGTGAGACATATTTATATCCTAAAGTTTATTTTTGTAATAACAATAGGATTTGAAATAAAATGTGTTACATTTACTTTCCAAGGGTGGATTTTTCTGAGACCTAAACTTAAAACCTTCTCATCTAAAACCAAAGTGTTTAAAGACGTCTTTTTCAATCGACCGCCACCTCATTGGTATATAATTTGTTGGATTCGTTCTTTAACTTTAATAATTTAATAAATGTTATAAGAACTTATAACATTTGATGAATATGAAAGTTAATATAAATAAGTTTAAATTAGTTAACATTAACATAAAAATGACCCCTCGAAAAAGGGTTTATGGGTTGTACTTTAAAGGTTGGTTAGGCATGTGGGCAGAGGAGACAAATGTGAACGAGAATTGATAGAAAAAAGGGGTTTATGGATGTTCGCTTTTGTGACAAGAATTATCATGAAAAGTGAATTAGGTCCCAACTTTGGCCCCTTTTTTAAGGAAAGTAAGTTTTTTTTCTTTAATTTTTTTTTTTTTTTTTGAAAATTGACTTTCATTAAAAAAAGACACAACCAACGACTATCACCAAGACGGAGAAAGACGCTGAAATCCAAAAACCAAAACCAACAATCACGTTACATCAAATAAACACCAACTTTTCCAATCCACCACCCCTATCTTAGATCTATTTTTGTACCAAAGAAAACCCAAAGATTTTATATCCGCAACCATTTCTGCCACGTTAGTGCTCTTGCCCGAAAAAATCTTTTCATTCCTAGCCCGCCAAATCCTCCAACAAGTAATGATGACAATTCCATGAATAATCAACCTTTTATTCCCCGTCGCACCACAAACCTTATGCACTTCCACCAAATCATTGACATGAAAAAACAAATAGTCTAGGGATGTTGCACCATGAACCAATCGCATTCCAAACGGCCATAGAAATGGAACACCCGGTTAACAAGTGCTCGAGCGATTCCTCATTACTCTCACATAAAGCGCAACTATGATCATCACAATACAAATGACGTCTAGCTAAAGCCTGCTTGGTTGGAAGGCTATCCAGAACGGCCCTCCACATAAAAATATTACATTTTTTCGGGACCCAATCGCTCCATTGGAAACTGGAACTCCCAGCGTCCACAACGGACCGCACCATCCATCTTTTAATCGCCGAAACCTCAAACTCTTTGCAGCTACCAACCGCCCAAGACCATGAATCTTCACGGTCAACCATCACCACCCCTTGAAGGAGATCTTCCAACTCCTGCTTCTCGCTCACCTCCTGATGGGAGCAAGGAGCTCTAAGCCAATCCCACACAATGCGACGAGAAGATCCAGTGACCACCAACCGATCAGCTAACAAGACATTTTTATGTTTTTCTACCGCATATAAGGACGGATACTTGTCCATAACCGGCGCCGAACCCAACCACAAATCCGTCCAAAACCTAACTTGGCGACCATTCCCGACTGTGGCCCGGATCACTCTATTAAAACCCACACCATCAACCTTAAATTTGTTCCAGAACATAACACAATTCTTCCAAACCCCGGGAACCCCATTATTAACCGGAGCAAGCCCCCAACAGCGCGAGGTCCCGTGAATAGACAACACTACTCTTCTCCACATCGCGTGCTGATCATTTAGAAATCTCCCAAGCCATTTAGTAATCAACGCTTGATTATTAACCTCTAAACGAGCGATACCTAAACCCCCTTCTTTTATAGGTTTGGTGACTACCTCCCAAGCCACCCAAGACATCTTCCTCACTTCATCCGAACCTCCCCATAAGAACCTTCTCATCAAAGCTTCTAAATCATTGGTAACCTTCTTGGGTGCCTTAAAAAGCGAAAAATAATAAGTGGGAAGACTATCCAGCACCGATTTAATAAGGGTTAACCGACCAGCAATAGATAACGAATTAACTTTCCATTTAGAAAGCCTCTTCTTGAACTTGGACACAACCGGTTCCCAATTAACCACCCTATTCATGTTAGCTCCAACCATAATCCCAAGATAAGTAAACGGGATTCTACCCGGCTTACAACCCATGAAACCGGCTTGGATATCGATCTCACCATCTTCTACACCTACTCCAAATAACACTGATTTATGGAGATTAATCTTTAGCCCCGAACACAAGTAAAATATGCGAAGAATACGTTTCAAGTTATCAAAATTAAAAGAAGACCACTCTCCCATAATCATAGCATCATCCGCATAAAAAAGATGGGATAAAGTAGGACCTTCGTTAGGAAGAGTAATACCATGAAACGCACCTATATCACAGGCTTGTTTCAACATACCTGAAAAAGCCTCCATCATAATAATAAAAAGAAAAGGCGATAGCGGGTCACCTTGACGAATGCCTTTATGACATCCAAATTCGAAAGTAGGAGATCCATTAACAAGAACAGACGATCTGCTCGCCAACAAGATACCACTAATCCAATCGCACCAGACCGAAGGAAAACCCATCTGAGAAAGAACCGACAACAAGAACTCCCAATTCACATTATCAAAGGCTTTATCGAAGTCAATCTTGAACATAAAAATTCTTCTTTCCCTCTTTTTAGCCCAAGCAATAACCTCACTAGCCACCAAAGGGCCATCAAGAATATATCTCCCGGATAAGAAAGCCGACTGATGCTCTGAGACAATCTTATTCATAACCGTTTTGAGTCGATTCACTAACACCTTCGACACAGTCTTTAAGATACAACCAATGAGACTTATCGGTCTAAAATCCCCCAAAGAAGACGGATTGTTTACCTTAGGAATTAAGGTGATAAAAGACGAACCAACCCCCGAGCAAAAACTTTTAACCTTATGAAAATGATCAAGAATATCCACAAAATCCTTCTCGAACAACTCCCAAAAATACCGAATGAACCTAAAATTAAAACCATCCGGCCCAGGAGCTTTGTCACCACCGCAATCAAAAACCGCCTTCTTGATCTCATGCACGGAAAAATCACTGATCAAAAAATCCGCCTCCACCGAAGACAAGACCGAAAACCCATATCCAATCAACCGAGGCCGGAGTGTAATAGATTCTTTAAACTTACCAGCAAAGAATCGCAAAACTTCCTTTTTAATGAGAACCGGGTTTGTTTCCCACGCCCCATTCACTTCCAAACCCGGAAAATAATTTGAAACTTTACGTTTATTAATAAAACCGTGAAAAAATCGAGAATTTTCGTCTCCATGAATCGCCCAATTACAACGAGCCTTTTGCTTCAAATCCCGGTAGTAATGATTATCCAACTCGCCTAGCCGTCTTTTAATTTCGCTTAAAGACCATGTCTCTTCTTCCAACAAATCCCGGACCTCCAAGGTTTGGTCCAAGTCCCGCAACTCTTGCTCCAATAAAACCCTTTCCTCCTTTTCTTTGGCTTTACAATCGATCGCCCATCTAGTAATAGCAGCACGCAAAGCTTTAAATTTATACAGCAATCTCGCGTCCGGAGAACCATGAAACGAGCCATCAACAAGCGTCTTCTTAACCAACGTCCCAAAATCCTCTCTACCAAGCCATGAATTGAAAAACCTAAACGGTTTGGGACCATAGTTCTTGGAAGAACCAATTTTCAAAACCAACGGACTATGATCCGGCTTATTCCTCTCGAGAGCAATATACTCCGCACACGGCCATTCCATAAAAAAATCCCAATTAACGAAGATTCTGTCAATACGGCTTAATTTATTTCCTGCGACAAAAGTAAAACGCCTCCCTTTCAAGGAGTACTCGTGAAGATTCGAATCATCAATGAAGTCGTTAAACTCATTGGCCTCACCCACATTAAACAAAGAATTCCGCCTATCCTCAGCACACCGAACCGAGTTAAAATCTCCTGCCACAATCCACCTCCCATTACCCTCCTCGATCAAATCACGAATTTCCCCCCAAAGAGCTCTTTTAGTAACTAGATTTTGAGGAGAATAAACATTGAGAATATGATATGAGCTACTCTTTCCTTTCACAGTGCCCGAAACAAGAAGCCAATTATTATTCTTGACCACCCTTTCCATACGAAAGACTTGAGAATCCCAGATCGATAATAGAAGGCGATAAATTTTATTCTTGACCACCCTTTACATGAATCAGTGCCCGGAACAAGAAGCCAATTTTTTTTCTTTAAATGGCTACACATTCATTTACTTTTATTTTAAAAGAAATTTTAATTTTGTATTAGGTTTTGAACCTCGTATTCACTCTCAAAAGAAAAAAGAAGGCGATAAATTTTAAGAATTATTTATTTGTTTTTAAGAATCATTTTAATACAATAATATTTGCTTAATGGAAACATGATTCATGTAAATATCGTATATAATGAATACATTATTATAATTAAAACCTATTTTTTTAATAAAACATGAAATCTCTGATAATTTCACAAAAAGATCCAATTATAATAGAGAAGACAGATAGGCAGACAACAAGTTGCGTCACAACTCCGTTTTCTAGTTTTCATACTTTATGTATATCCAACAATAGTAGGTGGTTTTTATATTATATATTATATGATTAGAGAAGCGTGAATCAAACCCCAGCAGTAGAAAAGACTTAAATCAAATCCTGATCCCAGGTCACTTAAATGGCAGTTTTGATGGAGGTTACGGACGCTCCTAGCGGTTTCCAACTTATCCCACGTCGCCAGAAAGATAGGAAGATCTGGGATTAATTGAAGACAAAGGTGGTTTGTTATCTGATTGTCAATTTTCCAAAGGTGAATAGATTCATTTGATTTGTTCATGTTATTATGTGAGTTGTAACTTGATTGAATCATTGAATGTTTATAGGAAAGACCAAGTCACTAAATCTGAAGCGACATTTGGGATTGGGGATTTGTTCTGCTGGTAAATCAAAAACTTCATCTTCCGAATTCAAAAATCATGTAAGTGTAAAATAATGTTGTTTGTCATAACTATCCTCATCGAGGTTGCTGTTGGATTCGTTGTGTTTATTTTATTTGTCTCAGTCAATCATTGCCTTGGAGGATTTAGGTAACTTACTCCTTCAATTTCACTAATTATGTAGGTTTTAATTAATGTTCTATAGTTAGGGTTTCAATATTTGATGTTCCTTTTCTTTGGTGACTGGCTGATCCCAGTAGGTCATCCTGCATCTACTGATTTATGGGAGGTTGGTAGTGGTTTCTCTTGTCTCCTTATTCTTTATGTTTAATTTGTCTCTTACTTTTCTCCTTTTATACATTTTAGATCTTAGGTCTTCCTTATCAACAATTGAGCATGTTCACAACAGCTATTTTGTATTATCTTTGGACTTAACTTTTTGAAAGATTAGATGGTTTAAATTTGGACAATCCATGAAACAATGAATAACCATATCATGTTTGTATGATTTACTTGTAGAGCGAGTTATATTTGTTGAAATATGGTATCTAATCTTTTGAAATGAATTATAAATGTGATGACTTAAAGTTGGTTTATTCTTATTCAGTTTTCATATGGTTGAGCTATTGAGTTGGATGAATGTCTCATTGGTTTAGAGTGGATATGCCAACATGATGCTTGGTTCTCATCGAAAGGTAACATTTGGCCATACTTTCCAACTACTAAATCAAGTCTTAATACAACAAGGATACGTGGATAACAAAGTAGTTTGGTATAAATATTTTAGTAAATGGGTCTTAATGTCTTATGGTAAATGGGTATTTGTTAAACATGTCATTTTGGTGTAATTTTTTAAGGCATTTATGAATTGTTAAAATATTCTTTTAAATCAACCCGGAAGCTCAACTATTTGAAAATACCAGAATTGCTTGTGGTTCTAATGGTTTTTTTGTGACACGTAATCTGAATATTTTAGCTTCTGATTATACAATCAAGTATCCAATAAAATAAAAATCAATATAGTAGTTCGATAAATAGTATTTTACTAAATGGGTCTGCTGGTAAATGGGTCATTTACCAATCGGTTTTTTTTACTCAGATGTGGCTTAACACTTGAAAAGAGTATGTAGGCTTGTGAAAAGAGTATCATTGATTATGACCCGTAATGACAAATTGCTGAAAATATATGGAAATAGGTTGGAAATACATGAAAACATGAATCGTTTGGCTTGGTTCAGTTCGGTTAACTGAAGGTACACAAAGAAATTAATAGCTGATTTATAGGTTTGTCGTTCGGCTTTGGTTAACTGTTCGATTGTTGCTCACCCCTATAAAAAAATTAGCTAATTAAGAAGAGGAATGGTATCTATTTGGCAGATCTTTCAACTATTAGAACTATTTATCCTAATTAGACAGAATATAAAGTCTGTGATGATTAAGGGGACTGAATGGAACAAGGCTGCAACCTCATTTTTTATTTTAGTTAGATTTCTATTTAGATGTTTAAGATATGTAATAGTCTTATAATTTAACAAAGACATAAGAAGGATACAAAGTAAAAGCATGTTGATGTTTATACTTCACTATCCACCGCTAAGTACCTCATTGAACAAGGTGTTAATACTTCACTATCAAGTGAATTAGGAGCTAAATAACATATTTAGTTTTTAAAATAACACCAACCTCATCTTTACATCATGTCAATGAAATCGGTGAGTTGTATAATACTTTTAGTTTATGATCATCTTTCTCTATATAATTATTCATCTAAATGAGTTGGTCTGATTAAATGTTTGCAGGATATATTGAGTTGATAAGAGTTATTGATCTCATGTGGTCTTGATATTATTCACAAAGTGTGTGTGGCATGACTGCTGGTCATGGGGATCAAGAAGCTTTAAGGCTTCTACTAACATACAAGGCTGATGTATGACTTTATTGTTGATTGTTTTTACGTTTCTTGATTTTATGTATATTTCAAATTTTGATGTGCTTTAATATATATTATGTTAATTTCTGTTGTGTGTAATACATATATGTATGTACACTTGCAGTTATATGTTATTAAACTGTGGACATGGGGTATTTGTAGAGGTGCACAATTCTAATACCCGACTTTGGGTAGGTATAGAGTCGGGTATTTTATTGGGTATTTGAAATACCTAGTAGTGGAAAAACTCAGTTCTGGGTATAGAAGGTTCCAATTTTGGGTATTACCGGGTACAAATCGGTTTCAGTTCCGGGTACGGGTTTGGTACTGAAATGTATATTCTATACGTACCCTACGGGTAGGGTTGGGTACAAGTTTGGGTAATAAAAACCAGGTATAAAAAAACGGTTCCGGGTTCGGGTTTTTTATGCACCTCTACCTATTTGTTTTGCAGCCTAATATTGAAACTGATGATGGCATTACGCCTTTGTTGTTAGTTATAGCTAAAGGTTAACTCCAATGTTTAGAGCTGTTAGTTCAGGTTCACTAACTTTTCTGTTATTAAAGTTTATATGCTACTGAAATATCTCAAGATGCATTATTTGTCAAATAGTAATATTTATGTGTGTTGGATCACATGCAGGTGCTAAAGTAACTATGTGGAGCAACGCCACTGCACATTGCTGCTGATATTGGTAACCCAGAATTGATCGCATGCTTGCTAAAGCTGGTGCTGATCCCAATATGGCTTACGAGGTTAAACTTTGTTTGTCATGATATTTGTGTGTTCCTTACTTGGATGAAAACATGCCATATGTTTGTTGACATAATTATTATATAATTTGATATGAACTTATGGTTTGGCTTTTGCAGCATGTTAAAGTGGAAGAATGGTAGCTGATGTTGGGAGGTCTACCACATTAAACAGTTAATTAAATTCCATTATGATTTAGCTGATGAATTTGTGGTGTGGCTTAAGCTATTTGAGATATTTATGGTTCTACCTAGAATGGATGGCTTGAGCTATTTTAACAAACAAATCTCGAATC